>NC_067465.1:18192155-18884310 GCF_025434085.1 Hippocampus zosterae
AATGAAGATGAACAAAAAGTTGAACCAAGCAACAACACTTTTGTGGGCCGAAGGCCCACCTTACCAACCTTCCGCAGGAACTAGCTGATGAGCCACCCGGAGGGCGTCGAACCACCACCTTACCAGCCTTCCGCAGGAACTAGCCGATGAGCCGCCCGGAGGGCGGCGAACCAGCTAGTACAGTATATGTGTGTACATACAATTGTGTGTACATGTCAGTGTTGTGTCCAAAGACCGGCAACCCGAGGCAAGGACTTGACTCCGAGGCCAAGGCCAAGGACTTGGAAAATTTTCTGAGGCAAGGCCAAGGCCAAGGACTTGAAAAAATTTCCGAGGCCAAGGCCAAGCACCAAGGACTGATTTTGAAGCTGAGGCCTAGCTGAGGACATGTATAAAACAATGCTATCATACCACTTGGCAGATCTTCATGATTTGCAACACCCCTCCATCATAACCCCTTGCACTCCCTAACGCTTGAATGAAATGTTTTTCTTCAAAGATTAGAACAGTCAGGGTACTAGTGATGTGTCGTTCGCGAACCGGCTCTTTGAAGTGAACGATGGGAGCCGGCTCCCACCTCATTGGTAGCCGGAAGGGGAGGGTTACACACACATACACACACACACACACAAACACGCACACACACGCGCACTGCAGTTTAGAGAAGGGGGAGGGGTTAGAGAAGAGACACACACAGCAGCACGCGAACAAGACAGACGAGGAGACGAGAGAGCTAGTTAGTGAAAATAAAACAACACGGTGGAAAGTGGAAAGGTGAGAAAATGGATAGGAAACGCAGTGAAATATGGACTCATTTCAATTTAATTGATAGTTCAAAGGCAGCGTGTAGACTGTGCAAGGTTAAAATATCCCATAGATCAGGCCCCACAAATAACCTGCACTGTTGCTGCTTCTGCAATGTCACAACTGCCTAGATGTACAACCCAGAGCTCTATGAGCCACTTTATGCAAAAAGCTATGAAACCAGCAAAACAGAACACAATTGATGAGGAACTGGGTAAAATGATTGCAAGGGATTTTTATCCATTTTGTGTTGGCTGTGTGTTGTCGCAACATCTGTCCCCTCAGAGAGAATCTTCTCCAAAACAGGGCAAATATTAACAGAGAGGAGAAACAGGATCAACCCCTCAAAGCTGAGGCACTTGGTTTTTCTTCATGCCAATCTTCGCTAAAGACAAGCTAAACCCTTTACCTGGATGCTGCTTTTTTTCTTTTTGTTTTATAATTTGTTGTGTGGTATTCAAAGCTTACTTATATTTTACTGTAAATAGTTAAAAGCTTATAAATATACACATTCAGAGATTGGAACTTTTTGACGACCTTGTTTTGAGATGGGTCTTTGTACTTTGTTTTTATTTTTGTAGCACTCCATGTTGCGTATGTTCAGAAGAATATAAATAAAGCCAAATAAATAATAAATATTTGATATAATGTCTTTTTTTGCATTTGCAACAAAAAAACTGAGGAGCCATTTGGGAGCCGAAAGAGCCGGCTCTTTTTAGGGAGCCGATCCAAAAGAGTCGGCTCTCTAAAAGGAGCCGGAATTCCCATCACTACAGGGTACGTGATATTTATACTGAGAAAAGCAAAAATAAAAGCATATGATATACATTTATGAATTAATGTTTTAGTGCAGCAGTTTCTTAATATGAAGTAAATCAACACTCAACAGGCATGACATGGCACGGAAGAAGTGGCGGTTCTGGATCAATTTCACTGAGGGTGCCAGGGGTTTTGATGGAGGGGCTCATTCAACCCAGGGCTAAAAAGACAGATTTGAAATCTTATTTGAATTTTTATTTCAACAAACTTTGAAAGCATTGTCGTCATAACATTACAGTGATAAGAAAAAAAAACAGTATTAGGAGGGCTAAAATGTCTGCAAGCGTAGCAATATGCACTGTCCATCTGTTGAGAATATTAAAGCCAGGGGATGATATGGTACCAGTCTGCCTTGAAGCTCCTTCTCCTGGTCCCCATCGGGGTCCTGGGAAACTATTTTAGGTCTGACTACATTGGCGGGTGTTCTTTACATCAACTAATGTCTGTGGACAAAGACAAACCAAAAATATGTAAACACAAGTTCTGCATGGACACAGCATATTCACTAACCCGCTACACTTACATTGCTGAGGCACTCAGACATATACAATTGTCCAAAATGAATTGATTGATGCAATTTATTAATTTGTATTCATTATTTTTTTTATTGTATTAAATAAACATAAATTAATACATTCTCAAGACTGACCGGGGACAAAAATTGCAAATACACTGAAGCTAGAGATTTTACATCTGTATTATTATCCAAATTTTAAAAGGATATTGATCCTGTTAAATAACAATTTAAATAAAAAGGGAGACTTAAAAGTTACACACACACACACACACACACACACACACACACACACACTCACACACACACACACACACACACACACACACACACACACACAGTGAACAGTATCATGTTCTTTTCAGCATCACGTACCTGATGGTCCAGTGCTTGTTGAAGCACAAATATCCTCTGTCTGTGTCTGTGTCTCACACTCCACTTCTATTGCAGTCTCGTCTTCTCATTCTCAGGATCTTCATTTGTATCCCTTTCCTGCACCGTGTCCTCGCTCTAAAAATAAATGAATCCCGTGTCCTCTGACTCTCCCTCTCTGGTGCTTTCAACTTGCTCCTCTTCAGAACTCTCACCACCATCATCATCTGTGTCTGGATCAATTTGTTTCTTTTTCATAAAGACATCATATATAAATAATATGATGTAATGTCCATTTTTCTTTTCATTTTTAACGTTAAATGTTTAAGTGAAGAAGAATTCGAATTAATGATACTGTTGGGGGCGTGTTTCGTTTTGTGATTTTACATAGAGAATATAAATGGTGTGTCGAAAATAGCACTCGTGTCATGGTAATTTCATTCTTGCGGACTGCTTCTCATTTTTCCGCTCATTTTTAAGTGGTGCAGCGCACTAAAGGGTCTGACTAGAATGTTAAGCCACGCACTTTGGTTCCATCTTTCGTGTCGGCGACTCGGCGCGACTGCGTCATCTACGATCGGGGGGGGGGGGGGCTACAGGGGGGCCAGAATCAGTGCTACAGGGGCGAAAGACAAGTTAAGAAATGACTTTGCATAGAAGTCAATCATTGAGTGCAGAAGAAGCTCTCTCTGTGATAATTTTACAGTTTAACGGCAACGAGTCCCAGGTACTCGCTGATCAGAAAAGTATGAGTCCCATTATGCATTGAGAGAGTCCCAAATTTCGAATTCTGAAATGGTCTACTTATTCAATTGCATATGAATAACACAAACAACAACATATAGATACAATTATAAACAAATGCTGCAAAAATTTAAATAATTCAGGAGCAGGCCTGAGGATTTCGGAAATTCATGGTAACCGTTTTTCGGTTCCGTCGGATTACCCCATGGGAAACCACGGTAACTAAAGTTGGGTTCTGTAAACGTTCATCATGGGAACCCATTTTTCTATTTTGACTGATATTCATAATCAAGAATTCTGAAACTCAAAAGTATAATGTTTCAATGGTAAATGTTTGAAAACTATTAACAATGAACATTACATCAGCAGCTGTAAATAAAAATAAATGGATCAAAAACTGGTGTACTCATGTGGCATCATCAATGTATTTTTTCCAATCTCACACTGCAAAGATTAATTTACTGGTAATCATTAATACAGGTAAGTATTGATGTGGCTTTACATCCTCTTTCCAAGACGCATGTGTAATCTACTATCAATTTGACGAAATAATTTAACACACGTCATCATGAGTTCTACCAAGAGTTCACATTAGCATTACTACACCTTGTGACGAATGTTTTATTCATAAAGTTACCATGCTACAACCAGTAAATTATAGAATAACCAATACTGGTTCATAATATTTTTCATAACGATTAGCCAACAAATCTAATGACCAACTTGCCTCGTAATCGTGCCTCTCGTCGTATCTTGCTCTCGTGTTCTGTGCATACATCCCAGGTGAGTTTAGTGATACGCCCTTTGGACGATTCAAACGAAAAATCAGACTGGCATTCCCATTTCTTAAATGTCGTAATCAGTAGACCATTGTGAGTTTTTTTCGCCGCCATCTCAAACTTTCATGCGCGAGTCCTCAGTTTGCGGACTAAAATAGCAACCCCCATGCACACATAACGTTATCTGTTGCGCACCCCCCCCCCCCCCCCACTGAAAACAAAACAAAACGAAAATTAGAAGACACTCACACACCACACCACACCACAAACAGACATACAGGCACAGTGAAATCGTGTTGATCACAGTCAACTCGTGTGCGGTGACTTATGGTTAAACTATTTTTCGGTACTGTTAAAATGACGCCATGGAAACGATTGTTATCGTGAAATCCTCAGGCTTGCCGTAGTTTTTTTTGTTTGTTTGTTTTGACTGAGAATTTTCCTTGCATCCCAAAAAATGCACATTATTTGAAACTCAGAGAATGTTTAGAGATTCAGCCATATCGTTACCGCTGCGTCCCGTGTCCAAGATACATAATTTTCCCACGGGACGCAGAGGTAACGAGATGAAACTCTAAACATTCTCTGAGTACTACTATTATTACCACTACCACCGATACTAGATTAATTAATTTAATACCTTCAACTTCACAATAATAACACAGAATTTAAAATCATGGTTGATTTAATTATGTATTATCAATATTCATTATTCCAAACACGAGAAAGCATTCAGAAAACATAACTGGAATCGAGCAAAAGGACTCCATTCCCAACGGCCAAACCCAAAAGTGAAGTGCCGGCATTATTAACTGCAGCTGTAAGGCAAATTACTTGGTTCAAACAAACATTCTAGTGCGACCACACAAACGTGACGACTGTGCAAAAATATCTAAATAAAAGACACCACTGTTACAGAAAGTCTTTACACGCTATTTAAACTGCCGATCGCGAACGGAACGAACCGTGATTGAAACTAACTGTGATGCCGCTCTTTACACGTTGTACTAACTGTCACCTGTCAGTGGCAGCCCCGCCCCTCTTGAAGCGCCAGATAAATTCAACAACATGGTTTTCCCTTTGAGTTTTGTTTGAATTTTTCATGATTTTTGCAGTCTTCGGGCCCACTTTATACCTGTGGACAAAGGATTAGAGGCTCTAATCCCTCGTTGTGTCCGATGACTGGCAACTCAAGGCCAAGGACCAAGGATTTGACATCGAGGCCAAGGCAGAGGACCAAGGACCGACCTTCGACCTTCGGTCCTCGAGCTTGTGTCCGATGACCGGCAACTCAAGGCCAAGGTCCAAGGATTTGACATTGAGGCCAAGGCAGAGGACCAAGGACCGACCTTCGACCGTCGGTCCTCGAGCCGGTTCTCGAGGCCAAGGACCGGCTCGAGTAACACATCACTGGTACATTTCATTGACTAAATACAGTATGCGCGACAGCGCTCAACTTTTTATTACTTGTTACGACGTGACTCTCTTCTCATTCATTCCCGCAGGTTCATTGTGATTTAAACCGTGTGCACACTGAGCATCTACAGGACGGACGCTGGGCATCTAGAGCAGGGGTCATTCATTCATTCATTCATCTTCCGTACCGCTTGATCCTCACTAGGGTCGCGGGGGGTAATGGAGCCCATCCCAGCCGTCTCCGGGCAGTAGGCGGGGGACACCCTGAATCGGTTGCCAGCCAATCGCAGGGCACACAGAGACGAACAACCATCCATGCTCATACTCACACCTAGGGACAATTTAGAGTGTTCAATCAGCCTGGCATGCATATTTTTGGAATGTGGGAGGAAACCGGAGCACCCGGAGAAAACCCACGCAGGCCCGGGGAGAACATGCAAACTCCACAAAGGGAGGCCGTAGCTGGAATCGAACCCGGTACCTCCTAGAGCAGGGGTGTCAAACTCATTTCACATTGTGGGCCACATACAGCCTCGGTAGATGTAAAGCGGGCCGGACCATTAAAATTACTTTGCTATAAATAACCAAAATAACACTTCTTTCCTTTGTTTTGGTCTAAAGAAGCACAAGAACACGAGGAAAATGTTGACATTTAATGAACATATCTTTTTCAAAACATTTCATGAAGCACCTAAGATTTCCTTAGACAAATGTGCAATTTACTTTTATCATTCACATATATGCATTGCACATAATCCCACTGACTGTTCAAAGGCACAAAACCTTAACAAGTAATTGGTATTGAAAAATATAGTAATTCACTTTTAAGATTAAACGAGATTTACAAAGAAAGGAATTTTTAAACCATTTACACGAGCATATAAAATCTAAATGTAATCCCTGCCTACACCTCACAAACTAAGGAGAGTGCTATAATATGTGTAAAGAAGAATGTAACTGGCGCCAAGACTGAGTTCTTGGTTCCCATGACAACGAAAAGACAATTTATTTTAGGCTTGTTGTTTTGCAAAAGTATTTTATATTTCCATGTGAATTTTCATATTTGTTTTTTCTTTAAATCCTCTTAATATGTTATTTGGAATATTTGTTAAGAATCACTTCCGGGTCATGTGCCGTGGATAGCGAGGAATTAGAGGGAAAGTTCGAGAAGTCAACTGGACAGAAAGAGAAAGAGACAAAGACAGAGCTACGACACCGTGTGGTCTATGTAATTTAATTTGATCTACTTTCGGTTTACCAAGGTGCACATGGTATGTCATTTTGTGTTTATTTATTTAATGTCCTGTTCAAGATATTGTAATTTTGATTGTTGTTTGAAATGTGTTTTAGTTTTCACAGTGTTCCACGAGTCAACGTTTTTTGGACATCAGTACGAGGCGTCATCCTTGACCGGGGTAGAAACAAATAAAGTATTCACATGTCCTTGATAGCGTCTGCTGTGTTGGGTCTGTCTCAGTGACGGACTGAGGCTGCTGTTGTCTTCTTCTCTGATCAAAACAATGTTGTCTTTTCCTCTGATCAAAACAGTGTGTCCCCCTAGCGGATATTCCATGAATTGCCCCTTATTAAAAATATTAATTTTTAATAATTATTTTTTCACTTATAAATTATCCTGCGGGCTTGATCAAACCTCCTTGCGGGAGGTTTGATCCCGTGGGCCGTACGTTTGACACCCCTGGTCTAGAGAGTTCACAGCACATTGTTCCAATGCATTGAAACGACACTGAGTCATTGGATAAATACTGGTTTTGTCCCGCCCATCGGACACTCAGCGTCTCTGGGAGTCTCTGGACAGTGGCCGTTTATCAGCTGGCCCGGACGTTTAGCTTTTCTGCATGATGTTGTGATGATCTGTCTGAGGCTAAATCTCTTTTTGATCGACAGCAAAATGAGCCACTCACCGATTTTTTGGTGTCAGCATCCGTGGGAGCATTTTTCAATTCTCATTCTGTTCTGAGTTGAACTGGAAACATCTTCTAATAATCTTAGCGACATTCTCTTTGTTGAAAACAACTAGCGACAGATTAATATTTTATTTCTGGTTTGTTTTGCTGTAGTTGCTTGTGTTCGCAGACGGATTTATATCACAGTTAAGACCCTGGAAAAGACGCCATGTGGGATAGGGTCACAGATAATTTTCTTGAAAAGGAACGGAAAGTAGAATCCACGTATAAATAAACTGACACATTTTATGATGTAGGCTGAAAGTGAGCTCCTTCACAGACCAGCTTCCGCCACGGTGTGTGTGTGTTAGTGATGGGTCCAGCAACACCGATGCATTGACACATGCGCCGGGCTCACCGGGCAAACCACGTGTCGATGCATGTGCTGGCTCATTACGTCACGTGATTGACACGTGAACTGCGTTGACACAGTCCAGGCTTCTAATTGACACACCGGCTGCGTTGACACAGTCCAGGCTGCTAATTGACACATCGGCTGCGTTGACACAGTCCAGGCTGCTAATTGACACGTGAACTGCACCGGTGCAGTTTAGACTGCATCGGCTACTTGGCACAGTACAGGCTGCGCCACTTAGTCCAGGGGGCGTCGACTCAGTGCAGAGGGCGTTGACGCAGCAAAAGCCCGCCACACAGTGTTTATAAGGAACACCTGCCGAAACAAGCCAGACCTCACTCACGCTCGCTTGTCGAAGCTCGTGTCAGTGCAGACTTCGTGTTCGTGCCTTGCCTTCCTTGCCGATTATGGAGCAGAGACGCAAATCATCCGCCGTGTGGGACCATTTTGATGTCCCCGAGAATAAGGTATTATTTATTTATTTATTCAAATCGCCTTCTGTCGCCGAGAGCCTCTCGGCGAGAGGCACTCGCCGAGTGCCTCTCAGATTATTGACATGTGTTGTACCATTCTAATCCGAATACATTTCAAGGTAACTCTTAGTTACTTCTTATTCACATTTCATTACAGGTGAAATGTCGAATTTGCCGGGTCGAATTGTCATACACCAACAGAAGCACCTCCACCATGCTGAGGCATTATCGGGCCAAGCATGAGAATGAAGTTCGCGATACACCCGGTATTACGCCAGGTATACAAACGTTCACTCATCTTTTCACGGTTGCTATGTTGATGATTAATTGACAATCAGTAATTATTATTGGTTGACTCTCCACTCCATGTTTGACAATCAAGGTTCCAGGAAGCGGCTGTACTCGAAGGACCAACACACTTCTTCCCCAAACCTCTCCCACCTCGCAAAGGAGTTCCTTTGTACGCCAGCCACATCCGTCCCTTGTGAGCGTGTGTTCTCCACAGCAGGAGAAATCGCTTGTAAAAGACGCAACAGGCTGAAGTTTAAAACATTGGAGCATCTTATTTTTCTCAATAAAAATGTGAAATCAAAGCCCACAAGCATCCTCATTCAAATGATCTTCACATTATTTGAACACATTGAATGTTGCAAAATGAATGCATGGATGTGAATGATATTGTATACACTTCATCAAATCGATGAATGACCTTATGAAAATGTTTTGGAACAGTTGTAGATGCAAAACCGTGCTGGCAGCTACATGATAAAGAAAAATATCCCAAACCATAGGGATCCTCCCAAAACTAAGGATGTGCTGAATAAGAAATCATTGTACACACTTTTATTACTTCCATATTTGACCTATTGTGTGGAAATATGGGGAAATGCCAGTAAAACACTGTTTTAAAACTACAATACAAAGCAATCAGAGCAATCACTGGCTCCAAATAGACGGAACCCACAAATCCTCTGTTTATCAAATTAATGAAATCTCATGACCTGGTTGACTTCAAAATCGCCCAATTAATGTACAAAGCACACAATAACCTCCTTTGCCAAAACATCCAGAAGCTTTTTAAAATTCGAGAAAGTTGTCATAATTTAAGGGGTACTAACCTATACAGAAAAATCCAAAACACGAACAAACATCACGCAAAGGAGTGCATCTGTAATAGGTGTAAATCTGTGGAATGATTCTGAAACGGACCAGTAAAATGAGTAACTCTCTTGCTGAGATTAAAAATGAATTTGAGAGTAGTACAAGACAACTACACAAATCAGAATTAAGCTAATAAATTCGATACACCCATGAAATATAGCAATACATCAGGAATACATTGATGAGATTATTTAATATATTAATGAAATGTAGCATCCATTATGAATATGAGAAAATCGACATATACAGTACTTGTGCTCCAATGAGTATGTACTGTATATACAAACCTAAAGTTGTAAAAATGTATAAGTACAGCATACATAAGGGTAAAAGCATTTGTTGATATGTAGACTTTCTTTTCTATTTTGAAAAATGATCAATTCATATATAAGAAGGGGTAGGACTCTAGGGTTTTTTAACTTCTTTCTACTCCTTTGAACACATATTTGTGATGATGACTATTTTCTTTTCCTTTTTTTATCTTACCTTCACTTTTTGCCAATTTATTACCGATTTGTATATTTTATATGTTCGATATACAAAAAAAATATCAGTCAGTAAAGTCTGTTGAGTGGGTTGGATGCAGGGATCTTGAAGGTCCAGCAGGTGGCAGTGGTCAGTGACAGAATCATTCCACAGATTTACACCTATTACAGGTACACTCCTTTGCGTGATGTTTGTTCGTGTTTTGGATTTTTTTGTATAGGTTAGTACCCCTTAAATTATGACAACTTTCTCGAATTTTAAAAAGCTTCTGGATGTTTTGGCAAAGGAGGTTTTTGTGTGCTTTGTACATTAATTGAAGTCAACCAGGTCATGAGATTTCATTGTTTAATTTGATAAACAGTGGATTTGTGGGTTCCGTCTATTTGGAGGCAGTCATTGTTCTGCTTTGTATTGTAGTTTTAAAACAGTGCGGTTTACTGGCATTTCCCCATATTGCCACACAATAGGTCAAATATGGAAGTAATAAAAGTGTGTACAAGGATCTCTTATTCAGCACATCCTTAGTTTTTGGGAGGATCCCTATGGTTTGGGATATTTTTCTTTTATTATCTATTATGTAGCTGCCAGCATGGAACAGTTATAGATGCAAAACCAAGACATTTTCATAAGGTCATTCATCGATTTGATGATGAAGTGTATACAATATCATTCACATCCATGCATTCATTTTGCAACATTCAATGTGTTCAAATAATGTGAAGATCATTTGAATGAGGATGCTTGTGGGCTTTGACTTCACAAATTTTTATAGAGAAAAATAAGATGCTCCAATGTTTTAAACTTCAGCCTGTTGCATCTTTTACAAGCAATTTCTCCTGCTGTGGAGAACACACGCTCACAAGGGACGGATGAGGCTGGCGTACAAAGGAACTCCTTTGCGAGGTGGGAGAGGTTTGGGAAAGAAGTGTGTTGGTCCTTCCAGTAAAGCTGCTTCCTGGAACCTTGATTGTCAAAAATGGAGTGGAGAGTCAACCAATAATAATTACTGATTGTCAATTAATCATCAACATAGCAACCGTGAAAAGATGAGTGAACGTTTGTATACCTGGCGTAATACTGGGTGCATCGCGAACTTCATTCTCATGCTTGGCCCGATAATGCCTCAGCATGGTGGAGGTGCTTCTGTTGGTATATGACAATTCGACTTGGCAAATTCGACATTTCACCTGTAATGAAATGTGAATAAGAAGTAACTAAGAGTTACCTTGAAATGTATTCGGATTAGAATGGTACAACACATGTCAATAATCTGAGAGGCACTCGGCGAGTGCCTCTCGCCGAGAGGCTCTTGGCGACAGAAGGCGATTTGAATAAATAAATAAATAATACCTTATTCTCCAGGACATCAAAATGGTCCCACACGGCGGATGATTTGCGTCTCTGCTCCATAATCGGCAAGGAAGGCAAGGCACGAACACGAAGTCTGCACTGACACGAACTTCGACAAGCGAGCGTGAGTGAGGTCTGGCTTGTTTCGGCAAGTGGCATTGTGTCGCCAAACGCACTTCCTTATAAACACTGTGCGGCGGGCTTTTGCTGCGTCAACGCCCTCTGCACTGAGTCGACGCCCCTGGACTAAGTGGCGCAGCCTGGACTGTGCCAAGCAGCCGATGCAGTCTAAACTGCACCGGTGCAGTTCACGTGTCAATTAGCAGCCTGGACTGTGTCAACGCAGCCGATGGGTCAATTAGCAGCCTGGACTGTGTCAACGCAGCCGGTGTGTCAATTAGCAGCCTGGACTGTGTCAACTCAGCCGATGTGTCAATTAGCAGCCTGGACTGTGTCAACGCAGCCGATGTGTCAATTAGCAGCCTGGACTGTGTCAACGCAGCCGGTGTGTCAATTAGAAGCCTAGACTGTGTCAATGCAGTTCACGTGTCAATCACGTGACGTAATGAAGCAGCACATGCATCGACACGTGGTTTACTCTGTGAGCCCGGCGCATGTGTTGGACCCATCACTAGTATATATATATATAACTGCCCATGACCTACAAAACAAGTAATTTCGAGTCATACCCTTAACCGAACAGGAGGTCTGCCAATTTGATTTGACTTTGGCAGCATTTGCACCTTCTGTAGAGGTCATCCTCTAAAAAAGTCCTCATAGAGAATTAATTCGATTGTCGTCAAACCTTTGGTGTTTCATCTGTAGATGTTTGAAATGAAAAGTTACTGAAGATGTGGTCGAAAACTCATGTAACTTTGTACACACATCAGGCCTGGCAAAACCTTTTATATTTTAGTGCACAGGTATCAAATCGGTGTCCTCAAGAGCCACCATTCTGCAAGATTTCCACCACTCCCTGTTGCAGCACACCTAATTCAAATGATGAGGAATGTTATCAGGCTTCTGCAGGGCTTGCTGATGAGCTGATCATTTCGATCAGGTGTGTTGCAATAGGGCGAGATGGAAAACATGCAGGAAAAAGGCTCTCGACGACCGGAGTTTGACATGAATGTTTTAGAGCAGGCATGTCCAGCTCTGGGCCTGGAGGACAATTGTCTTGCCTGTTTTCCAGCTCTCCAAGCTGCAACACACCTGAGTCAGACGATCAGCTCATCAGCCATCTCTGAAGCAGCATTTGAACGATCCTGATTCATTGAATCAGGCTGTTGCTCATGGGAGAGCTCAAAAACAGGCAGGACAGTGGTCCTTGAGGACCAAGTTTTGACACCACTGTTTTAGAGGGTTATTGTCCTGTGTGCCAGTATCCCAACATGTCCAAGGGTGTGAGGGCTATCATGGTGTTTGGGGAAGAGACATTCATATTCACTGCTGAATGTGTTGATTACTGTTTCATTCACTTTGAAATAATGACGGTCTGATGATGGCGGACAGAAGCTCAGGCCGCTAGCGAATGACGGACTGGCCAAATGTCATAAATTCCCCACCTTTGCATATTACAACATTATTTATCCCTTTAACATTATTATTTTATCCTACTAAGTATTTTTTTCTTTTTACTATCCATTTTGTCTTTATGTTATTGATGTATGGAGCAGTTATCCAATTTAGTTGTGTTGTGAAATGACAGTCAAGCAATTCTGATTCTTATTCGTGGGTATCAACCTTTCGGTTTGGTGGGTGACTCCTCCACCACCAGAGCCGAGGAAAGAGGAAGAGGGCCAGCTGATTTGTCATCCTGAAAAACACTGACAAATCATCTACCTTTTTCAAAGAATGTTTCAGTCTTGTCTTGTTCAAGACGACAATGATTTGTACTTCGTTGAAATATCCACTTATGCGCGTGCAGGTATTATGTGTCAACAATCCAGAGATACATAAAAGCCAGATTTCATTTAGACCGTAGTGACCTAAGAGGGGAGGGGATCTCCAGGTTACTAGAGTGTGAACTCACGTAAACTACAACAGATGACTGGAGTGAGGTCAGTATGGCTGAATTAGATGAGAACATTACTTGTGTATCATCATTATTTTGTGACATGTGCTACAGGCTGACCAATGTGGAAGTCATTTTTCATTGACAGTCAAACCGCATTAAATGTATAACTTGTGTTACAATGCCAGACATTTAACAGCTTTCAATTTTTATTTTATTTTTTTTGCAACAGTGTGGGTTGCTGACTTTTGCATTTACTTTTTGGGTTTTCATTTTTTTAACCAGTACATATCTTGCTCAAGCAATGCAGTCCTCAATGCTGCAATGGCTTCGGTACAAAGGTGGCACGACTGCAAAAGTCAAGAGAGTAATACAACTCTCCGTCATTCACAGCAACCTTGACCTTGACAACTCAACCAGCTGAATTCATAAGGATAATGCATATCACTCTTTATCAGCATTTACAACACTGCAATTCAATTTCTAATCAGGTCTTTCGAGTTCTAAAATGAAGATCTGTACATTTCAAATGACCTTTCATAAGAATGGCAGGTATTTGCTGCTACATTTTAAATGATTCTAAGATTAAGATTAAGATATCCTTTATTTGTCATGCAATGGGGAAATTACAGAACAAATCAGAATTCAGAAGATTCCTGTCCCAAAACAGTTCATTTCAATTTTTGGATGGGCAGTTGTTTAAATCTGTACTCATAGTGACATTATGCCCCCTGCATGCTGCATTGTATCTTAGTTTGAATAAGCTTCTGTTATTTATTTATTTTGTGGCAAGAAAATGGCTTGAGCAAAAAACGCCATACAAAAAAATAACGGTGGATGGTAACTGTTCCAACTTTGACACCTTTTCTAAAACGTATTCATACATCAATATATATATTGCGCGTCGTCCCGCACGCGGTCTGTCCTTCCGTCTGTCCCTTTTCAAAACGTACCTACTTCACTGCGCCGCTGCGCGCCGCCACTGCACCGCCACTGCGCCGCTCAGGCAGTGGCTCACTACGATCGCGCGGGCATCTTAGCGAAAAAATGTTGTCTACCCACAAGCATTGCAATAAAATTGTTAGTTATTTAGTAGAGCTAAACATCTCTTTATTTTCGCGATAAGCAATGAAGATGAACAAAAAGTTGAACTAAGCAACAACACTTTTGTGGGCCGAAGGCCCACCTTACCAGCCTTCCGCAGGAACTAGCTGATGAGCCGCCCGGAGGGCGGCGAACCACCACCTTACCAGCCTTCCGCAGGAACTAGCCGATGAGCCGCCCGGAGGGCGGCGAACCAGCTAGTTAACCATAGTTCAGAAGGCGTTCATGTTATGAGCTCAATCCTGAACAGATGTGGAGCAGAGTGTAAAGATGATTGAGTGTTATAAAATTCTAATCCTAAAATTCAGATTAGTTTTTTTATGTTGGAAATTATTTTCTTATTCAATAAATTGTAAAAAGCGAGTGTTTCAAAAAGTTAATGAATTTGTCCTAATTTATTTGAACACTTTGAACCAAACACCATTTTGCCTGACCAAATCTTTGTTGTCAAAATTAGGATTGCTTTCTGTTAGTCTTAAAACAAGCATACCTTGTTTTATGTATCCCCTCACCGTGTCACAATGACAGGTTTGAGTGGTGGAGTGTGGATTCAATTCCAGGTCCGGCCTTCCTCTGTGGCATTTGCATGTTCTCCCCGTGCCTGCGTGGGTTTTCTCCAGGTACTGCGGTTTCCTCCTACGTTCCAAAAACATGCATGGCCGGCTGATTGACACTCAAAATTGTCCCGAGGTGTGAGTGTGAGGGTGGATGGTTGTTCATCTCTGTGTGCCCTGCGATTGGCTGGCAACCGGTTCAGGGTGTCCCCGACGTTGAATCGGTGTCTTCAGCTGGACAGATAGGTTGCCGTGCCAGGCTATGATTTCTTACCTTTCTTCGGTTTCGTTTACATTTATTCAGATCGTCATACCACTGAGCAAAATTACAGATCTCCGAATGAGAAAATGCTGAACTATCATCTTTGTGCAGCAAACCCAGCATGTCTTTGTCATCTGAAAATTTGATGATGTAATTGGAAGGGTGGACTTGTATACAATCGTTGATATAAAATGTAAAGAGCATAAGGGGAGCTTACATATCCCTGGGGGATACCAGTGCTCGAGAGTCTGAATACAATACAATAAATCCTGATTTTTTTATAGCGCTTTCACAACAGCTGCACCTGTAGCAAAGCGCTTTACAAAACAGTTAACATAAAGTGAATAATAAACACAACACATAACATAAATACACGGACAATCGTGCAATCTAAACCACTTTTCCCTCATATGCTTTGGTGTTTGAAACAGTTCTAGATGAAAGAGGAGAGAATCAATGTGTCTCAGAGAGGACATTGTTAACTCTGACATGCTGCACACGGTTAGCTCGAAGGGACAGAAACGTTTTTGAAATAAAGGGATGAACAGTTTCTCAATCAGTAAATGTGGCTGCAGCATATTAAATATTGAGCTTAATTCGACAAACAGGAGCTGAACATAAGGTTTGTTCCGGATGGTTAGTGACAGGATGAGTAATAGTATTAATCTGTGTATCTGTGTATCATCTGTGCCAAGCCCCTGCTTATAAACATACTGAAAATGATTATTCTATTTTGTGCGAGTTCCACCTCAACACAGGTTAGAGAAACTTGGTGAAAAAGGTCACCAAGAAAAACTGATTTTGTTGCATATACTTTTCAGTCCGAGAGACCGCACTGATATTGTCCCATATGTCCCATATTGTCCCATATATTTTTTTATTTCACTCATCATCATGCTGTGTGTGTGTGTGTGTGTGTGTGTGTGTGTGTGTGTGTGTGTGTGTGTGTGCGTGTGTGTGTGTGTGTGTGCGTGTGTGTGTGTGTGTGTGTGTGTGATTTTTAACAAGGGACTGCAGAAGTCTCGTGACATTTGCCCCCAGTACTATGTGAATTTCAGCTTTGGCCTTCCTGTGTGGAGTTTGCATGTTCTCGCTGTGCTTACAATATGAGGGTTTTCGTCAGGAATGGCCATTTGTCTGTATTTGCGCTTTGATTAGCTGAAAACCTGAGTTGTCTAAAGCAGCCTGTTGTCTAAAGTGTCCTGGGATATGGTCCAACTCAACCGAAACCTAAATGAAACTAGCAATATAGAAAATGGATGGATGGGTTATTGTGGACATGGACATCTCTCTGTCCATGTAGTTAAAGCAAATTGAGTTACAATAAGAATATACAGGTTTACCTAAACAGTATTAAATTCCTTTCCTTCGGGATTGGGTAGAGCAGTATATTATTCTACATATATATACATATATGGTATATTCTTGTTAAATATTTTTCTCTCTCTTAGATATAGCGGGATAGAGGGAAATACAGGAATGTGTGTCTATTACTTATTGATTCTTTTAGAGTTACAGTGTATACACACAAACACTTTACCTGGATATACAGAATAAAGTACTTATCAAATGCTGTTTGCTCATCTACCTCGTAACACATGTAGTTACACTGAAAACAAAACAAGCACATAGCAGGGACCTTGAATCTATTTACCAACCCTTATGTCTTTCAGGTAACACTGTCCATGGACTCTGGTCAAGGCCATCATACACACAGGCACACTCGGTCATTGCATGCATGGAACCGTTTTTCCTGGAGAAGTCATTTTGACATCATGGTGGATGTGATTGAATTACTTCAAATCAATCTCATGATCTGATAAAGTTACACACAGGGTAATCTCATTTAAAAAGAAAAAAACAACACTTTATCTGTTTCAGTAGTAGTGGCAAAGCAATAGTGACAAGTCATCACCCAGTTCATATTCAGTGATGACATAATATTTTTTTTTGGTCCGCCTATGGTCCCACCCCAAGACACAAATTCATTATAAAAACCTCCCAGATGGCAATGTGTCACCACACTCACTTGAGATCACACTGCTCATTGACACACATACACATGAACACACATACACGTGTTGATTACATAATTTTGTTCTCTGTCAAACAGCTGCGAAAAAGCCTTTTTTTCTTTCTATTGCACCTTCCCTGATTTATCAGTGCTGCCATATGATGATAAGCATCGCTCTAATATGGGCAGTGATGGTGGGGTTCTGCTGTGTCCTTTGGCTGGCTGTGGGCACACGACACAGGTAAGACTATATTAAATCTGTAAGCAATTTTGGAGAGAAAATACATTATATGCTACCTAAACTCTTAAAAATAAATATATTTTTAAATGATTATTTCATGAGCATAAATTTCAGTACTCATGTATGTACCGGTACTTGCTTTTTCTGTCTGTTTGATTTGCGGCTGTTTTAAAAACAAATTAATTACAATTGATATTCTGCGCAAAGAATAGCAAAAACAGCGAGTAATTGGTGTCCCCCCCCACGTCCTCCAAATGAATTTCTTAGATAATTCGCCTGAAAGTTAACATTCCACAAACAATAATCCCCCAAAAAGCTTTAAGATGAGCTATTTTTGCACTCAATCTGCTCTTTTGTTTTCTCTTGCACATCATGTAGTCATAATAATAATAATAATAATATGTAATATAGTCATTTATTTAGTAATATTTTATGAATTAAAGGTTAGGTTCAGCAACAGGTGGAATTTTTTTCTGGAACGCCATAACTATAAATTGAGTAATAAACGCTTGGTAAAATCTGTGTTGTGCAACCTTTTATTGGTCAAACTTAACAACAAATAATTATCTACAAAACATTTGAAGCTTATTTTTCATAAATGAGCATCAAAGATTTGTTTAGGGACACATCAAGCCATCTCTTCATTCAAATATGTTCTTGATCAGTGTTATGATTTTTAAAAAATGTCGTCAGGCAGTAGGCAGGGTCCACCGTGAACTGGTCACCAGCCAATCGCGGGGCACACATAGATTAACAACCATTGGCGCTCACCATCACACATTGGGACAATTTAGAGTGCCAAATCAACTTGCCATGCATGTTTTTGGAATGTGGGAGGAGACCGGAGTACCCGGAGAAAACCCACACAGGTGCAGCAGAACATGCAAACTCCATGCAGGAAGGCCAGAACCAGAATTGAACCTGCACCACTGCACCTCTACACTGTGAGGCCGACGTAATAACCAGGCGGCCATTGTGCTGCAAAAAAAAACAGCAATTAGCTAACTTTGTGAATAGCCACGAATAGATTCTGGTGCTAGGGGTGGGGGGCTGGTATGAAGTAACCTAAAAAATGCAATTGAATAACATTATAACATGTGGTGCACAGTATATACCAAGAGAATACTCGTATTGGGATGGCGGGCCGGTGTACGGTGGCTCGCGCATTGATCCTCATTGTGCAGAGGTACTGGGTTCGATTCCAGCTTCGAACTGTGAAGTTTGCATGCTCTCCCCATGCCTGCGTAGGTTTTTTCCAGGTACTCCGTATCCTCCCACATTTCAAAAACTTGCGTGGCAGGCTGTTCAAACACTCAAAATTGTCCCGAGGTGTGAGTGTGCGTGTGGATGGTTGTTGGTCTCTGGGTGCCCTGCGGTTGGCTGGCAACCAGTTCAGGGTGTGCTATGCTTACTGCCTGAAGACAGCTGGGATAGGCTCCAGCACACCCCGTGACCCTTGTGAGGATAAAGCGGATCAGAAAATGGATGGATAGTATTGGGATAGATGACACTGAACGAAGCAACAAACCAAAGTGTGTGTTTGGTGCAAGTCTCATTAAATAAAGAACATGACTTTCAACTGATGAGGTACAGTCGATTATGTTTTGTTTGCTTTCTATGTCCACAGGCAGCCTGGGGAGCCTGCACTTGAAAATGGCTTAATACCTTATCTTGGTTGTGCTCTGCAATTTGGAGCCAACCCTCTCCAGTTCCTCCATGGCCGGCAGAAGAAGTATGGCCACATTTTCACCTGCAAGATTGCGGGCCAGTACATTCATTTCCTGTGTGACCCCTTCTCTTACCACTCAGTCATCAGACAAGGTAGACACCTGGACTGGAGGAAATTCCACTTTGCGACATCAGTCAAGGTACATTTGTGGAATTTAATAATTTTGGGTTGTGTAATATTGTTTTACTGAGTTATTTAGTTTTTTGTGTGTGTTTTTATGCATTGTATAGTATTGATTGTTGACTTTTTCTTGAACTGACTAGGCATTTGGCCATGACAGCTTCGACCCTCGGCATGGCCACACCACAGAAAATCTCCATCAGACTTTTCTGAAGACTTTACAAGGTGAGGCATTGCCTTCCCTGATTGACAGCATGATCGAGCATCTCCAAGATGTAATGTTGAAGTCCACCACACTCAGTCCGAGCAAGGATCGCTGGGAAATAGATGGCATTTTTGCTTTCTGCTACAAGGTAAAGCAAACAGTATTGCAGTTGGTAGTGCAGACTGCATAGACTTGATGAAACTGATTCGGTCATCTTTACATTTTGTTCTGCAGGTGATGTTTGAGTCCGGCTACCTTACATTGTTTGGCAAAGATCTCGGTGAGGATAAGTGCCAGGCCCGGCAGGCAGCTCAGAAAGCCTTGGTGCTGAATGCGTTGGAGAATTTCAAGGAGTTTGACAAAATCTTCCCAGCTTTGGTGGCGGGCCTGCCGATCCATGTCTTTAAGAGTGCCTACAGTGCCAGAGAGGTCAGTGGGCATCTTGTTAAGAAATTTCATGAAATAATTGATCAACTATTTATTCACCATGTCACTTGGCTATTTGATTTTTCTGTGCCTTTTTCTTTCTCAATGTGTAGAACCTAGCAAAAACAATGCACGCTGAAAACTTGTCAAAGAGGGAGAATGTTTCGGACCTGATCTCTATGAGGATGATCCTGAACGATTCATTATCCACCTTCAATGATATAAGCAAGGCCAGAACTCACGTCGCGCTGCTCTGGGCTTCACAGGCTAATACCTTACCTGCAACCTTTTGGAGTCTTTTTTACATGATAAGGTATGATAATTTCATTTGTTGATTTTGTTGACTCACTATTCAATATTTTATTTTAATTGAGCCTTTATATCTGGCGGTGTGCATGAGTCATAACCATGTCCTAACTATTGATTTTATCACTGGCATTTTGGTCAATTTCACATTTATTCACAAATTTTTATTTTTGGTCAATTCCTTGCCTGTTGCCACACGTGGATGTTTTTACAGAATCTTGAAAAATCCAAAGGATTAAAAATGGTTTACGCTCTTTGACGATGCTGTGTTCATGGATGAATCTACATGCCATTGTTTGGGTCTCCTGAAAAGTGACGATTTTGGTGGTACAAGGATTTCTCCTGTCACTAGCAACATAGAACATGGTGGGAAATATAACCAAATACTAGCAATTGGTTGTTACAAATGTAACCAAGAAAACCAAGTACTGCAGCACATTTTTTACTCCTCCACGCCTCGTTTCTGTGCAAGAGTTGCATCATTTTATTGGGCTTTTATCAATGTCATATAATTCATTTTGAATAGGGCAATACGGCGACCTAGTGACATTTGCCCAGAGTTCTGAGTTTGGGTTATGAATTTCAGCTCTGGCCTCCCTGTGTGAAGTCTGCATTTCTCGCTGTGCTTGTGTGGGTTCTCAGCATGAATGACTGTTTGTCTAGCCGTGTTCATTGATTCACTGATGACCACCCTGGGTTATTCCTTGCCTGTTGCCTATTTTCATCTGGAATATGTTCCAGCTCACCCGCAACCCGAATGAAACTAGCAAGACAGAAAATGGATGGGTGAATGGATGGATGAATGAAACTGAAAGTGGACATTTCTCTGTCCATATAGTTAAAGCACTTTTAGTTGGTTACAATAATAATCTTGTGGTTTATCTAAACGGTATTAAGTTCATTTTCCACAGTGAGTGGGTAGAACATAAAACACCAATTAATGCTTGGCAACATATAATTAACAGTGACATAGTGACAACAGTCACAAGATAACAAAACTGACAAGAACAATACAGTATGCTGTATAAGTTTTTGGGTCGAAAGAAATGGCAATACCACACATGTAATTATGACCAGATTGCTGCTATATTTTGGATATTATTTTCCCCCCGTGACGTGGTACGATCTGCAGAGCGCTAGTGTCCGTGCAGCTGGCCAGAGCTGCCGCGTTGCGGTCACCCCGCCCCCCCTACCCCTCCTCCCCATTCCATTCATCCTCCCCCTTATTACATGTTATGTCTTGTGACTTGTTGTAACTGTCATATGCTTATTTATGTGCTAGGGTGTTTTTTTATCCTGGACTTAAATTATCCTCAGAAGAGGATAGTTCGAGCGTCGTTTTTTTCCCTCTCCCTACCCAGTGCTTTCCTTTCTGAATTCAGACTGTAATTTTCCCATTGCGGGAAAATAAAGGATATCTTAATATGTTTGTAGAAGTCCAGATGCAATGAAAGCAGCTCGCAAGGAGGTGCAAAAACTACTGGACGCTGCAGGTCAGACCGTGAACCCAAATGACCCCACAATAAACTTGAAAAGGGAACAATTGGATAATATGCCTGTTTTGGGTGAGTTGGTTGCGGCACAAAAAGAAATGGCCGTACTGCATTTTTAACACTTTAATTGAAAGAAACTGTTCCAAGTCCATTTTATGTGTTGATGTTTACATCTTTCAATCACAGACAGTATCATCAAGGAAGCCATGCGTTTATCCAGTGCTTCCATGAATGTGCGTGTTGCTAAAGAGGACTTTTTACTTCACCTTGACAACCAGGAGGCATATCATATACGGAAAGATGATGTCATAGCCCTGTATCCCCCCATGCTGCACTATGATCCCGAAATCTACGAAGACCCCTATGTAAGAAGCATTCAAACTTAATATGGGAACATGATCAGCGTCAAGTTCAAGTTTGATCATTTTCTATTTCCATCCTCTTGAACCTGCAGGAATATAAATTTGACCGATTTCTGGATGAAACCGGTCAGGAGAAAACCACTTTCTTTCGCCATGGCAGAAGATTACGCTACTTCTACATGCCCTTTGGGTCTGGGGTTACCAAATGCCCTGGCAGATTTTTTGCCATCTATGAAATTAAGCAATTCTTGACTTTAGTTCTGTCTTACTTCGAAATGGAACTTTTGGACCCTGCCATCAAAGTCCCACCACTTGACCAGTCACGTGCTGGTTTAGGAATCCTTCAACCGACATATGACATTGATTTTAGATACAAATTGAAATCTAACTTTTAATTGTTTTGTTGTTGAGAAAAATAACGACATTTACATGTTATGTCCAAATGTACATAGTGTATATTTAAATGTAAATGTAGAGATTGTGCTACTTATGTAAATAGATGTTGCACTGCTGTATAGCAAAGCACTGATTTGTTGCTCTGGAATATCGATTCTGCGCTTGCAATCAATGCATACATTTTTTAATCATTATTATTATTATTATTATTATTATTATTGGAGTGGTGTCATGGTTTTTGTGAAGCTGCAGAGTATGCATGTAAAACGTAATGTGAAAAGTGGAATTCCATCAGTGTACTAAAGTGTGACAGCACAAGCAAAATTATGGCACACTACAGCCACTATAATAATAATAATAATAGTATTCAGGTATACAGTATTTATGTTGATTCCATTTTTATCATGTATTGTACACTGACGTTAAATTGTTTTTTAAGGTGAGAAAAGCTGTTGACAACATTAGGATAGGAATATACAGTGCCTTGAAATACAAGTGACCCAACTTAAGAGTTTATTTGGAGACTTACGAGTGCGAACTTAGGATATGAGCATGGAGTTGAAACCTCAACTCACAACGGCAGCAGTTTGGCCGATATGATTTGTGGATATTTTGGGAGGGGAAAAGTAATCTATGTGGCAAGGTTCTTACCATTGAAGCAATGATATCTGAACACCATGGATGTCATACTCAAGTCTGGACTTGAACATCAGTCCAAACACGACATGTTTTGTTTTTGTCTCGGACTTGGCCATTGGACTCGCAAAATATTTTTAGCGATTCGACCATGTCCAAATGTTTTTATTCCTGAAAATTAATGTCCTCTTTCAAAAGAAACTTGAAATAAAACATTTCAGGTGATCAAAATAGACATTTGATTGGTTACTCTGATCGCAAGTGCCAAAGCATCCAGTCTTTTTCTTTCAGTCATCAACGGGTTTATAAAATCTGGTTTGACCAAGTATCGAGAACTGGTGATAGCAACAACGTCCTCAATAAATAAATCAAGAAAGAAACATGAAGCAACCTGCAGATTCTGTAAGACGACAATTTGGGACACCCACGACACCACGACGAACTTGTGTTGTGTATATATATATATATATATATATATATATATATATATATATATATATATATATATATATATATATATACTGTATGTAATATTTTTTCTCCTCTGGACTTACCCTTGATGTCATGTGGACTTTGTTTTGAGGTGAACTCGAACCTTGAGGCCTCAGATTTGACTTGGACCTTTGTGAGTTGTACTTGACTTTGATCCTGACCTTTGTGATTAGAAGTTGACTTGGACTCGATAAAGGTGGACTTGACCACAGCCCTGCTGACAAGACTTACATGCATATAGTTTATATCCTCCACAAAGAATGACTAATTCATCACAACGGAAGTTCCGGAAGCCATATGGAAGCCCGCAGTCGCACCAGCTCAAGCAACTCCTGCTCGATACGATGGTATCCGCACCACTATTTTAATCATTAGATCCAAAACGGCGACAGGCAAGTGCCTCTTGTTTACAGTGAGTTTTACTGGAATTGCGAACGTTTGTAATTTCATTCAGGTTGTGTACATCATGGTTGCGGTAAGATTGGGCCGCCCAAGCCTTAAAATGTCAGTCATTGCTCCGGGTTCGGGTTCGGGCTTCTCTCTCGCTGACTTTTTTTTGTGTTTGTTTCGAGGCTGTGAATAGTTTTGGCCACGAGAAACCGTGGTTCGCAAAAAAACAGAAGTCACCTCATCACAACACGTACTGTACTATTCATTCATTCATTCATTCATCTTCCGAGCCGCTTGATCCTCATTAGGGTCGCGGAGGGTGCTGGAGCCTATCCCAGCTGTCTTCGGGCAGTAGGCAGGGGGGACACCCTGAATCGGTTGCCAGCCAATCACAGGGCACACAGAAACGAACAACCATTCGCACCCACACTCACACCTAGGGACAATTTAGAGTGTTCAATCAGCCTGCCACGCATGTTTTTGGAATGTGGGAGGAAACCGGAGCACCCGGAGAAAACCCACGTAGGCCCGTTGAGAACATGCAAACTCCACACAGGGAGGCCGGAGCTGGAATCGAACCCGGTACCTCTACACTGTGAAGCCGAAGTGCTAACCACTGGACTACCGGGCCGCCGTACTGTACTAACCTCTTGCAATGACAATTCAAAGACCTCCTTCCAGTCTCTGTCGAGTATCCACCCATCATTGTTCGTCTTTGTCTCTCTGCTTCTCTCTCTTAAAGTGCCGCGCTAGATTCTTAAGGACGTACTCCTGCGGTGGTTTACGGTCCAATTTTCAACCGTCAAAATGAGGGAGGGCCTTAAATTTTCCCCTTCCACCACAATTGTAAATAGCACTGCGATTTATCCATTTTGTATATATATTGGACTTAATTGAACGGTGTTTGTTTGTTTTTTCTTCTTTCTTCCCACATTCTTGCTGCTGGAGGCTGTAAATTTCCCCAGTGTGGGACAAATAAAGGATATCTTAATCTTAAAAAAATCAGTCAATGATGGAAAATTGTCGGTTAATGTAACCTCTTCAGAAACAGATATATAAAAGATGTAAATGTTTATACAGTCTTGTTTAACTTAGATTTCGTTACAAAAGACAGGCTTTGTTATCAGAAACCACCCCTCCTCCTGAATTCCTCACAAATAAAATATGAAATGTCGGGTTTATTTCGGGCTCGAGCCTGCAAATCAAGTTAAGTGATAGGGCTCGGGCCGGGTCGGGCTTAAATACCCTCGGGTCGGTTCGGGTCGGGCTCGATTTTTTAGGACCGATCTTAGCTCTACATCATGGCATCCAACCGAAGAGGAATATTAATTACCGTGTGTTTTGAAACACTTCTGATACTCAATTTGAATGAATATCAAGTTTTATAAAGGATCGTCGGAGATAGGCGCTCAGAAATAACGACAAGACACTTCTGGCTACCAATAGGCACTTTATAGGTCCCACACAGAAATGGTAACACAGTTCAAACAAGTTGTATGAAGCTAAAGATGTCACGTTGTGCCCGAAGCGATAGACAGATCGCTTTGTGCACAACAAAAATAAGGAAGTGGATCCCCGAGATAGCAGACACGAAACGAGATTTTGTCAAAGAACAAAAAAAGAGTCTTTAATACGAAACACAAAATACCCGACAGGAAGAATAACAAAAAGCGCTGGTCAAATAAGGACCAGGGGAAAAATAAGGGAACAACAGAAAACGCTCGCGGAAAACAAAAGCGAGGAAGATCTGAATAGACTATGGGAATAATTTACATACGATCAATAACTTGTACGACAAGACAATTGCCAAAAGGCTAGGAAGCAACGAGTAATATTAATATAGGGTTTTTTCGCGAAAGAACAATGGCGCGGCGTGGAATTCTCCGGCAGTGAGTAAACTGCCAGAGTCTCCTAATAAAGGAAGAATAATCATCCCGAATGAATAACAGGTGTGCAGTCGGCGGGGAGAAGGCCCGCCCCCTGCAGGTAGACACGGGACGTGACAGTACCCCCCCCCTCAACGGACGCCTCCCGGCGGACCACCCGGTTTGGAAGGATGAGCAGCGTGGAAGTCGCGCAGAAGGGACGGATCAAGGATCCAGGAGCGGGGGCCCCATTGCCGCTCCTCCGGCCCGTAGCCCTCCCAGTCGACCAGATACTGGAACCCCCTGCCCCTGCGCCGAGAGTCCAGGATGGAACGCACTGTGTACACCGGGCCACCATCGACGACCCGTGGAGGCGGGGGCGGAGTGGGAGAAGGAGCCAAGGGACTGGAAGTCACCGGTTTGAGCAGGGAGACGTGGAACACGGGGTGAACCTTCATGGAGGCCGGTAGCCGGAGCTTGACCGCAACGGGACTGATGATGGCCCCGACCTCAAAAGGACCAGTGAATCGGGGACCCAGCTTCGCAGATGTGCCGGCCAGACAAAGGTCCCTCGTCGCCAGCCACACCTTCTGTCCCACCACGTATGAAGGAGCCGGGCGCCGGCGACGATCCGCGATCTGCTGGTTCCTGGTCGCCGTGCGGGACAACGCAGCCCGGGCCTCCTTCCACACGCGATGGGCCCGCTTAAGGTGGTGCTGCACAGAGGGGACCTCCACTTGTCCCTCCTGGGACGGGAACAGCGGCGGCTGGTACCCGTAGGCGGCCATGAAGGGGGACCTACCAGTGGCAGAAGAGACGAGGGCGTTGTGCGCGTACTCCACCCAGGGTAAGTGGTCGACCCAGGATGAGGGACGGTGGAGGCACACACAGCGGAGGGCCGTCCCCAGATCCTGGTTGGCACGCTCGGCTTGTCCATTGGACTGGGGGTGGTATCCCGAGGTCAGACTGGCCGTGGCCCCGAGGTTACCGGCAGAACCGCTTCCAGACGCGGGATACGAACTGGGGCCCCCGGTCCGAGACAATGTCCAGTGGAATACCGTGGAGACGAAAGACGTGCTTGATAAGGAGGTCGGCGGTCTCCAGCGCCGAGGGCAACCTGGACAGAGGCACAAAATGGGCAGCCTTGGAGAACCGGTCCACAATCGTGAGGACGACGGTCCTCCCATGGGATGGAGGTAGACCCGTCACGAAGTCCAGGGCGATGTGGTACCAAGGTCGAGGCGGAACGGGCAACGGCTGGAGCAACCCCGCCGGGGGCCGGCGTGAGGACTTGCCGCAGGCGCAGGAGGTGCAGGCACTGACGAAGTCCGTCACGTCCCTCCGGAGCTCCGGCCACCAGAACCGCTGGGCAACGAGTCGTATATTCCGGTTCACCCCAGGATGACATGCGACCTTAGACCCGTGTCCCCACTGCAAGACTTCCGACCGCAGCGACGGAGGCACAAACAGCCTCCCCGTGGGACATTCTGCCGGAGCCTGAACCCCCTCCAGAGCAGCTTGGATCCGCTGCTCAATCTCCCACTGCAAAGCCCCCACGATGCACCGGGTCGGGAGAATGGCCTCCGGAGACCGGTCCTTCTCAGCTGGGTCGTGGAGACGGGAAAGGGCGTCAGGTTTGGTATTTTTGGACCCTGGGGAGTAGGTAAGGATAAAATTGAACCGGGTGAAGAACAGGGACCACCGGGCCTGACGGGCCTTCAGTCGTTTTGCGGAGCGGAGGTACTCGAGATTCTTGTGGTCCGTATAAACTGTGAAGGGCTCCTTCGCCCCCTCGAGCCAGTGCCGCCATTCCTGTAAGGCGGCTACCACGGCCAGCAGTTCTCGATTACCCACGTCGTAATTCGATTCGGCAGCACTGAGTCGACGGGAGAACGCTGGGACAGCACCGCCCCCACCCCCGAATCCGAGGCGTCCACCTCCACGACAAACGGGAGATCAGGGACAGGATGTTGTAATACCGGGGGACTGGTAAACGCTGCCTTCAGGTCTTTGAATGCCGCGTCCGCGGCCGGGTCCCATCTAAAGGGGACCTTAATGGATGTAAGTCGGGTCAAGGGGAGTGCCTTCTGGCTGTAACCGCGGATAAAACGTCGGCAGAAGTTTGCAAACCCCAAAAAGCGTTGTAATTCCTTACGGCTTGTCGGAACTGGCCAGTTAGTGACTGCCTGCGTCTTGCTGGGGTCTGCCCGTAACTTGCCCTGTTCGATAATGAAACCCAGGAAAGAGATGACGGGTACATGGAATTCGCATTTCTCTGCCTTGACGAAGAGCCGATTTTCTAGTAACCGTTGTAACACCAGCCTGACATGTTGCTGGTGTTCCTGCAACGACCGGGAGAAAATTAAAATGTCATCGAGATATACAAAACAAAAAATGTTCAACATGTCCCTTAACACATCGTTGATAAGATTTTGGAAAACGGCGGGGGCGTTTGTCAGCCCGAAAGGCATGACTAAATATTCGAAATGACCTAACGGGGTCTTAAAAGCCGTCTTCCATTCATCACCCTCCCGGATGCGGACCAAATGATATGCACTGCGTAAATCAAGTTTGGAGAAAATAGTGGCCGTTTGTAAAGGGGCGAAGGCGGAGTCCAATAATGGTAGTGGGTACTTGTTCTTAATCGTGATCTCATTAAGACCACGATAATCCACGCACGGTCGCAGGGTCTTGTCCTTTTTCCCCACAAAGAAAAACCCCGCACCTAATGGTGATCGCGAGGGTCTAATGAGACCTGCAGCGAGCGAGCTGTTTATATACTCCGTCAGCGCCTCGCGCTCGGGTTGGGACACCTGATACAGCCGTGAGGTCGGCAACGGAGCGCCCGGCTGCAGGTCTATGGCGCAATCGTAGGGACAGTGCGGGGGCAAAGCGCGTGCGCGATCCTCGCTAAAAACCTCACGAAGGTCCCGATAGCAATCTGGCACTCCGTCAAGGCAGATAGCTTCGGACGGTTCGACACTGGCCCGTTCATGTTCCCCGATGGCCGATTGTAGACAGTGTTTATAACAATATTTACTCCAACTGTCTATTGCTGGGCGCTCCCAGGAAATTACGGGGTTGTGGGTCTTGAGCCAGGGCAACCCAAGAATGACCGGAGCGCTACGGGACCGCATTAAATAAAAACGGCGATGCTCGACATAGTTACCGGAGAGGCGGAGTTTCAGTGGTTCCGTTCTACACGTAACTACCGCCAGGGGGCGTCCATCGAGATCACAAACCCGCTTCTTATTAACCAACTCCTCAATACAACAACCCAATTCGGACGCGAGATCTGTGTCCATTAAACACTCATCCGCCCCCGAGTCTACCAGGGCTCTAACCCGCAGCGACCGGGATTCCCCAAATATCTCCCCCTCGAGTTCTAGTCTGTTGGGATTTCCCGGCCGAGGGTCGATACGCCTAGACTCGGGAGGTACTACGCGGTGTCGTGACTCACAGTACTTGGTGTAAGGGGAGAACGGCGACTCCGGACGGCCGGGAGCAGCGTGCGGACCTTGTTGGGCGCTGTCAGACATGGCCCGATCGCTGAGACGACGCCTTCTCTCCTCCAAACCAACGTCTTTGCCACCCAGCTGCATCGGTTCCTCCGCGGTAACCACCACCTGGGGTCGAGGGTGATCCTCGGGTCCTGCTGCTTGAAGCGCCACATGGTAATCACCGCGGTGTGCGGCATGCCGGGACGGGAACCGATCACCTCCACGTTCCCGGTCTCTCTCCCTCAGGCGGTTGTCCAATCGTAGGGAGAGATCGATCAACTCCGCCAGGTCGGAACTGTGGTCGCGGGTCGCCAGTTCATCCTTGAGCTGGGGGTTTAATCCATGACGAAACAGCCCACACAGCGCTCGGTCTCCGTAGCCACTCTGGGCGGCCAATATCTGGAACTCGATCGAGTAATCCGCCACCGATCGCCTTCCCTGGTGGAGTTCGAGTAGCCGGCCCTCTGCCTCTCTGCCCCGCACGGGATGGTGGAACACCCGGCGAAATGCCGTAACGAATTCGTGGAGCGAAGACCGGAGGCTCGGCTTCGCGTCGCTCGTCACCATCGCCCATGACGCCGCCGGACCTGTCAATAAGCTCATGATATATGCCACTTTAGCGGCGTCATTAGCATAGACGGAAGGCTGTTGATCGAACACGAGCGAGCATTGGTGGAGAAAGTGTCCACACTGCCCGTGCTCACCCCCGTAACGTGGGGGGTGTGGAAGCGAGGGCTCCATCATCATTGTGGGGAATGATGCGGGAGCCTCAGTGGTGGTAGGACGAACCACGGGGGGAGGTGTTCCCCTTGCCTTCACCTGTACCAAACGGGGTTCGAGATCATCGAACCGATGAGCCAGCATGGAAACCGCGCTGCGGAGTTCCGTAAGGGCTTGGCCCTGCGGACTCATCTGTTGCTCTTGTCGGTACAGAGCGGACAAGATCGTTTCCATGTCTGCGGGATCCATGGTGGCCGGAGAATTCTGTCACACAGTTCAAACAAGTTGTATGAAGCTAAAGATGTCACGTTGTGCCCGAAGCGATAGACAGATCGCTTCGTGCACAACAAAAATAAGGAAGTGGATCCCCGAGATAGCAGACACGAAACGAGATTTTGTCAAAGAACAAAAAAAGAGTCTTTAATACGAAACACAAAATACCCGACAGGAAGAATAACAAAAAGCGCTGGTCAAATAAGGACCAGGGGAAAAATAAGGGAACAACAGAAAACGCTCGCGGAAAACAAAAGAGAGGAAGATCTGAATAGACTATGGGAATAATTTACATACGATCAATAACTTGTACGACAAGACAATTGCCAAAAGGCTAGGAAGCAACGAGTAATATTAATATAGGGTTTTTTCGCGAAAGAACAATGGCGCGGCGTGGAATTCTCCGGCAGTGAGTAAACTGCCAGAGTCTCCTAATAAAGGAAGAATAATCATCCCGAATGAATAACAGGTGTGCAGTCGGCCGGGAGAAAGCCCGCCCCCTGCAGGTAGACACGGGACGTGACAAAAGATGATATACTCTTACCGTATGCCAGTTGGATGGAGAGCCAACATCCTCAGCAGAGTGAGCTTCGATACTCGCTGGGCGTCCGTACGCTACCCACAGCAGACTCTACTGAGGAGCATCGCTCCCCTCCTTTTATCCTCTAAAGTGTGTGCATCGCCACACTGTTTGTTGTGTAACCAAGTGGCATTGATCACAATCAAGTTTCGACAATTCAAGCAAAGCAGACTATTAAGTCGTCAAGGCAGGCTCAAGAGTTTATCTATGAAGTCGTCAGAGTTATCTCTGAAGTCGTCAAAGCAGGCTCCAGAGTCCATCTCTGAAGTTGCTTAGGCAAGAAAGTTACCAAGTCATGCAATCATCTCAAAGCAGGTTCAAGAGTTTTTCACTGAGAAGATATACATTGATTAAAGAAAACACTACAAAATATCTTACTATACCACAGTGGAAGCGAAAGTGATGTGTATCAGTTTAAACGAATCCGTGACAAAGTGCAAAACATTCCGAAGACACTTGGAGTCAGAAAGACTCAACTATGCGACTTGGAAAAATAAGGAAGCGATTCTTGCTCAGTCTGAATCTGGCAATTTCCATGCTCGGAGTGAATTGCTTGTGGCTCGACGGAGAGTCGGGTAAATGAATGTTTCCTTTGACTGTTATCGTGTTAAAAACTTTCCGTAAACTGGACCGCTAATAAGAGAGTAGGTGAGTTCAATTGCGCTAACTATGAGCATCGAAGACTTCGAAGCGTCACATGGCTGGCTTCAAAAGTTCGTTGTTCGACATCAGCTGAGCAATGCTGTCATGTGTGGTGATCTAGGAGAGGTAAAGTTAGAGACAGTGAGTGGTAAGAAAAGCCACCAGGTCTCTTAGTCGTCGCATTTTGTAGTCCTAACTTTGTCATATCTTGCATATTTTTTATGAGGTTTTTTTTTTTTTTTGTACTGTATGCTGCAGTTTTTGTGTTATCAGTTTTTGGGCAATATATTGTTGCACTTTGTTCCTTGTGTTTGTTGTTAACATACTTGGACGTTCATACAGGACATATACTGTATACCATAGTTGATTCACTGTTCTCATGAAAAAAAGTATGTTAATACAGTGCACTCCGCTTAATAGAACACCGGTTAATAGAGTAATCCGCTTAATAGAGCAAAAGGCTCTGGAACGGATTTGCCTAATGCAATTTCCTATAAAGATACTCCGCTTAGTAGAACAGATCTCCGCTTAATAGAACAGGCTGTAAGCAATGAACATTGTAAACTAGTGGTTTTCGAAGTGTAGCTATCGCGATACTGTACCACTATCGCGAGAAAACGCGGTAGTTCTAGCCGTATACAGTAACAGGTAGCACGCGTCACTCCACACATAGACACACGCACGTCACAATGGCTTCAACTTCATTCAAGAGACGAGGGCTATCACCTGCGGATAAGAAGGACATACTCAGACGATACGATGCATTGCCGGATTCTCAGAAGGTACGCCCGCGGTTTCCAGGACTTCCCTCTTATCCAGCGCATTGAGAGGGAAGTCAACCGCAAAATTACGGACTCCTGTTTCCAGACAAAAGTAACGAAATTTTTCTCGTGATTTGAGATGTTTGACTGAAGTTGATTAAAGTTGTTGTTTTGTTGTTTGATTAAAGATATGGACGTCCACAGTCGAAATATCTCTTCTAACTCGTCAGCAGGGGTTTTTCTGCGTGCATAACTTGGTCGTCGACGTGTCTGAAGGTGTACCTAATAAAGTGTCTCCGGTTAATAGAAACTCCGCTTAGTAGAACAGAAGCGCTTCGGCGCAATGGTGTTCTATTAAGCGGAGTGCACTGTACTTCAATGCTTTTATTCTGTTTATGTTTGGTATGGACTGTCACCATATGCAGTTTTTTATATGTACCGTATCTTGTGACGTCATCTAATTCAGTGTTTTTCCAACTTTTGAGCCAAGGCACACTTCTTTCATTGAAAAAAAATCTCACGGCACACCACTAGCTGAAAATGTGACCACCCCCCCCCCCCCCCGCCCTCCCCGCTTATTTTAACAATTAATCGTTTTATATTGTTACTATAACCGTTTTTAACATTGAAGAATGACGTTATAACAGCTTGAATTGAAATCAAATGAATACAAAGAAAACTGTATTTTATCATCTTTCATATTTATTGTTTCACCGTCGTCCTGCATTCATGCGTCACAAATTCCCTCGTCTCTCGTCTAAACACAAGGCAATTGCCCATGGCTAGCTGTTGCTGCTCCCTAGCGGTATGGGACGGCACTACGATTACTTAATGGGCGAAAGACCGCACAGGCATACAAATTGGATATTTTTTGTATATTTTTAATATTTGCATATTAACAAAACAGCACCACGAAGCCAAAGACACACCTGACGCGTTTTACGAGTAAGTTGTAGAGAACTTTAAAGTTGGATATATATATTTTTTGAAACTTTGAACATCTCACAGGGTACTGTTTAATTCATCATTCAAAAAAGGTAAATAAAATAGCACTAATACAAAGTGCACCAAGAGACGGCTCTCTACCCAAACTAATCAACGCATAATTACCACAACTATGCACAATATGCTGGTAGGGCATGTTCTGTTTTGGGTTGCTGAAATACAGGGGCGGCTCTAGATCAGTTCCACTGAGGGGGCCAGGCCGGGGCCAGGGGTTTTGATAGGGGGGCACATTCAACCCAGGGAAAAAAAGACTTATTTGACTTTTTCTTCAATCAAACTTTGAAAACATTGCAGTCATAACATTACAGTGATGAGAAATGGAAAAACAGTATAATAATCACATTCTTAAGCTGCCCTACCCTTACAGTAACCGTATTCTGCGATTTTTATGATTTTTGGCAAAACGATCAACAAATGAGTCAAGATTTAGTGCTTTTGCCCTTCTAGACTCAATGCTCAGTATCCCAAGATTAGTTAGTCTATCCTCATTCATGGTGGACCTGAGGTATGTTTTCACCAGCTTTAATGTTGAAAAACTCCGTTCGCAAGCAGCAGTGCTCACTGGGATTGCAACAGCGATTTTACAGAGTCTGTAGAGCTAAAAAAACGTCTTTGTATGGTTCAATGAACTGTACGAGCTGCACTGTACTCAAGGGTCTCTGCATCCCAGCCTGGATTTTTCTTTCCAAGATTCTTTTGAACTGATGTAGTTCATGCCCCAGGTACTCAATATTTGAATCATACAGTTCTGCAAATGAAAACAGATCCTTCTCTTTGAGGAATGTATCTTTTTGGGGATTTAGAGTTGGAATGCTGTTCATGATTTCGCAGTTTTTACTTGAAAATCGTCTTTCAAGCTCACTAAGCATAAGATCAATGACTGGGTAGAAAAGGTTTGTACGAAACTAGTCCTTATCTCTTTCTGGCTCTCACTGCCCAAGAGTGGTAAGTACACAGTGCTGGCTGAGTTTTGAGCTGATTTTTTTTGGGGGTCGTTTTTCAGTTGGTGGTGTGGATCACACTGCCCAAAAACATTCAACACTTCATCCCACACATCATCAAAAAACGACTCTTGCCTGAAATCACTCAATTTCTTAACTAATGATTCAACTAAATCTACAGCTTTTGAAATGTCAAGTGTTGAAGACTGCAGCATATCAGAGAGAAGTTTTGTTTCTCCAAACACTTTACGAAGCACAACAAGATGCACTGTGAATTCAAAATTTATCTGTGCTAGCAGACCTCGAGCCTCAACATACAGTATCTTTCACCATGACGTTCTGCGGCCATCTCTTGCAGGAGTCGCTTCAGGGCAGGCAGTCAATCCATGATGTTACGTAGAGCTATAAATCGACATGCCCAGCGAGTGTCACTTAAACGCTGGAGCTCTCTTGGTGCACCTTCATACATATCTCTTTGTATGGCAAGCCATTTAGGATGGACAGTTGATCCAGATGTGAACACATACAGTTTTTCTAGTAAATAGAAGAACTGCTCTACCTCTGGGATAGCTTTAACTGTATCTACAAGAACCAAATTTAGACAGTGGCTGGTGCAATGGATGTAGAAGGCATATTTTGCTCTCTCTCTGATTCTCGCCTGTACCCCGGAATGCTTCCCACTCATGACAGAAGCCCCGTCATAAGCTTGGCCTACAAGGTTCTTTTTGTACTCTAGACCATAACTTTCCAATATGTGGATTATTTTCTCACTAAGGCCTGCTGCATCGAGCTTCTTTGTGGATTCAAAATGGAGGAAACTTTCCTGGATAGCTCCATTGTAGTAGTACCTAAGTACAATTGAGATCTGTTCTTTTTTCTTTACATCTTTTGTTTCGTCTGGTATGATGCCGAAACCGTTTTTCACTTCTTCTGCAATTTCAGTTTGAATCATGTCTGCTAAACAATCCAGAACCTCATTCTGAATCATTTTGCTTGTGTATTTTGCATTATGAATGGATGTCAACCTTTTCTAAACAGCTTTGTCATGGTTTGCAATTGTGTCAAGAATTGCTTTAAAATTCCCTTTGTTATCAGAGTCTGCAGACTCATCATGACCTCTTTGAGCTATGTTTTGAGTGACAGTCAGTAATAGCACTTCCCCTATTGTTTTTACTGTATGTATTCCCGATTTTCTTTGATGTGTCTGTTGTGCTCCTTATTTAAGGCAACGGCTAGTGTTGCATCAGCTGCTACAGCTCTCTGATAGTCCCTCCATGCAACCATGGCTTGCTTGTGGCGCTCAGATCTTGCATGCAATGCAAACCCCCCTGTTTTGTAAGATGCTTTCTTCCAGTTTTTGAAACCAACTGGTGAGTCAAAGACTGTGTCTTGGCTATTAGGAGGGCTAAAATGTCTGCAAGCGTAACAATACGCAGAGTCCATCGTTTGAGAATTTTCAAGCCAGGGGTGGATATGGTACCAGCCTGCCTTGAAGCTCCTTCTCCTGTCCCCCATCAGGGTCCTGGGAAACCGTTTTAAGTCTGGCTGCTTTGGCGGGTCCTCTTTACATCTACTGATGTCTGTGGACAAAGACAAACCAAATAGATGTAAACAGATAGATGTAAAAAGTTCTGCATGGACACAACATATATACTAACCCGCTACACCAGGGGTGCCCATTAGGTCGATCCTGATCTACCGGTAGATCTAAGACAGGTCCCAAGTAGATCCGAGGATTGTCGAGAAGAAAAAAAAAACAACCATTTGTGTGGCTTTGTACATGTTAGTAAATATATTTTTTGTGTTAATATACACTGCACACTAATAATCTTATCAGTCTCATTTTCACAAAAAAAATATCTACACGAAATCTTTTTTTTAATTACGTGATTACGTCGGAAGTTGTTAGCGCTCAGAAGTTTGCAATTTGCAGCTTGTGATCAGAGCTGTTGCGCTCCATCTTTTATCGTCACGATTCTCGTTCAGAGTTTGCTTTGTGTACAATTCACCGAGTGCACGAGCAAAGAATAGGAATCCAGGAGGGCACAGGGAAGCACTTTAAAACGGTACGTGTGAGCTACAATAGTTAACAGGCTGCAAAAGTGCGTCGCATGCCTCCGTTTCAGGCTGTTTCTCATCATGGCGCACATGTGTGTGTGTGCGTGCACATGCGCGCGCCGGTAAGGGTAGATCCCGGGAGGTTCGTTGATCGAAAAGTAGATCTTCGATCCAAAAAGTTTGGGCACCCCTGCGCTACACTTACATTGCTGAGGCACTCAGACATACACAATTGTGTAAAATGAATTGAAAATGAATGATGCTATTTATTAATTATATTAATTATTTTTTTAAATTGTATTCAATAAATATAAATTAATACATTCTCAAGCCTGACCGGGGACAAAAATTGCAAATACACTGAAGCTAGATGTTTTACATGCATATAATTAACCAAATTTTAAATGGCAATGTCTTATATATTGTTCCTGTTAAATAGAAATAAAAACGTAGACTAAAAAAAGTTACACACACACACACACACACACACACACACACACACACACACACACACACACATAGAACAGGATCGTGTTCTTTTTAGCATCACATACCTGTGCTTGTTGAAGCGCAAATATCTTCTGTCTGTGTCTCACACTCCACTTCTATTGTAGTGTCGTCTTCCTCATTCACAGGATCTTCATTTGGATATCTTTCCTGCTCTGTGTCCTCGCTCTGAAAATAAATGAATCTAGTGTCCTCTGACTCTCCCTCTCTGGTGCTTTCAACTTGCTCCTCTTCAGACCTTTCACCACCATCATCATCTGACTCTCTGTGTCGGGATCACTTTGTTTCTTTTTCATATAGTAATATGATGTAATGTCCGTTTTTCTTTTCATTTTGAAAGTTAAATGTTTAAATGAAGAGGAATTAAAATAACTAATGCTACTGTTGGGAGCTTTCGTTTTGTGAGTTTATGTCGAAAATATAAATGGTGTGTCGAAAACAGCACTCGTGTCGTGGTAATTTGCGATGGATCCAGCGACACCGATGCATTGACACATGCGCCGGGCTCACAGAGCAAACCACGTGTCGATGCATGTGCTGCTTCATTACGTCACGTGATTGACACGTGAACTGCATCGGCTGCGTTGACACAATCCAGGCTTCTAATTGACACACCGGCTGCGTTGACACAGTCCAGCCTGCTAATGACACATCGGCTGCGTTGACGCAGTCCAGGCTGCTAATTGACACATCGGCTGCGTTGACACAGTCCAGGCTGCGCCACTTAGTCCAGGGGGCGTCGACTCAGTGCAGAGGGCGTTGACGCAGCAAAAGCCCGCCGCACAGTGTTTATAAGGAAGTGCGTCTGGCGACAAAATGCCACCTGCCGAAACAAGCCAGACCTCACTCACGCTCGCTTGTCGAAGTTCGTGTCAGTGCAGACTTCATGTTCGTGCCTTGCCTTCCTTGCCGATTATGGAGCAGAGACGCAAATCATCCGCCGTGTGGGACCATTTTGATATCCTGGAGAATAAGGTATTGTTTATTTATTTATTCAAATTGCCTTCTGTCGGCCTCTCAGTGCCTCTCAGATTATTGACATGTGTTGTACCATTCTAATCCGAATACATTTCAAGGTAACTCTTAGTTACTTCTTATTCACATTTCATTACAGGTGAAATGTCGAATTTGCAAAGTCGAATTGTCATATACCAACAGTAGCACCTCCACCATGCTGAGGCATTATCGGGCCAAGCATGAGAACGAAGTTCGCGATACACCCAGTATTACGCCAGATATACAAACGTTCACTCATCTTTTCACGGTTGCTATGTTGATGATTAATTGACAATCAGTAATTATTATTGGTTGACTCTCCACTCCATGTTTGGCAATCAAGGTTCCAGGAAGCAGCTTTACTGGAAGGACCAACACACTTCTTTCCCAAACCTCTCCCACCTCGCAAAGGAGTTCCTTTGTACGCCAGCCTCATCCATCCCTGTGTTCTCCACAGCAGGAGAAATTGCTTGTAAAAGATGCAACAGGCTGAAGTTTAAAACATTTGAGCATCTTATTTTTCTCTATAAAAATTTGTGAAGTAAAAGCCCACAAGCATCCTCATTCAAATGATCTTCACATTATTTGAACACATTGAATGTTGCAAAATGAATGCATGGATGTGAATGATATTGTATACACTTCATCATCAAATCGATGAATGACCTTATGAAAATGTCTTGGAACAGTTGTAGATGCAAAACCATGCTGGCAGCTACATAATAGATAATAAAAGAAAAATATCCCAAACCATAGGGATCCTCCCAAAAACTAAGGATGTGCTAAATAAGAGATCCTTGTACACATTATACTTTTATTACTTCCATATTTGACATATTGTGTGGAAATATGGGGAAATGCCAGTAAAACGCACTCTGTTTTAAAACTACAATACAAAGCAATCAGAACAATCACTGGCTCCAAATAGACGGAACCCACAAATCCACTGTTTATCAAATTAAACAATGAAATCTCATGACCTGGTTGACTTCAATTAATGTACAAAGCACACAAAAACCTCCTTTGCCAAAACATCCAGAAGCTTTTTAAAATTCGAGAAAGTTGTCATAATTTAAGGGGTACTAACCTATACAAAAAAATCCAAAACACGAACAAACATCACGCAAAGGAGTGTACCTGTAATAGGTGTAAATCTGTGGAATGATTCTGAAACGGACCAGTAAAATGAGTAACTCTCTTGCTGAGATTAAAAATGAATTCGAGAGTAGTACAAGACAACTACACAAATCAGAATTAAGCTGATAAATTCGATACACTCATGAAATATAGCAATACATCAGAAATACATTGATGAGATTTAATATATTAATGAAATGTAGCATCCATTATGAATATGAGAAAATCGACATATACATGTGCTCCAATGAGTATGTACTGTATATACAAACCTTAAGTTGTAAAAATGTATAAGTACAGCCCACATAAGGGTAAAAGCATTTGTTGATATGTAGACTTTCTTTCCTATTGTGAAAAATGATCAATTCATATATAAGAAGGGGTAGGACTCGGCGTAGGTTTTTTTACTTCTTTCTACTCCTTTGAACACATATTTGTGATGATGACTATTTTCTTTTCCTTTTTTTATATCTTACCTTCACTTTTTGCCAATTTATTACCGAATTGTATGTTTATATGTTGAATATACAAATAAATTTATCAGTCAGTTCAGTCTGTTAAGTGGGTTGGCTGCAGGGATCTTGAAGGTCCAGCAGGTGGCAGTGGTCAGTGACACAGTATCAACACAGTGCGTCAGTGCGTCGACACGCCTCATGAGGCCTCATGGACCCATCACTAGAAGAATTGTATTTAAAACAAAGAAAACTAAATCCAAAACACACAAAGTCCAAAGTATCAAACAAAAACCATGCCAAATTCTAAAACATAACAATGAACTAAACATGACAGAAAACAGGAGCAAAAAGCAACACACATGACAGTAGCGAGAAACAACAATGACCCCACACTGAGTGTTCGGGCTGGGAGTCCTTTTAAAGGCCTGATTACCTATGACCAACAGGTGTGCAGCTGCCAGGGGAGCCCTACAGTGCTACCTGTTGGTCCCTAAACCGAATCATGACAGTTCCTATCCATTGCTCATTGTCTACAGTTAAAATTGAAAACTAAAAGGCACATTATACCCGATTTCTGAATCATAATGATTAAGAAAAAAGGTGACCTTGAGACATAGTAAGATGATAGCTTTAAGAGAGAAAAGAAGCAAATTGAGTGTTGTGAGAGTGAGAGGACTTGGAAGACGCCATTCCCCCCCCCCCCCCACGAGCCAGATACACTGATGAGGAACCTGAGAGTGAAATACCAAAACATGTATATATACACACACACACACACACACACACACACACACACAGGTATTTCATATGCATTCACATTGGACCATAAGCAAAGGGTAGTTCTATAAAAGGTGTCAGGCTGACAACACATTTTTCTGATTTTTATTTTGAAAATGATTTGAAAACATTGTGCTGTTTTTCTTTGATAATGTTTTTGATCTACGACTATCACAGGAAATCTTCATAAAATAAACATGACAGGGTCTTGAAACAAAGAGTAAGTGGATCGGAAAAAACAGACTCAGATAAATAGCGATAGGAAATTATTTAAAGAACAGTGAGAGTGCATTCTATCTCATAAAGTTTCCACCGCCGATCTGTTGCTTGTATCGGTTGGTGAGGTGGTCTGCCTGCAAGGTGAGTTTGGACAGAACGCCAAAGAGTCCGCGCAGATGAAAGTGAAACTGGCGCTCCTGGTCGGCGTTGTCGTCGAGGGAACCAAAAGTCCACAAAACAAATGGACATGAGTCCAAACACATGAACATGAAAGTAGTCAAGACTGAAAAAAAATACAAAACAACACAAACAACAAATGGCAATTTGGCAAGAACAGCGATCAAAGTCAATCATCCAACAAACAGAAACAGAAGTCACAGTCCTTAAATACAAAGAAGCTTGATTGCATGACAAGACACAGGTGCACCGCTGAAGGGTCACGGCCAACACTTGAGCTGGTGCTGAAACAAAAGAGAGCAGAACATGACAAAATGTGCGTAGATGTTTCACAATGACAAAATGTGAGGAAGTTCAAGTGTGTGAAGACTTTTGCCTGCGACGGTAGCTCCATCATTTTATACGCATGTGCAAGTGTGTTAACTGTATTAACCCCATTTACCATTTACCACTTCAGACAGGGCAGAACAGGATGAACTGAAATGCCCCCAATGAAACTACTGATTCAAACAAGGATGATGTGCCTTGTAGCTAATAAGTACACAGATCAAAGCTGACATCACTTCAAGTGATATTTACTGATCACTTCACCTGTCATGTTATTTATTCCACAAAAGGTTTTTGACACAGTCTTACTGTTCACTACACCACAAGTGCACATCTAAGGTAAACTCGTACTCAGCCTATAGTGGATTTAAACCATGGTTGCATACTTCGTTTTTTTTTTCAAGTTTACTTTGAACACAGCAGTCAGGCTATGTTGATTGGGTCGGTCCTTCTTGCTCGGAAGTCTCTCTACGGTTTTGTGTAGACATCATTACGGATGACTACACTTGGTTCGATGACAACACTGGAGACGTTTTATCTTCAGTGTGGTTCCTGCCACTGCAACGCTAAACTTTCGACGTACATCAGCGCACAGTCGCTGTCAGACGAACACAGAGGAGCTCCACCCGCTGTATTTATATGGACACAGAACATGGTAACCTTTCACAGAAAATAGTTCCAAACAAGTAACAATCGCGTCAGTAACAAACAAGCAACAATCGCGTATTCGACAGGCTACCGGCTCTTTATTCACCAGAGGCTCATCAACCTAGTCTCTTATTTCTCTCCCGAAACAGTGTCTTCTCCCGCTTGGTGTACCTTTGCCTTCTCCGCTACGTACAATCTCTGTACACAGCTTGTAATGGAGGCTCTCGCTGGCAATCCGCAGTGGAGTCGTTCGATGCAATGCGAATGATTTGTTTGTTTGTTTATTGAACATAAAACATATACAATAATAATTTGACAGAAAATACGGTAGATAAAAAAGTAAAAAGAAAGAAATCAGTCTTCATTCAACACAGTTATTATGTTCAAGGGAGTAGGATGAAGTAAAAAACGTATCTAGTCCTACTCCGTTATGTGTTTATATCTACTAAATCATTTTTATATCAATCAGAAAAGAAAAAGTAAGAAGTCTCCATTAAGGCTCATACTTTACCCTTAACCGTGATATTTTTACAACTTTTGGTTTGTATCGGGATTATATACATCCTCACCCTGGCACTCTTGTGTCAATTTTCTCTTGTATTCATAATGGATATTTCAATACCTTTCTCTATTTATCAACTTAGTTCTGATTTATCATTATATTTAATGTTTAGAATTTATCATTTTAACTCTGATTGATGTAGGTTGTACTATTTTTTTTGAATTTGTTTTTGAACTCAGCAAGCGATTTACTCATTTTTAGGTCCGTTTCGAGATTAAAAGTCAACCAGGTCATAAAATTTCATCGTATTTAATTTGATAAATAGTGGATTTGTGGGTTCCGTATATTTTGATCTATTAATAATTCGAATTGCTTTTTTTGTAGTTTGAGAATAGGGAGTGTATTTGTTTTGCAGGCATTTCCCCATATTTCCACACAGTCGGTCATACATGGTAATAATAATGAAGTGTATAATGTGTCTCTCGAGAGGGGTTGGACTCTCTTCCACTCTGGAGTTGCTCACGGTGAGAGGCGCAGAGCAGGTGTGGGCATACTCATTGCCCCCCGGCTCAGTGCCTGTACATTGGGGTTCACACCGGTAGACGAGAGGGTTGCCCCCCTCCGCCTTCGGGTGGGTGGACGGGTCCTGACTGTTGTTTGTGCATATGCACCAAACAGCAGCTCAGCATACCCACCCTTTTTGGAGTCCTTGGAGGGTGTGCTGGAGAGTACTCCTGCTGGGGACTCCATTGTTCTGCTGGGGGACTTCAATGCTCACGTGGGCAATGACAGTGATACCTGGAGGTGCGTGATTGGGAGGAACGGCCCCCCCGATCAAAACCCGAGTGGTGTTTTGTTATTGGACTTCTGTGCTCGTCACGGATTGTCCATAACGAACACCTTGTTCAAACATAAGGGTGTCCATATGTGCACTTGGCACCAGGACACCCTAGGCCGCAGTTCGATGATCGACTTTGTCGTTGTATCATCGGATTTGCGGCCGCATGTTCTGGACACTCGTGTGAAGAGAGGGGCGGAGCTGTCAACTGATCACCACCTGGTGGTGAGTAGGCTCCGATGGTGGGGGAAGATGCCGGTCCGTCCTGGCAGACCCAAACGTATAGTGAGGGTTTGTTGGGAGCGTCTGGCGGAATCCCCTGTCAGAAGGAGTTTCAACTCCCACCTCCGACAGAGCTTTTCCCATGTTCCGGGGGAGGCGGGGGACATTGAGCCCGAGTGGACCATGTTCCGTGCCTCTATTGTTGAGGCGGCCAATCTGAGTTGTGGCCGTAAGGTGGTTGCTGCCTGTCGTGGCGGCAATCCCCGTACTCGCTGGTGGACACCAGCAGTAAGGGATGCCGTCAAGCTGAAGAAGGAGTCCTATCGAGCCTTTATGGCCTGTGGGACCCCAGAGGCAGCTGACGGGTATCGACTGGCCAAGCGGACCGCGGCTTCGGTGGCTCGCCGAGGCAAAAACCCGAGCGTGGGAAGAGTTCGGTGAGGCCATGGAAGCCGACTTCGGGACGGCTTCGAGGAAATTCTGGTCCACCATCCGACGTCTCAGGAGGGGGAAGCAGTGCACCACTAACACTGTGTACAGTGGGGATGGGGCGCTGCTGACTTCGACTCGGGACGTTGTGAACCGGTGGGCAGGGTACTTCGAAGACCTCATCAACTCCACCAACACGCCTTCCTTGGAGGAAGCAGAGCCTGGGGACTCTGACGTGGGCTCTCCTATCTCTGTGGTTGAAGTCACCGATGTGGTTAAAAAGCTCCTCGGTGGCAAGGCCCCAGGGGTGGATGAGATCCGCCCGGAGTTCCTCAAGGCTTTGGATGTTGTGGGGCTGTCCTGGTTGACACGCCTCTGCAACATCGCGTGGTCAACAGGGAGAGTGCCTCTGGATTGGCAGACCGGGGTGGTAGTCCCTCTTTTTAAAAAGGGGGACCGGAGGGTGTGTTCCAACTACAGAGGGATCACACTCCTCAGCCTCCCTGGTAAGGTCTATTCAGGGGTGCTGGAGAGGAGGGTCCGTCAGGAAGTCGAGCCTCAGATTGAGGAGGAGCAGTGTGGTTTTCGTCCCGGCCGTGGAACAGTGGACCAGCTCTACACCCTTAGCAGGGTCCTTGAGGGTATGTGGGAATTCGCCCAACCAGTCTACATGTGTTTTGTGGACTTGGAGAAGGCGTTTGACCGTGTCCCTCGGGGAGTTCTGTGGGGGGTGCTTCATGGGTATGGGGTACCGAACCCCCTGATACGGGCTGTTCGGTCACTATACCACCGATGTCAGAGTTTGGTTCGCATTGCCTTCAGTAAGTCGGAATCGTTTCCAGTGGGGGTAGGACTCCGCCAAGGCTGCCCTTTGTCGCCGATTCTGTTCATAACCTTTATGGACAGAATTTCTAGGCGCAGCCGAAGCGTTGAGGGGGTCCGTTTTGGGGTCCTCAGTATTACATCCCTGCTTTTTGCAGATGATGTGGTGCTGTTGGCTCCTTCAAACGGGGCTCTCCAACTCTCACTGGAGCGTTTCGCAGCCGAGTGTGAAGCGGTTGGGGTGAAAATCAGCACCTCCAAATCTGAAACCATGGTCCTCAGTCGGAAAAGGGTGGGGGTCGGGGAGGAGATCTTACCCCAAGTGGAGGAGTTCAAGTATCTTGGGGTCTTGTTCACGAGTGGGGGTAGGAGGGAGCATGAGATCGACAGGCGGATCGGTGCAGCGTCTGCTGTGATGCGGACGTTGTATTGGTCTGTCGTGGTGAAGAAGGAGCTGAGCCAAAGGGCGAAGCTCTCAATTTACCGGTCGATCTACGTCCCAACCCTCACCTATGGTCACGAGCTATGGGTCGTGACCGAAAGAACGAGATCCCGGATACAAGCGGCTGAAATGAGTTTTCTCCGCAGGGTGTCCGGGCTCTCCCTTAGAGATAAGGTGAGAAGCTCAGTCATCCGGGAGGGGCTCAGAGTCGAGCCGCTTCTCCTCCACATCGAGAGGAGCCAGATGAGGTGGCTTGGGCATCTGATTCGGATGCCTCCTGAGCGCCTCCCCGGTGAGGTGTTCCGGTCATGTCCCACCGGGAGGAGACCCCGAGGAAGACCCAGGACACGCTGGAGAGACTATGTCACCCAGCTTGCCTGGGAACGACTCGGGATCCCCCGGGGAGAGCTGGAAGAAGTAGCTAGGGAGAGGGAAGTCTGGGCTTCCCTGCTAAAGCTGTTGCCCCCGCGACCCGGCCCCGGATAAGCGGTAGATGATGGATGGATGGATGGATGGATGTATAATGTGTACAAAGATCTCTTATTTAGCACTTCCTCGGTTTTGTAGAGGATCCCTACCGTCTTGGCTATTTTTCTTTTTACGTTATCGATATGTGGTTTCCAAGATAGTTTTGAGTCTATTACTAATCCGAGAAACTTGGTTTCATACGCTCTTTCTATTTCAATTGAGTTTACCATAATTTTAGCTTGGTGTTTGATTGGTCTTGTGCCAAAAACAATTAACTTCGATTTTTTCAGTTTAAGTGACAATTAATTTTTGTCGAACCAGTTTTTTAATTTGTTTAATTCGTTTTCTACGGTTGTCAGGAGCTGTTTCAGATTTATTCCAGAACAGTAGAAAGTTGTATCATCAGCAAATAGGACACATTTAAATTGTTTTGAGACCTTGCAGATATCATTTATATATAAGATGAATAGTTTTGGACCAAGCACTGACCCCTGAGGCACTCCGTGAGTGATTTTCAGTTGATTCGTTTTTTTATTGTTGAGTTACACGTACTGATATCTGTTTTCTAAATAACGTTTTATCCACTTATAAGCTACACCTCTAATGCCATATCTTTCTAGTTTTTTCAATAATATACTGTGATCTATTGTGTCAAAAGCTTTTGTTAGATCTAGGAAAACCCCAACAGTAAATTCTTTGTTGTCTATATTAGTGGCTATTGCTTCCACAAACTCCATAACTGCCATTGAGGTGGTCCATTTTTCCCTGAAGCCATATTGATTCTCACTTAACTTTTGTATAAAGCTATCAAGTCTGCGAGAAAATAGTTTTTCTAATATTTTTGAAAATTGTGGTAGTAGTGATATTGGTCTATAATTTGTAAACAGATGTCTTTCCCCACTTTTATAGATTGGAATAACTTTAGCAATTTTCATTTTTGATGGAAAGATACCAGCTTTGAATGACAGGTTGCATATGTGCGTGAAAGGTCGCACTACATATTCTATAATCTGCTTGATTATTGTCATATCAATATTAAAGCAATCAGTTGACTTTTTATTTTTAAAAGTTTTTATAATATTTGATACTTCTTGTTTTACAGCAGTAAGGAACATCATGGAGGAGTTTTTTTCTATGTATCTACTGTATCTATTTCAAACAAGTTTGTTGGATCAGGAATTTGTTTTGCTATGTTACTGCCCATGTTGACAAAATACTCATTAAATTCAGTTGCTATTTCTGCAGTTTTTTCAAAATAGTATTTTTGCCTTTGATAAAATACTCTGGATAATGCATTATATTAGGACTATTTCTGATTACTTTGTTAAGTATTTTCCAAATTTCTTGTGTGTTACCTTTATTCTGCTCTAATAGTGCATGATAATGATCTCTTTTACTGGTTCTTGTAACATTTACTAGTTTATTTTTATAGGTGTTATATTTTTTTCTGCTTCTTCAGTTCTGAATTTTAAAAACAATTTATATAAATTGTTTTTCTTTTTACATGCGTTTTCTATGCCTTTCGTTATCCATGGCTTACTTGGGTCTTTATACTTTTTGGAGACTTTAGTTAATGGAAAATCTTTATCATATAAGGAGATTATGGTAGACTGAAATACTTCAAACCCTGGGTCTTCGTTTGAGTAGACCTCGGTCCAGTTTTGTTTTTCTAGGTCTTGCTTAAAGGCATCGATGGAGCGTTGGGTTCTTAGTCTTATTTCTGTTATATGAGTTGTTGATTTAGCTTTTCTATCAAAATAATTATGAAAAACTGCAAAAACAGGTAGGTGGTCACTTATGTCATTAATGAGAAGTCCACTTTCCATTTTATGATCAATCTTATTTATAAATATGTTATCAATTAATGTGGCCGTGTCAACTATTATTCTGCTAGGTTTCAGGGTTACTGGGAAAAAGCTGTTGCTGTACATAGTATTTATGAAGTCAGTTGTTTTTTTGTGTCTATTTGGGTTTAATAAGTCAATGTTAAAGTCACCACATATTATTCGTGTTTTCTTATCGTTGTAGTAACTGAGCATATCTGTTACTTTTTTATTGAATGTCTCAATACATGTTCCTGGTGTCCTATAGATGCAACTTATGATGATATTTGATGCCTTTTTATTGTGTATTTCAATGGTTAGACATTCCAATAGGTTTTCTATTGTGTTTGTCAATCTCTCGATTTTACTGCATTTAAGTGCTTTGTCTACATATATTGCTACCCCCCCCCCCCCCCTCCTTTTTTATTTTATCTATTAGTTGCAAACATTTCATACCCTTCTATTTCCATTTCAGTTGTTTTATCTTCATCAAGCCAAGTTTCTGATATGGCAATTATTTTAAATGTATTTAACTTAGTCAGGTATTCTTTAATTTTTGTGAAGTTTTTATAGAGACTTCTACTGTTTAAGTGTATTACCGAAAGTGCATTTTCCAATTTTATATTACTGTTGAATTGTTCATCCAGGTAATAGTAACAGCTGTAACAAAGCGCTTTACAGAGCATTTAAAATGCTATGTCCAATATATCAAAATATTGATCCATATATAAGGCACTTCGGATTATAAGGCGCACTGTCGGCTTTTGAGAAAATTGAATGCTTATACATGCGCCTTATAATATGGTAGTATTTTTTATATCCTTTATTTGTCCCACACTGGTGATATTTACAGTCTATGTTTTTGTTTGTTATGTTATGTTACAGTTTATGAAAGATATGTGCATTTAAATCTGTGCTGACAGAAAAATCTAATACAGTAAATAATAATTTGAAATTATACGGGGGGAAAGCATGAATTTTAAAATGTTTGTTTCTGCAATTCAAGATTGGTGCTGAGGAACAGCAGCAGATTCACAGCTGGAATGGAGACCCAATGTCACATTCTAACGGTTGTGGAAGTGACACATGCATGACACCCACTTTGAGAATGTGAGTGTTCTGAGAGGCATTCTTAAAATTACGAATATGGTGTTGTTAGATCCATTCAAATACCTCAACAGCCCACGACCCTCACATCTTGCGGGTATGGCTTCCATCTTGTCCTGCCCTGCTTGATGCTCGGATGGCCCCCAACCCCAATCAGAGCAGCCAGACATAACGCTTCAACCGGGCCACCCAGTTCTACAATTGTCTGCTACAGAACTTAGTCGGTTAAATTTGATCTTCATATGTTAATTTTCTTTTCCTTGTGGGATAAATGACATGAATGCTGATCATTCTATGAATGTAAAACAAGTCCTAACAATGGTTAGGACGAGATAAGTTTTTTTGCTTCTTCCTACATCCATTATAACCTCCAAGATGGCGCCTTAGGTGGCAGTCATCTGCAAGAGCTTTTCATGTCACGCTTGGAACTGTTGGGGGAAGAGTGGCCTCCTCTTTCCCGTATTTTGGTTGAATTTCAGACGAGGAGAATGTCGGTAATCCAAATAAAGGCTGGAGGCAATGAACAGGTCCTTCGAAGGGTTTACTTTATTTTTCTGCAGTTTACGAATCGATTCGGGCTCCTGAGGGGTCCAGATTTGAATCAGGAAGCGTAAATGAAACACATTCATGAGATTATATAGAGACAATATGATAATGAGAGGCGGGGAGGTACCCCTCTCATGCAAATCCCAGAAACAAAGAAAATAACGTCATCTGACCCGGTGCGGCTGGAAGAAATTGGGTGCGGTGAGGTGAGACCAGACCACCATTACCCACCATTTGGTGTGATGGCAGGAACACAGATACTTGAGATAACAGTTCCTCTTTTGATGTTAAACATGTCCTATGGAGGGGGGCCCTAAAATTGGTGGGGGTCGAGGGGCACTAAAGGTGATTGTAAAAACAGTGAGCAGGAAATACCTTCTACAGCATTCTACATTGTTTCTTTCAAGTGTCTGCACAAACACAACTAACAGAGAGGAATAACACCTTAACCATCAAACCTAACTAAGAAGAGAGGAATAATACAAGAGTGTTACAATTCTAGGAGATGATTGTTACCAGGACGCCAAGCTATGCTGTGGGCATGGGAAGGTTATACAGCATGACTAAATATGAGCAGAATACAGACTTCAGAACAAAGCGAATAATGTTTTTGGATCCCAAAATAGTAGACACCAGACAAAACTCCGTAACAAAAATGTTCAATACTAAAACGCACCGACAAGGTAGAAACATAAACCATTGGTCAAGTAAGGACCAGGAAAAGACAAAACTAAATGATAACCAAAGCGCTTGCAAAATAGGCAAGGAAGAAAATAACCCGAGACTACAAAACGAAATGCAAAGTACCCAATACGAGTGATGGGACGAGCGACACTGGTGCGTTAGCACAGTGCCGAGACCTCAAGAGTGAAACCCTGTATCGGTGCGTTTATTGCTTTAGAAAGAATCACATGACCAATCCAGGAACTGAATCGTTTGGATGTGCTGCGCCGAAGTGTTTGTCCTTTGAGCATTGTTTACTGTTATGTACAATTTTTTTTACTGTGGCGCAATGTACCCACTTTATCAGTTTATCAAGTGAATGGGTTACACATATGATAGTCAGTTAAAGAGCTTTACAATTGCTTTATTCATTTTATCTTATAATTGTGAGATCCTCCATCATTGAAGTCCAACGCTGCCTGTCAGAAGCAAGCACACCCAGAAACCAAGACCCTTTACAATATTGGAAATGGAACCAGAAAACATATCCACATCTGCATCAACTTTCATTTAAAACTCTCTGCTCACTATCGTCATCTGAACCATGTGAAAGAATATTTTCTGGGGCTGGGGAGCTGGTGAGGAGAAATCGCCTTGGAGCAGAGACACTCCAAAAACTTTTGTTCCTCAATAAAAATTCATAAACTATTATTAAATATTTCTACATAAGTTAAAAGCTGAATTGTAACTCAAATTTGCTGTATTTTACATACCAACTATCCTTGCCCGGACGCGGGTCACCGGGGCCCCCCGCTGGAGCCAGGCCTGGAGGTGGGGCTCGTTGGCAGGCGCCTGGTGGCCGGGCTTACACCCATGGGGCCCAGCCGGGCACAGCCCGAAGAGGCAACGTGGGTCCCCCTTCCCATGGGCTCACCCCCCATGAGAGGGGCCAAAGGGGTCGGGTGCAATGTGAGCTGGGCGGCAGCCAAAGGCGGGGACCCTGGCGGTCCGATCCTCAGCTGCAGATGCTAGCTCTTGGGACATGGAATGTCACCTCTCTGGCAGCGAAGGAGCCCGAGATGGTGTGTGAGGCAGAGAATTTCCGACTGGATATAGTCGGACTTGCCTCCACACACAGCCTGGGTTCTGGTACCAGTTCTCTCGAGAGGGGTTGGACTCTCTTCCACTCTGGAGTTGCTCACGGTGAGAGGCGCAGAGCAGGTGTGGGCATACTCATTGCCCCCCGGCTCAGTGCCTGTACATTGGGGTTCACACCGGTAGACGAGAGGGTTGCCTCCCTCCGCCTTCGAGTGGGTGGACGGGTCCTGACTGTTGTTTGTGCATATGGACCAAACAGCAGCTCAGCATACCCACCCTTTTCGGAGTCCTTGGAGGGTGTGCTGGAGAGTACTCCTGCTGGGGACTCCCTTGTTCTGCTGGGGGACTTCAATGCTCACGTGGGCAATAACAGTGATACCTGGAGGGGCATGATTGGGAGGAACGGCCCCCTCGATCAGACCCCGAGTGGTGTTTTGTTATTGGACTTCTGTGCTCGTCAGGGAGTGTCCATAACGAACACCTTGTTCAAACATAAGGGTGTCCATATGTGCACTTGGCACCAGGACACCCTAGGCCGCAGTTCGATGATCGACTTTGTAGTTGTATCATCGGATTTGCGGCCGCATGTTCTGGACACTCGGGTGAAGAGAAGGGCGGAGCTGTCAACTGATCACCACCTGGTGGTGAGTAGGCTCCGATGGTGGGGGAAGATGCCGGTCCATCCTGGCAGACCCAAACGTATAGTGAGGGTTTGTTGGGAGCGTCTGGCGGAATCCCCTGTCAGAAGGAGTTTCAACTCCCACCTCCGACAGAGCTTTTCCCATGTTCCGGGGGAGGCGGGGGACATTGAGCCCGAGTGGACCATGTTCCTTGCCTCAAATTGTTGAGGCGGCCAATCTGAGTTGTGGCCGTAAGGTGGTTGGTGCCTGTCGTGGCGGCAATCCCCGTACTCGCTGGTGGACACCAGCAGTAAGGGATGCCATCAAGCTGAAGAAGGAGTCCTATCGAGTCTTTATGGCCTGTGGGACCCCAGAGGCAGCTGACGGGTATCGACTGGCCAAGCGGACCGCGGCTTCGGTGGTCGCCGAGGCAAAAACCAGAGCGTGGGGTGAGTTGGGTGAGGCCATGGAAGCCGACTTCCGGACGGCTTCGAAGAAACTCTGGTCCACCATCCGACGTCTCAGGAGGGGGAAGCAGTGCACCACTAACACTGTGTACTGTGGGGATGGGGCGCTGCTGACTTCGACTCGGGACGTTGTGAACCGGTGGGCAGAGTACTTCGAAGACCTCCTCAACTCCACCAACACGCCTTCCTTGGAGGAAGCAGAGCCTGGGGACTCTGACGTGGGCTCTCCTATCTCTGTGGTTGAAGTCACCGATGTGGTTAAAAAGCTCCTCGGTGGCAAGGCCCCAGGGGTGGATGAGATCCGCCCGGAGTTCCTCAAGGCTCTGGATGTTGTGGGGCTGTCCTGGTTGACACGCCTCTGCAACATCGCGTGGTCAACGGGGAGAGTGCCTCTAGATTGGCAGACCGGGGTGGTAGTCCCTCTTTTTAAAAAGGGGGGCCGGAGGGTGGGTTCCAACTACAGAGGGATCACACTCCTCAGCCTCCCTGGTAAGGTCTATTCAGGGGTGCTGGAGAGGAGGGTCCGTCAGGAAGTCGAGCCTCAGATTGAGGAGGAGCAGTGTGGTTTTCGTCCCGGCCGTGGAACAGTGGACCAGCGGACCAGCTCTACACCCTTAGCAGGGTCCTTGAGGGTATGTGGGAATTCGCCCAACCAGTCTACATGTGTTTTGTGGACTTAGAGAAGGCGTTTGACCGCGTCCCTCGGGGAGTTCTGTGGGGGGTGCTTTGTGGGTATGGGGTACCGAACCCCCTGATACGGGCTGTTCGGTCACTATACCACTGATGTCAGAGTTTGGTTCGCATTGCCGGCAGTAAGTCGGAATCGTTTCCAGTGGGGGTAAGACTCCGCCAAGGCTGCCCTTTGTCGCCGATTCTGTTCATAACCTTTATGGACAGAATTTCTAGACACAGTCGAAGCGTTGAGGGGGTCCGTTTTGGGGGCCTCAGTATTACATCCCTGCTTTTTGCAGATGATGTGGTGCTGTTGGCTCCTTCAAACGGGGCTCTCCAACTCTCACTGGAGCGTTTCGCAGCCGAGTGTGAAGCGGTTGGGATGAAAATCAGCACCTCCAAATCTGAAACCATGGTCCTCAGTCGGAAAAGGGTGTGGGTCGGGGAGGAGATCTTACCCCAAATGGAGGAGTTCAAGTATCTTGGGGTCTTGTTCACGAGTGGGGGTAGGAGGGAGCGGGAGATCGACACGCGGATCGGTGCAGCATCTGCTGTGATGCGGACGTTGTATCGGTCTGTTGTGGTGAAGAAGGAGCTGAGCCAAAGGGCGAAGCTCTCAATTTACTGGTCGATCTACGTCCCAACCCTCACCTATGGTCACGAGCTATGGGTCGTGACCGAAAGAACGAGATCCCAGATATAAGCGGCTGAAATGAGTTTTCTCCGCAGGGTGTCCGGGCTCTCCCTTAGAGATAAGGTGGGAAGCTCAGTCATCCAGGAGGGGCTCAGAGTCGAGCCGCTTCTCCTCCACATTGAGAGGAGCCAGATGAGGTGGCTTGGGCATCTGATTCGGATGCCTCCTGAGCGCCTCCCCGGTGAGGTGTTCCCGTCATGTCCCACCAGGAGGAGACCCAGAGGAAGACCCAGGACACGCTGGAGAGACTATGTCACCCAGCTTGCCTGACAACGACTCGGGATCCCCCGGGGAGAGCTGGAAGAAGTAGCAAGGGAGAGGGAAGTCTGGGCTTCCCTGCTAAAGCTGTTGCCCCCGCGACCAGGCCCCGGATAAGCGGTAGATGATGGATGGATGGATGGATGGATGGATACATACCAACTCACGTTAGCATTTACACAAACAAGGAATTTCTTTACCTGCAATGATTTTATAACTACTGCAGGGGTCACTATTGGGTGACCAACACACTGTCAATATAGTGCTGACACAGTTTGTGAAGTGGGTCAATACACTCCTTGAGGTATCATCGTCCCTTCACTACCCAATACACGTAAACAATGAACAATTAACAAAAACAAAACTTACTTACATAACCATAGTACCAAGCGAACAAGAACAAACACGATGAGAGCGAGAGGTCTCAGAAAAAGGTCACATGAGCAAGAGCAGCAGCAAGGCAAACAATTCTCCGACAACCAGCAGACAGTTTGTGGGTGCTTAAATAATGAGTTCCCCAATTGCAAGATTGGCAGCAGGGGTGCAACCAGCAATTCCACTCAGTCTGCCAACCGCAAAGCCAAGAGCAGGAACATGACACTTCAAGAGCTCTGCTTTTTTGTTGTTGTTGCTTTTGTCTTTTTGTTCTGCCATCTGGTGTTTGTTGTATTTCATGTGGATCCGATCTGGACTGTTTTCAGTGTTTTGGCCTCGAAATTCGTCGAAGGAGAAGAATCTGTGTTGGTGGTTGCGCCTTTTTGGATGAACGCGTGAACAAGCACTGATTTTGAATGGGAGGAATATCGGCGCTATTTGACTGTCACCACTGGACCGCCCCAGGGCACTTGTGGTTTTTGCTCCTTGAATGGGCAGCATTATTCACAGCCCCGTTTTGTTGAGCGTAAATATCGGCGCTGTTGGACAGTCTGCGGGTGGATGGATGGATGGATGAATGGCTTGTGGAGCCGACAATGAGGAAAAAGGAGCGTTAGCGTGAAGCGCAGATGTGTATGCCCGCATATGCTGCTAGTCAGTTATGCACCTCTTTTTCTTTGTGACCCTGGCACGGGTCCCAGAACTTCGAGGCTGTCGCTGGCCAAGTGATTAGAGCCTCCACTCACCTTTCTGAGCTCTTCTTAAAATTTCAAAACAAGCAACAAGTGACAACAACCAGAAATGAAATTCCTCCGGATTTCCCGGAATTCCAGATTTTTCAAATTGTCCTCAATTTTCCTCCAGGAAATTAATTATCTTCTGGTAAATTGCCTAAAATTAATGCAGGTATGTGTTGCCAGCATTGAATGAACACATGTTTGAGTTTGTTGTTTTGCTTGTAGCGACACCATTCGAGTGAAGCGCGCCACAGCACTCGGTTGGTCTCTGCCGTACATGCGTCAGCGCCGACACAACCGACGTCAGAAGAAGCTATGACAACAGCAAACGCAAGCAACAGCAACATCGCTCCCCTACCTTGGACTTTCAAAATTTTGGCAACAGTGTAAGCCTCAAAGTCTAGATAAATCATTGAATATTGAGTATTTGAGCGCTATATGTAAAGTAATTTGTGCAGAATTTTCCAGCAGGTAGACAGACAAGCAGACTTACGCGCGATAGACATGAGTGTGAGGAATACGTTCAAGTGGTCATGGCTTGAAGAAAGGGACTTGAACGGAGATTTTTTTGGTCTGACGACATTCGGAAAGTCGACAAACCCGGAATGTTACTTTGATTCCCTCCTCTTTCACCTCAAAAGGCTTTAAACAACAAAGCGTACGAGGGAGAAGTGGTTACGATTGCATGACTGTCCATGTTTTGTAATGTGCTGTTCATTATTTTACTTCAACTGTTTTGTGAAGCGCTTTGTGTTATAGTTGCAGGTGTTGTGAAAGCGCGATATAAATCAGATTGTATTGTAAAAAAAAAACAAAAGAAATCCTCGTCTCACCCCTTGGGTGGTGTCCGTTCCGACCCGAGTGCTCCGACCACCACAGGCACGACTGTCACCTTTACCTTCCAGGCTCTCTCCAGCTCGTATCTGAGCCCTTGGTATTTCTCGAGTTTCTCGTGTTCCTTCTTTCTGATGTTTCCATCACTTGGGACCGCTACATCCACTACAATGGCTTTCCTCTGCCCTTTATCAATGATCATGATATCTGGTTGGTTCGCCATTACCGTCTTGTCAGTCTGGATCTGGAAGTCCCACAGGATCTTCGCTCTGTCATTCTCCACCACCTTTGGAGGTGTTTCCCATTTTGACCTTGGGGTTTCCAGTCCATACTCCGCACAGATGTTTCGGTACACTGTGCCAGCCACCTGGTTATGGCGTTCCATGTAGGCTTTCCCTGCCAGCATCTTACACCCTGCAGTTATGTGTTGGATCGTCTCAGGTGCCTCTTTGCACAACCTACACCTTGGGTCTTGTCTGGTGTGGTATATCTGGGCCTCAATGGCTCTGGTGCTCAGGGCCTGCTCCTGAGCAGCCAGGATGAGTGCCTCTGTGCTGTCCTTCAGGCTGTTAAGACTTCTTGAGATCAGCCACTTCAGTTATGGTCCGGTGGTACATCCCGTGTAGGGGCTTGTCCTCCCATGATGGTCCCTCTTCCATCTGTATTATTCTTGCCATTGAGCTGGCTTCTTAGGACTTGCCTCACTCGCTGGAGGTATTTGGCTGTAGCCGCTTTCCTTGTTGCCACATCGAGGTTGCCATTGGCTTGTGGTATACCAAGGTACCGTATTTTCACGACTATAAGGCGCCATTAAAAGTCTTAAATTTTCTCCAAAATGGACAGGACGCCTTATGGTGCGGAGCGTCCTTTGTATGCGCTGAGTTCCAAAATCTGACTGACAGCCGACACGCTGTTTATATAGAGAAAAGGCGGAAGTGACTGTGGCCAGGCATGCGGGAAAGAAGTCGGCCAATCAGGGAAGGGTGGGTGTGTATATATACATATATGGAGAGGGAGAGAGAGAGAGAGAGGACAGGCAAGCTGGGGAGCAGTCCGCCAATGGTGAAGGGTGGGAGTGTAAGTGGACGCTAAAGGGACGCCGCAAGCAGGTATCAATACCTGTATAGAGTGTGGCAATGTGCATTGTTGCAAAACAACTGCGGTTTTGGTTTCTAAGAACCCCTGAAAATAAATTCGAGACACGCCTACGAAGCTCAGTTCAAACTTAAAGCCACCGGTTATGCTTTTGGCATGCGTGCCCATCTCACAGCAGCGGTGAAAAACCAAGTCAAACAAATTAACTCTGAGCATGCCGTTATTCCCGGAGGCTTGACTAAAGAACTCCAACCGCTGAACATTGGCATCAGCCAGGCGTTCAAAGTAAAGTTGCGAACGGCATGGGAACAATGGATGATCGATGGCAAACACAACTTTACAAAGAGTGAGAGGCAGCGCTGGGCGAGTTACGCCACAATACGCACCAACGAGAGGGAATGCGGCGTTTTTGATAGATTACGGTACTTGCACAATTGTTCAATTCTTTCTACACACACACGCGCTGCCACCATGTTTCGCTCTGTTCTTTACTTTCAAATGTGGTAAAGCTTCAAATGAGAGAAATGTTGACTTTGCTGTTGCTGCTCCTTCTTTCCGCTCTGCAATGCGTAGCAACTCACACTAGGATGTGATACGTTCAATGACAACTGGGATGTGCAGTCCTCTGCTTCTGATACAGAGGATGAGGACTTTGATGGATTTCTGGGTGATGATTGATTGAAAAACGTGAGAACATTGTACGATGGCTAAATAAAATACACACGAACTCAGTTCTGCTTTCGTTGCCTTTTGAAAAACGTGTTTTTAGCTTGTATCTGTATGTCTTGGCATGCTACCGTATGCTTCAAGCTAACGTGTTAGCGTGCGCACATGCATGCCGTATGTTTCAGCTGGCATATGTTTTACCACTGTAAAACTGTGCCCATTGGTACAGTGCGGTCTGTCTATGTGTAAAATACAGAAATATCACCCATGAGACTGCGCCCAACCGTACGGTGCGTCGAATAGTCGTGAAAATACGGTACTTGGAGCTGTCCTCAATGTCTGCTATTGTTCCTTCAGGGAATGAGACCCCTTCAGTGCGGACTATCTTTCCTCTCTTAGTCACCATCCGACTACATTTCTCAAGCCCGAATGACATCCCAAGTCACTGCTGTAGATCCTGGTTGTGTGGATCAGGGAGTCTATGTCCCTTTCGCTCTGAGCATACAGCTTTATGTCATCCATGTAGAGGAGGTGACTGATCGTAGCTGCATTTCTGAGGCGTTATCCATAGCCTGTCTTGGTGATTACTTGCCTTAGGGGGTTCAGTCCTATGCAGAACAGCAGTGGGGAGAGTGCATCACCTTGGCATATGCCTCATTTGATGGACACTTGGGTAAGTTGCTTGCCATTGCCTTCAAGTGTGGTTTTCCACATCCTCATCAAGTTCGCAACGAAGGCTCTTAAGAGTCCTGTTCACCTGATACAACTCCAAGCATTCAGTGATCCATGTATGTGGCATTGGGTCATACACTTTCTTGTAATCAATCCAGGCTGTGCACAGGTTGGTATGTCGGGACCTGCAGTATTGTGCGACTGTTCTGTCAACCAGGAGCTGATGTTTGGCTCCTCTGGTATCTCTACCAATGCCGTTCTGTGCTTCGCTCATGTATTGATCCATGTGTCCACTTATCTTCGCTCATGTATTGATCCATGTGTCCACTTATCTTAGCCGCAATGATGCCTGACATGAGCTTCCATGTTGTGGAGAGACAGGTTCTTGGCTGATAGTTGAATGGGACTGCACCCTTTGACCAATCCTTCATGATCAGGATCGTTCGCCCTTCGTTTAGACATCCTGGGTGAGTCCTATCCCTCAGCAGCTGGTTCATTTGTGCTGCTCGTCGCTCATGGAGTGCTGTGAGTTTCTTTAGCCAGGAGGTGTGGACCATGTCCGGGGCCTGGTGCTGTCCAGTTCTTCATATCTGAGACTCTTTCCTGTATGTCTGACACTGTTATGGTAACTGGGTTCTGTTCAGGGATTCGCTGTGCTCCTCTCTCAGGGTCACCAGCCATTGTGCACTGCTGTTATGTGCAACCTCCTTCACCCATATGACTTTCCAGTACCTTTTAGTTATCAGTCTTGGTGGGTCAGCTGTGTTGTTAGGACCCTGCCATTGAGCGTACACTTTCGCAGGTTGCGTTGCGAACAGCCTGTTTTGTCGTCCGGCCTCATTCTCTTTCATGTACCGCTTTAGGCGGCTGGACAAGGCTTGGAGCCTTTGTTTGACAGTTTCGAGTGCTTCAGGTACGGTCATCTGGATGTACCTTTCGGGTATCAGCCTTTTCATCACACCTCTCTGGGCCTCCGTCAATTGACTCACATCTTTCCGAGCCGCCTTGTTCTTCGCCTCCAACCGTCTTTTCCATTGTGGATAACGTATCTCATGGCTCCCATTGTTGCTCTTATAGCCAAGCATCTCTAGGATCACTGATGCTAAAGCGTATATCAGCTCATTGGTTTCCGTGATCGTTCCGGTAGGGATCGCCCTCAGTGCTGCATTCACACTTTCCATGAGACTTTCAGGCGGTACTTAGGTTGACCAGCTTTCATTCTCGCCATGATCTTAGCTTTCAGGTCAGTTGCTGCCACGCTCAGCATTTCATTCATTTGGGCTGGCCTCCCAATCTCATCATCTGCATTCATTGGGGCTTGCTTCCCAATCTCTGGCATGACCTCCTCCTCTGATCTGGCAGCCTGGGGCCCTTCACCATGGAACCTGCGTTGTACCTCATCAATCTCAAGTTGTGACAGCAGTTGCCGTTGGTGGATGTACACACACATACACACACACATGGCCGGGGGGTGTGTGGGTTTTATTCCCTACTGAACATGAAAAAAAATGTACATCATTGATAAGAGAGTCGAGACTAGATATATCGCTTTGACCGGTTCAACAATTGTCTGCTACAAAACTGAAAAGAATTAGGAAAATAATATGTTTATTTTGGATTTCCAAAGAGTTTCTGGGTCCCATGGACTCTTGTATTATTGTATTGTAACGGTTCAAAGGCCTCTTTAGTTGTCGACACTCATATAATAAGCCAGGACCAACAGGACAACCTGACAGAAGATTGCATGCTTCTGATATCGAGGTTGCTATATAAACATAAACGTTGATGATCCACAGTCCTGTATGAAAATTGTTGAGATGTGCGCTTTGTTCGAGATGTATTTGGGAGAATGACGACGAGAGATTAATTTTCTTGCTTAACTCAAACTCTTGGCATGTTTTATTTGCCGACTGCATAGAGAGCAGTCGCTTCTCATTACCACTGAACAGGAAGAACTATTTCGCGCAGAGTACAGACCGGCTATGGCGTAGTATCTTGGGTTGCCAGATCCGTTCAAAATAAAGAACACATCACATCATTACAGAAATGAGGATACAAGATGTCGTTTCTTAACACCCCCACTTATACTCAGTTTGCTGTAATGTAAACAAAATTAAATACAACAAGATAGAAAACAATGTGGACCCTGTCTCACACATTTCAAATCCCAAGAACAATGGGTGCAAACTCAATTAACTTTGTCAGAAGTGCCTTTTAAGTATCTTAACAGATGTTTCACAGTAACCCACTGCTCCTCTGTCGGCTCTGCAAAATACTGTGATAACCGTCTTACAACAAAGCTTAAATCTGGTCTGGTACAAGTGGTCAGATAGATTAGGCTACCTCATTTGCACTGCATAATTTGAATATTCCAGCTTTTGTTCACAGGATGTTTTTCGTCCTAAGTCTTGCATATTGAAACGCTCCAATATCTTGTTAACGTATTTCTCCTGTGACATCTTTACACATCCATCAGACTGATTGAAATCGATACCTAGAAAATGCTTGAGTGTGCCAAGATCTTTCCTTTTGAACTTTACAGAAAGCATGTCTTTCAAAATCATTTCATTGCTGGCCGCGATAATAAATTCGTCGACCCATATGATTATGATCACCTTGTCACTTTTTGACTCTTTGGTATAGATACAATGGTCGGCTGGGTTTTGCTTGTACTCATTATCTGTTAAATAGTCATGTAGAACTCCATTCCAGTTGTGTCCGGATTGTTTGAGACCATAAAGTGATTTTTGTAGTTTGTACACTCGTTCATCATCTTTCTCCTCAAAACCTTCTGGAGGGTTCATGTAGATGTCATAGTCCAAGGGCGCGTGTAAGTACGCTGTGCTCAAGTCCATTTGGTGAAGGAGTAAATTCTCCTGAGCTGCTTTTTGTAGCAAAACTCTTACACTTGTTAAATTTGCAGTTGGTGAAAACGTCTCTCCATAGTCTATGTCCTTCACCTGGCTGTAGCCCTTTTCCACAAACCGAGCTTTGTACTTGTCTTTTCCATCCAAATCACTTTTGATCGAGTATACCCATTTACCCCCCACTGTTTTCTTGCCCGCTGGTAGGGTTGCTAGGGTAAGTGTGTTATTGTCATTTAACGACCGGATTTCTTCATCCATAGCTTTTACCCATTCTTTAGAGTTAGTCGACCTCATAGCCTCTGTATATGTTTGTGGAACACCACACACTGCTCTGTAGCAATAGTCCACTGTGGTGTGTGTCCCATCGTTATCAAGATAAGATAAGATATCCTTTATTCGTCCCACACTGGGGAAATTTACAACTCACTAGATTCATCTGCAAAATCATCTATTTCTTTTCTTTCTTTCTTTCTTTTTTTCTTTCTTTCTTTCTTTCTTTCTTTCTTTCTTTCTTTCTTTCTTTCTTTCTTTCTTTCTTTCTATATCTTCTTTATATCTTCTATATCTTCTACTTTCAGGTTCATCTCTTGTGTCACTCTGTTGTGTGAGGCTATACTCATTTGATGCCATTTCTGTACCTAGACTATAACTTTGTACATCCCTGTTGTGTACACTTGGCTTTCGAGTACTCTCTAGTTTCTTATCGTTCTCTTGAATGAGCTCACGAGTCCGAGGCTGCCTCATGTCATAACCTGTATTTGGATCTGTCTCATTTGTCTGTGTCTGTTTCTCAACAGCTGCCGTGTTCACAAATTTCACAAGCCTGTGTTTTGATACTCTGTTTGTGTCTGGATTATATACCAAGTAAGCTGGGCTATATTTATCAAACCTCACAAAAAGTCCTTGGTCACATTTAGAATCCAGCTTTCCTTTGTCCTGTTTGTATGTGTAACATGTAGACCCAAATCTTTGCAGTTTGGATACATTAGGTCTCTTTCCGGTTAACATCTGATAGGGGGTCTGTCCTGTACGTCTGTTAAAGCATCTGTTGCGTACATGCGCTGCCATTTGTACTGCATAGTGCCAAAGCGCTCTTGGTAGCTTACTTTCAAATAGCATACATTTTCCCATCTCAAAAAGAGTACGCCAGCCCCTCTCCGCCGTCCCATTCTGGTGGGGAGCTGATGTCTCATGTCTGATTTTGTTTTCCCTCATCAATGTTTGGAAATCATTACTTTTGTACTCTGTTCCCCCATCTGACCTCATACGCTTCACATTTCCATAGGGGGTTACATCTGCAAGAAACTTCTCCGTCGCGCGTACCGTGTCACTTTTCTTCTTTAGAAAATAAACAGACATTGCACCTGAGTAATCATCGGTGAATGATACTGCATATTTGTGACCATCAATAGATTCAGTGTTCATAGGACCTGCAAGGTCGGTGTGCACCAGCTCTAGGGGAGCCTTAGCTCTGGTATCAGGGTTCCTGTTCCTACTCTGAGTGAACTTTCCCTGAATACACACCTCACACTCTTGTTCAGGTTTATATGCTTTACCTTAATCTGCATGCCATCAACCACATTCTGCTATTTAAGGATATCATCAAAATTGCAGTGGCCTAATATCTCGTGCCATTTCTGAATGTTGTGACATGTATTACATTTGTCATTAGTCTCACTCTCAGTATGCAAATAATACAACTTGCCATACACATGAATATCATATTTTGTACCTCCTTTAGTAATCAGTTCGTCTTTGCCTTCTTTAAATACAACTGTAGCTCCGCTGGTGGTCACCTTCTTCAGGGAGATAATATCTTGGGGATATGAAGGAATGTATAGAGCATCCCTCAGCGTCACTTTGTGTCTCAGTCCTTTGCTGTCTATCAAAGGAACCTCAGCATTCCACCTCCTCTGTGCGACCCCGCTGCATCGTGTGCTGTCCGCCAGCACCACACTGTTTTTCCGTCCTGAACGTGCTGTCGAAATCCTTAAACATGGTCACGTCTGTGATGATGTGAGAAGTGGCCCCTGTGTCCACCATCAGCTCTCTCTCCCGGATGCCGGCGTCCAACCGCTCCCTGCACCCGGTGTCGCTGTTTCTCATCTTGACCACGTTTTCGGTGTCACCATCTTCTGAAACTTGACTGGCGTCATCTTGTTGTCACGTTTCGGTTTTGTGGTCTGGCCAGCAGGTGGCATGAGCGGTCTTTCTAGCGCACCTGCTGGCAATCTGTAATCTATAGATGCACTATTTAAGGACTCTACCGTCCTACACCTGTTGTGGGAGTATATTTATGACATTGCTATCTTCACTGTTCGTTGACTTGTGGCTTTTGACCTCGTCGTGATTTTGCGTATAGTTCTCGGTACCCAGTTTTGTATAAGTACTGTTTTGTTTTGATGATCTGGCTTTTTGTGCGTGTACAAGGTGTTACATTGTTTTTCGTTCATAGTTTGCGGGCTTTACTTTTCTTTCTTCTTTCTTTCTTTCATTTTTTTCGGCTTGGAAATTGACAGTCCCATGAGATATGGCACGATGCATTCTGGGACTTCCGGGTAGAGTAAACGCGAGTGATGGGTCCATGAGGCCTTATGATCGTGTCAACACAATGACACACTGTGTTGATACTGTACTGATACTGTGTCGCTGACCACTGCCACCTGCTGGACCTTCAAAATCCCTGCAGCCAACCCACTTGACAGACTGAACAAACTGATTTGATGATGACGTGTATACAATGCCCATTTCGACCCTGGGCCTGTGTTTTCATCACACCGTCACCTGACTCTGTGTTTAATTTCTCAGTTGCTTCATAACTTCATAGTTTAGTCTTGAAATATGCAATCTTGATTTGGTCATCTGAATGTGCCACATGTATCGCGAATGGTTTAAAACTCTCTGGTAGTCCTTTTAAAACCATGGCAACAAGTAGTCCATCGCCCATAGTCTCGCCTGCATTGCGCAGTGCTGTGATGGCAGTCTCAGCTCTGATAATGTAATCTGTAACGCTGTCATCGTTCCCCTTTTGAAGCGATGTGTTCCTTTCCCGGCATAATACTCTCTTAATATCGTCACTAATTATGAGTGACAAAAGCCTCTCATAATTAGTGAGAGGCTTTTGTCACCTAACATTTTCTGTGTGTCAGTCACTCTTTCGGGGCTTATTAGCGCCTCTCCTAGCACAGTCTTCTTCAGTCCCAATAAATGAAAATGTCCGAGCATTTTTGTTTCCCATATTTCGTGCTTAGCTTCATATCTGTCGAATGCCAGTCGGACTGGCCTGCTTGGTGCTCCTCGTTCTCGATCCATTTTGCTGTAGCGTTACTCCACTCTTTTAGCCGGTTAGCGATAGCCACGTTAGCTCACTGCTCCTCTACAGTTGGAGCCACTCGCTTCTCTTTTATCTCCCAAACATCAGCTGCGTCTCCTGGGCCCAAAACCTGTTGAAATGTGCGCTTCGTTCGGGATGTATTTGGGAGAATAACGACGAGAGATGAATTTTCTTAATTAACTCAAACACGTGGCATGTTTTATTTGCCGACTGCACAGAGAGCAGCCGCTTCTCATCACCACTGAACAGGAAGAAGAATTATTTCGCGCCGAGTACAGACCGGATATGGCGTAGATCTTGGGTTGCCAGATCCGTTCAAAATAAAGAACATATCACAACATTACAGAAATGAGGATACAAGATGTCGTTTCTTAACAAAAATACTCAAATGTTGTCTCTGATGTAATCCTACATTGTGCTCTGATGTAACCCTGCATGAAAAGCTAATAAAGGGCTCCTCATCCTCAAAACAAGATCCACCTCCCAGCTTCAGCCACTGGCCAATAGCTCCTGTCTCACTTGCCGTTAGTGATGGGTCCATGAGGCCTCATGAGGCGTGTCGACACAATGACACACTGTGTTGATACTGTACCGATACTGTGTCGCTGACCACTGCCACCTGCTGGACCTTCAAAATCCCTGCAGCCAACCCACTTGACAGACTGAACAAACTGATTTGATGATGACGTGTATACAATGCACTACCACACTCTACCCAATGACTTGTACTGAATGAGTTAAAAGCTCAGTGTAGCCACAAGCGCCATTGTTTATGTTGTTGTTTATGCTGTTTATATTGTCTATACTGTTCAGATTACATGTCTTTTTTATATGGTGTAGCTGCTATCCTTTCTTAGCTGCATGTGTTTAATGCACAGCATGTTTACATGCATGTATGCACTGAGGATTGAGAGGAAGAAATTTCATCTATGCTGCATGTCATACATAAAACATATTTGACAATAAAGATGACATTGACCCTTGACAATATCATTCACATCCATGCATTCATATTGTATCATTCAATGTGTTTCAATAATGTGAAATTCATGTGAATGAGGATGCTTGTGGGCTTTGTCTTCCCAATTTCTGATTTAGAAAAATAAGATGCTCCAGTGTTTTAAAATCCAGTCTGTTGCATTTAATGCATGCTATTTCCTCTGTTGTGGAGAAGACACACACACAATGGAATAAGACATGTCAAAAATCCGAGAGGCACTTGGTGAGACAAGGAGGTTTTAATGAATACCTTATTCTCCAAAAGGAGATCAAAATGGCTCTACGCGGTGGACAATTTGTATTTGTCCGGAAGCTGCTCCATAATATGCACGTACTGTAGCAACGTCACTCGAGTGAAGCGCGTCTCAGCACTCAGCAGTCGATAGTCTGCTGCTCTCAGCTGTGCGCGCGAGCACGTACTTGAGGCGCCGACCCAACCCACGCCACATATTAAGCTTTGAACTACGACAACAGCTAAGCTAGCCTAGCCGATGTAATGATGGTCAGCAGACAAGGTTTACGTTTTATGTGACTTTTAATAGCAACGTGGCAGAGTCATCAAACATGCGGTGTGCTCACTCGCAGTCACTTTCTGGAACTCCCCCTTAGAGGTGGGACCTCTCAATCAACTGGAGTATGACGTACAGTACAAACGTCCATAAAACACTTCTCATATAATAATAGCCTATTATATGAAAGCCGGCATGACGCTAGAGGTCAGACGGACACATTTTTTTCTGATAATCAGTGTTTTCCGTATTGCCCAAACATATATTTTTATTCGAGCGAGGGTGGGGTCTAGCTTGTTTCGGCAATCAGAATCGTGTCGCCAGACGCACTTCCTTAGGATACACTGTGCGGGCTTTTGCTGCGTCAACACCACCTGCACTAATTCGACGCCCCCTGGACTAAGTGCCGCAGCTTGGACTGTGCCAAGCAGCAGATGCAGTCTAAACTGCACCGGTGCAGTTCACGTGTCAATTAGCAGCCTGGACTGTGTCAACGCAGCCGATGTGTCAATTAGCAGCCTGGACTGTGTCAACGCAGCCGATGTGTCAATTAGCAGCCTGGACTGTGTCAACGCAGCCGATGTGTCAATTAGCAGCCTGGACTGTGTCAACGCAGCCGATGCAGTCTAAACTGCGCCGGTGCAGTTCATGTGTCAATCACGTGAGGTAATGAAGCGGCACATGCACCGACACGTGGTTTGCTCTGTGAGCCCGGCGAATGCATCAACGCATCGGTGTCGCTGAACCCATCACTACTTGCCATACAGTGATGCAACATGACAGTCTAAACCCGTAATGTAGGATTCTAAACATCCCCTAATGTGCCAAAACTGCGGTTGTTCTGCCCACAGTATCATTTTCGGGGGCATTTCATCAAGGTTAAAAAAAAGAAATTAAAAAGGGGGCTTGTAACATTTCTTGAATTAAGATTAAGATATCCTTTATTTGTCCCACACTGGTGAAATTTACAGCCTCCAGCAGCAAGAATGTGGGTAGAAAGAAGAAAGAAGAAAAAACAAACAAACAAACACCATTCAATTAAGTGCAATATAAATACAAAATGGATAAATCGCAGTGCTATTTACAATTGTTTTTCACATCATTTAATTATTATTCTTCTTATTGTTGTTATTTTTACTCAGCAGCCTGACAGCAGTCGGTAGGAACGAGCGTCTGTATCTCTCCTTCTTGCAGCGCGGGTGTAACAGTCTCTGGCTGAAGGAGCTACCTAGTGCTGTCAGGGCGGGCTGGAGAGGGTGGGAGGGACTGTCCATCATAGCTTTTAGCTTAGTTAGCATCCTTCTGTTGCCCACCTCCTCCAGAGTGTCAAGGGAGCAGCCCAGGACAGAACTGGCCTTCCTGACCAGTCACTCCAGTGACCCTCTTTCTGTCCCAGGCTGAGATGCTGCCTGACCAGCAGACAATGCCATAATGGATGGCCGAGGCCACCACCGAGTTATAGAAAGTCTTAAGGACCGACTCCTGAACCCCAAAAGACCTCAGCTTCCTGAGTAGGAAGAATCGTCTCTGTCCTTTCCTAATCAGGGTGTCCGTGTTTGTAGACCAGTCCAGTTTGTTGTTCAGATGAACACCTAGGTACTTGTAGGAGGTCACCCTCTCTATGTCCATACCCTGGATGTTCATCGGTGCTGGTGAGGACTGTTTCCTGTAGAAATCCACAACCAACTCCTTAGTTTTCCTAGGGTTGATCTGGAGGAGATTTTGCTGGCACCAGTCCACAAAGTTCTTCGTCAGTCCCCTGTACTCCCGATCGTCCCCCTCTGTAATGAGGCCAACAATCGCAGAGTCATCGGAGAACTTCTGAAGGTGGCAGTTTGGAGTGGCGTGTCTGAAGTCCGAGGTGTAGAGGATGAACAGTAATGGAGCCAGAACAGTCCCCTGCGGCGCTCCAGTGCTGCAGAGAAGCCTGTCCGACTCACAGCTCTGCAACCTCACGTACTGCGGCCGATTTGTGAGGTTGTCAATGATCCATGATGTGAGATGGTGGTCCACTCCGGCGTTCTGCAGTTTGCCTCCCAGTAAGTTGGGCTGGATGGTGTTGAAGGCACTGGAGAAATCAAAGAACATGATTCTCACAGTGCTCCCAAGTGTGACAGCACTGAGTGGAGGAGGTAGATAATGGCGTCTTCCACGCCGATTCCAGGCTGATAGGCAAACTGCAGCGGTCGAAGGTGGGCGAGGACGAGTCTCTCCAGAGTCTTCATCAGGTGAGATGTCATAATTTATGTTTTTTTATGTAAAGTGTAATTGTGCTTAAAATCTCCATCTAATAATCGCGGTGCATTGTGGGTAGCAGACGTGTTTCGTGTAGAGGTAAGATCGGGCCGCCCGAGCCAGAGCCCGACCCGACCGAATTTCGGGCTTAAAATGTCAATCAATGGTTCGGGTTCGGGTCGGGTCGGGCTTTTTTAGTTATTGTAAAGTGTCCTTGGGTGTCTTCAAAGACGCTTATAAATAAAATTATTATTCTCTCTCACTGACTTTTTTTTTCAAGGCCGTGAATAGTTTTGGCCACGAGAGACTTGGTTCGCAAAAAAACAAAAGTCGTCTCATCACAACACGTACTGTACTAAACTCTTGCAATGACAATTCAAAGAACTCCTTTCTGCCTCTGTCTATGATCCACCCATCATTATTCTTTTTTGTCTCTCTGCTTCTCTCTCTCGTAGTGCCGCGCTAGATTCTTAAGGACGTACTGCTGCGGTGGTTTATGGCCCAATTTTTAACCCGCCAAAATGACGGACGGCCTTAAATTTTCCCCGTCCACTCTTAAAAAAAAATCCGTCAATGATATTAGAAAATTGTCGGATAATGTAACCTCTTCAGAAACAGAAATATAAAAGATGTAAATGTTTATACAGTCTTGTTTTACTTTGATTTCGTTACAAAAGACATTTTGTAACAAGGCTTTGTTATCAGAAATCACCCCTCCTCCTCCCGAGTCCTCACAAATAAAATGTGAAATGTCTGCTTTGCTTCGGGATCGGGCCTACAAATCAAGCTTAGTGATCGGGCTCGGGCCGGGTCGTGCTTAAATACCCTTGGGCCGGTTCGGGTCGGGCTAGATTTTTTAGGACCGATCTTAGCTCTCGTTTCGTCAGACGAGCCGTCGCAGAAAGCCTGACTGTGATCGATCTAACTGGTCCTCCTGTGTTATATTCCTTTTTCTGTCCACGTTCGAAAGCAATGGCTTTTCATTCCACATTTTCATCAAGCTGATATCACAATTGTTCTGTATGTTGCCAAGACGACCGAAATAAAGGAGCAAGTCGCTTGTTTCCTGGCTCATGAAGAATTTGGTTTGCTGTTTTCTCTTCATAGAGGCACTCACGACAAAGCTGATGTCACTTCATGAGAGAAACACGCCGTCCATAAAATACATCACACGACATATTTTGCAACGCAGGCAAACACTGACGCATTTATCGTCTAAACGCCTGTGCACCTAAGTTTCAGTAACTCCATGATTGACTGCTGAAGATAAGACTGGCCTATCAAACAAAAATGGCATCAATGTTTCTTTATATTTTTAATGTCTTAGTGATAAGCAACTGCATCCATCCATCCGGTTTCTGATCCGCTTTATCCCCACAAGGGTCGCGGGGCGTGCTGGAGCCTATCCAAGCTGTCTTCAGGCAGTAGGCAGGGGCGTGCTGGAGCCTATCCAACCTGCCTTCAGGCAGTAGGCAGGGGACACCCTGAACTGGTTGCCAGCCAATCACAGGGCACAAAGAGATGAACAACTATCCGGGCTCACATTATCCTAGGGACAATTTAGAGTGTTCAATCAGCCTGCCAAGCATGTTTTTGGAATGTGGGAGGAAGAGTAGGAGTACCCGGAGAAAACCCACACATGAACATGCAAACTCCACACAGGAAGGCCGGAGCTGGAATCGAACTGTGAGGTTGACACGCTAACCCAAACCTGGGCAAATTACGGCCCGCGGGCCGGATCCGGCCCACCGATGGTTGGCACAATACACAATTAAGGTTTGATGTAAATGATTGTATTCATTTCATTTGGACTTGTAATGACATGCATTTCAACGCCAGGTGACACAGTTACTTGAAGTTGCAGAGCACAGGGAGGGAGGGGGAGACGATACGGAAGCCCGCAGTAGTAGCGCTAAATTAAGTAACTCTGCTCGATACGACGGAATAAGTGTGTCCGCGCCGCTATTTTCAATCATTGATTCCAAAACGACGACATGCAAGTGAGTCTTAATTGCTGTGAGTTTTACTGGAATTGCGAACATTTTTACAGTACGTCCTGTAGATCATGGCATCCAAACGAAGAGGAACAGTAAGTGAAGTGCATCTGATTAAACGAAGCGGGTAACAAAGGACGAAACATTCAAGAGATGCTTGGAGTATGAAAGACTCAAATCTGAGACTTTGAAAAACAAGGAAGTGATTCTTGCTCAGTCCGATTCTGGGTGTTTCCATGCTCAGGGTGAATTGTATGCAGCTCAACGGACAAGCGAGTAAATAATCGTTTCCTGAAATGGTTCAACTGTTATCGTGCTAAAAACTTTCCGCAAACTGGACCGCTAATCTTACTGAAAAAGAGTTACAGGGGTTGCACAATTAGAATTGTTTTGCATAATTTCACTGAATAAATCATTTTTCTGTAAAATAACTGCACTTTCATTATCTAGAAATCATACATACTCTTATCAGCTTCTGTAAACAATGTCATTAACTTATTTCAACGTAGAAATCTATATATATATTGCGCGTCGTGCCGCATGCGGTCTGTCCTTCCGTCTGTCCCTTATCAAAACGTACCTACTTCACCGCACCGCTGCGCGCCGCCACTGCGCCGCCATGCGCCGCTCAGTCAGTGGCTCACTACGATCGCGCGGGCATCTTAGCGAAAAAATGTTGTCTACCCACAAGCATTGCAATGAAATTGTTAGTTATTTAGTAGAGCTAAACATCTCTTTATTTTCGCGATAAGCAATGAAGATGAACAAAAAGTTGAACCAAGCAACAACACTTTTGTGGGCCGAAGGCCCACCTTACCAGCCTTCCGCAGGAACTAGCTGATGAGCCGCCCGGAGGGCGGCGAACCAGCTAGTAAAATCTAAATCAGGAGTAGATTTCTAACTTTTGGCCCAGCTCTCCACAATATTTACTGCTTGTCATTTGGCCCCCCGGAGAAAATAATTGCCCACTAACCACTGGATCACCGGGTTGCCAGCTGAAAAGGTTAACGTGATATTTCAGAGGGGTTTTATTTTGAAATGTACGCTGTTCTAGTATGTCCTAGCCCTGGTCTGGTTTTTGAATGATTTTTTAAAAAATCAGGTGGAAAAGTCACCATGTCAAATATCAGAGGCCTTTTATTTTAAAATGGAACATCAGATCTGAATATAGTGACTCTGGTTGGATATCTGGGGATCCCTAGCATGTCCTTCACCTGGTCTGGTTGAGGGACAGCAAAAATTAATTTTTTAATGATTTTTTTAATTAGCCGAAAAGGTCAAATATGTCTGATTTCAGAGGCCTTTTATTGTGGAATGGAACATCAGATCTGAATGACAGTACTGTGGTTGGATACCTGGGGTCCCCTAGTGTGTCGAAAACCTGATGTGGTTGCGGGATAACTAAGATTAATGTTGAAAAGATTTTTTTTAAATATCAGGAGAAATTGATGTAGGTAGAATTTCCATATATATATAAGCGGTGAGATGATGTTAACGATGCTTTCCTTTTTGTGTCTCATGTTTGGACTGCATTGCGTAATGATCGATGATCGAAGAATGCGTGGTGAAACTTGCGTCGAATGCTTGTGAATGATTGCTTGGGTGCCGACATCGGGGGCCGATATGAGAACCATGGTCGCAGGTCTGTAAAGCATTGGCGAACGAGAAAGAACTTTGGCGACACACTTTCGAATAATACATTTTTAAAAAGTGTCATCACTATTTTTACATGTAACCAGGTGAACCTTACTTAGATGCTTGTAGTGAAGGCTTCCTTGTTTAACAAATGTAGCACTGTCACTGTAAGAGCCACACTAGATCAAAACACACGGGAACATATGCAGCATATGAGAATCAGACCAGTAAGGGTGACATCCACGTAAAGGAGGGTAGTCGCTGAACTGTGCCCACTGCTTGTCCCATCTTGATACACCCATGATCGTCATCGTAACCCTGGCGATATTCAGGTAATTGGTAACTAGTTTACCATGACGCATGTTAGGTGTTAGCTTTGGACAGATGATTAATTATTTGAATGGTATTTGTAGAGCACAATATCTGGAGTGGTTTGGTTTGGAGTTTGAAATTTACCACTAGTGAGTCGTGTGAACAGCTGTACAGCGTAAGTGTTCGCAATGTTATAAGATGTAAATATGTTTTGTTTTGTTTTTACTGTGAAATTATATGAACTGTGTTATCTGTTCTTTAGAGGGGAGATCATTTGTGTTTGTCCACGTGCTTTGTACACACCCAACTCACCGGAACATATCGAGTAAGTGTGGCTGCATCTCAAAACATTGGGTTGTAATGATTATTTGTTATGCACTAAGAATTATTGTGGCTTGGAAATAATGTATTTTTTATTTCTGTTTCCCTATTAAGCAAACCACTGCTGTTGTCTATTGTGGCGTAATTGTCTGTAATCTGTTAAATTATTTTCTTTGATCTCTTAGATCCCTTTTCGACCACTTTTAAAATTCAGTTTACATCACAGACTTTCATCTTAAAGCTGTACAATTTCTCATTGTTCAGTCGGGAATAAAGCCCACATAAACATTATTTTGTGTCCAGCCTAGTCCTTCCAGAGACTCGCTACATAAACATTGACATGATTTAAAATTGAGAGTCTCGTAGCTCTTTAATTAATTATGAGTTATATTCTGGAACAATAATATTTCGTACAAATATTTTGTATTTGGACGTGGGCATGCATCTGCTCTATGTGTCAGTTTTACAGTAAACAACAAACAATTTTAAAACGTTTTGCCTCATTGGCTGAACTCTAACAGTCTGTCGTGTACATGCACCACTAAGTAACTCAATGCAGATGAGAAAACGTTAAATTATTCTTTTTGTCCAAAATCGAAACTTCGGAATGTATCAGTTGTGGCTGAGTCTAATTTATATACCAATTAACCACAATATTGGAAGGCGTTTAAATATTTGTTCGGTTCTTTTAATAATCTCTTTACAAATCGATGTTGGTGTTGCCAGAAAGTTTGTCTGAAGGGAGTTGCCGTACATTGTTGTTCGATAGCTGCAGTTGTACCTCGGCACCCCAAACTACAATATCGTTTTACTTGATGATGAAGAAAATTAAGCAGCCTTTCTTCACGAGTTACAGGTAAACTCAATTTAGTTCTCAACGCAGGACGCCCATCAATGTATTGGATTATAGTCACATCATTATCTCAAGCTTCTGGGCCTAGTTTAGTTTACTTAGCCTTGCTTGCTAGCCGCTTCGCCGCAAAGCAGAGATCAAATGTGAACGTATAGCGTTGTGATTTTCTCAAAAAATGTGCGCAATAAGAACGGCAGAGAACGAGGAGCAACTTTGTAAAGCAAAAGAGGACAGCGACGCTCTTTTCAAGAAGTTTCGATTTGGCTCATGCAAAGCGGGTTTGGTCACGACTGGTTTCTCGATAGTCAAGTCAAGTCAGCTTTTAATGTCAAATATGCTCTATGTGGAACATACAGCACAGATGAAATTACTTTCCATTCTCAACCACAGTGCAAACATGTCGTGCATTGAACACACAGCTAAAATGTACGTAATATTTCCATAAGACGTAAATACATTCATTCATTCATTCATTCATCTTCCGTACCGCTTGATCCTCACTAGGGTCGCGGGGGGTGCTGGAGCCCATCCCAGCCGTCTCCGGGCAGTAGGCGGGATACACCCTGAATCGGTTGCCAGCCAGTCGCAGGGCACACATAGACGAACAACCATCCACGCTCACACTCACACCTAGGGACAATTTAGAGTGTTCAATCAGCCTGCCACGCATATTTTTGGAATGTGGGAGGAAACCGGAGCACCCGGAGAAAACCCACGCAGGCCCGGGGAGAACATGCAAACTCCACACAGGGAGGCCGGAGCTGGTATCGAACCCGGTACCTCTGCACTGTGAAGCCGACGTGCTAACCACTGGGCTACCGGGCCGCCCGAAATAAATACATAAATGTGTTAAATAAAAATAAACAAATCGCAACAACAGACAACCAAGGGCACTTGTGATTATTGTATATTCGTAGTTACTTGTTTTAAGTGCAGAACATGGAGGGAGTTTAGTCTCCTGACCGCCTGGTGGAATAAACTGTTCTTGCCTGGTAGATTTAGCAGAGCGACATCGCAGCCTCCTCCCCGACGGCAGCACGTCAAAGAGGCTGTGAGATGGGTGGTGGCTTGGCGAGTCAGACGACAGTTGTGAGTGTCTGCAAGTGGAGGAAGAGAGACTAATGATCTTCTCAGCCGCTCTCACAATGCGCTGCAGACTCTTTCTGCAGGAGACGGTGCAAGCGGTGTACCACACGGTGATGCAGCTGGTCAAGATGCTCTCAGGTGCCTCTATTGGAAGTCTGCATCAGAGGTGGCGGGGCTCTTGCTCTCCTCAGTTTGCAGAGGAGTCCACGAATTACTTTCTTGCTGTCATTATGAACCATTTTACACATTAGAAAGTTATCTTTTCTGTCAAGAGTGGTCAAGCCAGCTGCCGCGATTTTTCATACTTTCATAATTGCAAATGCTGCAAGGACCAGTTTCAAAATAAAAGCATGAGAAGATATTGATGACCATAGAGAACATAAAAAATTTCTGCGCCTTACGTAGATCCACACACCAGCTGTCTGGCACGCGGTTTTTAGCCAGTACTGCTCGAACAAACAAAATTTCGTTGACCGATGAATACCCACCTCATTGGACGCGCTGACTTGCTTCTGCAGCAGGAAGCAAGGCTTGATTTTTCATGACTTTAGAGCCTTATTGTATACCATTTTCAGATAGATTCAAATTTGGCAGCCTTGTTAACAATCGACTCTGTGTTGCAATGAATGTACTAACTTTTTTCTCACAGACTTGAAAATTGTGTAATAGAACTACAATAATCCCTCGCTATAACGCGGTTCACCTTCTGTGGCTTTGCTGTTTCATGGATTTTTTTTAGTGCAGTTTTTTAAATGTTTTTTTTTTAAACAGTGAATTGTGTTCTGCATCCTGATAGGCTAAGGGACTGACCAACATGTACAGTCTCCGCACCCCGTACAGCTTGCCAAATTGACCTTTGCACGTTTTTGGTCTTTGGTTTCATTGTATCAGTGGCGGATGCTGGTCTGTCAAGGACGGGAAGCTCAATTTCGGCTTACATCATAAAATGTGTCAGTGATGTGTCAAAAAATGTGTCAAAATGAAAAGGATGCCTTCACCATAAGATCGGTGATTGGTTCATTTCACTGTCAATCAAAAAGAGATTTAGCCTCACACAGATCATCCAATCAGACAGCTCATCCAATGCAGAAAAGCTGAGAGTCGGGGCCAGCTGATACACTAAGCGGCCAATGAACGTGACCAAACCAGCATTTATCCAATGACTCGTCTCGTTTCAATGCATTGGGACAACCGACACTGAACTCTCTAGATGCCCAGCGTCCGCGCGGTCGACGCTCGGCGTACATACAGTAAGAAACACAGTGAATCTGCAGGAATGAATGAGAAGAGGAACAAAACTTGAGTGCATTGTAGCGCATATTTAGTGAATGACATGTCCACATAATTGTACGTACACACATATATTTGATCACTTACTTTTTGACATTTTAGGGGAAGTTGAGGTTCCCTTGCAGTCTTGGAGCAATCACCTCTGCATTGTTGACATAGTTCATTTTTGTATAATAACTGCAAAAAATACAGTACAGTGAAACTCCTCTACAACAAAATCATGTTTGCAGCATGAAATTTTTCACAACGGGGGTTTTTCACTGGAGCAAATTTGATCTCAGATGTAAGCGCGCACCTACACACACACACACGCAAACAAACATGTTCACCGACACACAAACGTACGTATGTGCACTCTATTTTTATTCCAGTAGTGCATAAGTATGAGCACACACTTATTTGACACTTCATATCGTCATTGTAGAAAAAAAAGGGAAAGAAATTGCTAAATTTACGATCAGCATTCACTTTCTCTTACATAAATTTCTTGGATGTCTTTTATTTTGCTTGCTCCGTCTTTCATTTTGATCACTTTTACCCTCTCTTCCAGCATCAGAGCTCTTCTTGTCTTAGCTGCTTGACATCCAAAGATCCGTTTTGCAGCCATTTTAGCAATGCAACGTCCATGCTCGTCTGAATCTAACAATAACAAATACTTCCTGGACGCGGTGTCTTTTCTTTTCACCATCTCACTGTCTCTAACTCGACCTCCCCTCGATCGCCACCCAAGACAGTGCTGCTCAGCTGATGTCATGCAATGAAGTTTTAAGCCAGCCACGGGACGCTTCGTAGCTCTCGAAGGCTAAAAACCTTACGCTAACTGGAGCGCTTCTCTCTCATTAGCGCTCCAGTTAGCGTAAGGTTTCCTCCAATAAATGATTCTGCTAATTTATTCACATATTGAGTCGTAATCTGAATATATGTGGCTCTCCCAATGACCGTCATTGTAAATATAAACCATAATTCCATGTGTGTTTGTCTTTCTGTCTTTCAGTCATCAGCGAAGATTTGCGTCCTGAGCGGCAGGATGCAGAGCCCTCTGATATTAAAATGGAAGAAGAGAAGAAAGAGGTCTCCCACTTTAAAGAGGAAGAGGAGCAGGAGGCTCATTACATTAAAACAGAGGAGGAGCCACTTCACCCTTCCATGAAAGTGGAGGTGGATGATCCCCCCTACATCAAAGAAGAGGAGGAGGAGATTTTCTGGAAGTTGCCATTGACTGGTGTCACCCTGAAGAGGAGAAATGAGGCAGATACAGAGGTGCAGTATCCAAGCAGCAGCTCATGTCAACAGATGACAACACAAGGTGTTGCAAACCAAGGGGGAGGATCAAAAATAGATGGCCTATTAGCTCCACTATCAGATCGTGAGATATTGTCAAACGCTGATGATGATGATGAGAATGAAGATCAAGTGTCTGATGGTGATCTGACATGTCACACTGACAAGAAACCCTGGAAATGTTCTTGGTGTGGCAAAACGTTTACTTATAAGAGTCATTTGAAATTACACACAATAACTCACACAGGAGATAAACCTTTTTCGTGCTTAGTTTGTGCTCGAAGATTCTCTCGGAAGGAAAGTTTAAAAAAACACACAAGAACACACACTGGTGAGAAATCTTTTGCCTGTTCAGATTGTGGCGAAAGATTCTCTCAAAAGGGAGCGTTCAAAAAGCACGCAAGAACTCACACTGATGGGAAACCGTTTGCCTGCTCAGATTGTGGCCGAAGATTCGCTTACAAGGGACACTTTGTAAATCACACAAGAACCCACACTGGTGAGAAACCTTTTGCCTGCTTAGTTTGTGGACAAAGATTCTCTCAGAAGGGAACCTTAAAAGTACACTCAAGAACCCACACTGGTGAGAAACCTTTTACGTGCTCAGTTTGTGGCCAAAGATTCTCTCGGAAGCAAAGCTTAAAAATACACACAAGAACCCACACTGGCGAGAAACCTTTTGCTTGCTCAGATTGTGGCAAAAGATTCTTTCGGAAGGGAGACTTTAAAAAGCACGTAAGAACCCACACTGGTGAGAAGCCTTTCACCTGCTCAGATTGTGGCCAAAGATTCTCTCAGAAAGGAGTCTTAAAAAGGCATTTAAGAACTCACACTGGTGAGAAACCTTTTGTCTGCTTACTTTGTGGCCAAAGATTCTCTCGCAAGGGAGACTTAAAAAAGCACATAAGTACCCACACTGGTGAAAAACCTTTTGTCTGTTCAGACTGTGGCCAGAAATTCTCTCGTAAGGGAACCTTAACAAGACACAAAAGAACGCACACTGGTGAGAAACCTTTTTCCTGCTCAGTTTGTGGCCAAAGATTCTCTCAGAAAGGAGTCTTAAAAACGCATGTAAGAACCCACACTGGTGAGAAACCTTTTTCGTGCTCAGTGTGTGGACAAAAATTCTCTCAGAGGGGAACCTTAAAAATGCACACATGGACACACACTGGTGAGAAACATTTTTCCTGCTCAGTTTGTGGCCGAAGATTCTCGTGGAAGTATCAGATTAAGAATCACATGTGTGTTGATGAGATGAACAGTTTACACATCTCATCTGAGCAGGCTTCATGATTTCATGCCCCAACGCTGATTGTATTTTATGTAACTTCTTAATGGGATGCTGAAGTTTTCTTTTTCTTAACTGCAGTGAAAAGTTTTGTAGTCATGAATTTTAAAAAATCTAGCATTGTTATCACCATTATCATAGTTTTGGATTCTTCTTTACAGTTAGTTTTTATTTGGTTTTGAGTTGTGGTTTTTAAATGTAGTTTGTTTTAATTAGTTCTCAGAGGAGGTTTCGTCGTTTGTATTCGTTTTTTGCTTTGTATTGTTTTGTTTTGGGTTTTTCTTCCCAAAATTGAACTGTCCAAAACTGTAGAGAACCCCACATATCGAGAAATGTGTTTAACTGTTTCTTATTGGAAGCGATCCTGAATTAAATTGACATTTTCCACTTTTTCATGAAATGTATGATGTACCCATATGTATTCGTGTTTAATATTGTGTGGTGCTTGCTGGCCAATAAAGTTCCCTTTGCTCAAAAAGCTTGTATCAACCGACTCTTCTTCAATATCACTTGTCACAATTGGGAGTCAGATTTACAGTGGTGTGAAAAAGTGTTTGCCCCCTTCCCGATTTTTTTTTTTTTGCATGTTTGTCACAATTAAATATTTCAGATCACCAAACAAATTTAAATATTGGTCAAAGATACCAAAAGTAAACACAAAATGTAGTTTTTAAAGGTCTTCCTTATTAAAGGAGAAAAAAATCCAAACCTACATGGCCCTGTGTGGATAAGTGTTCCCCCCACCCCTCTGTTAAAACATCATCATCATACCTGAGTTCGATTTCTTGAGCCACACCCAGGCTTTATTACTGCTACAAGAAATCATTTAATGTCCGCATACTGTCCTCAGTTATGTCTGACTGCAACACTTATCGGCACAACATTAATCCGTCAAGCGGAGAACTCATCGAAGTCACACAACAATAGTCACAGATTTTGGAACTCGGTGTATATCCAAGGCGACCTGCGTTATTAGGCACCTCACCGCTTGTATCCAAGATCTCATTCTTTCGGTCAAGACCCAGAACACATGACTATGCGTGAGGGTGGGAAAATAGACTGACCGGTAAATGGAGAGCTTTGCCTTTTGGCTCAGCGACTTCTTCACCATGACAGACTGATTCCAGGTCTGCATCACAGAAGAGCTGCAATGATCCGCCTGTTGCTCTCCTGCTCCAATCTTCCTTGTGAACAAAACTCCAAGACACTTAAACTCCTCCACTTGGGGTTAAAATCTCATCCCCAACCAAGGGAGGGCACTCCACCCATTTCAGACTGAGGACCATTGTTTCAGATTTGGAGGTGCTGATTTTTATCAATTGCTTCACATTCAGGTGTGAACCGCTCCAGCGAGAGTTGGAGAACCCTGCTTGAAGAAGCCAACATTACCACATCATCTGCAAAAAGCAGAGATGCAATACTGAGGCCACCAAACTGACCCTTTCAACGCCTTGGCTGTGTCTAGAAATTCTGTCCCTAAACTTTATGAACGAAACCTGTCACAAACAGCACCCATGTTGCAGTCCAACCCTCACTGGAAAGGAATCCGATTTACTGCCGGCAATGCGAATCAAACTCTATCGGTGGTATAGGGACCAAACAACTTATGTCAGGGGGTTCGGGACCCCATACCCCGGAAGCACACACCTCTGCCCCCACAGAACTCCCAGAGGGACACGATCAAACGCCTTCTCCAAGTCCATAAACCACATGTCGACTGGTTGAGAGAAATCCCATGCACCCCCATGGACTCTGTCAAGGGTGTAGAGCTGATCCACTGCTGGGACGAAAACCACAAATCTGAGACTCGACTTCCCGGCAGACTCCACTACAGTACCCTTGAATCGAACTTAGCAGGGAGGCTGAGGGTGTGTTCAGACAACACAGGGATCACCCTCCTTCATGTGAACACAACCTTCCCTCTTAAAAAGAGGGACGACCACCCTGGTTTGCCAATCCGGAGACACTGTCTCCGATGACCATGCAATGTTTCAAAGGCGTGTCAACCAGGACAGCCGTACAGCATCCAAAGCCTTGAAGCACTCCGGGCAGATCTCATCCACCTTTGCCACCAAATATCTTTTTAACCATCTCAGCAACTTCAACTACAGAGACAAGAGAAGCCACCTCAGAGTCCCAAGTCTGTGCTTCGTTATAGGAAGGTGTGATGGTGGAGGTGGGGTCTTTTGAAGGATTCTGCCCCGAGTCGTGTGCCTCATCCCCACTGTACACAGTGTTAATAGTATGCTGCTACCCCCTCTGAGATGTTGTATAGTGGACCAGAATTTCCTCGAAGCTGCTCGGAAGTCGGCTTTGATGGCCTTGCCGAACTCCTCTCGTGCTCGAGTTTTTGCCTCAGTGACCACCGAGACTGCACTCCGCTTGGTGAGTCAGTACCCACAAGCTACCCCAGGGGTTCCACAGGTCAAAAAGGTCTGATTGGATTCCTTCTTCAGATTGAACGGCATCCCGCCACCTTATCGCCATAACAGCCGCTTCAACAATAGGGACATGTGGAACTGCCTCCCCAGGACGTGGGAAACGCTTTGCCGGAGGTGGGTGTTGAAACTCCTGACAGCTGTAATATAACTGTTAAATTTGATTCACACATGCAAATCGCAACATGACAATTAACATTACCAAACTCTGTTTATTTTTGTTTTGCACATGTCATCGAGGGCCAGTAGTCGCGTGGTTAGCATGTTGATGTCACAGTGCAGAGGTTCAATTCCAGCTCCGGCCTTTCTGTGTGGAGTTTGCATGTTCTCCCTGTGCTTGTGTGGGTTTTCTCCGCGTCCTCCGGTTACCTCCCACATTCCAAAAACATGAATGGCAGGCTGATTGAACACTACAAATTGCCCCTAGGTGTGAGTGTGAGCGCAAATGGTTGTTCATTTCTGTGTGCCCTGCGATTGGCCCCGAACCGGTTCAGGGTGTCCCCCGCCTACTGCCGGAAGACAGCTGGGATAGGCTCCAGAACCCCTTGTGACCCTAGTGAGGATGAAGCAGTTCGGAAAATGAATGAATGAAAGATTACATTGAGGATATTGGTTCTAAGCAGCTGGAGGCAAAGTGCCTTCGCATTAACCCTCATATTATGTTGAAAAAAACCCCACATTGATTATGTTGTGGGTCATTTTGACCCGCACTGTAAAAATCCACACAAAATAGTCAAAAAACAGGTTACACCAGTAACAACTTTGTTTAAGATGATGTAAACATTCAGATAAGAGACAGACAACAGCCTGTCTCAAAATGCCCTCTGAGCCTCAGTTTAATTCTTGGTACTTCTAATCATGTCTGGTCCACAGACCTGAGGCGCCGGGCAGGTGTATAGGGGCGGATGAGCTCAGAGAGGTAAGGTGGCGCGAGATTATTCTGAGATTTGAAAACAAAGAGGAGGATCTTGAAAATAACTCGAAAATGAATGGGGAGCCAGTGAAGGGATGCCAGAGTAGGAGTTATGTGCTCCCTCTTACGAGTACCAGTCAAGAGGCGAGTAGCGGCATTCTGGACCAGCTGAAGGCGCTTAATGGAGGACTGGCTGACTCCAAAGTAAAGGGCATTGCAGTAATCGAGCCGGGATGTGACAAAGGCATGAATTACTGTCTGAAAGTGTTCATGTGAGAGGAAAGAAAACCGGTCTCACCATCCATAAGAACATGTACACTACCCATATCACTAAATACAAGGACCAAATTGCACAAACCAAATCCAGCTACTACTCCAGCCTCATCCTCTCCAACGAAGGAAATTCAAGAACTCTGTTGGATTTATTATTGTTTAGTAATCATACATTCACGTATTATTCGGTTGATTCTCGTGTCGTCATTTTATGCTCGCAATGAAGAATGCTTCTGCCTGTCAGTATAGTTTGATTTTGCTTGCAAAGAAGAACGCTTATGCTTGCAATCATTAGTTGGCTTTGCCTGCAATGAAGAACGCTTATGCTCTCAATAAAGATATATCCTTTATTGTTTACTCACATCTATAATCATTATGTGTTCTTCATTGTGTGCTCACTTTTGCTTGCTGTGCTGTGTGGGAGGTTGGGGTCGCGGCCACCTTTTCGAGGACGTGGCTGGGAAGAGATAACTGTTAGGACTAAACAGCGAGCAAGGCTGAACCGTGAATGGAGACATCAACACCAGCTGCAACGGGATGTTTATGTCTATTTGCACACATGTACGTAAATTGCACTCACATACACACACATAGTCAAACAAGTTCAGTGTGTGTTCAACAGCCCCCACCCTTTAGGTTGGACACACCTATGTAGTAGCTTTTCCCAATAAATGAGGAGGTGAAGGGGGAGATCGTTAGGGTTACGTGTGGAGAACTGAAACCGAACGCTTCTCCTCGTTCCCTCCTGGTACCAGAATCGAGTCTCCTGTCTCCTCCTTTAGGTTATTCTTGAGTGTCAATTTGGACCAACCTGACATTTTTGGGGGCTCGTCCGGGATCGCAACATACCTGACGCCTCCAGACGCTGAGTCGACGGCCAGGAAGACCGTGGCCACGGCAAAGACACCATTTCTGGGACTGGGTTTCGGCTCCTCGTCTGTGGGCTGAGGGTTGAAGCGAATCCCAGAGGAGAGAGGACTACTCTTGGTGGTAAGTAGGGCGGCGGTGTCCTGTACGTACTTAAACTCCGCATCGACACTCGAGGAGTGTTTGCGCGCTGGGTTTGTAAAGACGGAGGTCGGGGTCTTTAAACCTGTTTTTAATTGAAACACTCTCAGGACAGGTGTTGTAGTTTGGTTCGAACGCCTGGTTCGAGACACTGTGTGAGCCTGAGAGGGGTTTGTTGAGAAGGAACTCTTTCAACGGTGATTGAGTGTTTGCGCGACGGCAAAAAGACGAGGTCTTTTTAAGCCGCAAAGCCCTGAGCCATACTAGTCCCTATCAGGCATACAGACCGTGCAAGTCTCATAAACTGGTGAGGGCGACGGTGTCCTGCACGTGCTTAAACTCCGTGTGTAAATAATGTGTGTTAAACCCCGGGTATAAATAAGATAAGATATCCTTTATTCGTCCCACAATGGGGACATTTACAATAATAATGTCTATATAGTGCGTTACCTCTGGTCAAGGTAATAGGATAAAACCAAATTAAATGCGCATAAATGAATGACTGTGTAACTGTGTGAGTGGAGGTTCGCTACCTCATCTGAAAAGGACATTTGTTGTGGCAACTGTCTGAGGAAGCAGATGCAAGAATTTCCCGCCACCTTGGTGGTAGAAGGTTGGAAATTACCTCAGTCGGAGAAATTGCCACCCTGTTCAAGGGAATAGTCAGCCTAGTTACCCTAGGTAAATTGCTGACTCTAAAAAATAAATTCCAAATTCTCAAAGTTCCACCCCCTAATTCGCAATGGGGGTTCATAATAGTAAGACAGTGGAGAGAGGTGATCCCAAAACGCAGTTAACATGTAAGGACTGGAGATTCGTAGAGAGCCAATGTCCTTCGAAGATAAAACATTTAGATACGTGGATAGAAAAATACAAATTCGCTGGACAGCTCCTCCTTTTCCTCCATCCCCTCCACCCTCTTACAGAGGGGGCCATCCGATGGCCACCAGGGGAAAAGGAGATTTGGGAGTGGAATTTTCAAAAAAATTGGAGTAGAGTTTTTTCCCCTGCTGCGACGAAGGTTGACTCATCCGGGAGTGAGGTACGAGACACTTTTCCCATGATTGAAGTTGCAAATCCAGACATAAAAGATGAGTCGCCTGTCATTCTTGTTTATAGAACATGGACACAAGAAGATGTAAAAAAAGCCGTAGACGGCATTACATCACATAAAATTGACATGGTACAATTTGTCCAGGAAATGGAGGATCTGCGAAAATCATATCATCTAAATGGAGCTGAGGAGCAACAAGTTTGGATGGCGGCTTGTTTGACAGTAAATTGATGGTGTATACTGTATCGATATTTGGATGGAGTGAAGTCTTCTCGCGGATGACAAAATTAAAAGTTTGGATGTGCTTAACTTGGTTGTGAGCGGTAGTAAGGTGAATATTTAGGTTTGTCTGTAGGGTTGTGTCTGCGAATATGTGTTGGATTAGTCTTTGCGTGTGGGTGTGTAGATAAGCGTGACTCTTGGCGCGACTCATGTGAAAATATTGATGGTGAGACGTAAGGTGATGATGGAAGTTGAGTATGTTGAGAATAAAGAAAGGCACAGGCAGGTGAGGTTTGACACAGTGATGCTACGAATGAGGAGGTCACCGTGTGTTTAGGTTGAAAAGGGCCGGAAGGTCACGAGATGCTTAGATGGTTGTTTGTAAGTCGTAAACAGTGGACGTGTGTGGGACGTTGTTAACTTTCTGGGAGGAGTTAGAATGTGTAAGTATACAGTGAAGGCCTTGATCTGGATGATTTGTGAATGTTAATGTCTGTGGGTTTCAGTTATCTTATTTGTTTTATAAATGCTTCTGCTATGCTGCTAATTGCCACAATGTTCCGATTATGTTCCAATGTTTTTTTTAGATTACGTTCATAAGATGCACATTTCTCTTGAAACCTGAGAAGAGCCATCACGGCTCCTGATGTGGGAGGAATGATGGTCTTGTCTCATGAATTTGGAAAATTCTGTTACAACTTTGCTATCCGTGGATTGTGTTGTGCCTTCCGTCATTATGAAATTTAATGACCAGAGTTGAGGCTATCGTCGAACATACAAATTCTTGTTGGTTTGAGTCATAAAAAAACCCGTCAGATTTTACGACACATCTCATTTGTGCATACACAGGCTGGATTTCTAATTTCGTTTGTCACAAGAGCAAAATCTTCCAGCTTTAATCAGCACGTTTCAGGGTCGCGTGTGAATAATTTACAATTGGCTTCGTTAACTTAGTATGACTGCACGTTTTAAGGTCAACAGTGGCATTTTTGAGAATCACGCACCCTAGGTGGTGTTTACCAAAGACAGTTGTGGCATAGATAAGCCTTTTGGCAGCAGTGTATGGTGTGAACTCTGCATGCTGGAAGAGTGCTAGGAAAAAAAAAAAAGAAAAAGGGATGAGCTGTTGCACACTAGCATGACGTTTTTTTGTCGCCTGGTTGGCATTTATTTTGTGTGTCTATGTTGTTATGTCGATCCCCTTTAACGCTGGAAAAATGCCCCTGAGGATAAAAGCGGATCGGACCTTCCCTCTCCCCCTCATACTCTCTGCAGACTCTTTCACACCCCCTCACGTGTCTGGCATAGTTTGCTTTCGTCACCCACCTATCACACCCTCCACACTGTCTCCTTTCTCCCTTCTCCTCATACGCTCCTCCCGTGCAACTCCTTTGGTGACTCATTTTATTACCTTTCGACGCAAACCTCCTCCCACACTTCTCGCACTCAAACTCCACCTGCTCCTCGTTCCTGCGGTGTATGCGTTTTTCATGCATGGTTAGACCAGCTCTACTCCTGCACACTTTTCCGCACCCGTCATACCGACATACCAACCCATCATTCACCCTCCTCACATTCCTTTCCAGTCTTTCCTCGTTCCTTCCCGCCTCATATCTGTGACCTTTCTGATTTTCCCATTCATACAGGTGATCCATTCGCTCTCTCACTCTCCGCTTCCATCCTTCCCTGTCACTCGTCAATCTTTCCACCTCCGTCCAGTCCATCCCTGCATTCCTCATCACTCTCTTCCAGTACAACACCGTTTTCCTTTTGCGCCCCATCCTCTTCCCTCTTCCTTCCAGTTCTTCCCACCATCTCAATACCATAGCTTTTGTTAGTCTTTCATTTCCCATACGCATCACATGTCCAATTCTCTGTAACACTCGCCTCTCGATTTTCCACTCGATGGATTTTACTCCCAACATTTTCCTTACATCATACATATTCACTCCTCTTTCTTGCATTTGCCTCAGTGGTTCTCCGTTCCTGTCACTCCAAACATACCTGTAGCACCTATCCACCCACTTCTGAAGTTTCAGTTGGTTTTCGTCAAGGAGCCCCAGGTGTTCGGCCCACCAACTCAGTCGCTTCGCTAATATTCTCCCTAACACCCTGCTGCCCATACTCAGCAGGCACACTCCTCTGTAGTTGTTTCTGTCGTTCCTATCCCCCTTCTTATGTATCGGTACCATAAGTCCCACTTTTACACTACCCTCCCATCGGTCCGCCCTCTGCTCAAACATCTGCCTCACTGTCTTAATCACTCTTTCTCTCACTTCCTCACACGCGCTCCGTATAAATCCTATTCTCACCCCATCTTCTCCCGGTGCTGACTCTCGTATCTCCCCCATAGCCTCCATGATTTCTTCCCTCTCTGGCACCTCATTCATGGTCTCGTTTGCTTCGCTCGCTCTGTTATTGTCTCTGAGACCTACTGCTCCGTGAACTGCCTCTTCTATCACTCTTGGTTCTTCCTCGTACCTCTCCCTCGACGCACTTTCAAAATGCTCCCTGAACTCCTCTGTCGTCACCGTCGTGCTCCGAGCGGCCGGTCTATCCCTTTTTCCCAACTTCCTCAAACATTTGTACATGTCACCAATCCTTCCTCTAGAACATGCTTCCTGACAGTCCTCAATCACTCCTTCCCACCAGTCTCTTTCCAGTCTCCTCAGCAGCTTCTTCAATTCCTTTCGCGTTTCCTTCACTTCCGCTTTTAGCCTGGTGAGTTCTTCTTCCATCTCCCCTACTCCTTTCCCTCCTCCCCTCATTCTCAACCTTCTCCTCGCATTCAGTGTCTCCAATTTCTTATTCCTTCTGTCTACCCTCTCCCCTATCCTCTTCTTCATCTCTTCTATCTCCTCCTCTCTCCCTACCGTCCAAGGATTGGATATTTCTCTTCTCTCCCTTCCACATACCTCCACTGCTGTTTCCACCATTATGTTCGCCAGCTCTGTCCACCCACTCTCCTTTCCTCGTCCTTCCTTGTTCAACTCCTCCAATTTCTCTCTTGTCCTCTCCTCATATTCTCTTTTCTTCTCCTCCACTTTCAACACCTCCCACTTCGCTTGCACCGTTCTCCTTTGGGTCCTCTCTTCTGTCCTCCATCTCTTCCACTCCCCATTCACCTTCATACACACCGGTCTATGCTCTGACAATTCATACTCACTAATGGTCCACATCCTTTTCACCATGCGATGTCTCTCATTCCCTTTCACAAGAAATCCATCCAACTCATACCATTTCCCGCTTGCCATGTGTCGCCACGTCCCCCTCCTTCTAAACCTCCTATAGCTGTTAACGTATGCCAGATCGTGCTCCCGACACCATTCTATTAAATCCCTTCCGGCTTCATTCATCCTCCCCAACCCATGCCCCCCACAGACTCCTCCTATCTTCACATTCGCTCCCACACTCGCATTGAAGTCTCCTCCAATTATCAGTCTTTCCCTCCCTCCCATTCCCACCTGGCTCCCCATATCTCGTCGGCATCTCTCCATCTCTCGTTCGTCCGTTCCCCAGCTCGGTTGGTAGACCGATACCAACCTGAGCCCTCCCAGCACCACCGCCACCACTCTCTCTCCCAGCCACTTCTGCTGTCCTTCCTCTATCCAGTTCCTTAATGCCGTTCCCCTCAGCATCACTCCGGCTTTCCTCCCATGAACAAGCACTACCTGTTCATCCTCCTCACCCAACCACACCACCCCGGCTTCATCTGCCTTTAGTTCCGTCATCAGCACTACTTCCCAGTTTTCCTTGTTGACTCTTTCTGCTACTCTCCTCAAACGCTTTCTAAATGTTTCTCTCACACTCAATCTCCTCACATTCCATGTGACTATCACTCGTTCACCGTTCTTGTCCCGAGTCTCAGTTCTGTTTCCCCCTTCCCGCCCCGCCCTTCCTCTCCTCCTCTCTCCCCTTCTTTCATTCCTCTCTCTTCTTTTATTGTTTCTGCTTCTTGCTCCCCTCTTGCTTTCAGGGCCTGGATGGGGGTGAATCCCCACCAGTCTGTCTTTCACCCACCCTCCCAAATGTCTTTGGTCCATCCCACCTTGCTTGCGCTTCCTTCTTACCATCCCCAACTCGCCCCCTGGGGAACCTTTTTCCCACCTCGTCGCGCCACGTGCGGGTCCTAAAAGGGCCCTCGCCTGACTTTTATTTAAGGAGGGTTGTGGGGCGGCTACTCCCACTTCCCTCCGTTCTGACGGGGCGAGCATCAGGTGTCTCTCCTTCCGGTGAGGTCCTTCCTCCTTCCCCGTCAGCTGGTAGGTATTTAGCCGCAGCAGGGGCTCGAGTCCCCCGGCCCTCCCCCTCGCCCCACGTGGAGGCATCCCACCATGCGAGGCTCAAAGCATAGCATTCATAGCATCTGATTCCGGTTTAGTCTCCATCCTCATCCTCTTAGACCTGAGCGCCGCCTTTGACACAATCTCTCACCCTATCCTCCTCAATAGACTTTCCTAGATTGGTCTCTCCCACACTCCCCTCAGTTGGTTGCACTCCTACCTCACCGGCCGCACTCTGTTTGTCCAGCTCAAATCCTTCACATCAAAGCCGTACCCAGTCACCACAGGTGTACCACAGGGATCTGTCCTAGGTTATCTTCATCATCGACCTCCTGCCTCTTGGCCATATCCTCTGCAAATTTAATATCCACTTTCACTGCTTTGCTGATGACACCCAGCTCTACCTCTCCTGCAAGCAAAACTCCATACTCACACCCCCCTCCCTCACCTCTTTTTCCTTCAACATTGACAGCTCCCTAGTGCCCACCCCCCCAGGTCAAGAGTCTGGGTGTCATCCTGGATAGCATGCTCACCATCCACTCAGATATCAACACCATCACCCGCACTGCTTATTTCCACCTCCGCAATATTACCCTACTTCGCCCTTCCCTGACCCCTACTGCCTTTCTTGTCCACAGTCTTGTCACATCCCGCCTTGATTACTGCAACACTCTCCTCTTTGGCCTACCTCAAAAGTCTCTCCATAAAATCCAGCTGGTTCGAAACGCCTCTGCTCGCATCATCACATAAACATCTTCCCAGCAGCACATCACCCCCGTTCTCCAACAGCTCCACTGGTTCCCTGTTCAACATCGCATCAATTACAAACTGCTTCTATATACATATCTGGCCATCCACAACCTGGCCCCTCCTTACCTGTCCGACTTTCTCCAGATGCATATCCCCTCTCGCTCCCTCAGATCCTCGTCTTCCCTCCACCTGTCAGTGCCCCCTGACCGTCTGAGCACCATGGGAGCCAGAACCTTCAGTCACGCTGCTCCAAAGCTTTGGAACAACCTAACTCCGGACCTCCAAAACTGCACACCTCTTTCCACTTTCAAGTCCCGTCTAAAAACACACTTGTTCAGGATTGCCTACAACAAATAGCTCTTCCATCTCCTACGTTTTTATGATTTTATGTCCTGTTTTTATATAATATCACGCTCACTAATTTTTACATTGTATTTTCTTATTGTCTGTTCAGTGTCCTTGGGTGGCATGAAAGGCGCTTTTAAATAAAATGCATTATTATTATTATTATTATTATTATTATTATTATTATTATTATTACATTCAAACGATTCAGTTCCTCGATTGGTCACGTGATTCTTTCTTAAAGCAATACACGCACCAATACGGGGTTTCACTCTTGAGCTCTCGGCACTGTGCTAAAGTACCGGTGTCGCTCGGTCCATCACCATCACTAGGACACGGTGCAAGCAGCGTACCGCACGGTGATGCAGCTTGTCAGGATGCTCTCAATGGTGCCTCTATAGAAAGTCTGCATCATGGGTGGCGGGGCTCTTGCTCTCCTCAGTTTGCGGAGGAAGTACAGGCGCTGGTGTGCTTTTTTGGCCAGTGAGGTGGTATTTAGGCTCCAGGTCAGGTCTTCAGAGGTGTCCACACCAAGGAATTTGGTGCTACTCACCCTCTCTACTGCTGCACCGTCGATGGTCAGTTGAGCATGCTGGGTGTGCTTTCTTCTGAAGTCAACAACAACCTCCTTCGTTTTTTCAACATTCAGGTGGAGATTGTTGTCTTTGCACCACATGGCAAGCCTGTTCACCTCACTCCTGTAGTTCGTCTCATTGTTGTTGTTGATGAGACCCACCACAGCCGTGTCGTCTGCAACCTTAATAAAGAGGTTGGAGAAGGATGAGGGAGTGCAGTCGTTGGTCAGCAGAGTAAAGAGGAGGAGGCTCAGCACACATTCTTGGGGGGCCCCTGTGTTCATTATGATGGTGCTGGCGGTATTTCTGCCTACCCGATGTACCTATGACCCGATTGTCAGTGTAAACAAAAATTTCATTCGAAGAGCTCTTTCAGAAGGCACGTGATTGACCACAATGGTGAAAAACCTTTTGCCTGCACAGACTGTCCTTCCTCCTTCCCCGTCAGCTGGTAGGTATTTAGCCGCAGCAGGGGCTCGAGTCCCCCGGCGTTCCCCCTCGCGCCATGTGGAGGCATCCCACCATGCGAGGCTCATAGCATAGCATTCATAGCATCTGATTCCGGTTTAGTCTCCATCCTCATCCTCTTAGACCTGAGCGCCGCCTTTGACACAATCTCTCACCCTATCCTCCTCAATAGACTTTCCTAGATTGGTCTCTCCCACACTCCCCACAGTTGGTTGCACTCCTACCTCACCGGCCGCACTCTGTTTGTCCAGCTCAAATCCTTCACATCAAAGCCGTCCCCAGTCACCACAGGTGTACCACAGGGATCTGTCCTAGGTTCTCTTCATCATCGACCTCCTGCCTCTTGGCCATATCCTCTGCAAATTTAATATCCACTTTCACTGCTTTGCTGATGACACCCAGCTCTACCTCTCCTGCAAGCAAAACTCCATACTCACACCCCCCTCCCTCACCTCTTTTTCCTTCAACATTGACAGCTCCCTAGTGCCCACCCCCCCAGGTCAAGAGTCTGGGTGTCATCCTGGATAGCATGCTCACCTTCCACTCACATATCAACACCATCACCCGCACTGCTTATTTCCACCTCCGCAATATTACCCTACTTCGCCCTTCCCTGACCCCTACTGCCTTTCTTGTCCACAGTCTTGTCACATCCCGCCTTGATTACTGCAACACTCTCCTCTTTGGCCTACCTCAAAAGTCTCTCCATAAAATCCAGCTGGTTTGAAACGCCTCTGCTCGCATCATCACATAAACATCTTCCCAGCAGCACATCACCCCCGTTCTCCAACAGCTCCACTGGTTCCCTGTTCAACATCGCATCAATTACAAACTGCTTCTATATACATATCTGGCCATCCACAACCTGGCCCCTCCTTACCTGTCCGACTTTCTCCAGGTGCATATCCCCTCTCGCTCCCTCAGATCCTCGTCTTCCCTCCACCTGTCAGTGCCCCCTGACCGTCTGAGCACCATGGGAGCCAGAACCTTCAGTCACGCTGCTCCAAAGCTTTGGAACAACCTACCTCCGGACCTCCAAAACTGCACACCTCTTTCCACATTCAAGTCCCGTCTAAAAACACACTTGTTCAGGATTGCCTACAACAAATAGCTCTTCCATCTCCTACGTTTTTATGATTTTATGTTTTTATATAATATCACGCTTACTAATTTTTACATTGTATTTTCTTATTGTCTGTACAGTGTCCTTGGGTGGCATGAAAGGCGCTTTTAAATAAAATGCATTATTATTATTATTATTATTATTATTATTATTATTATTATTATTATTATTATTATTATTATTATTATTATTATTATTACATTCAAACGATTCAGTTCCTCGATTGGTCACGTGATTCTTTCTTAAAGCAATACACGCACCAATACGGGGTTTCACTCTTGAGCTCTCGGCACTGTGCTAAAGTACCGGTGTCGCTCGGTCCATCACCATCACTAGGACACGGTGCAAGCAGCGTACCGCACGGTGATGCAGCTTGTCAGGATGCTCTCAATGGTGCCTCTATAGAAAGTCTGCATCATGGGTGGCGGGGCTCTTGCTCTCCTCAGTTTGCGGAGGAAGTACAGGCGCTGGTGTGCTTTTTTGGCCAGTGAGGTGGTATTTAGGCTCCAGGTCAGGTCTTCAGAGGTGTCCACACCAAGGAATTTGGTGCTACTCACCCTCTCTACTGCTGCACCGTCGATGGTCAGTTGAGCATGCTGGGTGTGCTTTCTTCTGAAGTCAACAACAACCTCCTTCGTTTTTTCAACATTCAGGTGGAGATTGTTGTCTTTGCACCACATGGCAAGCCTGTTCACCTCACTCCTGTAGTTCGTCTCATTGTTGTTGTTGATGAGACCCACCACAGCCGTGTCGTCTGCAACCATAATAAAGAGGTTGGAGAAGGATGAGGGAGTGCAGTCGTTGGTCAGCAGAGTAAAGAGGAGGAGGCTCAGCACACATTCTTGGGGGGCCCCAGTGTTCATTATGATGGTGCTGGCGGTATTTCTGCCTACCCGATGTACCTATGACCCGATTGTCAGTGTAAACAAAAATTTCATTCGAAGAGCTCTTTCAGAAGGCACGTGATTGACCACAATGGTGAAAAACCTTTTGCCTGCACAGACTGTGATAAAAATTCTCTCATAGGACAGGGTTAAAAGTACACACAAGAACACACACTGGTGAAAAAAACATTTGCCTGTTCAGATTGTGGCCAAAGATTCTCTCTGAAGCATCACTTAAAAATACACTCAATGACCCACACTAGTGAGAAAACTTTTGCCTGCATTGACTTTGGTCAAAGCTTTTCTCAGATAGGAGTCTTAACAACACACACAAAAACACACACTGGCAAGAAACCTTTTGCCTGCACAGACTGGCAAAAGATTTTCTCATAAGACACGCTTGAAAAAACACACAAGAACACACACTGGTGAGAAAACTTTTGCCTGCACTGAATGTGGCCGAAGATTTTCTCAACAATCTTACAGATACATGCAAGAACATCCTCTGGAGGGAAACACTTTTTCTGTTCTGTCTGTGAGCAAAGATTTTCTCAGGAGGGTGTCTTAACAATACACACAAGAACACACACTGGCGAAAAGCCTTTCACCTGCATAGTTTATAGTCGAAGATTCTCTCAAAAGGCATCGTTAAAAATACACAGAAGAACCCACATGGGCGAGAAAATATTTTCCTGCAATACTGTGGCAAAAGATTTTCTCATCAGACAAGCTTAAAAAAAACACATAAGAACACACACTGGCGAGCAATCTTTTGCCTGCTCAATTTGCGTTGGAAAATTCTCCAAAAGAAGTCAATTGTCACACACACAAAAACACATTCTGGTGAAAACCTTTTGCCTGCACAATTTGTGGTGAAAAATAGTCTTGGATGGAAACCTTGGTACAACACACAAGAACTCATTCTGTCGAGAAACCTATTGCCTGCGCTGACTGTGCCAACATTTCTCTCATAAGTATAGTCTTTCAATCCACACTAAAAAACACGCTTGTGAGCAACCTTTTGCCTGCTCAGTTTGTGGAGAAAGATTCTTTCTGAAGAGAAATTTACTCCAACACACAGGAACTCAAACAGGTGAAAACCAATTTTCCGATTCAGACTTGCCTGTCTCCAGCCACTCTGTCCAGCTCTTGTGACGGAATCCCGACATCGCCAGTCCAGTCGAGTGACATCGGGCCCCTCCGGCAAAACAAATCTCCTCACTTTTTACTTTTTTAATAATAATAATAATAATAATTATTATTATTATTATTATTACATTGCCGACTTGCGGTGCTTAGTGGGCCTTTGCAAATTCGGCCGCTTGGACCAGGAGATGATTCGGGATCAATGAGCGGAGCACACGATTGATCCCAAGGGAGAAATTGGTACTTTCGCCGGATGACCTCCTGCTGTCGAAGGCTGTAGAAATGGCGTTCCAACTTGAGAATGCAGCACAATTAGCAGCGAGGCTAGCTAATCCAGACCCACCCACCGCTTCACGCTCTCCCGCGCTGGCACAGATTGTCGCTCCAACCGCCCAACCCTCAGACTCCACCTCCACCTATGACGGTGCCGAGGTAAATGTGGCCGGACATCAAAGGGCCTTCACACCCAGACCTTGTGCCAACTGTGGCTTGACTTCGCACCCCACTCTAGACCTATCCCTGCTTTCATCTTCCAAGTCTCCCGTCATGGCGCCAACCTCTTGGGCTTTGACTTGTTTTGCGCACCCGGTGTTTCCATCACTGACAACGTGGGCGCCATAATTCTGACGGTGACAACATCCTGGCAGCACCGTTGGCCATCGCTTTTTACAGGTTTGGGCTGTCTCACTACCTTCAATCATCAGCCACTCGTTGATTCTTCCCTGCAACCTGTGATCCAACCTCTTTGCTGACTGCCCCTCGCCCTTCGTGATGATATCTCGGCCGAGCAACAGAAACTTCTTGACGCATCCCCTTGGATCTCCAACCTGGTGGCAGCGAAGAAAAAGATGGGTGGTCTGCCGCCCTGCGTTGACCTCAAAATAGCTAACAAGGCAGCGATTCCTAACAAATACCCACTGCCCACAGCGGAGATGTTGGCTGCCAAGTTTTATGGATCCACTGTATTCACAAAACTGGACCTGCGCCAAGGTTCCCCTGCACCCTGACAGCCGTAACCTTACAGTCTTTGTGACTCACATGGAGATTTTCCGCTACACCCGCATTCCCTTTGGCCTCAGCTCCAACCCCAGCTGTTTTCAAAAGATCATGGCCACCATCTTCGCAAGCATCCCAGGTGTGGTTGCGTACCGAGACGACATCATAGTGCATGTTGTGACATGTGACCTGCATGATGACCGCCTCTCCAAGGTGCGCGACGTGTTAGTTAGCCACAACCTCACCCTAAATGGGTGCATCTTTTCGGCATCGGATCTTGAGTTTGTGGGATTTCGCCTGACCGCTGATGGCCTGAGTCCACTACACTCAATCGTTGATGCAGTATTGTGCCTACCAGAGCCCTCGTGCCCCACAGAACTGTCCTCCTTTCTGGGTATGACAGCTTTCTACTTGCGCTTCCTCCCTTCTCTGATACGACCGCGCCGCTGCGTGCCAGTAAAGCAGGACACCCTTTGGTCATGGATGTCAGCATGCTCAGCATCCATTTGCTGACTCAAGACACAGCTCACCTCTCCACCAGTATTCGCCCATTTTGACTTGGAAAGCCCAACATTCGTGACCTGTGACGCATCCAACACTGCAGTTGGGGCTGTGCTGTCCCAGCTCCAACTCTGGACGGAGCGCCCAGTAGCCTTTGCGTCCAGGTCGCTCACTTATGCTGAGCAAAAGTACTCAGTCTTGTGTAGTACAAAAGTACACTTTACACTCTGCACTGACCACAAGGCTCTCACAGCCTTGTTAGCTACAACCGGGTCAGGGCACAAGCCGCTGCGGTTGTTTGGTGGACTGAGAGATTGCAAGCCTACAATTTCAGCACCCAGTTCACACCGGGTAGGGACAACGAGGTGGCGGATTTGCTTTTCCGTGCCACCCCCAGTCCCGCACCGGACTCAAACCATGACGCCCTGAAACAAGGTTTGATCCTCATGCTCCACATACCCCTCCAAGCTGCCGTCTCACTGCAAGAACTTCAGGCAGCGTCCGCAGTAGACCCAACACTGATCAAGCTCCGGACCTTCATTCAAGAGAGCTGGCCCATGAATGTAACACAGGAACTTGCACCCTTCCAACGGTTTAAGGGTGAGCTTTCTTTTTTGAACAATGTCTTTGTGGCTAGGGGGCTGTGTACCAAGCGGGTAAACCGGCAGTCTACGCGGTTTTCTCAGCTCAGGAAGGGCTTCGTTCTAGCCCTTGTTTAGGTTGTTTGTCATTTGAGAAATTTTCCAGATTCAGTGTGGCAAAGACAACCACAGATGGTTGAGTGACGACTTACACCTATTACGCCAGTTGAATAAAGACCGTTGAAAAGGAAAGTTGTGTCCTCACATTTTTCGGACACAACAATACCAACAACCTGACATGTAGCGCTTTATTGTGATATTTGGGCTAAAATGTCTCTTCCGTGAACATGCATGAGTGACGCATGTAGAAAGATTGCGGTGAAACAGGAGCCACCACCATTACGTAAACACGCACGTCGTGGCTAACAACATCAAAAGTGTGGCGACAAGATTTTTCTTACTGTTTAGCGCAGGGGTGCCCAATACGTCAATCGCGATCGACCAGTAGATCAAGGACTGGTCCCAAGTCGATCACAAGGGTGTAGAGGGGAAGAAAAAAACCATTTGTGTCTCTGTGTATGTGAGTAATATGTTTTTGTGTGAATGCACACTGGACACTAATCATTCAATCAGTCTCAGTTTCAAAAAAAGTATTTAAAATAGAAAAGAAAATAAAGCACTTCATCTTTCACCGAGGGTGATGTGTGACTGCATCACCGGAAGTTGTTTGCGTTCAGCACTCTGCAGTTGCAGCTTGTGGTCAGAGTTGTTGCGTTATATCTTTTATCATTATCATTATCATTATCATTATCATTATTCTAATTCAGAGTTTGTTTTGTACAATCCTGCTCAGCTCGGCCTGGAAATGCATTTAAAGCAATAAACATTCAAATTGAGTGTCACGCCTAAACCAAAGGACTTATGCACACATTTTTGTGCATGTATTTTGTTCAGGATGACCTCCTGAAGCCTAAATGAGCATTAATTTGACAACACAACTCATTCCTATGAAGATACATTCAAACTCAAAAAACTTGCTCAGCTCGGACTGAAAATGCATTTAAAGCAATAAAAACTCAAATTTAGTATAGTCATGTTACCCGCGTTGAGTTATAATTAGTTCAAGAACAAAGACTCATGGAATAATTGGCTGAAGAGTACGGTTAGTTATACAGTCATATAAATGAAACTGGTTTCAGGCCTGGGAGACAATATCGGATTTTGGTCAGTAGAGGGCGATACAGACCATAACATGATTCAAGACATCTCAACTCGGCCTGAAAATGCGTTTAACGCAATAAAAACTCAGAATGAGTGTCACGCCTAAACCAAAGGACCTATGCACACATTTCAACATTTATTTAGTTCAGGATGACCTCCTGAAGCCTAAATGACCATCAATTTGACTATACAACTTATTCCTATGAAGATACAATCAAAGTCAGAAAACGTACTCAGCTCGGCCTGAAAATGCATTTAAAGCAATAAAAATTCAAATTGAATGTCACACCTAAACCAAAGGATTTATGCACAAATTTGAACATGTATTTAGTTCAGGTTGACCTCCTGACGCCTAAATGACTATTAATTTGACTACACGACTCATTCCTATGAAGATACATTCAAAGTCAAAAAACGTGCTCAACTCGGCCTGAAAATGCATTTAAAGCAATGAAAACTGAAATTGAGTGTCACGCCTAAACCAAAGGACTTATGCACACATTTACACATGTATTTTGTTCAGGATGACGCCCTGAAGCCTAAATCACCATTAATTTGATCACACAACTCATTCCTATGAAGATACATTCAAACTCAAAAAACGTGCTCAGCTCGGACTGAAAATGCATTTAAAGCAATAAAAATTCAAATTGAGTGTCACGCCTAAACCAAAGTAGACATTTCAACATGAAGTAGTTCAGGTTGACCTCCTGAAGCCTAAATGAGCATTAATTTGACCACACAACTCATTCCCAAGAAGATACATTCAAAGTCAAAAAACATGCTCAACTCGGCCTTAAAATGCATTTAAAGCAATAAAAACTCAAATTTAGTATAGTCATGTTACCCGCATTGAGTTATAATTAGTTCAAGAACAAAGAGACATGGAATAATTGGCTGAAGAGTACAGTTAGTTATACAGTCATATAAATGAAAATGGTTTCAGGCCTTATCAGATAGATAAGGCCTGACTTATAGTCAATAGTCAATAGTCAACACATTTCAACATGTATTTAGTTCAGGTTGACCTCCTGAAGCCTAAATCACCATAATGTGATCACACAACTCATTCCTATGAAGATACATTCAAACTCAGAAAACGTGCTCAACTCGGCCTGAAAATGCATTTAAAGCAATAAAAACTCAAATTGAGTGTCACACCTAAACCAAAGGACTTATGCACAAACTAAACGTGTATTTTGTTCTGGATGATCCCCTGAAGCCTAAATGAGCATTAATTTGACCACACAACTCATTCCTAATAAGATACATTCCAAGTCAAAAAACGTGCTCAACTCGGCCTGAAAATGCATTTAAAGCAATAAAAACTCAAATTGAGTGTCACGCCTAAACCAAAAGACTTATGCACACATTTCAACATGTATTTAGCACAGGTTGACCTCCTGAAGCCTAAATGAGCATTAATTTGACCACATAACTCATTCCTATGAAGATACATTTAAACTCAGAAAACGTGCTCAACTCGGCCTGAAAATGCATTTAAAGCAATAAAAACTCAAATTGAGTATCACACCTAAACCAAAGGACTTATGCACACATTTCAACATGTATTTAGTTCAGGTTGACCTTCTGCAGCCTAAATGACCATTAATTTGACTACACAACTCATTCCTATGAAGATACATTCAAAGTCAAAAAACGTGCTCAACTCAGCCTGAAAGTGCATTTAAAGCAATAAAAACTCAAATTGAGTGTCACACCTAAACCAAAGGACTTATGCACACATTTCAACATGTATTTAGTTCAGGTTGACCTCCTGAAGCCTAAATGAGCATTAATTTGACTACACATCTGGTATATTAAGATATTTTGTGATGTTTTCTTTAATCAATGTATTTCTTCTCAGTGAAAAACTGCTTTGAGATGATTGCATGACTTGGTGACTTGCTTGCCTAAGCAATTTCAGAGATGGACTCTGGAGCCTGCTTTGACGACTTCAGAGATAAACTATTCAGCCTGCCTTGACGACTTCATAGTCTGCTTTGTTTGAATTGTCAAAACTTGATTGTGATCAATGCCACGTGAGTACACAACAAACAGTGTGGCGTAGGGAGGGATGAGAATGGCCACTCACCCCTCCCGATGCACACACTTTAGACGACAAAAGGAGGGGAGCGATGCTCCTCAGCAGAGTCCGCTGTGGGTTAACGTACGAACGCCCAGCTCGTATTGAAGCTCACTCTGCTGAGGGTGTTGGCTCTCAACCCTAATGGCATACGGTAAGAGTTCTTTAGCTTCATACAACTTGTTTGAACTGTGTTATCATTTCTGTGTGGGACCAATAAAGTGCCTATTGTTGGTAGCCAGAAGTGTCTTGTCGTTATTTCTGAGTGCCTATCTCCGACAATCCTTTATAAAACTTGATATTCATTCAAATTGAGTATCAGAAGTGTTTCAAAACAACATCTCATTCCTATGAAGATACATTCAAACTCAGAAAACGTGCTCAACTTGGCCTGAAAATGCATTTAAAGCAATAAAAACTCAAATTAAGTGTCACGCCTAAACCAAAGGACTTATGCACACACTTCAACATGTATTTTGTTCAGGATGACCCCCTGAAGCCTAAATCACCATTAAATTGACTACAAAACTCATTCCTATGAAGATACATTCCAAGTCAAAAAATTTGCTCAACTCGGACTGAAAATGCATTTAAAGCAATAAAAACTCAAATTGAGTGTCACGTCTAAACCAAAGGACTTATGCACACATTTCAACATGTATTTAGTTCAGGATGACCACCTGACGCCTAAATCACCATTAATTTGATCACACAACTCATTCCTATGAAGATACATTTAAACTCAGAAAACGTGCTTAACTCGGCCTGAAAATGCATTTAAAGCAATAAAAACTCAAATTGAGTGTCACGCCTAAACCAAAGGACTTATGCAAACATTCATTCATTCATTAATCTTCCGAGCCGCTTGATCCTCACTAGAGCCCATCCCAGCTGTCTTCAGGCAGTAGGCGGGGGACACCCTGAATCGGTTGCAAGCCAATCGCAGGGCACACAGAAACGAACAACCATTCACACTCACACCTAGGGTCAATTTAGAGTGTTCAATTAGCCTGACACGCATGTTTTTGGAATGTGGGAGGAAACCGGAGCACCCGGAGAAAACCCACGCAGGCCCGGGTAGAACATGCAAACTCCACACAGGGAGGCCAGAGCTGGAATCGAACCCGGTACCTCTGCACTGTGAAGCCGACGTGCTAACCACTGGACTACCGGGCCGCCCCTTATGCAAACATTTCAACATGTATTTTGTTCAGGATGATCACCTGAAGCCGAAATGAGCATTAATTTGACCACACAACTCATTCCTATGAAGTTACATTCCAAGTCAAAAAACGTGCTCAACTCGGCCTGAAAATGCATTTAACGCAATAAAAACTCAAATTGAGTGTCACGCCTCAACCAAAGGACTTATGAGCACACTTAAACATGAATTTAGTTCAGGATGACCTCCTGAAGCCTAAATGAGCATTAATTTGACCATACAACTCATTCCTATGAAGATACATTCAAACTCAGAAAACGTGCTAAAATTGGGCCTGAAAATGCATTCAAAAAATAAAAACTGAAATTGAGTATAGTCATGTTACCCGCGTTGAGTTATAATTAGTTCAAGAACAAAGAGTCGAGAAATAATTGGCTGAAGAGTACAGATATACAGTCATATAAATGAAAATGGTTTCAGGCCTGGGAGACAATATCGGACATTGGTCAGTAGAGGGGGACACAGACCATAACATGATTCAAGAAATCTTTTGAAAACGTTCTCAACTCGGCCTGAAAATGCATTAACGCAATAAAAATTCAAAATGAGTGTCACGCCTAAACCAAAGGACCTATGCACACATTTCAACATTTATTTAGTTCAGGATGGCCTCCTGAAGCCTAAATGACCATTAATTTGACTATACAACTCATTCCTATGAAGATACATTCAAAGTCAGAAAAATACTCAGCTCGGCCTGAAAATACATTTAAAGCAATAAAAACTCAAATTGAGTGTAACGCCTAAACCAAAGGACTTATGCACACATTTCAACATGTATTTAGTTCAAGTTGACCTCTTGAAGCCTAAATGGGCATTAATTTGACTACACAACTCATTCCTATGAAGATACATTCCAAGTCAAAAAACGTGCTCAGCTCGGCCTGAAAATGCATTTAAAGCAATAAAAACTCAAATTGAGTGTCACGCCTCAACCAAAGGACTTATGAGCACACTTAAACATGAATTTAGTTCAGGATGACCTCCTGAAGCCTAAATGAGCATTAATTTGACCACACAACTCATTCCCAAGAAGATACATTCAAAGTCAAAAAAACATGCTCAACTCGGCCTTAAAATGCATTTAAAGCAATAAAAACTGAAATTGATTATAGTCATGTTACCCGCGTTGAGTTATAATTAGTTCAAGAACAAAGAGATTTGAAATAATTGGCTTAAGAGTACAGTTATACAGTCATATAAATGATAATGGTTTCAGGCCTGGGAGACAATATCGGACATTGGTAAGTAGAGGGCGACACAGACCATAACATGATTCAAGACATCTTTTGAAAACCTCAACTCGGCCTGAAAATGCATTTAACGCAAGAAAAATTCAAAATGAGTCTCACGCCTAAACCAAAGGACCTATGCACACATTTCAACATTTATTTAGTTCAGGATGGCCTCCTGAAGCCTAAATGATCATTAATTTGACTATACAACTCATTCCTATGAAGATACATTCAAAGTCAGAAAACGTACTCAGCTCGGCCTGAAAATACATTTAAAGCAATAAAAACTCAAATTGAGTGTCACGCCTAAACCAAAGGACTTATGCACACATTTCAACATGTATTTAGTTCAAGTTGACCTCTTGAAGCCTAAATGGGCATTAATTTGAATACACAACTCATCCCTATGAAGATACATTCCAAGTCAAAAAACGTGCTCAGCTCGGCCTGAAAATGCATTTAAAGCAATAAAAATTCAAATTGAGTGTCACGCCTAAACCAAAGGACTTATGCAAACATTTCAACATGTATTTAGTTCAGGTTGACCTCCTGAAGCCTGAATGAGCATTAATTTGACCACACAACTCATTCCCAAGAAGATACATTCAAAGTAAAAAAAAATGCTCAACTCGGCCTTAAAATGCATTTAAAGCAATAAAAATTCAAATTGAGTGTCACGCCTAAACCAAAGGACTTATGAGCACACTTAAACATGAATTTAGTTCAGGATGACCTCCTGAAGCCGAAATGAGCATGAATTTGACCATACAACTCATTCCTATGAAGATACATTCAAACTCAGAAAACGTGCTAAAATTGGGCCTGAAAATGCATTCAAAGCAATAAAAACTGAACTTGAGTATAGTCATGTTACCCGCGTTGAGTTATAATTAGTTCAAGAACAAATAGTCATGAAATAATTGGCTGAAGAGTACAGATATACAGTCATATAAATGAAAATGGTTTCAGGCCTGGGAGACAATATCGGACATTGGTCAGTAGAGAGCGACACAGACCATAACATGATTCAAGACATCTTTTGAAAACCTCAACTCGGCCTGAAAATGCATTTTACTCAAGAAAAATTCAAAATGAGTGTCACGCCTAAACCAAAGGACTTATGCACACACTTCAACATGTATTTTGTTCAGGATGATCCCCTGAAGCCTAAATGAGCATTAATTTGACTCCAAAACTCATTCCTATGAAGATACATTCAAACTCAGAAAACGTGCTCAACTCGGCCTGAAAATGCATTTAAAGCAATAAAACCTCAAATTTAGTGTCACGCCTAAACCAAAGTACTTATGCACACATTTCAACATGTATTTAGTTCAGGTTGACCTCCTGAAGCCTAAATGAGCATTCATTTGACTACACAACTCATTCCTATGAAGATACATTACAAGTCAAAAAACGTGCTCAGCTCGGCCTGAAAATACATTTAAAGCAATAAAAACTCAAATTGAGTGTCACGCCTAAACCAAAGGATTTATGCACACATTTCAACTTGTATTTAGTTCAGGTTGACCTCCTGAAGCCTAAATGAGCATTCATTTGACTACACAACTCATTCCTATGAAGATACATTCCAAGTCAAAAAACGTGCTCAGCTCGGTCTGAAAATGCATTTAAAGCAATAAAAATTCAAATTGAGTGTCACGCCTAAACCAAAGGACTTATGCAAACATTTCAAAATGTATTTAGTTCAGGTTGACCTCCTGAAGCCTAAATGAGCATTAACTTGACCACACAACTCACTTTGAATGTATCTTCATAGGAATGAGTCGTGTAGTCAAATTAATAGTCATTTAGGCGTCAGGAGCTCAACCTGAACTAAATACATGTTCAAAGGTGTGCATAAATCCTTTGGTTTAGGCGTGAAACTCATTTTGAGGTTTTATTGCTTTAAATGCACTTTCAGGCCGAGTTGAGCACGTTTTTTGACTTTGAATGTATCTTCATAGGAATGAGTTGTGTAGTCAAATTAATGCTCATTTAGGCTTCGGGAGGTCAACCTGAACTAAATACATGTTGAAATGTGTGCATAAGCCCCTTGGTTTAGGCGTGACACTCATTTTGAGTTTTTATTGCTTTAAATGCACTTTCAGGCTGAGCCGAGCACGTTTTTTGACTTTTAATGTATCTTCATAGGAATGAGGTGTGTAGTCAAATTAATGCTCATTTAGGCTTCAGGAGGTCAACCTGAACAAAATACATGTTGAAATGTGTGCATAAATCCTTTGGTTTAGGCGTGACACTCAATTGGAGTTTTTATTGCTTTAAATGCATTTTCAGGCCGAGCCGAGCACGTTTTTTGCCTTTGAATGTATCTTCATAGGAATGAGTTGTGTAGTCAAATTAATGCTCATTTAGGCTTCAGGAGGTCAACCTGAACTAAATACATGTTGAAATGTGTGCATAAGCCCTTTGGTTTAGGCGTGACACTCATTTTGAGTTTTGATTGCTTTAAATGCATTTTCAGGCCGAGCCGAGCACGTTTTTTGACTTTGAATGTATCTTCATAGGAATTGTGTAGTCAAATTAATGCTCATTTACGCTTCAGGAGGTCAACCTGAACAAAATACATGTTGAAATGTGTGCATAAATCCTTTGGTTTAGGCGTGACACTCAATTGGAGTTTTTATTGCTTTAAATGCATTTTCAGGCCGAGCCGAGCACGTTTTTTGACTTTGAATGTATCTTCATAGGAATGAGTTGTGTAGTCAAATTAATGCTCATTTAGGCTTCAGAATGTCAACCTGAACTAAATACATGTTGAAATGTGTGCATAAATCCTTTGGTTTAGGCGTGACACTCAATTTGAGTTTTTATTGCTTTAAATGCATTTTCAGGCCGAGTTGAGCACGTTTTTTGACTTTGAATGTATCTTCATAGGAATGAGTTGTGTAGTCAAATTAATGCTCATTTAGGCTTCAGAATGTCAACCTGAACTAAATACATGTTGAAATGTGTGCATAAGTCCTTTGGTTTAGGTGTGACACTCAATTTGATTTATTATTGCTTTAAATGCATTTTCAGGCTGAGTAGAGTACGTTTTTTGACTTTGAATGTATCTTCATAGGAATTAGTTGTGTAGTCAAATTAATGCTCATTTAGGCTTCAGGAGGTCAACCTGAACTAAATACATGTTGAAATGTGTGCATAAATCCTTTGGTTTAGGTGTGACACTCAATTTGAATTTTTATTGCTTTAAATGCATTTTCAGGCCGAGTAGAGCACGTTTTTTGACTTTGAATGTATCTTCATAGGAATGATTTGTCTAGTCAAATTAATGCTCATTTAGGCTTCAGGAGGTCAACCTGAAATAAATACATGTTGAAATGTGCGCATAGGTCCTTTGGTTTAGGCTGACACTCAATTTGTGTTTTTATTGCTTTAAATGCATTTTCAGGCCGAGGTGAGCACGTTTTATTACTTTGAGTTTATCTCCATAGGAATGAGTTGTGTAGTCAAATTAATGCTCATTTAGGCTTCAGGAGGTCAACCTGAACTAAATACATGTTGAAATGTGTGCATAAGTCCTTTGGTTTAGGCGTGACACTCAATTTGAATTTTTATCACTTTAAATGCATTTTCAGACCGAGTTGAGCACGTTTTTTGAGTTTGAATGTACCTTCATAGGAATGAGTTGTGTAGTCAAATTAATGCTCATTTAGGCTTCAGGAGGTCAACCTGAACTAAACACATGTTGAAATGTGTGCATAAGTCCTTTGGTTTAGACGTGACACTCAATTTGAGTTTTATTGCTTCAAATGCATTTTCAGGCCGATCTGAGCACGTTTTTTGACTTTGAATGTATCTTCATAGGAATGAAGTGTGTAGTCAAATTAATGCTCATTTAGGCTTCAGGAGGTCAACCTGAACTGAATTCATGTTGAAATGTGTGCATAAGTCCTTTGGTTTAGGTGTGGCACTCAATTTGAGTTTTTATTGCTTTAAATGCATTTTCAAACCGAGCCGAACACGTTTTTTGACTTTGAATGTATCTTCATAGGAATGAGTTGTGTAGTCAAATTAATGCTTATTTACGCTTCAGGAGGTCAACCTGAACTAAATACATGTTGAAATGTGTGCATAAGTCCTTTGGTTTAGGCCTGACACTCAATTTGAGTTTTTATTGCTTTAAATGCATTTTCAGGCCGAGCCGAGCACGTTTTTTGACTTTGAATGTATCTTCATAGGAATGAGTTGTGTAGTCAAATTAATGCTCATTTAGGCTTCAGAATGTCAACCTGAACTAAATACATGTTGAAATGTGTGCATAAGTCCTTTGGTGTAGGTGTGACACTCAATTTGAGTTTTTATTGCTTTAAATGCATTTTCAGGCCGAGTAGAGCACGTTTTTTGACTTTGAATGTATCTTCATAGGAATGATTTGTCTAGTCAAAATAATGCTCATTTAGGCTTCAGGAGGCCAACCTGAAATAAATACATGTTGAAATGTGTGCATAAGTCCTTTGGTTTAGGCTGACACTCAATTTGTGTTTTTATTGCTTTAAATGCATTTTGAGGCCGAGGTGAGCACGTTTTATTACTTTGAGTTTATCTTCTTAGGAATGAGTTGTGTGGTGAAATTAATGCTCATTTAGGCTTCAGGAGGTCAACCTGAAATAAATACATGTTGAAATGTGTGCATAAGTCCTTTGGTTTAGGCGTGACACTCAATTTGAGTTTTTATTGCTTTAAATGCATTTTTAGGCTGAGTAAAGCACGTTTTTTGACTTTGAATATATCTTCATAGGAATGAGTTGTGTACTCAAATTAATGCTCATTTAGGCTTCAGGAGGTCAACCTGAACTAAATAAATGTTGAAATGTGTGCATAAGTCATTTGGTCTAGGCGTGACACTCATTATGAACCATTGATGAAAATAAGTTTTATTTTTAAAAAAGCCAAAAAATGTGAAAGGGACGAAATTACAAATGTCCCGTGTGTTTCACATAGAGTACACACAGGCCAGCGATCCCGCTCCCTCTCTATCTCTGTGACACACACGCTTCCGAGCGCGCCAGCACGCAGCAAGCACACACACACACACACACACAAACACACGAACACACACTCACACACTCACACAAACGTACGCACAGACTCGCACGTATCGTAAGCAACACGCCGACAATGATTTAGATCAAAGAAACACTCACACATGTACGGGCACACGCACACGCGCGCGCACACACACACACAAACTCATGAGAGGCACACACATCCGCTCACGCTACGCATGTAAACAACATTTAGACAATGATTTAAGATCAAAGACTAACCCACGTGGAAGACTGAAAGATGCACAGCCAATCAGCATGGCTTTGCATCTTTTCACCTCCCCCTGCCCTCACACCACGTGGGCTAGATCCACTCGGACTGTCATTGGTGGATGTCGTCGGTGTCAGAACAAATCAAGTGCAAGCCAAAGTTAAAACCTCTGAGTAATTCGTCATTTTTTTCGAATACAGTACTTTTGGGGGGGGGGGGGTGCGCACAACACACACACGCACACACACACACGCACGCACACACACAAACACACACAAACACACACACACATACAAACTCTCACACACGCACGCACAAGCACGCACACACACACTAGCACGCATCGGAAACAACACTTTAGACGTTGAAATGTGTGCACACGTCCTTTGGTTTAGGCATGACACTCAATTTTAGTTTTTATTGATTCAAACGCATTTTCAGACAGAGCTGAGCACGTTTTGTGACTTTGAATGTACCTTCATAGGAATGAGTTGTATAGACAAAATAATGCTCATTTATGCTTCAGGAGGTCATCCTAAACTAAATACATGTTGAAATGTGTGCATAAGTCCTTTGATTTAGGCGTGAAACTCATTTTGAGATTTTATTGCTTTAAATGCACTTTCAGGCCTAGTTGAGCACGTTTTGTGACTTTGAATGTACCTTCATAGGAATGAGTTGTGTAGTCAAATAAATGCTCATTTAGGCTTCTGGAGGTCAACCTGAACTAAATACATGTTGAAATGTGTGCATAAGTCCTTTGGTTTAGGTGTGACACTCAATTTGAGTTTTTATTGCTTTAAATGCATTTTCAGGCCGAGTAGAGCACGTTTTTTTACTTTAAATGTAGGTTGAGGTGTGACACTCATTTTGATTTTTTCTTGCTTTAAATGCATTTTCAGGCCGAGTAGAGCACGTTTTTGTACTTTGAATGTATCTTCATAGGAATGAGTTGTGTAGTCAAATTAATGCTCATTTAGGCTTCAGGAGGTCGACCTGAACTAAATACACGTTGAAATGTGTGCATTAGTCTTTTGGTTTAGGCGTGACACTCATTTTGAGTTTTTATTGCTTTAAATGCACTTTCAGGCCTAGTTGAGCACGTTTTGTGTCTTTGAATGTACCTTCATAGGAATGAGTTGTATAGACGAAATAATGCTCATTTAGGCTTCAGGAGGTCAACCTGAACTAAATACATGTTGAAATGTGTGTATAAGTCCTTTGGTTTAGGCGTGACACCCAATTTGAGTTTTTATTGCTTTAAATGCATTTTCAGGGGCCGAGTAGAGCACGTTTCTGAGTTTGAATGTATCTTCATAGGAATGAGTTGTGTGATCAAATTAATGGTGATTTAGGCTTCAGGAGGTCAACCTGAACTAAATACATGTTGAAATGTGTGCATTAGTCCTTTGGTTTAGGCGTGAAACTCATTTTGAGATTTTATTGCTTTAAATGCACTTTCAGGCCGAGTTGAGCACGTTTTGTGACTTTGAATGTACCTTCATAGGAATGAGTTGTATAGACAAAATAATGCTCATTTAGGCTTCAGAATGTCAACCTGAACTAAATAGATGTTGAAATGTGTGTATAAGTCCTTTGGTTTAGGCGTGACACTCAATTTGAGTTTTTATTGCTTTAAATGCATTTTCAGGCCGAGTAGAGCACGTTTTTTTACTTTGAATGTAGGTTTAGGTGTGACACTCATTTTGATTTTTTCTTGCTTTAAATGCATTTTCAGGCCGAGTAGAGCACGTTTTTTTACTTTGAATGTATCTTCATAGGAATAAGTTGTGTAGTCAAATTAATGCTCATTTAGGCTTCAGGACGTCAACCTGAACTAAATACATGTTGAAATGTGTGCATAAGTCCTTTGGTTTAGGCGTGACACTCATTTTCAGTTTTTATTGCTTTAAATGCACTTTCAGTCCGAGTTGAGCCCGTTTTTTTACTTTGAATGTTCCTTCATAGGAATGATTTGTGTAGTCAAATTAATGCTCATTTAGGCTTCAGGAGGTCAACCTGAACTAAATACATGTTGAAATGTGTGCATAAGTCCTTTGGTTTAGGCGTGACACTCATTTTCAGTTTTTATTGCTTTAAATGCACTTTCAGTCCGAGTTGAGCCCGTTTTTTTACTTTGAATGTATCTTCATAGGAATAAGTTGTGTAGTCAAATTAATGGTGATTTAGGCTTCAGGAGGTCAACCTGAACTAAATACATGTTGAAATGTGTGCATAAGTCCTTTGGTTTAGGCGTGACACTCATTTTGAGTTTTTATTGCTTTAAATGCACTTTCAGGCCTAGTTGAGCACGTTTTCTGACTTTGAATGTACCTTCATAGGAATGAGTTGTGTAGTCAAATTAATGCTCATTTAGGCTTCAGGAGGTCAACCTGAACTAAATACATGTTGAAATGTGTGCATAAGTCCTTTGGTTTAGGCGTGACACTCATTTTCAGTTTTTATTGCTTTAAATGCACTTTCAGTCCGAGTTGAGCCCGTTTTTTTACTTTGAATGTTCCTTCATAGGAATGAGTTGTGTAGTCAAATTAATGCTCATTTAGGCTTCAGGAGGTCAACCTGAACTAAATACATGTTGAAATGTGTGCATAAGTCCTTTGGTTTAGGCGTGACACTCATTTTCAGTTTTTATTGCTTAAAATGCACTTTCAGTCCGAGTTGAGCCCGTTTTTTTACTTTGAATGTATCTTCATAGGAATAAGTTGTGTAGTCAAATTAATGCTCATTTAGGCTTCAGGAGGTCAACCTGAACTAAATACATGTTGAAATGTGTGCATAAGTCCTTTGGTTTAGGCGTGACACTCATTTTCAGTTTTTATTGCTTTAAATGCACTTTCAGTCCCAGTTGAGCCCGTTTTTTTACTTTGAATGTTCCTTCATAGGAATGAGTTGTGTAGTCAAATTAATGCTCATTTAGGCTTCAGGAGGTCAACCTGAACTAAATACATGTTGAAATGTGTGCATAAGTCCTTTGGTTTAGGCGTGACACTCATTTTGAGTTTTTATTGCTTTAAATGCACTTTCAGGCCTAGTTGAGCACGTTTTGTGACTTTGAATGTACCTTCATAGGAATGAGTTGTGTAGTCAAATTAATGCTCATTTAGGCTTCAGGAGGTCAACCTGAACTAAATACATGTTGAAATGTGTGCATAAGTCCTTTGGTTTAGGCGTGACACTCATTTTCAGTTTTTATTGCTTTAAATGCACTTTCAGTCCGAGTTGAGCCCGTTTTTTTACTTTGAATGTATCTTTATAGGAATAAGTTGTGTAGTCAAATTAATGCTCATTTAGGCTTCAGAATGTCAACCTGAACTAAATACATGTTGAAATGTGTGCATAAGTCCTTTGGTTTAGGCGTGACACTCATTTTGAGTTTTTATTGCTTTAAATGCATTTTCAGGCCGAGTAGAGCACGTTTCTGAGTTTGAATGTATCTTCATAGGAATGAGTTGTGTGATCAAATTAATGCTCATTTAGGCTTCAGGAGGTCAACCTGAACTAAATACATGTTGAAATGTGTGCATAAGTCCTTTGGTTTAGGCGTGACACTCATTTTCAGTTTTTATTGCTTTAAATGCACTTTCAGGCCTAGTTGAGCACGTTTTGTGACTTTGAATGTACCTTCAAAGGAATGAGTTGTGTAGTCAAATTAATGCTCATTTAGGCTTCAGGACGTCAACCTGAACTAAGTACATGTTGAAATGTGTGCATAAGTCCTTTGGTTTAGGCGTGACACTCATTTTCAGTTTTTATTGCTTTAAATGCACTTTCAGTCCGAGTTGAGCCCGTTTTTTTACTTTGAATGTTCCTTCATAGGAATGAGTTGTGTAGTCAAATTAATGCTCATTTAGGCTTCAGGGGGTCAACCTGAATTAAATACATGTTGAAATGTGTGCATAAGGCCTTTGGTTTAGGCGTGACACTCATTTTGAGTTTTTATTGCTTTAAATGCATTTTCAGGCCGAGTAGAGCACGTTTTTTTACTTTGAATGTATCTTCATAGGAATAAGTTGTGTAGTCAAATTAATGCTCATTTAGGCTTCAGGACGTCAACCTGAACTAAATACATGTTGAAATGTGTGCATAAGTCCTTTGGTTTAGGCGTGACACTCATTTTCAGTTTTTATTGCTTTAAATGCACTTTCAGTCCGAGTTGAGCCCGTTTTTTTACTTTGAATGTTCCTTCATAGGAATGATTTGTGTAGTCAAATTAATGCTCATTTAGGCTTCAGGAGGTCAACCTGAACTAAATACATGTTGAAATGTGTGCATAAGTCCTTTGGTTTAGGCGTGACACTCATTTTCAGTTTTTATTGCTTTAAATGCACTTTCAGTCCGAGTTGAGCCCGTTTTTTTACTTTGAATGTATCTTCATAGGAATAAGTTGTGTAGTCAAATTAATGGTGATTTAGGCTTCAGGAGGTCAACCTGAAATAAATACATGTTGAAATGTGCGCATAGGTCCTTTGGTTTAGGCTGACACTCAATTTGTGTTTTTATTGCTTTAAATGCATTTTCAGGCCGAGTAGAGCACGTTTTTTTACTTTGAATGTATCTTCATAGGAATAAGTTGTGTAGTCAAATTAATGCTCATTTAGGCTTCAGGACGTCAACCTGAACTAAATACATGTTGAAATGTGTGCATAAGTCCTTTGGTTTAGGCGTGACACTCATTTTCAGTTTTTATTGCTTTAAATGCACTTTCAGTCCGAGTTGAGCCCGTTTTTTTACTTTGAATGTTCCTTCATAGGAATGATTTGTGTAGTCAAATTAATGCTCATTTAGGCTTCAGGAGGTCAACCTGAACTAAATACATGTTGAAATGTGTGCATAAGTCCTTTGGTTTAGGCGTGACACTCATTTTCAGTTTTTATTGCTTAAAATGCACTTTCAGTCCGAGTTGAGCCCGTTTTTTTACTTTGAATGTATCTTCATAGGAATAAGTTGTGTAGTCAAATTAATGCTCATTTAGGCTTCAGGAGGTCAACCTGAACTAAATACATGTTGAAATGTGTGCATAAGTCCTTTGGTTTAGGCGTGACACTCATTTTCAGTTTTTATTGCTTTAAATGCACTTTCAGTCCCAGTTGAGCCCGTTTTTTTACTTTGAATGTTCCTTCATAGGAATGAGTTGTGTAGTCAAATTAATGCTCATTTAGGCTTCAGGAGGTCAACCTGAACTAAATACATGTTGAAATGTGTGCATAAGTCCTTTGGTTTAGGCGTGACACTCATTTTGAGTTTTTATTGCTTTAAATGCACTTTCAGGCCTAGTTGAGCACGTTTTGTGACTTTGAATGTACCTTCATAGGAATGAGTTGTGTAGTCAAATTAATGCTCATTTAGGCTTCAGGAGGTCAACCTGAACTAAATACATGTTGAAATGTGTGCATAAGTCCTTTGGTTTAGGCGTGACACTCATTTTCAGTTTTTATTGCTTTAAATGCACTTTCAGTCCGAGTTGAGCCCGTTTTTTTACTTTGAATGTATCTTCATAGGAATAAGTTGTGTAGTCAAATTAATGCTCATTTAGGCTTCAGAATGTCAACCTGAACTAAATACATGTTGAAATGTGTGCATAAGTCCTTTGGTTTAGGCGTGACACTCATTTTGAGTTTTTATTGCTTTAAATGCATTTTCAGGCCGAGTAGAGCACGTTTCTGAGTTTGAATGTATCTTCATAGGAATGAGTTGTGTGATCAAATTAATGCTCATTTAGGCTTCAGGAGGTCAACCTGAACTAAATACATGTTGAAATGTGTGCATAAGTCCTTTGGTTTAGGCGTGACACTCATTTTCAGTTTTTATTGCTTTAAATGCACTTTCAGGCCTAGTTGAGCACGTTTTGTGACTTTGAATGTACCTTCAAAGGAATGAGTTGTGTAGTCAAATTAATGCTCATTTAGGCTTCAGGACGTCAACCTGAACTAAGTACATGTTGAAATGTGTGCATAAGTCCTTTGGTTTAGGCGTGACACTCATTTTCAGTTTTTATTGCTTTAAATGCACTTTCAGTCCGAGTTGAGCCCGTTTTTTTACTTTGAATGTATCTTCATAGGAATAAGTTGTGTAGTCAAATTAATGGTGATTTAGGCTTCAGGAGGTCAACCTGAACTAAATACATGTTGAAATGTGTGCATAAGTCCTTTGGTTTAGGCGTGACACTCATTTTGAGTTTTTATTGCTTTAAATGCACTTTCAGGCCTAGTTGAGCACGTTTTGTGACTTTGAATGTACCTTCATAGGAATGAGTTGTGTAGTCAAATTAATGCTCATTTAGGCTTCAGGAGGTCAACCTGAACTAAATACATGTTGAAATGTGTGCATAAGTCCTTTGGTTTAGGCGTGACACTCATTTTGAGTTTTTATTGCTTTAAATGCATTTTCAGGCCGAGTAGAGCACGTTTTTTTACTTTGAATGTATCTTCATAGGAATAAGTTGTGTAGTCAAATTAATGCTCATTTGGGCTTCAGGACGTCAACCTGAACTAAATACATGTTGAAATGTGTGCATAAGTCCTTTGGTTTAGGCGTGACACTCATTTTCAGTTTTTATTGCTTTAAATGCATTTTCAGGCCGAGTAGAGCACGTTTCTGAGTTTGAATGTATCTTCATAGGAATGAGTTGTGTGATCAAATTAATGCTCATTTAGGCTTCAGGAGGTCAACCTGAACTAAATACATGTTGAAATGTGTGCATAAGTCCTTTGGTTTAGGCGTGACACTCATTTTCAGTTTTTATTGCTTTAAATGCACTTTCAGGCCTAGTTGAGCACGTTTTGTGACTTTGAATGTATCTTCATAGGAATAAGTTGTGTAGTCAAATTAATGCTCATTTAGGCTTCAGGACGTCAACCTTAACTAAATACATGTTGAAATGTGTGCATAAGTCCTTTGGTTTAGGCGTGACACTCATTATGAACCATTGATGAAAATAAGTTTTATTTTTAAAAAAGCCAAAAAATGTGAAAGGGACGAAATTACAAATGTCCTGTGTGTTTCACATAGAGTACATACAGGCCAGCGATCCCGCTCCCTCTCTTTCTCTGTGACACACACGCTTCCGAGCGCGCCAGCACGCAGCAAGCACACACACAAACGCACGCACACACACTCACACAAACGTACGCACAGACGAGCATGTATCGTAAACAACACGCCAACGATGATTTAGATCAAAGAAACACTCACACATGTATGGGCACACGATCACGCGCGCGCAAACACACACACAAACTCATGAGAGGCACACACATCCGCTACGCATGTAAACAACATTTGGACACTGATTGAAGATCAAAGACTAACCCACGTGGAAGACTGAAAGATGCACAGCCAATCACCTAGGCTTTGCATCTTTTCACCTCCCCCTGCTCTCACACCACGTGGGCTAGATCCACTCGGGCTGTCATTGGTGGACGTCGTCGGTGTCAGAACAAATCAAGTGCAAGCAAAAGTTAAAACCTCTGAGTAATTCGTCATTTTTATCCGAATACAGTACTTTTTTGGGGGGGGGGGGGTGCGCACAACACACACGCACACACACACACGCACGCACCCACACAAACACACACGAACACACGCACACACCTACACACTCTCACACACGCACGCACACATACACTAGCACGCATCGGAAACAACACTTTAGACGTTGAAATGTGTGCAGACGTCCTTTGGTTTAGGCATGACACTCAATTTTAGTTTTTATTGATTCAAATGCATTTTCAGACAGAGCAGGGCACTTACTGACTTTGAATGTATCTTCATGGGAATGAGTTGTGTGATCAAATTAATGCTCATTTATGCTTCAGGAGGTCAACCTAAACTAAATACATGTTGAAATGTGTGCATAAGTCCTTTGATTTAGGCGTGAAACTCATTTTGAGATTTTATTGCTTTAAATGCACTTTCAGGCCTAGTTGAGCACGTTTTGTGACTTTGAATGTACCTTCATAGGAATGAGTTGTGTAGTCAAATAAATGCTCATTTAGGCTTCTGGAGGTCAACCTGAACTAAATACATGTTGAAATGTGTGCATAAGTCCTTTGGTTTAGGTGTGACACTCAATTTGAGTTTTTATTGCTTTAAATGCATTTTCAGGCCGAGTAGAGCACGTTTTTTTACTTTAAATGTAGGTTTAGGTGTGACACTCATTTTGATTTTTTCTTGCTTTAAATGCATTTTCAGGCCGAGTAGAGCACGTTTTTGTACTTTGAATGTATCTTCATAGGAATGAGTTGTGTAGTCAAATTAATGCTCATTTAGGCTTCAGGAGGTCGACCTGAACTAAATACACGTTGAAATGTGTGCATTAGTCTTTTGGTTTAGGCGTGACACTCATTTTGAGTTTTTATTGCTTTAAATGCACTTTCAGGCCTAGTTGAGCACGTTTTGTGTCTTTGAATGTACCTTCATAGGAATGAGTTGTATGGACGAAATAATGCTCATTTAGGCTTCAGGAGGTCAACCTGAACTAAATACATGTTGAAATGTGTGTATAAGTCCTTTGGTTTAGGCGTGACACCCAATTTGAGTTTTTATTGCTTTAAATGCATTTTCAGGGGCCGAGTAGAGCACGTTTCTGAGTTTGAATGTATCTTCATAGGAATGAGTTGTGTGATCAAATTAATGGTGATTTAGGCTTCAGGAGGTCAACCTGAACTAAATACATGTTGAAATGTGTGTATAAGTCCTTTGGTTTAGGCGTGACACTCAATTTGAGTTTTTATTGCTTTAAATGCATTTTCAGGCCAAGTAGAGCACGTTTTTTTACTTTAAATGTAGGTTTAGGTGTGACACTCATTTTGATTTTTTCTTGCTTTAAATGCATTTTCAGGCCGAGTAGAGCACGTTTTTTTACTTTGAATGTATCTTCATAGGAATAAGTTGTGTAGTCAAATTAATGCTCATTTAGGCTTCAGGACGTCAACCTTAACTAAATACATGTTGAAATGTGTGCATAAGTCCTTTGGTTTAGGCGTGACACTCATTTTCAGTTTTTATTGCTTTAAATGCACTTTCAGTCCGAGTTGAGCCCGTTTTTTTACTTTGAATGTTCCTTCATAGGAATGATTTGTGTAGTCAAATTAATGCTCATTTAGGCTTCAGGAGGTCAACCTGAACTAAGTACATGTTGAAATGTGTGCATAAGTCCTTTGGTTTAGGCGTGACACTCATTTTCAGTTTTTATTGCTTTAAATGCACTTTCAGTCCGAGTTGAGCCCGTTTTTTTACTTTGAATGTATCTTCATAGGAATAAGTTGTGTAGTCAAATTAATGGTGATTTAGGCTTCAGGAGGTCAACCTGAACTAAATACATGTTGAAATGTGTGCATAAGTCCTTTGGTTTAGGCGTGACACTCATTTTGAGTTTTTATTGCTTTAAATGCACTTTCAGTCCGAGTTGAGCCCGTTTTTTTACTTTGAATGTTCCTTCATAGGAATGAGTTGTGTAGTCAAATTAATGCTCATTTAGGCTTCAGGAGGTCAACCTGAACTAAATACATGTTGAAATGTGTGCATAAGTCCTTTGGTTTAGGCGTGACACTCATTTTCAGTTTTTATTGCTTTAAATGCACTTTCAGTCCGAGTTGAGCCCGTTTTTTTACTTTGAATGTATCTTCATAGGAATAAGTTGTGTAGTCAAATTAATGCTCATTTAGGCTTCAGGAGGTCAACCTGAACTAAATACATGTTGAAATGTGTGCATAAGTCCTTTGGTTTAGGCGTGACACTCATTTTCAGTTTTTATTGCTTTAAATGCACTTTCAGTCCCAGTTGAGCCCGTTTTTTTACTTTGAATGTTCCTTCATAGGAATGAGTTGTGTAGTCAAATTAATGCTCATTTAGGCTTCAGGAGGTCAACCTGAACTAAATACATGTTGAAATGTGTGCATAAGTCCTTTGGTTTAGGCGTGACACTCATTTTCAGTTTTTATTGCTTTAAATGCACTTTCAGTCCGAGTTGAGCCCGTTTTTTTACTTTGAATGTTCCTTCATATGAATGATTTGTGTAGTCAAATTAATGCTCATTTAGGCTTCAGGAGGTCAACCTGAACTAAATACATGTTGAAATGTGTGCATAAGTCCTTTGGTTTAGGCGTGACACTCATTTTCAGTTTTTATTGCTTTAAATGCACTTTCAGTCCGAGTTGAGCCCGTTTTTTTACTTTGAATGTATCTTCATAGGAATAAGTTGTGTAGTCAAATTAATGGTGATTTAGGCTTCAGGAGGTCAACCTGAACTAAATACATGTTGAAATGTGTGCATAAGTCCTTTGGTTTAGGCGTGACACTCATTTTGAGTTTTTATTGCTTTAAATGCACTTTCAGGCCTAGTTGAGCACGTTTTGTGACTTTGAATGTACCTTCATAGGAATGAGTTGTGTAGTCAAATTAATGCTCATTTAGGCTTCAGGAGGTCAACCTGAACTAAATACATGTTGAAATGTGCGCATAAGTCCTTTGGTTTAGGCGTGACACTCATTTTCAGTTTTTATTGCTTTAAATGCACTTTCAGTCCGAGTTGAGCCCGTTTTTTTACTTTGAATGTTCCTTCATAGGAATGAGTTGTGTGGTCAAATTAACGCTCATTTAGGCTTCAGGAGGTCAACCTGAACTAAATAAATGTTGAAATGTGTGCATAAGTCATTTGGTCTAGGCGTGACACTCATTATGAACCATTGATGAAAATAAGTTTTATTTTTAAAAAAGCCAAAAAATGTGAAAGGGACGAAATTACAAATGTCCTGTGTGTTTCACATGGAGTACATACAGGCCAGCGATCCCGCTCCCTCTCTTTCTCTGTGACACACACGCTTCCGAGCGCGCCAGCACGCAGCAAGCACACACACAAAAGCACGCACACACACTCACACAAACGTACGCACAGACGAGCACGTATCGTAAACAACACGCCAACGATGATTTAGATCAAAGAAACACTCACACATGTATGGGCACACGATCACGCGCGCGCAAACACACACACAAACTCATGAGAGGCACACACATCCGCACACGCTACGCATGTAAACAACATTTGGACACTGATTGAAGATCAAAGACTAACCCACGTGGAAGACTGAAAGATGCACAGCCAATCACCTAGGCTTTGCATCTTTTCACCTCCCCCTGCTCTCACACCACGTGGGCTAGATCCACTCGGGCTGTCATTGGTGGACGTCGTCGGTGTCAGAACAAATCAAGTGCAAGCAAAAGTTAAAACCTCTGAGTAATTCGTCATTTTTATCCGAATACAGTACTTTTTTTGGGGGGGGGGGTGCGCACAACACACACACGCACACACACACACGCACGCACCCACACAAACACACACGAACACACGCACACACCTACACACTCTCACACACGCACGCACACATACACTAGCACGCATCGGAAACAACACTTTAGACGTTGAAATGTGTGCAGACGTCCTTTGGTTTAGGCATGACACTCAATTTTAGTTTTTATTGATTCAAATGCATTTTCAGACAGAGCAGGGCACTTACTGACTTTGAATGTATCTTCATGGGAATGAGTTGTGTGATCAAATTAATGCTCATTTATGCTTCAGGAGGTCAACCTAAACTAAATACATGTTGAAATGTGTGCATAAGTCCTTTGATTTAGGCGTGAAACTCATTTTGAGATTTTATTGCTTTAAATGCACTTTCAGGCCGAGTAGAGCACGTTTTGTGACTTTTAATGTACCTTCATAGGAATGAGTTGTGTAGTCAAATAAATGCTCATTTAGGCTTCTGGAGGTCAACCTGAACTAAATACATGTTGAAATGTGTGCATAAGTCCTTTGGTTTAGGTGTGACACTCAATTTGAGTTTTTATTGCTTTAAATGCATTTTCAGGCCGAGTAGAGCACGTTTTTTTACTTTAAATGTACCTTCATAGGAATGAGTTGTGTAGTCAAATAAATGCTCATTTAGGCTTCTGGAGGTCAACCTGAACTAAATACATGTTGAAATGTGTGCATAAGTCCTTTGGTTTAGGTGTGACACTCAATTTGAGTTTTTATTGCTTTAAATGCATTTTCAGGCCGAGTAGAGCACGTTTTTTTACTTTAAATGTAGGTTTAGGTGTGACACTCATTTTGATTTTTTCTTGCTTTAAATGCATTTTCAGGCCGAGTAGAGCACGTTTTTGTACTTTGAATGTATCTTCATAGGAATGAGTTGTGTAGTCAAATTAATGCTCATTTAGGCTTCAGGAGGTCGACCTGAACTAAATACACGTTGAAATGTGTGCATTAGTCTTTTGGTTTAGGCGTGACACTCATTTTGAGTTTTTATTGCTTTAAATGCACTTTCAGGCCTAGTTGAGCACGTTTTGTGTCTTTGAATGTACCTTCATAGGAATGAGTTGTATAGACGAAATAATGCTCATTTAGGCTTCAGGAGGTCAACCTGAACTAAATACATGTTGAAATGTGTGTATAAGTCCTTTGGTTTAGGCGTGACACCCAATTTGAGTTTTTATTGCTTTAAATGCATTTTCAGGGGCCGAGTAGAGCACGTTTCTGAGTTTGAATGTATCTTCATAGGAATGAGTTGTGTGATCAAATTAATGGTGATTTAGGCTTCAGGAGGTCAACCTGAACTAAATACATGTTGAAATGTGTGTATAAGTCCTTTGGTTTAGGCGTGACACTCAATTTGAGTTTTTATTGCTTTAAATGCATTTTCAGGCCAAGTAGAGCACGTTTTTTTACTTTAAATGTAGGTTTAGGTGTGACACTCATTTTGAGTTTTTATTGCTTTAAATGCACTTTCAGGCCTAGTTGAGCACGTTTTGTGACTTTGAATGTACCTTCATAGGAATGAGTTGTGTAGTCAAATTAATGCTCATTTAGGCTTCAGGAGGTCAACCTGAACTAAATACATGTTGAAATGTGTGCATAAGTCCTTTGGTTTAGGCGTGACACTCATTTTCAGTTTTTATTGCTTTAAATGCACTTTCAGTCCGAGTTGAGCCCGTTTTTTTACTTTGAATGTTCCTTCATAGGAATGAGTTGTGTAGTCAAATTAATGCTCATTTAGGCTTCAGGAGGTCAACCTGAACTAAATACATGTTGAAATGTGTGCATAAGTCCTTTGGTTTAGGCGTGACACTCATTTTCAGTTTTTATTGCTTTAAATGCACTTTCAGTCCGAGTTGAGCCCGTTTTTTTACTTTGAATGTATCTTCATAGGAATAAGTTGTGTAGTCAAATTAATGCTCATTTAGGCTTCAGGAGGTCCACCTGAACTAAATACATGTTGAAATGTGTGCATAAGTCCTTTGGTTTAGGCGTGACACTCATTTTCAGTTTTTATTGCTTTAAATGCACTTTCAGTCCCAGTTGAGCCCGTTTTTTTACTTTGAATGTTCCTTCATAGGAATGAGTTGTGTAGTCAAATTAATGCTCATTTAGGCTTCAGGAGGTCAACCTGAACTAAATACATGTTGAAATGTGTGCATAAGTCCTTTGGTTTAGGCGTGACACTCATTTTCAGTTTTTATTGCTTTAAATGCACTTTCAGTCCGAGTTGAGCCCGTTTTTTTACTTTGAATGTTCCTTCATAGGAATGATTTGTGTAGTCAAATTAATGCTCATTTAGGCTTCAGGAGGTCAACCTGAACTAAATACATGTTGAAATGTGTGCATAAGTCCTTTGGTTTAGGCGTGACACTCATTTTGAGTTTTTATTGCTTTAAATGCATTTTCAGGCCGAGTAGAGCACGTTTTGTGACTTTGAATGTACCTTCATAGGAATGAGTTGTGTAGTCAAATTAATGCTCATTTAGGCTTCAGGAGGTCAACCTGAACTAAATACATGTTGAAATGTGTGCATAAGTCCTTTGGTTTAGGCGTGACACTCATTTTCAGTTTTTATTGCTTTAAATGCACTTTCAGTCCGAGTTGAGCCCGTTTTTTTACTTTGAATGTATCTTCATAGGAATAAGTTTTGTAGTCAAATTAATGCTCATTTAGGCTTCAGAATGTCAACCTGAACTAAATACATGTTGAAATGTGTGCATAAGTCCTTTGGTTTAGGCGTGACACTCATTTTGAGTTTTTATTGCTTTAAATGCATTTTCAGGCCGAGTAGAGCACGTTTCTGAGTTTGAATGTATCTTCATAGGAATGAGTTGTGTGATCAAATTAATGCTCATTTAGGCTTCAGGAGGTCAACCTGAACTAAATACATGTTGAAATGTGTGCATAAGTCCTTTGGTTTAGGCGTGACACTCATTTTCAGTTTTTATTGCTTTAAATGCACTTTCAGGCCTAGTTGAGCAAGTTTTGTGACTTTGAATGTACCTTCATAGGAATGAGTTGTGTAGTCAAATTAATGCTCATTTAGGCTTCAGGACGTCAACCTGAACTAAGTACATGTTGAAATGTGTGCATAAGTCCTTTGGTTTAGGCGTGACACTCATTTTCAGTTTTTATTGCTTTAAATGCACTTTCAGTCCGAGTTGAGCCCGTTTTTTTACTTTGAATGTTCCTTCATAGGAATGAGTTGTGTAGTCAAATTAATGCTCATTTAGGCTTCAGGAGGTCAACCTGAATTAAATACATGTTGAAATGTGTGCATAAGGCCTTTGGTTTAGGCGTGACACTCATTTTGAGTTTTTATTGCTTAAAATGCATTTTCAGGCCGAGTAGAGCACGTTTTTTTACTTTGAATGTATCTTCATAGGAATAAGTTGTGTAGTCAAATTAATGCTCATTTAGGCTTCAGGACGTCAACCTGAACTAAATACATGTTGAAATGTGTGCATAAGTCCTTTGGTTTAGGCGTGACACTCATTTTCAGTTTTTATTGCTTTAAATGCACTTTCAGTCCGAGTTGAGCCCGTTTTTTTACTTTGAATGTTCCTTCATAGGAATGATTTGTGTAGTCAAATTAATGCTCATTTAGGCTTCAGGAGGTCAACCTGAACTAAATACATGTTGAAATGTGTGCATAAGTCCTTTGGTTTAGGCGTGACACTCATTTTCAGTTTTTATTGCTTTAAATGCACTTTCAGTCCGAGTTGAGCCCGTTTTTTTACTTTGAATGTATCTTCATAGGAATACGTTGTGTAGTCAAATTAATGCTCATTTAGGCTTCAGGAGGTCAACCTGAACTAAATACATGTTGAAATGTGTGCATAAGTCCTTTGGTTTAGGCGTGACACTCATTTTGAGTTTTTATTGCTTTAAATGCACTTTCAGGCCTAGTTGAGCACGTTTTGTGACTTTGAATGTACCTTCATAGGAATGAGTTGTGTAGTCAAATTAATGCTCATTTAGGCTTCAGGAGGTCAACCTGAACTAAATACATGTTGAAATGTGTGCATAAGTCCTTTGGTTTAGGCGTGACACTCATTTTCAGTTTTTATTGCTTTAAATGCACTTTCAGTCCGAGTTGAGCCCGTTTTTTTACTTTGAATGTTCCTTCATAGGAATGAGTTGTGTGGTCAAATTAACGCTCATTTAGGCTTCAGGAGGTCAACCTGAACTAAATAAATGTTGAAATGTGTGCATAAGTCATTTGGTCTAGGCGTGACACTCATTATGAACCATTGATGAAATAAGTTTTATTTTTAAAAAAGCCAAAAAATGTGAAAGGGACGAAATTACAAATGTCCTGTGTGTTTCACATAGAGTACATACAGGCCAGCGATCCCGCTCCCTCTCTTTCTCTGTGACACACACGCTTCCGAGCGCGCCAGCACGCAGCAAGCACACACACAAACGCACGCACACACACTCACACAAACGTACGCACAGACGAGCACGTATCGTAAACAACACACCAACGATGATTTAGATCAAAGAAACACTCACACATGTATGGGCACACGATCACGCGCGCGCAAACACACACACAAACTCATGAGAGGCACACACATCCGCACACGCTACGCATGTAAACAACATTTGGACACTGATTGAAGATCAAAGACTAACCCACGTGGAAGACTGAAAGATGCACAGCCAATCACCTAGGCTTTGCATCTTTTCACTTCCCCCTGCTCTCACACCACGTGGGCTAGATCCACTCGGGCTGTCATTGGTGGACGTCGTCGGTGTCAGAACAAATCAAGTGCAAGCAAAAGTTAAAACCTCTGAGTAATTCGTCATTTTTATCCGAATACAGTACTTTTTGGGGGGGGGGGTGCGCACAACACACACACGCACGCACCCACACAAACACACACAAACACACGCACACACTTACACACTCTCACACACGCACGCACACATACACTAGCAGGCATCGGAAACAACACTTTAGACGTTGAAATGTGTGCAGACGTCCTTTGGTTTAGGCATGACACTCAATTTTAGTTTTTATTGATTCAAATGCATTTTCAGACAGAGCAGGGCACTTGCTGACTTTGAATGTATCTTCATGGGAATGAGTTGTGTGATCAAATTAATGCTCATTTAGGCTTCAGGAGGTCAACCTAAACTAAATACATGTTGAAATGTGTGCATAAGTCCTTTGATTTAGGCGTGAAACTCATTTTGAGTTTTTATTGCTTTAAATGCACTTTCAGTCCGAGTTGAGCCCGTTTTTTTACTTTGAATGTATCTTCATAGGAATAAGTTGTGTAGTCAAATTAATGGTGATTTAGGCTTCAGGAGGTCAACCTGAACTAAATAAATGTTGAAATGTGTGCATAAGTCCTTTGGTTTAGGCGTGACACTCATTTTCAGTTTTTATTGCTTTAAATGCACTTTCAGTCCGAGTTGAGCCCGTTTTTTTACTTTGAATGTTCCTTCATAGGAATGAGTTGTGTAGTCAAATTAATGCTCATTTAGGCTTCAGGAGGTCAACCTGAACTAAATACATGTTGAAATGTGTGGGTAAGGCCTTTGGTTTAGGCGCGACACTCATTTTGAGTTTTTATTGCTTTAAATGCATTTTCAGGCCGAGTAGAGCACGTTTTTTTACTTTGAATGTATCTTCATAGGAATGAGTTGTGTAGTCAAATTAATGCTCATTTAGGCTTCAGGACGTCAACCTGAACTAAATACATGTTGAAATGTGTGCATAAGTCCTTTGGTTTAGGCGTGACACTCATTTTCAGTTTTTATTGCTTTAAATGCACTTTCAGTCCGAGTTGAGCCCGTTTTTTTACTTTGAATGTTTCTTCATAGGAATAAGTTGTGTAGTCAAATTAATGGTGATTTAGGCGTCAGGAGGTCAACCTGAACTAAATACATGTTGAAATGTGTGCATAAGTCCTTTGGTTTAGGCGTGACACTCATTTTCAGTTTTTATTGCTTTAAATGCACTTTCAGTCCGAGTTGAGCCCGTTTTTTTACTTTGAATGTATCTTCATAGGAATAAGTTGTGTAGTCAAATTAATGGTGATTTAGGCTTCAGGAGGTCAACCTGAACTAAATACATGTTGAAATGTGTGCATAAGTCCTTTGGTTTAGGCGTGACACTCATTTTCAGTTTTTATTGCTTTAAATGCACTTTCAGTCCGAGTTGAGCCGTTTTTTTACTTTGAATGTATCTTCATAGGAATAAGTTGTGTAGTCAAATTAATGGTGATTTAGGCTTCAGGAGGTCAACCTGAACTAAATACATGTTGAAATGTGTGCATAAGTCCTTTGGTTTAGGCGTGACACTCATTTTCAGTTTTTATTGCTTTAAATGCACTTTCAGTCCGAGTTGAGCCCGTTTTTTTACTTTGAATGTTCCTTCATAGGAATGAGTTGTGTAGTCAAATTAATGCTCATTTAGGCTTCAGGAGGTCAACCTGAACTAATTACATGTTGAAATGTGTGCGTAAGGCCTTTGGTTTAGGCGCGACACTCATTTTGAGTTTTTATTGCTTTAAATGCATTTTCAGGCCGAGTAGAGCACGTTTTTTTACTTTGAATGTATCTTCATAGGAATAAGTTGTGTAGTCAAATTAATGCTCATTTAGGCTTCAGGACGTCAACCTGAAATAAATACATGTTGAAATGTGTGCATAAGTCCTTTGGTTTAGGCGTGACACTCATTTTCAGTTTTTATTGCTTTAAATGCACTTTCAGTCCGAGTTGAGCCCGTTTTTTTACTTTGAATGTATCTTCATAGGAATAAGTTGTGTAGTCAAATTAATGGTGATTTAGGCTTCAGGAGGTCAACCTGAACTAAATAAATGTTGAAATGTGTGCATAAGTCCTTTGGTTTAGGCGTGACACTCATTTTCAGTTTTTATTGCTTTAAATGCACTTTCAGTCCGAGTTGAGCCGTTTTTTTACTTTGAATGTATCTTCATAGGAATAAGTTGTGTAGTCAAATTAATGCTCATTTAGGCTTCAGGAGGTCAACCTGAACTAAATACATGTTGAAATGTGTGCATAAGTCCTTTGGTTTAGGCGTGACACTCATTTTCAGTTTTTATTGCTTTAAATGCACTTTCAGTCCGAGTTGAGCCCGTTTTTTTACTTTGAATGTTCCTTCATAGGAATGAGTTGTGTAGTCAAATTAATGCTCATTTAGGCTTCACGAGGTCAACCTGAACTAATTACATGTTGAAATGTGTGCGTAAGGCCTTTGGTTTAGGCGCAACACTCATTTTGAGTTTTTATTGCTTTAAATGCATTTTCAGGCCGAGTAGAGCATGTTTTTTTACTTTGAATGTATCTTCATAGGAATAAGTTGTGTAGTCAAATTAATGCTCATTTAGGCTTCAGGACGTCAACCTGAAATAAATACATGTTGAAATGTGTGCAGAAGTCCTTTGGTTTAGGCGTGACACTCATTTTCAGTTTTTATTGCTTTAAATGCACTTTCAGTCCGAGTTGAGCCCGTTTTTTTACTTTGAATGTATCTTCATAGGAATAAGTTGTGTAGTCAAATTAATGGTGATTTAGGCTTCAGGAGGTCAACCTGAACTAAATAAATGTTGAAATGTGTGCATAAGTCCTTTGGTTTAGGCGTGACACTCATTTTCAGTTTTTATTGCTTTAAATGCACTTTCAGTCCGAGTTGAGCCCGTTTTTTTACTTTGAATGTATCTTCATAGGAATAAGTTGTGTAGTCAAATTAATGGTGATTTAGGCTTCAGGAGGTCAACCTGAACTAAATACATGTTGAAATGTGTGCATAAGTCCTTTGGTTTAGGCGTGACACTCATTTTTGAGTTTTTTATTGCTTTAAATGCACTTTCAGGCCTAGTTGAGCACGTTTTGTGACTTTGAATGTACCTTCATAGGAATGAGTTGTGTTGTCAAATTAATGCTCATTTAGGCTTCAGGAGGTCAACCTGAACTAAATAAATGTTGAAATGTGTGCATAAGTCATTTGGTCTAGGCGTGACACTCATTATGAACCATTGATGAAATAAGTTTTATTTTTAAAAAAGCCAAAAAATGTGAAAGGGACGAAATTACAAATGTCCTGTGTGTTTCACATAGAGTACATACAGGCCAGCGATCCCGCTCCCTCTCTTTCTCTGTGACACACACGCTTCCGAGCGCGCCAGCACGCAGCAAGCACACACACAAACGCACGCACACACACTCACACAAACGTACGCACAGACGAGCACGTATCGTAAACAACACACCAACGATGATTTAGATCAAAGAAACACTCACACATGTATGGGCACACGATCACGCGCGCGCAAACACACACACAAACTCATGAGAGGCACACACATCCGCACACGCTACGCATGTAAACAACATTTGGACACTGATTGAAGATCAAAGACTAACCCACGTGGAAGACTGAAAGATGCACAGCCAATCACCTAGGCTTTGCATCTTTTCACTTCCCCCTGCTCTCACACCACGTGGGCTAGATCCACTCGGGCTGTCATTGGTGGACGTCGTCGGTGTCAGAACAAATCAAGTGCAAGCAAAAGTTAAAACCTCTGAGTAATTCGTCATTTTTATCCGAATACAGTACTTTTTGGGGGGGGGTGCGCACAACACACACACGCACGCACCCACACAAACACACACAAACACACGCACACACTTACACACTCTCACACACGCACGCACACATACACTAGCAGGCATCGGAAACAACACTTTAGACGTTGAAATGTGTGCAGACGTCCTTTGGTTTAGGCATGACACTCAATTTTAGTTTTTATTGATTCAAATGCATTTTCAGACAGAGCAGGGCACTTGCTGACTTTGAATGTATCTTCATGGGAATGAGTTGTGTGATCAAATTAATGCTCATTTAGGCTTCAGGAGGTCAACCTAAACTAAATACATGTTGAAATGTGTGCATAAGTCCTTTGATTTAGGCGTGAAACTCATTTTGAGTTTTTATTGCTTTAAATGCACTTTCAGTCCGAGTTGAGCCCGTTTTTTTACTTTGAATGTATCTTCATAGGAATAAGTTGTGTAGTCAAATTAATGGTGATTTAGGCTTCAGGAGGTCAACCTGAACTAAATAAATGTTGAAATGTGTGCATAAGTCCTTTGGTTTAGGCGTGACACTCATTTTCAGTTTTTATTGCTTTAAATGCACTTTCAGTCCGAGTTGAGCCCGTTTTTTTACTTTGAATGTTCCTTCATAGGAATGAGTTGTGTAGTCAAATTAATGCTCATTTAGGCTTCAGGAGGTCAACCTGAACTAAATACATGTTGAAATGTGTGGGTAAGGCCTTTGGTTTAGGCGCGACACTCATTTTGAGTTTTTATTGCTTTAAATGCATTTTCAGGCCGAGTAGAGCACGTTTTTTTACTTTGAATGTATCTTCATAGGAATAAGTTGTGTAGTCAAATTAATGCTCATTTAGGCTTCAGGACGTCAACCTGAACTAAATACATGTTGAAATGTGTGCATAAGTCCTTTGGTTTAGGCGTGACACTCATTTTCAGTTTTTATTGCTTTAAATGCACTTTCAGTCCGAGTTGAGCCCGTTTTTTTACTTTGAATGTTTCTTCATAGGAATAAGTTGTGTAGTCAAATTAATGGTGATTTAGGCGTCAGGAGGTCAACCTGAACTAAATACATGTTGAAATGTGTGCATAAGTCCTTTGGTTTAGGCGTGACACTCATTTTCAGTTTTTATTGCTTTAAATGCACTTTCAGTCCGAGTTGAGCCCGTTTTTTTACTTTGAATGTATCTTCATAGGAATAAGTTGTGTAGTCAAATTAATGGTGATTTAGGCTTCAGGAGGTCAACCTGAACTAAATACATGTTGAAATGTGTGCATAAGTCCTTTGGTTTAGGCGTGACACTCATTTTCAGTTTTTATTGCTTTAAATGCACTTTCAGTCCGAGTTGAGCCGTTTTTTTACTTTGAATGTATCTTCATAGGAATAAGTTGTGTAGTCAAATTAATGGTGATTTAGGCTTCAGGAGGTCAACCTGAACTAAATACATGTTGAAATGTGTGCATAAGTCCTTTGGTTTAGGCGTGACACTCATTTTCAGTTTTTATTGCTTTAAATGCACTTTCAGTCCGAGTTGAGCCCGTTTTTTTACTTTGAATGTTCCTTCATAGGAATGAGTTGTGTAGTCAAATTAATGCTCATTTAGGCTTCAGGAGGTCAACCTGAACTAATTACATGTTGAAATGTGTGCGTAAGGCCTTTGGTTTAGGCACGACACTCATTTTGCGTTTTTATTGCTTTAAATGCATTTTCAGGCCGAGTAGAGCACGTTTTTTTACTTTGAATGTATCTTCATAGGAATAAGTTGTGTAGTCAAATTAATGCTCATTTAGGCTTCAGGACGTCAACCTGAAATAAATACATGTTGAAATGTGTGCATAAGTCCTTTGGTTTAGGCGTGACACTCATTTTCAGTTTTTATTGCTTTAAATGCACTTTCAGTCCGAGTTGAGCCCGTTTTTTTACTTTGAATGTATCTTCATAGGAATAAGTTGTGTAGTCAAATTAATGGTGATTTAGGCTTCAGGAGGTCAACCTGAACTAAATAAATGTTGAAATGTGTGCATAAGTCCTTTGGTTTAGGCGTGACACTCATTTTCAGTTTTTATTGCTTTAAATGCACTTTCAGTCCGAGTTGAGCCGTTTTTTTACTTTGAATGTATCTTCATAGGAATAAGTTGTGTAGTCAAATTAATGCTCATTTAGGCTTCAGGAGGTCAACCTGAACTAAATACATGTTGAAATGTGTGCATAAGTCCTTTGGTTTAGGCGTGACACTCATTTTCAGTTTTTATTGCTTTAAATGCACTTTCAGTCCGAGTTGAGCCCGTTTTTTTACTTTGAATGTTCCTTCATAGGAATGAGTTGTGTAGTCAAATTAATGCTCATTTAGGCTTCACGAGGTCAACCTGAACTAATTACATGTTGAAATGTGTGCGTAAGGCCTTTGGTTTAGGCGCAACACTCATTTTGAGTTTTTATTGCTTTAAATGCATTTTCAGGCCGAGTAGAGCATGTTTTTTTACTTTGAATGTATCTTCATAGGAATAAGTTGTGTAGTCAAATTAATGCTCATTTAGGCTTCAGGACGTCAACCTGAAATAAATACATGTTGAAATGTGTGCAGAAGTCCTTTGGTTTAGGCGTGACACTCATTTTCAGTTTTTATTGCTTTAAATGCACTTTCAGTCCGAGTTGAGCCCGTTTTTTTACTTTGAATGTATCTTCATAGGAATAAGTTGTGTAGTCAAATTAATGGTGATTTAGGCTTCAGGAGGTCAACCTGAACTAAATAAATGTTGAAATGTGTGCATAAGTCCTTTGGTTTAGGCGTGACACTCATTTTCAGTTTTTATTGCTTTAAATGCACTTTCAGTCCGAGTTGAGCCCGTTTTTTTACTTTGAATGTATCTTCATAGGATTAAGTTGTGTAGTCAAATTAATGTTGATTTAGGCTTCAGGAGGTCAACCTGAACTAAATACATGTTGAAATGTGTGCATAAGTCCTTTGGTTTAGGCGTGACACTCATTTTGAGTTTTTATTGCTTTAAATGCACTTTCAGGCCTAGTTGAGCACGTTTTGTGACTTTGAATGTACCTTCATAGGAATGAGTTGTGTAGTCAAATTAATGCTCATTTAGGCTTCAGGAGGTCAACCTGAACTACATACATGTTGAAATGTGTGCATAAGTCCTTTGGTTCAGGCGTGACACTCATTTTCAGTTTTTATTGCTTTAAATGCACTTTCAGTCCGAGTTGAGCCCGTTTTTTTACTTTGAATGTTCCTTCATAGGAATAAGTTGTGTAGTCAAATTAATGCTCATTTAGGCTTCAGGAGGTCAACCTGAACTAAATACATGTTGAAATGTGTGCATAAGTCCTTTGGTTTAGGCGTGACACTCATTTTGAGTTTTTATTGCTTTAAATGCACTTTCAGGCCTAGTTGAGCACGTTTTGTGACTTTTAATGTACCTTCATAGGAATGAGTTGTGTAGTCAAATTAATGCTCATTTAGGGTTCAGGAGGTCAACCTGAACTAAATACATGTTGAAATGTGTGCATAAGTCCTTTGGTTTAGGCGTGACACTCATTTTCAGTTTTTATTGCTTTAAATGCACTTTCAGTCCGAGTTGAGCCGTTTTTTTACTTTAAATGTATCTTCATAGGAATAAGTTGTGTAGTCAAATTAATGCTCATTTAGGCTTCAGAATGTCAACCTGAACTAAATACATGTTGAAATGTGTGCATAAGTCCTTTGGTTTAGGCGTGACATCATTTTGAGTTTTTATTGCTTTAAATGCACTTTCAGGCCTAGTTGAGCACGTTTTGTGACTTTGAATGTACCTTCATAGGAATGAGTTGTGTAGTCAAATTAATGCTCATTTAGGCTTCAGGAGGTCAACCTGAACTAAATACATGTTGAAATGTGTGCATAAGTCCTTTGGTTTAGGCGTGACACTCATTTTGAGTTTTTATTGCTTTAAATGCACTTTCAGTCCGAGTTGAGCCCGTTTTTTTACTTTGAATGTTCCTTCATAGGAATGAGTTGTGTAGTCAAATTAATGCTCATTTAGGCTTCAGGAGGTCAACCTGAACTAATTACATGTTGAAATGTGTGCGTAAGGCCTTTGGTTTAGGCGCGACACTCATTTTGAGTTTTTATTGCTTTAAATGCATTTTCAGGCCGAGTAGAGCACGTTTTTTTACTTTGAATGTATCTTCATAGGAATAAGTTGTGTAGTCAAATTAATGGTGATTTAGGCTTCAGGAGGTCAACCTGAACTAAATACATGTTGAAATGTGTGCATAAGTCCTTTGGTTTAGGCGTGACACTCATTTTCAGTTTTTATTGCTTTAAATGCACTTTCAGTCCGAGTTGAGCCCGTTTTTTTACTTTGAATGTATCTTCATAGGAATAAGTTGTGTAGTCAAATTAATGGTGATTTAGGCTTCAGGAGGTCAACCTGAACTAAATACATGTTGAAATGTGTGCATAAGTCCTTTGGTTTAGGCGTGACACTCATTTTTGAGTTTTTTATTGCTTTAAATGCACTTTCAGGCCTAGTTGAGCACGTTTTGTGACTTTGAATGTACCTTCATAGGAATGAGTTGTGTTGTCAAATTAATGCTCATTTAGGCTTCAGGAGGTCAACCTGAACTAAATAAATGTTGAAATGTGTGCATAAGTCATTAGGTCTAGGCGTGACACTCATTATGAACCATTGATGAAATAAGTTTTATTTTTAAAAAAGCCAAAAAATGTGAAAGGGACGAAATTACAAATGTCCTGTGTGTTTCACATAGAGTACATACAGGCCAGCGATCCCGCTCCCTCTCTTTCTCTGTGACACACACGCTTCCGAGCGCGCCAGCACGCAGCAAGCACACACACAAACGCACGCACACACACTCACACAAACGTACGCACAGACGAGCACGTATCGTAAACAACAGACCAACGATGATTTAGATCAAAGAAACATTCACACATGTATGGGCACACGATCACGCGCGCGCAAACACACACACAAACTCATGAGAGGCACACACATCCGCACACGCTACGCATGTAAACAACATTTGGACACTGATTGAAGATCAAAGACTAACCCACGTGGAAGACTGAAAGATGCACAGCCAATCACCTAGGCTTTGCATCTTTTCACCTCCCCCTGCTCTCACACCACGTGGGCTAGATCCACTCGGGCTGTCATTGGTGGACGTCGTCGGTGTCAGAACAAATCAAGTGCAAGCAAAAGTTAAAACCTCTGAGTAATTCGTCATTTTTATCCGAATACAGTACTTTTTTGGGGGGGGGTGCGCACAACACACACGCACGCACCCACACAAACACACACAAACACACGCACACACTTACACACTCTCACACACGCACGCACACATACACTAGCAGGCATCGGAAACAACACTTTAGACGTTGAAATGTGTGCAGACGTCCTTTGGTTTAGGCATGACACTCAATTTTAGTTTTTATTGATTCAAATGCATTTTCAGACAGAGCAGGGCACTTGCTGACTTTGAATGTATCTTCATGGGAATGAGTTGTGTGATCAAATTAATGCTCATTTAGGCTTCAGGAGGTCAACCTAAACTAAATACATGTTGAAATGTGTGCATAAGTCCTTTGATTTAGGCGTGAAACTCATTTTGAGTTTTTATTGCTTTAAATGCACTTTCAGTCCGAGTTGAGCCCGTTTTTTTACTTTGAATGTTCCTTCATAGGAATAAGTTGTGTAGTCAAATTAATGGTGATTTAGGCGTCAGGAGGTCAACCTGAACTAAATACATGTTGAAATGTGTGCATAAGTCCTTTGGTTTAGGCGTGACACTCATTTTCAGTTTTTATTGCTTTAAATGCACTTTCAGTCCGAGTTGAGCCCGTTTTTTTACTTTGAATGTATCTTCATAGGATTAAGTTGTGTAGTCAAATTAATGGTGATTTAGGCTTCAGGAGGTCAACCTGAACTAAATACATGTTGAAATGTGTGCATAAGTCCTTTGGTTTAGGCGTCACACTCATTTTGAGTTTTTATTGCTTTAAATGCACTTTCAGGCCTAGTTGAGCACGTTTTGTGACTTTGAATGTACCTTCATAGGAATGAGTTGTGTAGTCAAATTAATGCTCATTTAGGCTTCAGGAGGTCAACCTGAACTAAATACATGTTGAAATGTGTGGGTAAGGCCTTTGGTTTAGGCGCGACACTCATTTTGAGTTTTTATTGCTTTAAATGCATTTTCAGGCCGAGTAGAGCACGTTTTTTTACTTTGAATGTATCTTCATAGGAATAAGTTGTGTAGTCAAATTAATGCTCATTTAGGCTTCAGGAGGTCAACCTGAACTAAATACATGTTGAAATGTGTGCATAAGTCCTTTGGTTTAGGCGTGACACTCATTTTCAGTTTTTATTGCTTTAAATGCACTTTCAGTCCGAGTTGAGCCCGTTTTTTTACTTTGAATGTTCCTTCATAGGAATGAGTTGTGTAGTCAAATTAATGCTCATTTAGGCTTCAGGAGGTCAACCTGAACTAATTACATGTTGAAATGTGTGCGTAAGGCCTTTGGTTTAGGCGCGACACTCATTTTGAGTTTTTATTGCTTTAAATGCATTTTCAGGCCGAGTAGAGCACGTTTTTTTACTTTGAATGTATCTTCATAGGAATAAGTTGTGTAGTCAAATTAATGGTGATTTAGGCTTCAGGAGGTCAACCTGAACTAAATACATGTTGAAATGTGTGCATAAGTCCTTTGGTTTAGGCGTGACACTCATTTTTGAGTTTTTTATTGCTTTAAATGCACTTTCAGGCCTAGTTGAGCACGTTTTGTGACTTTGAATGTACCTTCATAGGAATGAGTTGTGTTGTCAAATTAATGCTCATTTAGGCTTCAGGAGGTCAACCTGAACAAAATAAATGTTGAAATGTGTGCATAAGTCATTAGGTCTAGGCGTGACACTCATTATGAACCATTGATGAAATAAGTTTTATTTTTAAAAAAGCCAAAAAATGTGAAAGGGACGAAATTACAAATGTCCTGTGTGTTTCACATAGAGTACATACAGGCCAGCGATCCCGCTCCCTCTCTTTCTCTGTGACACACACGCTTCCGAGCGCGCCAGCACGCAGCAAGCACACACACAAACGCACGCACACACACTCACACAAACGTACGCACAGACGAGCACGTATCGTAAACAACAGACCAACGATGATTTAGATCAAAGAAACATTCACACATGTATGGGCACACGATCACGCGCGCGCAAACACACACACAAACTCATGAGAGGCACACACATCCGCACACGCTACGCATGTAAACAACATTTGGACACTGATTGAAGATCAAAGACTAACCCACGTGGAAGACTGAAAGATGCACAGCCAATCACCTAGGCTTTGCATCTTTTCACCTCCCCCTGCTCTCACACCACGTGGGCTAGATCCACTCGGGCTGTCATTGGTGGACGTCGTCGGTGTCAGAACAAATCAAGTGCAAGCAAAAGTTAAAACCTCTGAGTAATTCGTCATTTTTATCCGAATACAGTACTTTTTTGGGGGGGGGGTGCGCACAACACACACGCACGCACCCACACAAACACACACAAACACACGCACACACTTACACACTCTCACACACGCACGCACACATACACTAGCAGGCATCGGAAACAACACTTTAGACGTTGAAATGTGTGCAGACGTCCTTTGGTTTAGGCATGACACTCAATTTTAGTTTTTATTGATTCAAATGCATTTTCAGACAGAGCAGGGCACTTGCTGACTTTGAATGTATCTTCATGGGAATGAGTTGTGTGATCAAATTAATGCTCATTTAGGCTTCAGGAGGTCAACCTAAACTAAATACATGTTGAAATGTGTGCATAAGTCCTTTGATTTAGGCGTGAAACTCATTTTGAGTTTTTATTGCTTTAAATGCACTTTCAGGCCTAGTTGAGCACGTTTTGTGACTTTTAATGTACCTTCATAGGAATGAGTTGTGTAGTCAAATTAATGCTCATTTAGGGTTCAGGAGGTCAACCTGAACTAAATACATGTTGAAATGTGTGCATAAGTCCTTTGGTTTAGGCGTGACACTCATTTTCAGTTTTTATTGCTTTAAATGCACTTTCAGTCCGAGTTGAGCCGTTTTTTTACTTTGAATGTATCTTCATAGGAATAAGTTGTGTAGTCAAATTAATGCTCATTTAGGCTTCAGAATGTCAACCTGAACTAAATACATGTTGAAATGTGTGCATAAGTCCTTTGGTTTAGGCGTGACACTCATTTTCAGTTATTATTGCTTTAAATGCACTTTCAGTCCGAGTTGAGCCCGTTTTTTTACTTTGAATGTACCTTCATAGGAATGAGTTGTGTAGTCAAATTAATGCTCATTTAGGCTTCAGGAGGTCAACCTGAACTATATACATGTTGAAATGTGTGCATAAGTCCTTTGGTTTAGGCGTGACACTCATTTTCAGTTATTATTGCTTTAAATGCACTTTCAGTCCGAGTTGAGCCGTTTTTTTACTTTGAATGTATCTTCATAGGAATAAGTTGTGTAGTCAAATTAATGCTCATTTAGGCTTCAGAATGTCAACCTGAACTAAATACATGTTGAAATGTGTGCATAAGTCCTTTGGTTTAGGCGTGACACTCATTTTGAGTTTTTATTGCTTTAAATGCACTTTCAGGCCTAGTTGAGCACGTTTTGTGACTTTGAATGTACCTTCATAGGAATGAGTTGTGTAGTCAAATTAATGCTCATTTAGGCTTCAGGAGGTCAACCTGAACTAAATACATGTTGAAATGTGTGGGTAAGGCCTTTGGTTTAGGCGCGACACTCATTTTGAGTTTTTATTGCTTTAAATGCATTTTCAGGCCGAGTAGAGCACGTTTTTTTACTTTGAATGTATCTTCATAGGAATAAGTTGTGTAGTCAAATTAATGCTCATTTAGGCTTCAGGACGTCAACCTGAACTAAATACATGTTGAAATGTGTGCATAAGTCCTTTGGTTTAGGCGTGACACTCATTTTCAGTTTTTATTGCTTTAAATGCACTTTCAGGCCTAGTTGAGCACGTTTTGTGACTTTGAATGTACCTTCATAGGAATGAGTTGTGTAGTCAAATTAATGCTCATTTAGGCTTTAGGAGGTCAACCTGAACTAAATACATGTTGAAATGTGTGCATAAGTCCTTTGGTTTAGGCGTGACACTCATTTTCAGTTTTTATTGCTTTAAATGCACTTTCAGTCCGAGTTTAGCCCGTTTTTTTACTTTGAATGTATCTTCATAGGAATAAGTTGTGTAGTCAAATTATACTCATTTAGGCTTCAGGAGGTCAACCTGAACTAAATACATGTTGAAATGTGTGCATAAGTCCTTTGGTTTAGGCGTGACACTCATTTTGAGTTTTTATTGCTTTAAATGCACTTTCAGGCCTAGTTGAGCACGTTTTGTGACTTTGAATGTACCTTCATAGGAATGAGTTGTGTAGTCAAATTAATGCTCATTTAGGCTTCAGGAGGTCAACCTGAACTAAATATATGTTGAAATGTGTGCATAAGTCCTTTGGTTTAGGCGTGACACTCATTTTCAGTTATTATTGCTTTAAATGCACTTTCAGTCCGAGTTGAGCCGTTTTTTTACTTTGAATGTATCTTCATAGGAATAAGTTGTGTAGTCAAATTAATGCTCATTTAGGCTTCAGAATGTCAACCTGAACTAAATACATGTTGAAATGTGTGCATAAGTCCTTTGGTTTAGGCGTGACACTCATTTTGAGTTTTTATTGCTTTAAATGCACTTTCAGGCCTAGTTGAGCACGTTTTGTGACTTTGAATGTACCTTCATAGGAATGAGTTGTGTAGTCAAATTAATGCTCATTTAGGCTTCAGGAGGTCAACCTGAACTAAATACATGTTGAAATGTGTGGGTAAGGCCTTTGGTTTAGGCGCGACACTCATTTTGAGTTTTTATTGCTTTAAATGCATTTTCAGGCCGAGTAGAGCACGTTTTTTTACTTTGAATGTATCTTCATAGGAATAAGTTGTGTAGTCAAATTAATGCTCATTTAGGCTTCAGGACGTCAACCTGAACTAAATACATGTTGAAATGTGTGCATAAGTCCTTTGGTTTAGGCGTGACACTCATTTTCAGTTTTTATTGCTTTAAATGCACTTTCAGTCCGAGTTGAGCCCGTTTTTTTACTTTGAATGTTTCTTCATAGGAATAAGTTGTGTAGTCAAATTAATGGTGATTTAGGCGTCAGGAGGTCAACCTGAACTAAATACATGTTGAAATGTGTGCATAAGTCCTTTGGTTTAGGCGTGACACTCATTTTCAGTTTTTATTGCTTTAAATGCACTTTCAGTCCGAGTTGAGCCCGTTTTTTTACTTTGAATGTATCTTCATAGGATTAAGTTGTGTAGTCAAATTAATGGTGATTTAGGCTTCAGGAGGTCAACCTGAACTAAATACATGTTGAAATGTGTGCATAAGTCCTTTGGTTTAGGCGTCACACTCATTTTGAGTTTTTATTGCTTTAAATGCACTTTCAGGCCTAGTTGAGCACGTTTTGTGACTTTGAATGTACCTTCATAGGAATGAGTTGTGTAGTCAAATTAATGCTCATTTAGGCTTCAGGAGGTCAACCTGAACTAAATACATGTTGAAATGTGTGGGTAAGGCCTTTGGTTTAGGCGCGACACTCATTTTGAGTTTTTATTGCTTTAAATGCATTTTCAGGCCGAGTAGAGCACGTTTTTTTACTTTGAATGTATCTTCATAGGAATAAGTTGTGTAGTCAAATTAATGCTCATTTAGGCTTCAGGACGTCAACCTGAACTAAATACATGTTGAAATGTGTGCATAAGTCCTTTGGTTTAGGCGTGACACTCATTTTCAGTTTTTATTGCTTTAAATGCACTTTCAGTCCGAGTTGAGCCCGTTTTTTTACTTTGAATGTTTCTTCATAGGAATAAGTTGTGTAGTCAAATTAATGCTCATTTAGGCTTCAGAATGTCAACCTGAACTAAATACATGTTGAAATGTGTGCATAAGTCCTTTGGTTTAGGCGTGACACTCATTTTCAGTTTTTATTGCTTTAAATGCACTTTCAGTCCGAGTTGAGCCCGTTTTTTTACTTTGAATGTATCTTCATAGGAATAAGTTGTGTAGTCAAATTATACTCATTTAGGCTTCAGGAGGTCAACCTGAACTAAATACATGTTGAAATGTGTGCATAAGTCCTTTGGTTTAGGCGTGACACTCATTTTGAGTTTTTATTGCTTTAAATGCACTTTCAGGCCTAGTTGAGCACGTTTTGTGACTTTGAATGTACCTTCATAGGAATGAGTTGTGTAGTCAAATTAATGCTCATTTAGGCTTCAGGAGGTCAACCTGAACTAAATATATGTTGAAATGTGTGCATAAGTCCTTTGGTTCAGGCGTGACACTCATTTTCAGTTTTTATTGCTTTAAATGCACTTTCAGTCCGAGTTGAGCCCGTTTTTTTACTTTGAATGTTCCTTCATAGGAATAAGTTGTGTAGTCAAATTAATGCTCATTTAGGCTTCAGGAGGTCAACCTGAACTAAATACATGTTGAAATGTGTGCATAAGTCCTTTGGTTTAGGCGTGACACTCATTTTGAGTTTTTATTGCTTTAAATGCACTTTCAGGCCTAGTTGAGCACGTTTTGTGACTTTTAATGTACCTTCATAGGAATGAGTTGTGTAGTCAAATTAATGCTCATTTAGGGTTCAGGAGGTCAACCTGAACTAAATACATGTTGAAATGTGTGCATAAGTCCTTTGGTTTAGGCGTGACACTCATTTTCAGTTTTTATTGCTTTAAATGCACTTTCAGTCCGAGTTGAGCCGTTTTTTTACTTTAAATGTATCTTCATAGGAATAAGTTGTGTAGTCAAATTAATGCTCATTTAGGCTTCAGAATGTCAACCTGAACTAAATACATGTTGAAATGTGTGCATAAGTCCTTTGGTTTAGGCGTGACATCATTTTGAGTTTTTATTGCTTTAAATGCACTTTCAGGCCTAGTTGAGCACGTTTTGTGACTTTGAATGTACCTTCATAGGAATGAGTTGTGTAGTCAAATTAATGCTCATTTAGGCTTCAGGAGGTCAACCTGAACTAAATACATGTTGAAATGTGTGCATAAGTCCTTTGGTTTAGGCGTGACACTCATTTTGAGTTTTTATTGCTTTAAATGCACTTTCAGTCCGAGTTGAGCCCGTTTTTTTACTTTGAATGTTCCTTCATAGGAATGAGTTGTGTAGTCAAATTAATGCTCATTTAGGCTTCAGGAGGTCAACCTGAACTAATTACATGTTGAAATGTGTGCGTAAGGCCTTTGGTTTAGGCGCGACACTCATTTTGAGTTTTTATTGCTTTAAATGCATTTTCAGGCCGAGTAGAGCACGTTTTTTTACTTTGAATGTATCTTCATAGGAATAAGTTGTGTAGTCAAATTAATGGTGATTTAGGCTTCAGGAGGTCAACCTGAACTAAATACATGTTGAAATGTGTGCATAAGTCCTTTGGTTTAGGCGTGACACTCATTTTCAGTTTTTATTGCTTTAAATGCACTTTCAGTCCGAGTTGAGCCCGTTTTTTTACTTTGAATGTATCTTCATAGGAATAAGTTGTGTAGTCAAATTAATGGTGATTTAGGCTTCAGGAGGTCAACCTGAACTAAATACATGTTGAAATGTGTGCATAAGTCCTTTGGTTTAGGCGTGACACTCATTTTTGAGTTTTTTATTGCTTTAAATGCACTTTCAGGCCTAGTTGAGCACGTTTTGTGACTTTGAATGTACCTTCATAGGAATGAGTTGTGTTGTCAAATTAATGCTCATTTAGGCTTCAGGAGGTCAACCTGAACTAAATAAATGTTGAAATGTGTGCATAAGTCATTAGGTCTAGGCGTGACACTCATTATGAACCATTGATGAAATAAGTTTTATTTTTAAAAAAGCCAAAAAATGTGAAAGGGACGAAATTACAAATGTCCTGTGTGTTTCACATAGAGTACATACAGGCCAGCGATCCCGCTCCCTCTCTTTCTCTGTGACACACACGCTTCCGAGCGCGCCAGCACGCAGCAAGCACACACACAAACGCACGCACACACACTCACACAAACGTACGCACAGACGAGCACGTATCGTAAACAACAGACCAACGATGATTTAGATCAAAGAAACATTCACACATGTATGGGCACACGATCACGCGCGCGCAAACACACACACAAACTCATGAGAGGCACACACATCCGCACACGCTACGCATGTAAACAACATTTGGACACTGATTGAAGATCAAAGACTAACCCACGTGGAAGACTGAAAGATGCACAGCCAATCACCTAGGCTTTGCATCTTTTCACCTCCCCCTGCTCTCACACCACGTGGGCTAGATCCACTCGGGCTGTCATTGGTGGACGTCGTCGGTGTCAGAACAAATCAAGTGCAAGCAAAAGTTAAAACCTCTGAGTAATTCGTCATTTTTATCCGAATACAGTACTTTTTTGGGGGGGGGTGCGCACAACACACACGCACGCACCCACACAAACACACACAAACACACGCACACACTTACACACTCTCACACACGCACGCACACATACACTAGCAGGCATCGGAAACAACACTTTAGACGTTGAAATGTGTGCAGACGTCCTTTGGTTTAGGCATGACACTCAATTTTAGTTTTTATTGATTCAAATGCATTTTCAGACAGAGCAGGGCACTTGCTGACTTTGAATGTATCTTCATGGGAATGAGTTGTGTGATCAAATTAATGCTCATTTAGGCTTCAGGAGGTCAACCTAAACTAAATACATGTTGAAATGTGTGCATAAGTCCTTTGATTTAGGCGTGAAACTCATTTTGAGTTTTTATTGCTTTAAATGCACTTTCAGGCCTAGTTGAGCACGTTTTGTGACTTTTAATGTACCTTCATAGGAATGAGTTGTGTAGTCAAATTAATGCTCATTTAGGGTTCAGGAGGTCAACCTGAACTAAATACATGTTGAAATGTGTGCATAAGTCCTTTGGTTTAGGCGTGACACTCATTTTCAGTTTTTATTGCTTTAAATGCACTTTCAGTCCGAGTTGAGCCGTTTTTTTACTTTGAATGTATCTTCATAGGAATAAGTTGTGTAGTCAAATTAATGCTCATTTAGGCTTCAGAATGTCAACCTGAACTAAATACATGTTGAAATGTGTGCATAAGTCCTTTGGTTTAGGCGTGACACTCATTTTCAGTTATTATTGCTTTAAATGCACTTTCAGTCCGAGTTGAGCCCGTTTTTTTACTTTGAATGTACCTTCATAGGAATGAGTTGTGTAGTCAAATTAATGCTCATTTAGGCTTCAGGAGGTCAACCTGAACTATATACATGTTGAAATGTGTGCATAAGTCCTTTGGTTTAGGCGTGACACTCATTTTCAGTTATTATTGCTTTAAATGCACTTTCAGTCCGAGTTGAGCCGTTTTTTTACTTTGAATGTATCTTCATAGGAATAAGTTGTGTAGTCAAATTAATGCTCATTTAGGCTTCAGAATGTCAACCTGAACTAAATACATGTTGAAATGTGTGCATAAGTCCTTTGGTTTAGGCGTGACACTCATTTTGAGTTTTTATTGCTTTAAATGCACTTTCAGGCCTAGTTGAGCACGTTTTGTGACTTTGAATGTACCTTCATAGGAATGAGTTGTGTAGTCAAATTAATGCTCATTTAGGCTTCAGGAGGTCAACCTGAACTAAATACATGTTGAAATGTGTGGGTAAGGCCTTTGGTTTAGGCGCGACACTCATTTTGAGTTTTTATTGCTTTAAATGCATTTTCAGGCCGAGTAGAGCACGTTTTTTTACTTTGAATGTATCTTCATAGGAATAAGTTGTGTAGTCAAATTAATGCTCATTTAGGCTTCAGGACGTCAACCTGAACTAAATACATGTTGAAATGTGTGCATAAGTCCTTTGGTTTAGGCGTGACACTCATTTTCAGTTTTTATTGCTTTAAATGCACTTTCAGGCCTAGTTGAGCACGTTTTGTGACTTTGAATGTACCTTCATAGGAATGAGTTGTGTAGTCAAATTAATGCTCATTTAGGCTTTAGGAGGTCAACCTGAACTAAATACATGTTGAAATGTGTGCATAAGTCCTTTGGTTTAGGCGTGACACTCATTTTCAGTTTTTATTGCTTTAAATGCACTTTCATTCCGAGTTGAGCCCGTTTTTTTACTTTGAATGTATCTTCATAGGAATAAGTTGTGTAGTCAAATTATACTCATTTAGGCTTCAGGAGGTCAACCTGAACTAAATACATGTTGAAATGTGTGCATAAGTCCTTTGGTTTAGGCGTGACACTCATTTTGAGTTTTTATTGCTTTAAATGCACTTTCAGGCCTAGTTGAGCACGTTTTGTGACTTTGAATGTACCTTCATAGGAATGAGTTGTGTAGTCAAATTAATGCTCATTTAGGCTTCAGGAGGTCAACCTGAACTAAATATATGTTGAAATGTGTGCATAAGTCCTTTGGTTTAGGCGTGACACTCATTTTCAGTTATTATTGCTTTAAATGCACTTTCAGTCCGAGTTGAGCCGTTTTTTTACTTTGAATGTATCTTCATAGGAATAAGTTGTGTAGTCAAATTAATGCTCATTTAGGCTTCAGAATGTCAACCTGAACTAAATACATGTTGAAATGTGTGCATAAGTCCTTTGGTTTAGGCGTGACACTCATTTTGAGTTTTTATTGCTTTAAATGCACTTTCAGGCCTAGTTGAGCACGTTTTGTGACTTTGAATGTACCTTCATAGGAATGAGTTGTGTAGTCAAATTAATGCTCATTTAGGCTTCAGGAGGTCAACCTGAACTAAATACATGTTGAAATGTGTGGGTAAGGCCTTTGGTTTAGGCGCGACACTCATTTTGAGTTTTTATTGCTTTAAATGCATTTTCAGGCCGAGTAGAGCACGTTTTTTTACTTTGAATGTATCTTCATAGGAATAAGTTGTGTAGTCAAATTAATGCTCATTTAGGCTTCAGGACGTCAACCTGAACTAAATACATGTTGAAATGTGTGCATAAGTCCTTTGGTTTAGGCGTGACACTCATTTTCAGTTTTTATTGCTTTAAATGCACTTTCAGTCCGAGTTGAGCCCGTTTTTTTACTTTGAATGTTTCTTCATAGGAATAAGTTGTGTAGTCAAATTAATGGTGATTTAGGCGTCAGGAGGTCAACCTGAACTAAATACATGTTGAAATGTGTGCATAAGTCCTTTGGTTTAGGCGTGACACTCATTTTCAGTTTTTATTGCTTTAAATGCACTTTCAGTCCGAGTTGAGCCCGTTTTTTTACTTTGAATGTATCTTCATAGGATTAAGTTGTGTAGTCAAATTAATGGTGATTTAGGCTTCAGGAGGTCAACCTGAACTAAATACATGTTGAAATGTGTGCATAAGTCCTTTGGTTTAGGCGTCACACTCATTTTGAGTTTTTATTGCTTTAAATGCACTTTCAGGCCTAGTTGAGCACGTTTTGTGACTTTGAATGTACCTTCATAGGAATGAGTTGTGTAGTCAAATTAATGCTCATTTAGGCTTCAGGAGGTCAACCTGAACTAAATACATGTTGAAATGTGTGGGTAAGGCCTTTGGTTTAGGCGCGACACTCATTTTGAGTTTTTATTGCTTTAAATGCATTTTCAGGCCGAGTAGAGCACGTTTTTTTACTTTGAATGTATCTTCATAGGAATAAGTTGTGTAGTCAAATTAATGCTCATTTAGGCTTCAGGACGTCAACCTGAACTAAATACATGTTGAAATGTGTGCATAAGTCCTTTGGTTTAGGCGTGACACTCATTTTCAGTTTTTATTGCTTTAAATGCACTTTCAGTCCGAGTTGAGCCCGTTTTTTTACTTTGAATGTTTCTTCATAGGAATAAGTTGTGTAGTCAAATTAATGCTCATTTAGGCTTCAGAATGTCAACCTGAACTAAATACATGTTGAAATGTGTGCATAAGTCCTTTGGTTTAGGCGTGACACTCATTTTCAGTTTTTATTGCTTTAAATGCACTTTCAGTCCGAGTTGAGCCCGTTTTTTTACTTTGAATGTATCTTCATAGGAATAAGTTGTGTAGTCAAATTATACTCATTTAGGCTTCAGGAGGTCAACCTGAACTAAATACATGTTGAAATGTGTGCATAAGTCCTTTGGTTTAGGCGTGACACTCATTTTGAGTTTTTATTGCTTTAAATGCACTTTCAGGCCTAGTTGAGCACGTTTTGTGACTTTGAATGTACCTTCATAGGAATGAGTTGTGTAGTCAAATTAATGCTCATTTAGGCTTCAGGAGGTCAACCTGAACTAAATATATGTTGAAATGTGTGCATAAGTCCTTTGGTTTAGGCGTGACACTCATTTTCAGTTATTATTGCTTTAAATGCACTTTCAGTCCGAGTTGAGCCGTTTTTTTACTTTGAATGTATCTTCATAGGAATAAGTTGTGTAGTCAAATTAATGCTCATTTAGGCTTCAGAATGTCAACCTGAACTAAATACATGTTGAAATGTGTGCATAAGTCCTTTGGTTTAGGCGTGACACTCATTTTGAGTTTTTATTGCTTTAAATGCACTTTCAGGCCTAGTTGAGCACGTTTTGTGACTTTGAATGTACCTTCATAGGAATGAGTTGTGTAGTCAAATTAATGCTCATTTAGGCTTCAGGAGGTCAACCTGAACTAAATACATGTTGAAATGTGTGGGTAAGGCCTTTGGTTTAGGCGCCACACTCATTTTGAGTTTTTATTGCTTTAAATGCATTTTCAGGCCGAGTAGAGCACGTTTTTTTACTTTGAATGTATCTTCATAGGAATAAGTTGTGTAGTCAAATTAATGCTCATTTAGGCTTCAGGACGTCAACCTGAACTAAATACATGTTGAAATGTGTGCATAAGTCCTTTGGTTTAGGCGTGACACTCATTTTCAGTTTTTATTGCTTTAAATGCACTTTCAGTCCGAGTTGAGCCCGTTTTTTTACTTTGAATGTTTCTTCATAGGAATAAGTTGTGTAGTCAAATTAATGGTGATTTAGGCGTCAGGAGGTCAACCTGAACTAAATACATGTTGAAATGTGTGCATAAGTCCTTTGGTTTAGGCGTGACACTCATTTTCAGTTTTTATTGCTTTAAATGCACTTTCAGTCCGAGTTGAGCCCGTTTTTTTACTTTGAATGTATCTTCATAGGAATAAGTTGTGTAGTCAAATTAATGGTGATTTAGGCTTCAGGAGGTCAACCTGAACTAAATACATGTTGAAATGTGTGCATAAGTCCTTTGGTTTAGGCGTGACACTCATTTTCAGTTTTTATTGCTTTAAATGCACTTTCAGTCCGAGTTGAGCCGTTTTTTTACTTTGAATGTATCTTCATAGGAATAAGTTGTGTAGTCAAATTAATGCTCATTTAGGCTTCAGGAGGTCAACCTGAACTAAATACATGTTGAAATGTGTGCATAAGTCCTTTGGTTTAGGCGTGACACTCATTTTCAGTTTTTATTGCTTTAAATGCACTTTCAGTCCGAGTTGAGCCCGTTTTTTTACTTTGAATGTTCCTTCATAGGAATGAGTTGTGTAGTCAAATTAATGCTCATTTAGGCTTCAGGAGGTCAACCTGAACTAATTACATGTTGAAATGTGTGCGTAAGGCCTTTGGTTTAGGCGCGACACTCATTTTGAGTTTTTATTGCTTTAAATGCATTTTCAGGCCGAGTTGAGCCCGTTTTTTTACTTTGAATGTATCTTCATAGGAATAAGTTGTGTAGTCAAATTAATGGTGATTTAGGCTTCAGGAGGTCAACCTGAACTAAATAAATGTTGAAATGTGTGCATAAGTCCTTTGGTTTAGGCGTGACACTCATTTTCAGTTTTTATTGCTTTAAATGCACTTTCAGTCCGAGTTGAGCCGTTTTTTTACTTTGAATGTATCTTCATAGGAATAAGTTGTGTAGTCAAATTAATGCTCATTTAGGCTTCAGGAGGTCAACCTGAACTAAATACATGTTGAAATGTGTGCATAAGTCCTTTGGTTTAGGCGTGACACTCATTTTCAGTTTTTATTGCTTTAAATGCACTTTCAGTCCGAGTTGAGCCCGTTTTTTTACTTTGAATGTTCCTTCATAGGAATGAGTTGTGTAGTCAAATTAATGCTCATTTAGGCTTCAGGAGGTCAACCTGAACTAATTACATGTTGAAATGTGTGCGTAAGGCCTTTGGTTTAGGCGCGACACTCATTTTGAGTTTTTATTGCTTTAAATGCATTTTCAGGCCGAGTAGAGCACGTTTTTTTACTTTGAATGTATCTTCATAGGAATAAGTTGTGTAGTCAAATTAATGCTCATTTAGGCTTCAGGACGTCAACCTGAAATAAATACATGTTGAAATGTGTGCAGAAGTCCTTTGGTTTAGGCGTGACACTCATTTTCAGTTTTTATTGCTTTAAATGCACTTTCAGTCCGAGTTGAGCCCGTTTTTTTACTTTGAATGTATCTTCATAGGAATAAGTTGTGTAGTCAAATTAATGGTGATTTAGGCTTCAGGAGGTCAACCTGAACTAAATAAATGTTGAAATGTGTGCATAAGTCCTTTGGTTTAGGCGTGACACTCATTTTCAGTTTTTATTGCTTTAAATGCACTTTCAGTCCGAGTTGAGCCGTTTTTTTACTTTGAATGTATCTTCATAGGAATAAGTTGTGTAGTCAAATTAATGCTCATTTAGGCTTCAGGAGGTCAACCTGAACTAAATACATGTTGAAATGTGTGCATAAGTCCTTTGGTTTAGGCGTGACACTCATTTTCAGTTTTTATTGCTTTAAATGCACTTTCAGTCCGAGTTGAGCCCGTTTTTTTACTTTGAATGTTCCTTCATAGGAATGAGTTGTGTAGTCAAATTAATGCTCATTTAGGCTTCACGAGGTCAACCTGAACTAATTACATGTTGAAATGTGTGCGTAAGGCCTTTGGTTTAGGCGCAACACTCATTTTGAGTTTTTATTGCTTTAAATGCATTTTCAGGCCGAGTAGAGCACGTTTTTTTACTTTGAATGTATCTTCATAGGAATAAGTTGTGTAGTCAAATTAATGCTCATTTAGGCTTCAGGACGTCAACCTGAAATAAATACATGTTGAAATGTGTGCATAAGTCCTTTGGTTTAGGCGTGACACTCATTTTCAGTTTTTATTGCTTTAAATGCACTTTCAGTCCGAGTTGAGCCCGTTTTTTTACTTTGAATGTATCTTCATAGGAATAAGTTGTGTAGTCAAATTAATGGTGATTTAGGCTTCAGGAGGTCAACCTGAACTAAATAAATGTTGAAATGTGTGCATAAGTCCTTTGGTTTAGGCGTGACACTCATTTTGAGTTTTTATTGCTTTAAATGCACTTTCAGTCCGAGTTGAGCCCGTTTTTTTACTTTGAATGTATCTTCATAGGATTAAGTTGTGTAGTCAAATTAATGTTGATTTAGGCTTCAGGAGGTCAACCTGAACTAAATACATGTTGAAATGTGTGCATAAGTCCTTTGGTTTAGGCGTGACACTCATTTTGAGTTTTTATTGCTTTAAATGCACTTTCAGGCCTAGTTGAGCACGTTTTGTGACTTTGAATGTACCTTCATAGGAATGAGTTGTGTAGTCAAATTAATGCTCATTTAGGCTTCAGGAGGTCAACCTGAACTAAATACATGTTGAAATGTGTGCATAAGTCCTTTGGTTTAGGCGTGACACTCATTTTGAGTTTTTATTGCTTTAAATGCACTTTCAGTCCGAGTTGAGCCGTTTTTTTACTTTGAATGTATCTTCATAGGAATAAGTTGTGTAGTCAAATTAATGCTCATTTAGGCTTCAGAATGTCAACCTGAACTAAATACATGTTGAAATGTGTGCATAAGTCCTTTGGTTTAGGCGTGACACTCATTTTCAGTTTTTATTGCTTTAAATGCACTTTCAGTCCGAGTTGAGCCGTTTTTTTACTTTGAATGTATCTTCATAGGAATAAGTTGTGTAGTCAAATTAATGCTCATTTAGGCTTCAGAATGTCAACCTGAACTAAATACATGTTGAAATGTGTGCATAAGTCCTTTGGTTTAGGCGTGACACTCATTTTCAGTTTTTATTGCTTTAAATGCACTTTCAGTCCGAGTTGAGCCCGTTTTTTTACTTTGAATGTATCTTCATAGGAATAAGTTGTGTAGTCAAATTAATGGTGATTTAGGCTTCAGGAGGTCAACCTGAACTAAATACATGTTGAAATGTGTGCATAAGTCCTTTGGTTTAGGCGTGACACTCATTTTCAGTTTTTATTGCTTTAAATGCACTTTCAGTCCGAGTTGAGCCGTTTTTTTACTTTGAATGTATCTTCATAGGAATAAGTTGTGTAGTCAAATTAATGCTCATTTAGGCTTCAGGAGGTCAACCTGAACTAAATACATGTTGAAATGTGTGCATAAGTCCTTTGGTTTAGGCGTGACACTCATTTTCAGTTTTTATAGCTTTAAATGCACTTTCAGTCCGAGTTGAGCCCGTTTTTTTACTTTGAATGTTCCTTCATAGGAATGAGTTGTGTAGTCAAATTAATGCTCATTTAGGCTTCAGGAGGTCAACCTGAACTAATTACATGTTGAAATGTGTGCGTAAGGCCTTTGGTTTAGGCGCGACACTCATTTTGAGTTTTTATTGCTTTAAATGCATTTTCAGGCCGAGTAGAGCACGTTTTTTTACTTTGAATGTATCTTCATAGGAATAAGTTGTGTAGTCAAATTAATGCTCATTTAGGCTTCAGGACGTCAACCTGAAATAAATACATGTTGAAATGTGTGCAGAAGTCCTTTGGTTTAGGCGTGACACTCATTTTCAGTTTTTATTGCTTTAAATGCACTTTCAGTCCGAGTTGAGCCCGTTTTTTTACTTTGAATGTATCTTCATAGGAATAAGTTGTGTAGTCAAATTAATGGTGATTTAGGCTTCAGGAGGTCAACCTGAACTAAATAAATGTTGAAATGTGTGCATAAGTCCTTTGGTTTAGGCGTGACACTCATTTTCAGTTTTTATTGCTTTAAATGCACTTTCAGTCCGAGTTGAGCCGTTTTTTTACTTTGAATGTATCTTCATAGGAATAAGTTGTGTAGTCAAATTAATGCTCATTTAGGCTTCAGGAGGTCAACCTGAACTAAATACATGTTGAAATGTGTGCATAAGTCCTTTGGTTTAGGCGTGACACTCATTTTCAGTTTTTATTGCTTTAAATGCACTTTCAGTCCGAGTTGAGCCCGTTTTTTTACTTTGAATGTTCCTTCATAGGAATGAGTTGTGTAGTCAAATTAATGCTCATTTAGGCTTCACGAGGTCAACCTGAACTAATTACATGTTGAAATGTGTGCGTAAGGCCTTTGGTTTAGGCGCAACACTCATTTTGAGTTTTTATTGCTTTAAATGCATTTTCAGGCCGAGTAGAGCACGTTTTTTTACTTTGAATGTATCTTCATAGGAATAAGTTGTGTAGTCAAATTAATGCTCATTTAGGCTTCAGGACGTCAACCTGAAATAAATACATGTTGAAATGTGTGCATAAGTCCTTTGGTTTAGGCGTGACACTCATTTTCAGTTTTTATTGCTTTAAATGCACTTTCAGTCCGAGTTGAGCCCGTTTTTTTACTTTGAATGTATCTTCATAGGAATAAGTTGTGTAGTCAAATTAATGGTGATTTAGGCTTCAGGAGGTCAACCTGAACTAAATAAATGTTGAAATGTGTGCATAAGTCCTTTGGTTTAGGCGTGACACTCATTTTCAGTTTTTATTGCTTTAAATGCACTTTCAGTCCGAGTTGAGCCCGTTTTTTTACTTTGAATGTATCTTCATAGGATTAAGTTGTGTAGTCAAATTAATGTTGATTTAGGCTTCAGGAGGTCAACCTGAACTAAATACATGTTGAAATGTGTGCATAAGTCCTTTGGTTTAGGCGTGACACTCATTTTGAGTTTTTATTGCTTTAAATGCACTTTCAGGCCTAGTTGAGCACGTTTTGTGACTTTGAATGTACCTTCATAGGAATGAGTTGTGTAGTCAAATTAATGCTCATTTAGGCTTCAGGAGGTCAACCTGAACTAAATACATGTTGAAATGTGGGCATAAGGCCTTTGGTTTAGGCGTGACACTCATTTTGAGTTTTTATTGCTTTAAATGCACTTTCAGTCCGAGTTGAGCCGTTTTTTTACTTTAAATGTATCTTCATAGGAATAAGTTGTGTAGTCAAATTAATGCTCATTTAGGCTTCAGAATGTCAACCTGAACTAAATACATGTTGAAATGTGTGCATAAGTCCTTTGGTTTAGGCGTGACATCATTTTGAGTTTTTATTGCTTTAAATGCACTTTCAGGCCTAGTTGAGCACGTTTTGTGACTTTGAATGTACCTTCATAGGAATGAGTTGTGTAGTCAAATTAATGCTCATTTAGGCTTCAGGAGGTCAACCTGAACTAAATACATGTTGAAATGTGTGCATAAGTCCTTTGGTTTAGGCGTGACACTCATTTTGAGTTTTTATTGCTTTAAATGCACTTTCAGGCCTAGTTGAGCACGTTTTGTGACTTTGAATGTACCTTCATAGGAATGAGTTGTGTAGTCAAATTAATGCTCATTTAGGCTTCAGGAGGTCAACCTGAACTAAATACATGTTGAAATGTGTGCATAAGGCCTTTGGTTTAGGCGTGACACTCATTTTGAGTTTTTTTTGCTTTAAATGCATTTTCAGGCCGAGTAGAGCACGTTTTTTTACTTTGAATGTATCTTCATAGGAATAAGTTGTGTAGTCAAATTAATGCTCATTTAGGCTTCAGGACGTCAACCTGAACTAAACACATGTTGAAATGTGTGCATAAGTCCTTTGGTTTAGGCGTGACACTCATTTTCAGTTTTTATTGCTTTAAATGCACTTTCAGTCCGAGTTGAGCCCGTTTTTTTACTTTGAATGTATCTTCATAGGAATAAGTTGTGTAGTCAAATTAATGGTGATTTAGGCTTCAGGAGGTCAACCTGAACTAAATACATGTTGAAATGTGTGCATAAGTCCTTTGGTTTAGGCGTGACACTCATTTTGAGTTTTTATTGCTTTAAATGCACTTTCAGGCCTAGTTGAGCACGTTTTATGACTTTTAATGTACCTTCATAGGAATGAGTTGTGTAGTCAAATTAATGCTCATTTAGGGTTCAGGAGGTCAACCTGAACTAAATACATGTTGAAATGTGTGCATAAGTCCTTTGGTTTAGGCGTGACACTCATTTTGAGTTTTTATTGCTTTAAATGCACTTTCAGGCCTAGTTGAGCACGTTTTGTGACTTTGAATGTACCTTCATAGGAATGAGTTGTGTAGTCAAATTAATGCTCATTTAGGCTTCAGGAGGTCAACCTGAACTATATACATGTTGAAATGTGTGCATAAGTCCTTTGGTTTAGGCGTGACACTCATTTTCAGTTATTATTGCTTTAAATGCACTTTCAGTCCGAGTTGAGCCGTTTTTTTACTTTGAATGTATCTTCATAGGAATAAGTTGTGTAGTCAAATTAATGCTCATTTAGGCTTCAGAATGTCAACCTGAACTAAATACATGTTGAAATGTGTGCATAAGTCCTTTGGTTTAGGCGTGACACTCATTTTGAGTTTTTATTGCTTTAAATGCACTTTCAGGCCTAGTTGAGCACGTTTTGTGACTTTGAATGTACCTTCATAGGAATGAGTTGTGTAGTCAAATTAATGCTCATTTAGGCTTCAGGAGGTCAACCTGAACTAAATACATGTTGAAATGTGTGGGTAAGGCCTTTGGTTTAGGCGTGACACTCATTTTGAGTTTTTATTGCTTTAAATGCACTTTCAGGCCTAGTTGAGCACGTTTTGTGACTTTTAATGTACCTTCATAGGAATGAGTTGTGTAGTCAAATTAATGCTCATTTAGGGTTCAGGAGGTCAACCTGAACTAAATACATGTTGAAATGTGTGCATAAGTCCTTTGGTTTAGGCGTGACACTCATTTTGAGTTTTTATTGCTTTAAATGCACTTTCAGGCCTAGTTGAGCACGTTTTGTGACTTTGAATGTACCTTCATAGGAATGAGTTGTGTAGTCAAATTAATGCTCATTTAGGCTTCAGGAGGTCAACCTGAACTATATACATGTTGAAATGTGTGCATAAGTCCTTTGGTTTAGGCGTGACACTCATTTTCAGTTATTATTGCTTTAAATGCACTTTCAGTCCGAGTTGAGCCGTTTTTTTACTTTGAATGTATCTTCATAGGAATAAGTTGTGTAGTCAAATTAATGCTCATTTAGGCTTCAGAATGTCAACCTGAACTAAATACATGTTGAAATGTGTGCATAAGTCCTTTGGTTTAGGCGTGACACTCATTTTGAGTTTTTATTGCTTTAAATGCACTTTCAGGCCTAGTTGAGCACGTTTTGTGACTTTGAATGTACCTTCATAGGAATGAGTTGTGTAGTCAAATTAATGCTCATTTAGGCTTCAGGAGGTCAACCTGAACTAAATACATGTTGAAATGTGTGGGTAAGGCCTTTGGTTTAGGCGCGACACTCATTTTGAGTTTTTATTGCTTTAAATGCATTTTCAGGCCGAGTAGAGCACGTTTTTTTACTTTGAATGTATCTTCATAGGAATAAGTTGTGTAGTCAAATTAATGCTCATTTAGGCTTCAGGACGTCAACCTGAACTAAATACATGTTGAAATGTGTGCATAAGTCCTTTGGTTTAGGCGTGACACTCATTTTCAGTTTTTATTGCTTTAAATGCACTTTCAGTCCGAGTTGAGCCCGTTTTTTTACTTTGAATGTTTCTTCATAGGAATAAGTTGTGTAGTCAAATTAATGCTCATTTAGGCTTCAGGAGGTCAACCTGAACTAAATACATGTTGAAATGTGTGCATAAGTCCTTTGGTTTAGGCGTGACACTCATTTTTGAGTTTTTTATTGCTTTAAATGCACTTTCAGGCCTAGTTGAGCACGTTTTGTGACTTTGAGTGTACCTTCATAGGAATGAGTTGTGTTGTCAAATTAATGCTCATTTAGGCTTCAGGAGGTCAACCTGAACTAAATAAATGTTGAAATGTGTGCATAAGTCATTAGGTCTAGGCGTGACACTCATTATGAACCATTGATGAAATAAGTTTTATTTTTAAAAAAGCCAAAAAATGTGAAAGGGACGAAATTACAAATGTCCTGTGTGTTTCACATAGAGTACATACAGGCCAGCGATCCCGCTCCCTCTCTTTCTCTGTGACACACACGCTTCCGAGCGCGCCAGCACGCAGCAAGCACACACACAAACGCACGCACACACACTCACACAAACGTACGCACAGACGAGCACGTATCGTAAACAACAGACCAACGATGATTTAGATCAAAGAAACATTCACACATGTATGGGCACACGATCACGCGCGCGCAAACACACACACAAACTCATGAGAGGCACACACATCCGCACACGCTACGCATGTAAACAACATTTGGACACTGATTGAAGATCAAAGACTAACCCACGTGGAAGACTGAAAGATGCACAGCCAATCACCTAGGCTTTGCATCTTTTCACCTCCCCCTGCTCTCACACCACGTGGGCTAGATCCACTCGGGCTGTCATTGGTGGACGTCGTCGGTGTCAGAACAAATCAAGTGCAAGCAAAAGTTAAAACCTCTGAGTAATTCGTCATTTTTATCCGAATACAGTACTTTTTTGGGGGGGTGCGCACAACACACACACGCACGCACCCACACAAACACACACAAACACACGCACACACTTACACACTCTCACACACGCACGCACACATACACTAGCAGGCATCGGAAACAACACTTTAGACGTTGAAATGTGTGCAGACGTCCTTTGGTTTAGGCATGACACTCAATTTTAGTTTTTATTGATTCAAATGCATTTTCAGACAGAGCAGGGCACTTGCTGACTTTGAATGTATCTTCATGGGAATGAGTTGTGTGATCAAATTAATGCTCATTTAGGCTTCAGGAGGTCAACCTAAACTAAATACATGTTGAAATGTGTGCATAAGTCCTTTGATTTAGGCGTGAAACTCATTTTGAGTTTTTATTGCTTTAAATGCACTTTCAGGCCTAGTTGAGCACGTTTTGTGACTTTTAATGTACCTTCATAGGAATGAGTTGTGTAGTCAAATTAATGCTCATTTAGGGTTCAGGAGGTCAACCTGAACTAAATACATGTTGAAATGTGTGCATAAGTCCTTTGGTTTAGGCGTGACACTCATTTTGAGTTTTTATTGCTTTAAATGCACTTTCAGTCCGAGTTGAGCCGTTTTTTTACTTTGAATGTATCTTCATAGGAATAAGTTGTGTAGTCAAATTAATGCTCATTTAGGCTTCAGAATGTCAACCTGAACTAAATACATGTTGAAATGTGTGCATAAGTCCTTTGGTTTAGGCGTGACACTCATTTTCAGTTTTTATTGCTTTAAATGCACTTTCAGTCCGAGTTGAGCCGTTTTTTTACTTTGAATGTACCTTCATAGGAATGAGTTGTGTAGTCAAATTAATGCTCATTTAGGCTTCAGGAGGTCAACCTGAACTAAATACATGTTGAAATGTGTGCATAAGTCCTTTGGTTTAGGCGTGACACTCATTTTGAGTTTTTATTGCTTTAAATGCACTTTCAGTCCGAGTTGAGCCGTTTTTTTACTTTGAATGTATCTTCATAGGAATAAGTTGTGTAGTCAAATTAATGCTCATTTAGGCTTCAGAATGTCAACCTGAACTAAATACATGTTGAAATGTGTGCATAAGTCCTTTGGTTTAGGTGTGACACTCATTTTGAGTTTTTATTGCTTTAAATGCACTTTCAGGCCTAGTTGAGCACGTTTTGTGACTTTGAATGTACCTTCATAGGAATGAGTTGTGTAGTCAAATTAATGCTCATTTAGGCTTCAGGAGGTCAACCTGAACTAAATACATGTTGAAATGTGTGCATAAGTCCTTTGGTTTAGGCGTGACACTCATTTTGAGTTTTTATTGCTTTAAATGCACTTTCAGGCCTAGTTGAGCACGTTTTGTGACTTTGAATGTACCTTCATAGGAATGAGTTGTGTAGTCAAATTAATGCTCATTTAGGCTTCAGGAGGTCAACCTGAACTATATACATGTTGAAATGTGTGCATAAGTCCTTTGGTTTAGGCGTGACACTCATTTTCAGTTATTATTGCTTTAAATGCACTTTCAGTCCGAGTTGAGCCGTTTTTTTACTTTGAATGTATCTTCATAGGAATAAGTTGTGTAGTCAAATTAATGCTCATTTAGGCTTCAGAATGTCAACCTGAACTAAATACATGTTGAAATGTGTGCATAAGTCCTTTGGTTTAGGCGTGACACTCATTTTGAGTTTTTATTGCTTTAAATGCACTTTCAGGCCTAGTTGAGCACGTTTTGTGACTTTGAATGTACCTTCATAGGAATGAGTTGTGTAGTCAAATTAATGCTCATTTAGGCTTCAGGAGGTCAACCTGAACTAAATACATGTTGAAATGTGTGGGTAAGGCCTTTGGTTTAGGCGCGACACTCATTTTGAGTTTTTATTGCTTTAAATGCATTTTCAGGCCGAGTAGAGCACGTTTTTTTACTTTGAATGTATCTTCATAGGAATAAGTTGTGTAGTCAAATTAATGCTCATTTAGGCTTCAGGACGTCAACCTGAACTAAATACATGTTGAAATGTGTGCATAAGTCCTTTGGTTTAGGCGTGACACTCATTTTCAGTTTTTATTGCTTTAAATGCACTTTCAGTCCGAGTTGAGCCCGTTTTTTTACTTTGAATGTTTCTTCATAGGAATAAGTTGTGTAGTCAAATTAATGCTCATTTAGGCTTCAGAATGTCAACCTGAACTAAATACATGTTGAAATGTGTGCATAAGTCCTTTGGTTTAGGCGTGACACTCATTTTCAGTTTTTATTGCTTTAAATGCACTTTCAGTCCGAGTTGAGCCCGTTTTTTTACTTTGAATGTATCTTCATAGGAATAAGTTGTGTAGTCAAATTATACTCATTTAGGCTTCAGGAGGTCAACCTGAACTAAATACATGTTGAAATGTGTGCATAAGTCCTTTGGTTTAGGCGTGACACTCATTTTGAGTTTTTATTGCTTTAAATGCACTTTCAGGCCTAGTTGAGCACGTTTTGTGACTTTGAATGTACCTTCATAGGAATGAGTTGTGTAGTCAAATTAATGCTCATTTAGGCTTCAGGAGGTCAACCTGAACTACAGTATATACATGTTGAAATGTGTGCATAAGTCCTTTGGTTTAGGCGTGACACTCATTTTCAGTTATTATTGCTTTAAATGCACTTTCAGTCCGAGTTGAGCCGTTTTTTTACTTTGAATGTATCTTCATAGGAATAAGTTGTGTAGTCAAATTAATGCTCATTTAGGCTTCAGAATGTCAACCTGAACTAAATACATGTTGAAATGTGTGCATAAGTCCTTTGGTTTAGGCGTGACACTCATTTTGAGTTTTTATTGCTTTAAATGCACTTTCAGGCCTAGTTGAGCACGTTTTGTGACTTTGAATGTACCTTCATAGGAATGAGTTGTGTAGTCAAATTAATGCTCATTTAGGCTTCAGGAGGTCAACCTGAACTAAATACATGTTGAAATGTGTGGGTAAGGCCTTTGGTTTAGGCGCGACACTCATTTTGAGTTTTTATTGCTTTAAATGCATTTTCAGGCCGAGTAGAGCACGTTTTTTTACTTTGAATGTATCTTCATAGGAATAAGTTGTGTAGTCAAATTAATGCTCATTTAGGCTTCAGGACGTCAACCTGAACTAAATACATGTTGAAATGTGTGCATAAGTCCTTTGGTTTAGGCGTGACACTCATTTTCAGTTTTTATTGCTTTAAATGCACTTTCAGTCCGAGTTGAGCCCGTTTTTTTACTTTGAATGTTTCTTCATAGGAATAAGTTGTGTAGTCAAATTAATGCTCATTTAGGCTTCAGAATGTCAACCTGAACTAAATACTGTACATGTTGAAATGTGTGCATAAGTCCTTTGGTTTAGGCGTGACACTCATTTTCAGTTTTTATTGCTTTAAATGCACTTTCAGTCCGAGTTGAGCCCGTTTTTTTACTTTGAATGTATCTTCATAGGAATAAGTTGTGTAGTCAAATTATACTCATTTAGGCTTCAGGAGGTCAACCTGAACTAAATACATGTTGAAATGTGTGCATAAGTCCTTTGGTTTAGGCGTGACACTCATTTTGAGTTTTTATTGCTTTAAATGCACTTTCAGGCCTAGTTGAGCACGTTTTGTGACTTTGAATGTACCTTCATAGGAATGAGTTGTGTAGTCAAATTAATGCTCATTTAGGCTTCAGGAGGTCAACCTGAACTAAATATATGTTGAAATGTGTGCATAAGTCCTTTGGTTTAGGCGTGACACTCATTTTCAGTTATTATTGCTTTAAATGCACTTTCAGTCCGAGTTGAGCCGTTTTTTTACTTTGAATGTATCTTCATAGGAATAAGTTGTGTAGTCAAATTAATGCTCATTTAGGCTTCAGAATGTCAACCTGAACTAAATACATGTTGAAATGTGTGCATAAGTCCTTTGGTTTAGGCGTGACACTCATTTTGAGTTTTTATTGCTTTAAATGCACTTTCAGGCCTAGTTGAGCACGTTTTGTGACTTTGAATGTACCTTCATAGGAATGAGTTGTGTAGTCAAATTAATGCTCATTTAGGCTTCAGGAGGTCAACCTGAACTAAATACATGTTGAAATGTGTGCATAAGTCCTTTGGTTTAGGCGTGACACTCATTTTCAGTTTTTATTGCTTTAAATGCACTTTCAGTCCGAGTTGAGCCCGTTTTTTTACTTTGAATGTTTCTTCATAGGAATAAGTTGTGTAGTCAAATTAATGGTGATTTAGGCGTCAGGAGGTCAACCTGAACTAAATACATGTTGAAATGTGTGCATAAGTCCTTTGGTTTAGGCGTGACACTCATTTTCAGTTTTTATTGCTTTAAATGCACTTTCAGTCCGAGTTGAGCCCGTTTTTTTACTTTGAATGTATCTTCATAGGAATAAGTTGTGTAGTCAAATTAATGGTGATTTAGGCTTCAGGAGGTCAACCTGAACTAAATACATGTTGAAATGTGTGCATAAGTCCTTTGGTTTAGGCGTGACACTCATTTTCAGTTTTTATTGCTTTAAATGCACTTTCAGTCCGAGTTGAGCCGTTTTTTTACTTTGAATGTATCTTCATAGGAATAAGTTGTGTAGTCAAATTAATGCTCATTTAGGCTTCAGGACGTCAACCTGAAATAAATACATGTTGAAATGTGTGCATAAGTCCTTTGGTTTAGGCGTGACACTCATTTTCAGTTTTTATTGCTTTAAATGCAATTTCAGTCCGAGTTGAGCCCGTTTTTTTACTTTGAATGTATCTTCATAGGAATAAGTTGTGTAGTCAAATTAATGGTGATTTAGGCTTCAGGAGGTCAACCTGAACTAAATAAATGTTGAAATGTGTGCATAAGTCCTTTGGTTTAGGCGTGACACTCATTTTCAGTTTTTATTGCTTTAAATGCACTTTCAGTCCGAGTTGAGCCCGTTTTTTTACTTTGAATGTTCCTTCATAGGAATGAGTTGTGTAGTCAAATTAATGCTCATTTAGGCTTCACGAGGTCAACCTGAACTAATTACATGTTGAAATGTGTGCGTAAGGCCTTTGGTTTAGGCGCAACACTCATTTTGAGTTTTTATTGCTTTAAATGCATTTTCAGGCCGAGTAGAGCACGTTTTTTTACTTTGAATGTATCTTCATAGGAATAAGTTGTGTAGTCAAATTAATGCTCATTTAGGCTTCAGGACGTCAACCTGAAATAAATACATGTTGAAATGTGTGCATAAGTCCTTTGGTTTAGGCGTGACACTCATTTTCAGTTTTTATTGCTTTAAATGCACTTTCAGTCCGAGTTGAGCCCGTTTTTTTACTTTGAATGTATCTTCATAGGAATAAGTTGTGTAGTCAAATTAATGTTGATTTAGGCTTCAGGAGGTCAACCTGAACTAAATACATGTTGAAATGTGTGCATAAGTCCTTTGGTTTAGGCGTGACACTCATTTTGAGTTTTTATTGCTTTAAATGCACTTTCAGGCCTAGTTGAGCACGTTTTGTGACTTTGAATGTACCTTCATAGGAATGAGTTGTGTAGTCAAATTAATGCTCATTTAGGCTTCAGGAGGTCAACCTGAACTACATACATGTTGAAATGTGTGCATAAGTCGTTTGGTTCAGGCGTGACACTCATTTTCAGTTTTTATTGCTTTAAATGCACTTTCAGTCCGAGTTGAGCCCGTTTTTTTACTTTGAATGTTCCTTCATAGGAATAAGTTGTGTAGTCAAATTAATGCTCATTTAGGCTTCAGGAGGTCAACCTGAACTAAATACATGTTGAAATGTGTGCATAAGTCCTTTGGTTTAGGCGTGACACTCATTTTCAGTTATTATTGCTTTAAATGCACTTTCAGTCCGAGTTGAGCCGTTTTTTTACTTTGAATGTACCTTCATAGGAATGAGTTGTGTAGTCAAATTAATGCTCATTTAGGCTTCAGGAGGTCAACCTGAACTAAATACATGTTGAAATGTGTGCATAAGTCCTTTGGTTTAGGCGTGACACTCATTTTCAGTTTTTATTGCTTTAAATGCACTTTCAGTCCGAGTTGAGCCCGTTTTTTTACTTTGAATGTATCTTCATAGGAATAAGTTGTGTAGTCAAATTAATGGTGATTTAGGCTTCAGGAGGTCAACCTGAACTAAATACATGTTGAAATGTGTGCATAAGTCCTTTGGTTTAGGCGTGACACTCATTTTTGAGTTTTTTATTGCTTTAAATGCACTTTCAGGCCTAGTTGAGCACGTTTTGTGACTTTGAATGTACCTTCATAGGAATGAGTTGTGTTGTCAAATTAATGCTCATTTAGGCTTCAGGAGGTCAACCTGAACTAAATAAATGTTGAAATGTGTGCATAAGTCATTTGGTCTAGGCGTGACACTCATTATGAACCATTGATGAAATAAGTTTTATTTTTAAAAAAGCCAAAAAATGTGAAAGGGACGAAATTACAAATGTCCTGTGTGTTTCACATAGAGTACATACAGGCCAGCGATCCCGCTCCCTCTCTTTCTCTGTGACACACACGCTTCCGAGCGCGCCAGCACGCAGCAAGCACACACACAAACGCACGCACACACACTCACACAAACGTACGCACAGACGAGCACGTATCGTAAACAACACACCAACGATGATTTAGATCAAAGAAACACTCACACATGTATGGGCACACGATCACGCGCGCGCAAACACACACACAAACTCATGAGAGGCACACACATCCGCACACGCTACGCATGTAAACAACATTTGGACACTGATTGAAGATCAAAGACTAACCCACGTGGAAGACTGAAAGATGCACAGCCAATCACCTAGGCTTTGCATCTTTTCACTTCCCCCTGCTCTCACACCACGTGGGCTAGATCCACTCGGGCTGTCATTGGTGGACGTCGTCGGTGTCAGAACAAATCAAGTGCAAGCAAAAGTTAAAACCTCTGAGTAATTCGTCATTTTTATCCGAATACAGTACTTTTTGGGGGGGGGGGGGTGCGCACAACACACACACGCACGCACCCACACAAACACACACAAACACACGCACACACTTACACACTCTCACACACGCACGCACACATACACTAGCAGGCATCGGAAACAACACTTTAGACGTTGAAATGTGTGCAGACGTCCTTTGGTTTAGGCATGACACTCAATTTTAGTTTTTATTGATTCAAATGCATTTTCAGACAGAGCAGGGCACTTGCTGACTTTGAATGTATCTTCATGGGAATGAGTTGTGTGATCAAATTAATGCTCATTTAGGCTTCAGGAGGTCAACCTAAACTAAATACATGTTGAAATGTGTGCATAAGTCCTTTGATTTAGGCGTGAAACTCATTTTGAGTTTTTATTGCTTTAAATGCACTTTCAGTCCGAGTTGAGCCCGTTTTTTTACTTTGAATGTATCTTCATAGGAATAAGTTGTGTAGTCAAATTAATGGTGATTTAGGCTTCAGGAAGTCAACCTGAACTAAATAAATGTTGAAATGTGTGCATAAGTCCTTTGGTTTAGGCGTGACACTCATTTTCAGTTTTTATTGCTTTAAATGCACTTTCAGTCCGAGTTGAGCCCGTTTTTTTACTTTGAATGTTCCTTCATAGGAATGAGTTGTGTAGTCAAATTAATGCTCATTTAGGCTTCAGGAGGTCAACCTGAACTAAATACATGTTGAAATGTGTGGGTAAGGCCTTTGGTTTAGGCGCGACACTCATTTTGAGTTTTTATTGCTTTAAATGCATTTTCAGGCCGAGTAGAGCACGTTTTTTTACTTTGAATGTATCTTCATAGGAATAAGTTGTGTAGTCAAATTAATGCTCATTTAGGCTTCAGGACGTCAACCTGAACTAAATACATGTTGAAATGTGTGCATAAGTCCTTTGGTTTAGGCGTGACACTCATTTTCAGTTTTTATTGCTTTAAATGCACTTTCAGTCCGAGTTGAGCCCGTTTTTTTACTTTGAATGTTTCTTCATAGGAATAAGTTGTGTAGTCAAATTAATGGTGATTTAGGCGTCAGGAGGTCAACCTGAACTAAATACATGTTGAAATGTGTGCATAAGTCCTTTGGTTTAGGCGTGACACTCATTTTCAGTTTTTATTGCTTTAAATGCACTTTCAGTCCGAGTTGAGCCCGTTTTTTTACTTTGAATGTATCTTCATAGGAATAAGTTGTGTAGTCAAATTAATGGTGATTTAGGCTTCAGGAGGTCAACCTGAACTAAATACATGTTGAAATGTGTGCATAAGTCCTTTGGTTTAGGCGTGACACTCATTTTCAGTTTTTATTGCTTTAAATGCACTTTCAGTCCGAGTTGAGCCGTTTTTTTACTTTGAATGTATCTTCATAGGAATAAGTTGTGTAGTCAAATTAATGGTGATTTAGTCTTCAGGAGGTCAACCTGAACTAAATACATGTTGAAATGTGTGCATAAGTCCTTTGGTTTAGGCGTGACACTCATTTTCAGTTTTTATTGCTTTAAATGCACTTTCAGTCCGAGTTGAGCCCGTTTTTTTACTTTGAATGTTCCTTCATAGGAATGAGTTGTGTAGTCAAATTAATGCTCATTTAGGCTTCAGGAGGTCAACCTGAACTAATTACATGTTGAAATGTGTGCGTAAGGCCTTTGGTTTAGGCGCGACACTCATTTTGAGTTTTTATTGCTTTAAATGCATTTTCAGGCCGAGTAGAGCACGTTTTTTTACTTTGAATGTATCTTCATAGGAATAAGTTGTGTAGTCAAATTAATGCTCATTTAGGCTTCAGGACGTCAACCTGAAATAAATACATGTTGAAATGTGTGCATAAGTCCTTTGGTTTAGGCGTGACACTCATTTTCAGTTTTTATTGCTTTAAATGCACTTTCAGTCCGAGTTGAGCCCGTTTTTTTACTTTGAATGTATCTTCATAGGAATAAGTTGTGTAGTCAAATTAATGGTGATTTAGGCTTCAGGAGGTCAACCTGAACTAAATAAATGTTGAAATGTGTGCATAAGTCCTTTGGTTTAGGCGTGACACTCATTTTCAGTTTTTATTGCTTTAAATGCACTTTCAGTCCGAGTTGAGCCGTTTTTTTACTTTGAATGTATCTTCATAGGAATAAGTTGTGTAGTCAAATTAATGCTCATTTAGGCTTCAGGAGGTCAACCTGAACTAAATACATGTTGAAATGTGTGCATAAGTCCTTTGGTTTAGGCGTGACACTCATTTTCAGTTTTTATTGCTTTAAATGCACTTTCAGTCCGAGTTGAGCCCGTTTTTTTACTTTGAATGTTCCTTCATAGGAATGAGTTGTGTAGTCAAATTAATGCTCATTTAGGCTTCACGAGGTCAACCTGAACTAATTACATGTTGAAATGTGTGCGTAAGGCCTTTGGTTTAGGCGCAACACTCATTTTGAGTTTTTATTGCTTTAAATGCATTTTCAGGCCGAGTAGAGCATGTTTTTTTACTTTGAATGTATCTTCATAGGAATAAGTTGTGTAGTCAAATTAATGCTCATTTAGGCTTCAGGACGTCAACCTGAAATAAATACATGTTGAAATGTGTGCAGAAGTCCTTTGGTTTAGGCGTGACACTCATTTTCAGTTTTTATTGCTTTAAATGCACTTTCAGTCCGAGTTGAGCCCGTTTTTTTTACTTTGAATGTATCTTCATAGGAATAAGTTGTGTAGTCAAATTAATGGTGATTTAGGCTTCAGGAGGTCAACCTGAACTAAATAAATGTTGAAATGTGTGCATAAGTCCTTTGGTTTAGGCGTGACACTCATTTTCAGTTTTTATTGCTTTAAATGCACTTTCAGTCCGAGTTGAGCCCGTTTTTTTACTTTGAATGTATCTTCATAGGAATAAGTTGTGTAATCAAATTATACTCATTTAGGCTTCAGGAGGTCAACCTGAACTAAATACATGTTGAAATGTGTGCATAAGTCCTTTGGTTTAGGCGTGACACTCATTTTGAGTTTTTATTGCTTTAAATGCACTTTCAGGCCTAGTTGAGCACGTTTTGTGACTTTGAATGTACCTTCATAGGAATGAGTTGTGTAGTCAAATTAATGCTCATTTAGGCTTCAGGAGGTCAACCTGAACTAAATACATGTTGAAATGTGTGCATAAGTCCTTTGGTTTAGGCGTGACACTCATTTTCAGTTATTATTGCTTTAAATGCACTTTCAGTCCGAGTTGAGCCGTTTTTTTACTTTGAATGTACCTTCATAGGAATGAGTTGTGTAGTCAAATTAATGCTCATTTAGGCTTCAGGAGGTCAACCTGAACTAAATACATGTTGAAATGTGTGCATAAGTCCTTTGGTTTAGGCGTGACACTCATTTTGAGTTTTTATTGCTTTAAATGCACTTTCAGGCCTAGTTGAGCACGTTTTGTGACTTTGAATGTACCTTCATAGGAATGAGTTGTGTAGTCAAATTAATGCTCATTTAGGCTTCAGGAGGTCAACCTGAACTAAATACATGTTGAAATGTGTGCATAAGTCCTTTGGTTTAGGCGTGACACTCATTTTCAGTTTTTATTGCTTTAAACGCACTTTCAGTCCGAGTTGAGCCCGTTTTTTTACTTTGAATGTATCTTCATAGGAATAAGTTGTGTAGTCAAATTAATGCTCATTTAGGCTTCAGAATGTCAACCTGAACTAAATACATGTTGAAATGTGTGCGTAAGGCCTTTGGTTTAGGCGCGACACTCATTTTGAGTTTTTATTGCTTTAAATGCATTTTCAGGCCGAGTAGAGCACGTTTTTTTACTTTGAATGTATCTTCATAGGAATAAGTTGTGTAGTCAAATTAATGCTCATTTAGGCTTCAGGACGTCAACCTGAACTAAATACATGTTGAAATGTGTGCATAAGTCCTTTGGTTTAGGCGTGACACTCATTTTCAGTTATTATTGCTTTAAATGCACTTTCAGTCCGAGTGAGCCGTTTTTTTACTTTGAATGTACCTTCATAGGAATGAGTTGTGTAGTCAAATTAATGCTCATTTAGGCTTCAGGAGGTCAACCTGAACTAAATACATGTTGAAATGTGTGCATAAGTCCTTTGGTTTAGGCGTGACACTCATTTTGAGTTTTTATTGCTTTAAATGCACTTTCAGGCCTAGTTGAGCACGTTTTGTGACTTTGAATGTACCTTGATAGGAATGAGTTGTGTAGTCAAATTAATGCTCATTTAGGCTTCAGGAGGTCAACCTGAACTAAATACATGTTGAAATGTGTGCATAAGTCCTTTGGTTTAGGCGTGACACTCATTTTCAGTTTTTATTGCTTTAAATGCACTTTCAGTCCGAATTGAGCCCGTTTTTTTACTTTGAATGTTCCTTCATAGGAATAAGTTGTGTAGTCAAATTAATGCTCATTTAGGCTTCAGGAGGTCAACCTGAACTAAATACATGTTGAAATGTGTGTATAAGTCCTTTGGTTTAGGCGTGACACTCAATTTGAGTTTTTATTGCTTTAAATGCATTTTCAGGCCGAGTAGAGCACGTTTCTGAGTTTGAATGTATCTTCATAGGAATGAGTTGTGTGATCAAATTAATGCTCATTTAGGCTTCAGAATGTCAACCTGAACTAAATACATGTTGAAATGTGTGCATAAGTCCTTTGGTTTAGGCGTGACACACATTTTCAGTTTTTATTGCTTTAAATGCACTTTCAGTCCGAGTTGAGCACGTTTTGTGACTTTGAATGTACCTTCATAGGAATGAGTTGTGTAGTCAAATAAATGCTCATTTAGGCTTCAGGAGGTCAACCTGAACTAAATACATGTTGAAATGTGTGCATAAGTCCTTTGGTTTTGGCGTGACACTCATTTTCAGTTTTTATTGCTTTAAATGCATTTTCAGGCGGAGTAGAGCACGTTTCTGAGTTTGAATGTGTCTTCATAGGAATGAGTTGTGTGATCAAATTAATGGTGATTTAGGCTTCAGGAGGTCAACCTGAACTAAATACATGTTGAAATGTGTGCATAAGTCCTTTGGTTTAGGCGTGACACTCATTTTGAGTTTTTATTGCTTTAAATGCACTTTCAGGCCTAGTTGAGCACGTTTTGTGACTTTGAATGTACCTTCATAGGAATGAGTTGTGTAGTCAAATAAATGCTCATTTAGGCTTCAGGAGGTCAACCTGAACAAAATACATGTTGAAATGTGTGCATAAATCCTTTGGTTTAGGTGTGACACTCATTTTGAGTTTTTATTGCTTTAAATGCACTTTCAGGCCTAGTTGAGCACGTTTTGTGACTTTGAATGTACCTTCATAGGAATGAGTTGTGTAGTCAAATTAATGGTGATTTAGGCTTCAGGAGGTCAACCTGAACTAAATACATGTTGAAATGTGTGCATAAGTCCTTTGGTTTAGGCGTGACACTCATTTTTTAGTTTTTTATTGCTTTAAATGCACTTTCAGGCCTAGTTGAGCACGTTTTGTGACTTTGAATGTACCTTCATAGGAATGAGTTGTGTTGTCAAATTAATGCTCATTTAGGCTTCAGGAGGTCAACCTGAACTAAATAAATGTTGAAATGTGTGCATAAGTCATTTGGTCTAGGCGTGACACTCATTATGAACCATTGATGAAATAAGTTTTATTTTTAAAAAAGCCAAAAAATGTGAAAGGGACGAAATTACAAATGTCCTGTGTGTTTCACATAGAGTACATACAGGCCAGCGATCCCGCTCCCTCTCTTTCTCTGTGACACACACGCTTCCGAGCGCGCCAGCACGCAGCAAGCACACACACAAACGCACGCACACACACTCACACAAACGTACGCACAGACGAGCACGTATCGTAAACAACACACCAACGATGATTTAGATCAAAGAAACACTCACACATGTATGGGCACACGATCACGCGCGCGCAAACACACACACAAACTCATGAGAGGCACACACATCCGCACACGCTACGCATGTAAACAACATTTGGACACTGATTGAAGATCAAAGACTAACCCACGTGGAAGACTGAAAGATGGACAGCCAATCACCTAGGCTTTGCATCTTTTCACCTCCCCCTGCTCTCACACCACGTGGGCTAGATCCACTCGGGCTGTCATTGTTGGACGTCGTCGGTGTCAGAACAAATCAAGTGCAAGCAAAAGTTAAAACCTCTGAGTAATTCGTCATTTTTATCCGAATACAGTACTTTTTGGGGGAGGGGGGGTGCGCACAACACACACACGCACGCACCCACACAAACACACACAAACACACGCACACACTTACACACTCTCACACACGCACGCACACATACACTAGCAGGCATCGGAAACAACACTTTAGACGTTGAAATGTGTGCAGACGTCCTTTGGTTTAGGCATGACACTCAATTTTAGTTTTTATTGATTCAAATGCATTTTCAGACAGAGCAGGGCACTTGCTGACTTTGAATGTATCTTCATGGGAATGAGTTGTGTGATCAAATTAATGCTCATTTAGGCTTCAGGAGGTCAACCTAAACTAAATACATGTTGAAATGTGTGCATAAGTCCTTTGATTTAGGCGTGAAACTCATTTTGAGTTTTTATTGCTTTAAATGCACTTTCAGGCCTAGTTGAGCACGTTTTGTGACTTTTAATGTACCTTCATAGGAATGAGTTGTGTAGTCAAATTAATGCTCATTTAGGGTTCAGGAGGTCAACCTGAACTAAATACATGTTGAAAAGTGTGCATAAGTCCTTTGGTTTAGGCGTGACACTCATTTTCAGTTTTTATTGCTTTAAATGCACTTTCAGTCCGAGTTGAGCCGTTTTTTTACTTTGAATGTATCTTCATAGGAATAAGTTGTGTAGTCAAATTAATGCTCATTTAGGCTTCAGGACGTCAACCTGAACTAAATACATGTTGAAATGTGTGCATAAGTCCTTTGGTTTAGGCGTGACACTCATTTTCAGTTTTTATTGCTTTAAATGCACTTTCAGTCCGAGTTGAGCCCGTTTTTTTACTTTGAATGTATCTTCATAGGAATAAGTTGTGTAATCAAATTATACTCATTTAGGCTTCAGGAGGTCAACCTGAACTAAATACATGTTGAAATGTGTGCATAAGTCCTTTGGTTTAGGCGTGACACTCATTTTGAGTTTTTATTGCTTTAAATGCACTTTCAGGCCTAGTTGAGCACGTTTTGTGACTTTGAATGTACCTTCATAGGAATGAGTTGTGTAGTCAAATTAATGCTCATTTAGGCTTCAGGAGGTCAACCTGAACTAAATACATGTTGAAATGTGTGCATAAGTCCTTTGGTTTAGGCGTGACACTCATTTTCAGTTATTATTGCTTTAAATGCACTTTCAGTCCGAGTTGAGCCGTTTTTTTACTTTGAATGTACCTTCATAGGAATGAGTTGTGTAGTCAAATTAATGCTCATTTAGGCTTCAGGAGGTCAACCTGAACTAAATACATGTTGAAATGTGTGCATAAGTCCTTTGGTTTAGGCGTGACACTCATTTTGAGTTTTTATTGCTTTAAATGCACTTTCAGGCCTAGTTGAGCACGTTTTGTGACTTTGAATGTACCTTCATAGGAATGAGTTGTGTAGTCAAATTAATGCTCATTTAGGCTTCAGGAGGTCAACCTGAACTAAATACATGTTGAAATGTGTGCATAAGTCCTTTGGTCTAGGCGTGACACTCATTATGAACCATTGATGAAATAAGTTTTATTTTTAAAAAAGCCAAAAAATGTGAAAGGGACGAAATTACAAATGTCCTGTGTGTTTCACATAGAGTACATACAGGCCAGCGATCCCGCTCCCTCTCTTTCTCTGTGACACACACGCTTCCGAGCGCGCCAGCACGCAGCAAGCACACACACAAACGCACGCACACACACTCACACAAACGTACGCACAGACGAGCACGTATCGTAAACAACACACCAACGATGATTTAGATCAAAGAAACACTCACACATGTATGGGCACACGATCACGCGCGCGCAAACACACACACAAACTCATGAGAGGCACACACATCCGCACACGCTACGCATGTAAACAACATTTGGACACTGATTGAAGATCAAAGACTAACCCACGTGGAAGACTGAAAGATGGACAGCCAATCACCTAGGCTTTGCATCTTTTCACCTCCCCCTGCTCTCACACCACGTGGGCTAGATCCACTCGGGCTGTCATTGTTGGACGTCGTCGGTGTCAGAACAAATCAAGTGCAAGCAAAAGTTAAAACCTCTGAGTAATTCGTCATTTTTATCCGAATACAGTACTTTTTGGGGGAGGGGGGGGTGCGCACAACACACACACGCACGCACCCACACAAACACACACAAACACACGCACACACTTACACACTCTCACACACGCACGCACACATACACTAGCAGGCATCGGAAACAACACTTTAGACGTTGAAATGTGTGCAGACGTCCTTTGGTTTAGGCATGACACTCAATTTTAGTTTTTATTGATTCAAATGCATTTTCAGACAGAGCAGGGCACTTGCTGACTTTGAATGTATCTTCATGGGAATGAGTTGTGTGATCAAATTAATGCTCATTTAGGCTTCAGGAGGTCAACCTAAACTAAATACATGTTGAAATGTGTGCATAAGTCCTTTGATTTAGGCGTGAAACTCATTTTGAGTTTTTATTGCTTTAAATGCACTTTCAGGCCTAGTTGAGCACGTTTTGTGACTTTTAATGTACCTTCATAGGAATGAGTTGTGTAGTCAAATTAATGCTCATTTAGGGTTCAGGAGGTCAACCTGAACTAAATACATGTTGAAAAGTGTGCATAAGTCCTTTGGTTTAGGCGTGACACTCATTTTCAGTTTTTATTGCTTTAAATGCACTTTCAGTCCGAGTTGAGCCGTTTTTTTACTTTGAATGTATCTTCATAGGAATAAGTTGTGTAGTCAAATTAATGCTCATTTAGGCTTCAGGACGTCAACCTGAACTAAATACATGTTGAAATGTGTGCATAAGTCCTTTGGTTTAGGCGTGACACTCATTTTCAGTTTTTATTGCTTTAAATGCACTTTCAGTCCGAGTTGAGCCCGTTTTTTTACTTTGAATGTATCTTCATAGGAATAAGTTGTGTAATCAAATTATACTCATTTAGGCTTCAGGAGGTCAACCTGAACTAAATACATGTTGAAATGTGTGCATAAGTCCTTTGGTTTAGGCGTGACACTCATTTTGAGTTTTTATTGCTTTAAATGCACTTTCAGGCCTAGTTGAGCACGTTTTGTGACTTTGAATGTACCTTCATAGGAATGAGTTGTGTAGTCAAATTAATGCTCATTTAGGCTTCAGGAGGTCAACCTGAACTAAATACATGTTGAAATGTGTGCATAAGTCCTTTGGTTTAGGCGTGACACTCATTTTCAGTTATTATTGCTTTAAATGCACTTTCAGTCCGAGTTGAGCCGTTTTTTTACTTTGAATGTACCTTCATAGGAATGAGTTGTGTAGTCAAATTAATGCTCATTTAGGCTTCAGGAGGTCAACCTGAACTAAATACATGTTGAAATGTGTGCATAAGTCCTTTGGTTTAGGCGTGACACTCATTTTGAGTTTTTATTGCTTTAAATGCACTTTCAGGCCTAGTTGAGCACGTTTTGTGACTTTGAATGTACCTTCATAGGAATGAGTTGTGTAGTCAAATTAATGCTCATTTAGGCTTCAGGAGGTCAACCTGAACTAAATACATGTTGAAATGTGTGCATAAGTCCTTTGGTTTAGGCGTGACACTCATTTTCAGTTTTTATTGCTTTAAACGCACTTTCAGTCCGAGTTGAGCCCGTTTTTTTACTTTGAATGTATCTTCATAGGAATAAGTTGTGTAGTCAAATTAATGCTCATTTAGGCTTCAGAATGTCAACCTGAACTAAATACATGTTGAAATGTGTGCGTAAGGCCTTTGGTTTAGGCGCGACACTCATTTTGAGTTTTTATTGCTTTAAATGCATTTTCAGGCCGAGTAGAGCACGTTTTTTTACTTTGAATGTATCTTCATAGGAATAAGTTGTGTAGTCAAATTAATGCTCATTTAGGCTTCAGGACGTCAACCTGAACTAAATACATGTTGAAATGTGTGCATAAGTCCTTTGGTTTAGGCGTGACACTCATTTTCAGTTATTATTGCTTTAAATGCACTTTCAGTCCGAGTGAGCCGTTTTTTTACTTTGAATGTACCTTCATAGGAATGAGTTGTGTAGTCAAATTAATGCTCATTTAGGCTTCAGGAGGTCAACCTGAACTAAATACATGTTGAAATGTGTGCATAAGTCCTTTGGTTTAGGCGTGACACTCATTTTGAGTTTTTATTGCTTTAAATGCACTTTCAGGCCTAGTTGAGCACGTTTTGTGACTTTGAATGTACCTTGATAGGAATGAGTTGTGTAGTCAAATTAATGCTCATTTAGGCTTCAGGAGGTCAACCTGAACTAAATACATGTTGAAATGTGTGCATAAGTCCTTTGGTTTAGGCGTGACACTCATTTTCAGTTTTTATTGCTTTAAATGCACTTTCAGTCCGAATTGAGCCCGTTTTTTTACTTTGAATGTTCCTTCATAGGAATAAGTTGTGTAGTCAAATTAATGCTCATTTAGGCTTCAGGAGGTCAACCTGAACTAAATACATGTTGAAATGTGTGTATAAGTCCTTTGGTTTAGGCGTGACACTCAATTTGAGTTTTTATTGCTTTAAATGCATTTTCAGGCCGAGTAGAGCACGTTTCTGAGTTTGAATGTATCTTCATAGGAATGAGTTGTGTGATCAAATTAATGCTCATTTAGGCTTCAGAATGTCAACCTGAACTAAATACATGTTGAAATGTGTGCATAAGTCCTTTGGTTTAGGCGTGACACACATTTTCAGTTTTTATTGCTTTAAATGCACTTTCAGTCCGAGTTGAGCACGTTTTGTGACTTTGAATGTACCTTCATAGGAATGAGTTGTGTAGTCAAATAAATGCTCATTTAGGCTTCAGGAGGTCAACCTGAACTAAATACATGTTGAAATGTGTGCATAAGTCCTTTGGTTTTGGCGTGACACTCATTTTCAGTTTTTATTGCTTTAAATGCATTTTCAGGCGGAGTAGAGCACGTTTCTGAGTTTGAATGTGTCTTCATAGGAATGAGTTGTGTGATCAAATTAATGGTGATTTAGGCTTCAGGAGGTCAACCTGAACTAAATACATGTTGAAATGTGTGCATAAGTCCTTTGGTTTAGGCGTGACACTCATTTTGAGTTTTTATTGCTTTAAATGCACTTTCAGGCCTAGTTGAGCACGTTTTGTGACTTTGAATGTACCTTCATAGGAATGAGTTGTGTAGTCAAATAAATGCTCATTTAGGCTTCAGGAGGTCAACCTGAACAAAATACATGTTGAAATGTGTGCATAAATCCTTTGGTTTAGGTGTGACACTCATTTTGAGTTTTTATTGCTTTAAATGCACTTTCAGGCCTAGTTGAGCACGTTTTGTGACTTTGAATGTACCTTCATAGGAATGAGTTGTGTAGTCAAATTAATGGTGATTTAGGCTTCAGGAGGTCAACCTGAACTAAATACATGTTGAAATGTGTGCATAAGTCCTTTGGTTTAGGCGTGACACTCAATTTGAGTTTTTATTGCTTTAAATGCATTTTCAGGCCGAGTAGAGCACGTTTCTGAGTTTGAATGTATCTTCATAGGAATGAGTTGTGTGATCAAATTAATGCTCATTTAGGCTTCAGAATGTCAACCTGAACTAAATACATGTTGAAATGTGTGCATAAGTCCTTTGGTTTAGGCGTGACACTCATTTTCAGTTGTTATTGCTTTAAATGCACTTTCAGTCCGAGTTGAGCCCGTTTTTTTACTTTGAATGTTCCTTCATAGGAATGAGTTGTGTAGTCAAATTAATGCTCATTTAGGCTTCAGGAGGTCAACCTGAACTATATACATGTTGAAATGTGTGCATAAGTCCTTTGGTTTAGGCGTGACACTCATTTTCAGTTATTATTGCTTTAAATGCACTTTCAGTCCGAGTTGAGCCGTTTTTTTACTTTGAATGTACCTTCATAGGAATGAGTTGTGTAGTCAAATTAATGCTCATTTAGGCTTCAGGAGGTCAACCTGAACTAAATACATGTTGAAATGTGTGCATAAGTCCTTTGGTTTAGGCGTGACACTCATTTTGAGTTTTTATTGCTTTAAATGCACTTTCAGGCCTAGTTGAGCACGTTTTGTGACTTTGAATGTACCTTCATAGGAATGAGTTGTGTAGTCAAATTAATGCTCATTTAGGCTTCAGGAGGTCAACCTGAACTAAATACATGTTGAAATGTGTGCATAAGTCCTTTGGTTTAGGCGTGACACTCATTTTCAGTTTTTATTGCTTTAAACGCACTTTCAGTCCGAGTTGAGCCCGTTTTGTGACTTTGAATGTACCTTCATAGGAATGAGTTGTGTAGTCAAATTAATGCTCATTTAGGCTTCAGGACGTCAACCTGAACTAAATACATGTTGAAATGTGTGCATAAGTCCTTTGGTTTAGGCGTGACACTCATTTTCAGTTATTATTGCTTTAAATGCACTTTCAGTCCGAGTTGAGCCGTTTTTTTACTTTGAATGTACCTTCATAGGAATGAGTTGTGTAGTCAAATTAATGCTCATTTAGGCTTCAGGAGGTCAACCTGAACTAAATACATGTTGAAATGTGTGCATAAGTCCTTTGGTTTAGGCGTGACACTCATTTTGAGTTTTTATTGCTTTAAATGCACTTTCAGGCCTAGTTGAGCACGTTTTGTGACTTTGAATGTACCTTCATAGGAATGAGTTGTGTAGTCAAATAAATGCTCATTTAGGCTTCAGGAGGTCAACCTGAACAAAATACATGTTGAAATGTGTGCATAAATCCTTTGGTTTAGGTGTGACACTCATTTTGAGTTTTTATTGCTTTAAATGCACTTTCAGGCCTAGTTGAGCACGTTTTGTGACTTTGAATGTACCTTCATAGGAATGAGTTGTGTAGTCAAATTAATGGTGATTTAGGCTTCAGGAGGTCAACCTGAACTAAATACATGTTGAAATGTGTGCATAAGTCCTTTGGTTTAGGCGTGACACTCAATTTGAGTTTTTATTGCTTTAAATGCATTTTCAGGCCGAGTAGAGCACGTTTCTGAGTTTGAATGTATCTTCATAGGAATGAGTTGTGTGATCAAATTAATGCTCATTTAGGCTTCAGAATGTCAACCTGAACTAAATACATGTTGAAATGTGTGCATAAGTCCTTTGGTTTAGGCGTGACACTCATTTTGAGTTTTTATTGCTTTAAATGCACTTTCAGGCCTAGTTGAGCACGTTTTGTGACTTTTAATGTACCTTCATAGGAATGAGTTGTGTAGTCAAATTATACTCATTTAGGCTTCAGGAGGTCAACCTGAACTAAATACATGTTGAAATGTGTGCATAAGTCCTTTGGTTTAGGCGTGACACTCATTTTCAGTTGTTATTGCTTTAAATGCACTTTCAGTCCGAGTTGAGCCCGTTTTTTTACTTTGAATGTTCCTTCATAGGAATGAGTTGTGTAGTCAAATTAATGCTCATTTAGGCTTCAGGAGGTCAACCTGAACTATATACATGTTGAAATGTGTGCATAAGTCCTTTGGTTTAGGCGTGACACTCATTTTCAGTTATTATTGCTTTAAATGCACTTTCAGTCCGAGTTGAGCCGTTTTTTTACTTTGAATGTACCTTCATAGGAATGAGTTGTGTAGTCAAATTAATGCTCATTTAGGCTTCAGGAGGTCAACCTGAACTAAATACATGTTGAAATGTGTGCATAAGTCCTTTGGTTTAGGCGTGACACTCATTTTGAGTTTTTATTGCTTTAAATGCACTTTCAGGCCTAGTTGAGCACGTTTTGTGACTTTGAATGTACCTTCATAGGAATGAGTTGTGTAGTCAAATTAATGCTCATTTAGGCTTCAGGAGGTCAACCTGAACTAAATACATGTTGAAATGTGTGCATAAGTCCTTTGGTTTAGGCGTGACACTCATTTTCAGTTTTTATTGCTTTAAACGCACTTTCAGTCCGAGTTGAGCCCGTTTTTTTACTTTGAATGTATCTTCATAGGAATAAGTTGTGTAGTCAAATTAATGCTCATTTAGGCTTCAGAATGTCAACCTGAACTAAATACATGTTGAAATGTGTGCGTAAGGCCTTTGGTTTAGGCGCGACACTCATTTTGAGTTTTTATTGCTTTAAATGCATTTTCAGGCCGAGTAGAGCACGTTTTTTTACTTTGAATGTATCTTCATAGGAATAAGTTGTGTAGTCAAATTAATGCTCATTTAGGCTTCAGGACGTCAATCTGAACTAAATACATGTTGAAATGTGTGCATAAGTCCTTTGGTTTAGGCGTGACACTCATTTTCAGTTATTATTGCTTTAAATGCACTTTCAGTCCGAGTTGAGCCGTTTTTTTACTTTGAATGTACCTTCATAGGAATGAGTTGTGTAGTCAAATTAATGCTCATTTAGGCTTCAGGAGGTCAACCTGAACTAAATACATGTTGAAATGTGTGCATAAGTCCTTTGGTTTAGGCGTGACACTCATTTTGAGTTTTTATTGCTTTAAATGCACTTTCAGGCCTAGTTGAGCACGTTTTGTGACTTTGAATGTACCTTGATAGGAATGAGTTGTGTAGTCAAATTAATGCTCATTTAGGCTTCAGGAGGTCAACCTGAACTAAATACATGTTGAAATGTGTGCATAAGTCCTTTGGTTTAGGCGTGACACTCATTTTCAGTTTTTATTGCTTTAAATGCACTTTCAGTCCGAATTGAGCCCGTTTTTTTACTTTGAATGTTCCTTCATAGGAATAAGTTGTGTAGTCAAATTAATGCTCATTTAGGCTTCAGGAGGTCAACCTGAACTAAATACATGTTGAAATGTGTGTATAAGTCCTTTGGTTTAGGCGTGACACTCAATTTGAGTTTTTATTGCTTTAAATGCATTTTCAGGCCGAGTAGAGCACGTTTCTGAGTTTGAATGTATCTTCATAGGAATGAGTTGTGTGATCAAATTAATGCTCATTTAGGCTTCAGAATGTCAACCTGAACTAAATACATGTTGAAATGTGTGCATAAGTCCTTTGGTTTAGGCGTGACACACATTTTCAGTTTTTATTGCTTTAAATGCACTTTCAGTCCGAGTTGAGCACGTTTTGTGACTTTGAATGTACCTTCATAGGAATGAGTTGTGTAGTCAAATAAATGCTCATTTAGGCTTCAGGAGGTCAACCTGAACTAAATACATGTTGAAATGTGTGCATAAGTCCTTTGGTTTTGGCGTGACACTCATTTTCAGTTTTTATTGCTTTAAATGCATTTTCAGGCGGAGTAGAGCACGTTTCTGAGTTTGAATGTGTCTTCATAGGAATGAGTTGTGTGATCAAATTAATGGTGATTTAGGCTTCAGGAGGTCAACCTGAACTAAATACATGTTGAAATGTGTGCATAAGTCCTTTGGTTTAGGCGTGACACTCATTTTGAGTTTTTATTGCTTTAAATGCACTTTCAGGCCTAGTTGAGCACGTTTTGTGACTTTGAATGTACCTTCATAGGAATGAGTTGTGTAGTCAAATAAATGCTCATTTAGGCTTCAGGAGGTCAACCTGAACAAAATACATGTTGAAATGTGTGCATAAGTCCTTTGGTTTAGGCGTGACACTCATTTTCAGTTTTTATTGCTTTAAACGCACTTTCAGTCCGAGTTGAGCCCGTTTTGTGACTTTGAATGTACCTTCATAGGAATGAGTTGTGTAGTCAAATTATACTCATTTAGGCTTCAGGACGTCAACCTGAACTAAATACATGTTGAAATGTGTGCATAAGTCCTTTGGTTTAGGCGTGACACTCATTTTCAGTTATTATTGCTTTAAATGCACTTTCAGTCCGAGTTGAGCCGTTTTTTTACTTTGAATGTACCTTCATAGGAATGAGTTGTGTAGTCAAATTATACTCATTTAGGCTTCAGGAGGTCAACCTGAACTAAATACATGTTGAAATGTGTGCATAAGTCCTTTGGTTTAGGCGTGACACTCATTTTGAGTTTTTATTGCTTTAAATGCACTTTCAGGCCTAGTTGAGCACGTTTTGTGACTTTGAATGTACCTTCATAGGAATGAGTTGTGTAGTCAAATTAATGCTCATTTAGGCTTCAGGAGGTCAACCTGAACAAAATACATGTTGAAATGTATACATAAATCCTTTGGTTTAGGTGTGACACTCATTTTGAGTTTTTATTGCTTTAAATGCACTTTCAGGCCTAGTTGAGCACGTTTTGTGACTTTGAATGTACCTTCATAGGAATGAGTTGTGTAGTCAAATTATACTCATTTAGGCTTCAGGAGGTCAACCTGAACTAAATACATGTTGAAATGTGTGCATAAGTCCTTTGGTTTAGGCGTGACACTCATTTTGAGTTTTTATTGCTTTAAATGCACTTTCAGGCCTAGTTGAGCACGTTTTGTGACTTTGAATGTACCTTCATAGGAATGAGTTGTGTAGTCAAATTAATGCTCATTTAGGCTTCAGGAGGTCAACCTGAACTAAATACATGTTGAAATGTGTGCATAAGTCCTTTGGTTTAGGCGTGACACTCATTTTCAGTTATTATTGCTTTAAATGCACTTTCAGTCCGAGTTGAGCCGTTTTTTTACTTTGAATGTACCTTCATAGGAATGAGTTGTGTAGTCAAATTAATGCTCATTTAGGCTTCAGGAGGTCAACCTGAACTAAATACATGTTGAAATGTGTGCATAAGTCCTTTGGTTTAGGCGTGACACTCATTTTGAGTTTTTATTGCTTTAAATGCACTTTCAGGCCTAGTTGAGCACGTTTTGTGACTTTGAATGTACCTTCATAGGAATGAGTTGTGTAGTCAAATTAATGCTCATTTAGGCTTCAGGAGGTCAACCTGAACTAAATACATGTTGAAATGTGTGCATAAGTCCTTTGGTCTAGGCGTGACACTCATTATGAACCATTGATGAAATAAGTTTTATTTTTAAAAAAGCCAAAAAATGTGAAAGGGACGAAATTACAAATGTCCTGTGTGTTTCACATAGAGTACATACAGGCCAGCGATCCCGCTCCCTCTCTTTCTCTGTGACACACACGCTTCCGAGCGCGCCAGCACGCAGCAAGCACACACACAAACGCACGCACACACACTCACACAAACGTACGCACAGACGAGCACGTATCGTAAACAACACACCAACGATGATTTAGATCAAAGAAACACTCACACATGTATGGGCACACGATCACGCGCGCGCAAACACACACACAAACTCATGAGAGGCACACACATCCGCACACGCTACGCATGTAAACAACATTTGGACACTGATTGAAGATCAAAGACTAACCCACGTGGAAGACTGAAAGATGGACAGCCAATCACCTAGGCTTTGCATCTTTTCACCTCCCCCTGCTCTCACACCACGTGGGCTAGATCCACTCGGGCTGTCATTGTTGGACGTCGTCGGTGTCAGAACAAATCAAGTGCAAGCAAAAGTTAAAACCTCTGAGTAATTCGTCATTTTTATCCGAATACAGTACTTTTTGGGGGAGGGGGGGGTGCGCACAACACACACACGCACGCACCCACACAAACACACACAAACACACGCACACACTTACACACTCTCACACACGCACGCACACATACACTAGCAGGCATCGGAAACAACACTTTAGACGTTGAAATGTGTGCAGACGTCCTTTGGTTTAGGCATGACACTCAATTTTAGTTTTTATTGATTCAAATGCATTTTCAGACAGAGCAGGGCACTTGCTGACTTTGAATGTATCTTCATGGGAATGAGTTGTGTGATCAAATTAATGCTCATTTAGGCTTCAGGAGGTCAACCTAAACTAAATACATGTTGAAATGTGTGCATAAGTCCTTTGATTTAGGCGTGAAACTCATTTTGAGTTTTTATTGCTTTAAATGCACTTTCAGGCCTAGTTGAGCACGTTTTGTGACTTTTAATGTACCTTCATAGGAATGAGTTGTGTAGTCAAATTAATGCTCATTTAGGGTTCAGGAGGTCAACCTGAACTAAATACATGTTGAAAAGTGTGCATAAGTCCTTTGGTTTAGGCGTGACACTCATTTTCAGTTTTTATTGCTTTAAATGCACTTTCAGTCCGAGTTGAGCCGTTTTTTTACTTTGAATGTATCTTCATAGGAATAAGTTGTGTAGTCAAATTAATGCTCATTTAGGCTTCAGGACGTCAACCTGAACTAAATACATGTTGAAATGTGTGCATAAGTCCTTTGGTTTAGGCGTGACACTCATTTTCAGTTTTTATTGCTTTAAATGCACTTTCAGTCCGAGTTGAGCCCGTTTTTTTACTTTGAATGTATCTTCATAGGAATAAGTTGTGTAATCAAATTATACTCATTTAGGCTTCAGGAGGTCAACCTGAACTAAATACATGTTGAAATGTGTGCATAAGTCCTTTGGTTTAGGCGTGACACTCATTTTGAGTTTTTATTGCTTTAAATGCACTTTCAGGCCTAGTTGAGCACGTTTTGTGACTTTGAATGTACCTTCATAGGAATGAGTTGTGTAGTCAAATTAATGCTCATTTAGGCTTCAGGAGGTCAACCTGAACTAAATACATGTTGAAATGTGTGCATAAGTCCTTTGGTTTAGGCGTGACACTCATTTTCAGTTATTATTGCTTTAAATGCACTTTCAGTCCGAGTTGAGCCGTTTTTTTACTTTGAATGTACCTTCATAGGAATGAGTTGTGTAGTCAAATTAATGCTCATTTAGGCTTCAGGAGGTCAACCTGAACTAAATACATGTTGAAATGTGTGCATAAGTCCTTTGGTTTAGGCGTGACACTCATTTTGAGTTTTTATTGCTTTAAATGCACTTTCAGGCCTAGTTGAGCACGTTTTGTGACTTTGAATGTACCTTCATAGGAATGAGTTGTGTAGTCAAATTAATGCTCATTTAGGCTTCAGGAGGTCAACCTGAACTAAATACATGTTGAAATGTGTGCATAAGTCCTTTGGTTTAGGCGTGACACTCATTTTCAGTTTTTATTGCTTTAAACGCACTTTCAGTCCGAGTTGAGCCCGTTTTTTTACTTTGAATGTATCTTCATAGGAATAAGTTGTGTAGTCAAATTAATGCTCATTTAGGCTTCAGAATGTCAACCTGAACTAAATACATGTTGAAATGTGTGCGTAAGGCCTTTGGTTTAGGCGCGACACTCATTTTGAGTTTTTATTGCTTTAAATGCATTTTCAGGCCGAGTAGAGCACGTTTTTTTACTTTGAATGTATCTTCATAGGAATAAGTTGTGTAGTCAAATTAATGCTCATTTAGGCTTCAGGACGTCAACCTGAACTAAATACATGTTGAAATGTGTGCATAAGTCCTTTGGTTTAGGCGTGACACTCATTTTCAGTTATTATTGCTTTAAATGCACTTTCAGTCCGAGTGAGCCGTTTTTTTACTTTGAATGTACCTTCATAGGAATGAGTTGTGTAGTCAAATTAATGCTCATTTAGGCTTCAGGAGGTCAACCTGAACTAAATACATGTTGAAATGTGTGCATAAGTCCTTTGGTTTAGGCGTGACACTCATTTTGAGTTTTTATTGCTTTAAATGCACTTTCAGGCCTAGTTGAGCACGTTTTGTGACTTTGAATGTACCTTGATAGGAATGAGTTGTGTAGTCAAATTAATGCTCATTTAGGCTTCAGGAGGTCAACCTGAACTAAATACATGTTGAAATGTGTGCATAAGTCCTTTGGTTTAGGCGTGACACTCATTTTCAGTTTTTATTGCTTTAAATGCACTTTCAGTCCGAATTGAGCCCGTTTTTTTACTTTGAATGTTCCTTCATAGGAATAAGTTGTGTAGTCAAATTAATGCTCATTTAGGCTTCAGGAGGTCAACCTGAACTAAATACATGTTGAAATGTGTGTATAAGTCCTTTGGTTTAGGCGTGACACTCAATTTGAGTTTTTATTGCTTTAAATGCATTTTCAGGCCGAGTAGAGCACGTTTCTGAGTTTGAATGTATCTTCATAGGAATGAGTTGTGTGATCAAATTAATGCTCATTTAGGCTTCAGAATGTCAACCTGAACTAAATACATGTTGAAATGTGTGCATAAGTCCTTTGGTTTAGGCGTGACACACATTTTCAGTTTTTATTGCTTTAAATGCACTTTCAGTCCGAGTTGAGCACGTTTTGTGACTTTGAATGTACCTTCATAGGAATGAGTTGTGTAGTCAAATAAATGCTCATTTAGGCTTCAGGAGGTCAACCTGAACTAAATACATGTTGAAATGTGTGCATAAGTCCTTTGGTTTTGGCGTGACACTCATTTTCAGTTTTTATTGCTTTAAATGCATTTTCAGGCGGAGTAGAGCACGTTTCTGAGTTTGAATGTGTCTTCATAGGAATGAGTTGTGTGATCAAATTAATGGTGATTTAGGCTTCAGGAGGTCAACCTGAACTAAATACATGTTGAAATGTGTGCATAAGTCCTTTGGTTTAGGCGTGACACTCATTTTGAGTTTTTATTGCTTTAAATGCACTTTCAGGCCTAGTTGAGCACGTTTTGTGACTTTGAATGTACCTTCATAGGAATGAGTTGTGTAGTCAAATAAATGCTCATTTAGGCTTCAGGAGGTCAACCTGAACAAAATACATGTTGAAATGTGTGCATAAATCCTTTGGTTTAGGTGTGACACTCATTTTGAGTTTTTATTGCTTTAAATGCACTTTCAGGCCTAGTTGAGCACGTTTTGTGACTTTGAATGTACCTTCATAGGAATGAGTTGTGTAGTCAAATTAATGGTGATTTAGGCTTCAGGAGGTCAACCTGAACTAAATACATGTTGAAATGTGTGCATAAGTCCTTTGGTTTAGGCGTGACACTCAATTTGAGTTTTTATTGCTTTAAATGCATTTTCAGGCCGAGTAGAGCACGTTTCTGAGTTTGAATGTATCTTCATAGGAATGAGTTGTGTGATCAAATTAATGCTCATTTAGGCTTCAGAATGTCAACCTGAACTAAATACATGTTGAAATGTGTGCATAAGTCCTTTGGTTTAGGCGTGACACTCATTTTCAGTTGTTATTGCTTTAAATGCACTTTCAGTCCGAGTTGAGCCCGTTTTTTTACTTTGAATGTTCCTTCATAGGAATGAGTTGTGTAGTCAAATTAATGCTCATTTAGGCTTCAGGAGGTCAACCTGAACTATATACATGTTGAAATGTGTGCATAAGTCCTTTGGTTTAGGCGTGACACTCATTTTCAGTTATTATTGCTTTAAATGCACTTTCAGTCCGAGTTGAGCCGTTTTTTTACTTTGAATGTACCTTCATAGGAATGAGTTGTGTAGTCAAATTAATGCTCATTTAGGCTTCAGGAGGTCAACCTGAACTAAATACATGTTGAAATGTGTGCATAAGTCCTTTGGTTTAGGCGTGACACTCATTTTGAGTTTTTATTGCTTTAAATGCACTTTCAGGCCTAGTTGAGCACGTTTTGTGACTTTGAATGTACCTTCATAGGAATGAGTTGTGTAGTCAAATTAATGCTCATTTAGGCTTCAGGAGGTCAACCTGAACTAAATACATGTTGAAATGTGTGCATAAGTCCTTTGGTTTAGGCGTGACACTCATTTTCAGTTTTTATTGCTTTAAACGCACTTTCAGTCCGAGTTGAGCCCGTTTTGTGACTTTGAATGTACCTTCATAGGAATGAGTTGTGTAGTCAAATTAATGCTCATTTAGGCTTCAGGACGTCAACCTGAACTAAATACATGTTGAAATGTGTGCATAAGTCCTTTGGTTTAGGCGTGACACTCATTTTCAGTTATTATTGCTTTAAATGCACTTTCAGTCCGAGTTGAGCCGTTTTTTTACTTTGAATGTACCTTCATAGGAATGAGTTGTGTAGTCAAATTAATGCTCATTTAGGCTTCAGGAGGTCAACCTGAACTAAATACATGTTGAAATGTGTGCATAAGTCCTTTGGTTTAGGCGTGACACTCATTTTGAGTTTTTATTGCTTTAAATGCACTTTCAGGCCTAGTTGAGCACGTTTTGTGACTTTGAATGTACCTTCATAGGAATGAGTTGTGTAGTCAAATTAATGCTCATTTAGGCTTCAGGACGTCAACCTGAACTAAATACATGTTGAAATGTGTGCATAAGTCCTTTGGTTTAGGCGTGACACTCAATTTGAGTTTTTATTGCTTTAAATGCATTTTCAGGCCGAGTAGAGCACGTTTCTGAGTTTGAATGTATCTTCATAGGAATGAGTTGTGTGATCAAATTAATGCTCATTTAGGCTTCAGAATGTCAACCTGAACTAAATACATGTTGAAATGTGTGCATAAGTCCTTTGGTTTAGGCGTGACACTCATTTTGAGTTTTTATTGCTTTAAATGCACTTTCAGGCCTAGTTGAGCACGTTTTGTGACTTTTAATGTACCTTCATAGGAATGAGTTGTGTAGTCAAATTATACTCATTTAGGCTTCAGGAGGTCAACCTGAACTAAATACATGTTGAAATGTGTGCATAAGTCCTTTGGTTTAGGCGTGACACTCATTTTCAGTTGTTATTGCTTTAAATGCACTTTCAGTCCGAGTTGAGCCCGTTTTTTTACTTTGAATGTTCCTTCATAGGAATGAGTTGTGTAGTCAAATTAATGCTCATTTAGGCTTCAGGAGGTCAACCTGAACTATATACATGTTGAAATGTGTGCATAAGTCCTTTGGTTTAGGCGTGACACTCATTTTCAGTTATTATTGCTTTAAATGCACTTTCAGTCCGAGTTGAGCCGTTTTTTTACTTTGAATGTACCTTCATAGGAATGAGTTGTGTAGTCAAATTAATGCTCATTTAGGCTTCAGGAGGTCAACCTGAACTAAATACATGTTGAAATGTGTGCATAAGTCCTTTGGTTTAGGCGTGACACTCATTTTGAGTTTTTATTGCTTTAAATGCACTTTCAGGCCTAGTTGAGCACGTTTTGTGACTTTGAATGTACCTTCATAGGAATGAGTTGTGTAGTCAAATTAATGCTCATTTAGGCTTCAGGAGGTCAACCTGAACTAAATACATGTTGAAATGTGTGCATAAGTCCTTTGGTTTAGGCGTGACACTCATTTTCAGTTTTTATTGCTTTAAACGCACTTTCAGTCCGAGTTGAGCCCGTTTTTTTACTTTGAATGTATCTTCATAGGAATAAGTTGTGTAGTCAAATTAATGCTCATTTAGGCTTCAGAATGTCAACCTGAACTAAATACATGTTGAAATGTGTGCGTAAGGCCTTTGGTTTAGGCGCGACACTCATTTTGAGTTTTTATTGCTTTAAATGCATTTTCAGGCCGAGTAGAGCACGTTTTTTTACTTTGAATGTATCTTCATAGGAATAAGTTGTGTAGTCAAATTAATGCTCATTTAGGCTTCAGGACGTCAATCTGAACTAAATACATGTTGAAATGTGTGCATAAGTCCTTTGGTTTAGGCGTGACACTCATTTTCAGTTATTATTGCTTTAAATGCACTTTCAGTCCGAGTTGAGCCGTTTTTTTACTTTGAATGTACCTTCATAGGAATGAGTTGTGTAGTCAAATTAATGCTCATTTAGGCTTCAGGAGGTCAACCTGAACTAAATACATGTTGAAATGTGTGCATAAGTCCTTTGGTTTAGGCGTGACACTCATTTTGAGTTTTTATTGCTTTAAATGCACTTTCAGGCCTAGTTGAGCACGTTTTGTGACTTTGAATGTACCTTGATAGGAATGAGTTGTGTAGTCAAATTAATGCTCATTTAGGCTTCAGGAGGTCAACCTGAACTAAATACATGTTGAAATGTGTGCATAAGTCCTTTGGTTTAGGCGTGACACTCATTTTCAGTTTTTATTGCTTTAAATGCACTTTCAGTCCGAATTGAGCCCGTTTTTTTACTTTGAATGTTCCTTCATAGGAATAAGTTGTGTAGTCAAATTAATGCTCATTTAGGCTTCAGGAGGTCAACCTGAACTAAATACATGTTGAAATGTGTGTATAAGTCCTTTGGTTTAGGCGTGACACTCAATTTGAGTTTTTATTGCTTTAAATGCATTTTCAGGCCGAGTAGAGCACGTTTCTGAGTTTGAATGTATCTTCATAGGAATGAGTTGTGTGATCAAATTAATGCTCATTTAGGCTTCAGAATGTCAACCTGAACTAAATACATGTTGAAATGTGTGCATAAGTCCTTTGGTTTAGGCGTGACACACATTTTCAGTTTTTATTGCTTTAAATGCACTTTCAGTCCGAGTTGAGCACGTTTTGTGACTTTGAATGTACCTTCATAGGAATGAGTTGTGTAGTCAAATAAATGCTCATTTAGGCTTCAGGAGGTCAACCTGAACTAAATACATGTTGAAATGTGTGCATAAGTCCTTTGGTTTTGGCGTGACACTCATTTTCAGTTTTTATTGCTTTAAATGCATTTTCAGGCGGAGTAGAGCACGTTTCTGAGTTTGAATGTGTCTTCATAGGAATGAGTTGTGTGATCAAATTAATGGTGATTTAGGCTTCAGGAGGTCAACCTGAACTAAATACATGTTGAAATGTGTGCATAAGTCCTTTGGTTTAGGCGTGACACTCATTTTGAGTTTTTATTGCTTTAAATGCACTTTCAGGCCTAGTTGAGCACGTTTTGTGACTTTGAATGTACCTTCATAGGAATGAGTTGTGTAGTCAAATAAATGCTCATTTAGGCTTCAGGAGGTCAACCTGAACAAAATACATGTTGAAATGTATACATAAATCCTTTGGTTTAGGTGTGACACTCATTTTGAGTTTTTATTGCTTTAAATGCACTTTCAGGCCTAGTTGAGCACGTTTTGTGACTTTGAATGTACCTTCATAGGAATGAGTTGTGTAGTCAAATTAATGGTGATTTAGGCTTCAGGAGGTCAACCTGAACTAAATACATGTTGAAATGTGTGCATAAGTCCTTTGGTTTAGGCGTGACACTCAATTTGAGTTTTTATTGCTTTAAATGCATTTTCAGGCCGAGTAGAGCACGTTTCTGAGTTTGAATGTATCTTCATAGGAATGAGTTGTGTGATCAAATTAATGCTCATTTAGGCTTCAGAATGTCAACCTGAACTAAATACATGTTGAAATGTGTGCATAAGTCCTTTGGTTTAGGCGTGACACTCATTTTGAGTTTTTATTGCTTTAAATGCACTTTCAGGCCTAGTTGAGCACGTTTTGTGACTTTTAATGTACCTTCATAGGAATGAGTTGTGTAGTCAAATTATACTCATTTAGGCTTCAGGAGGTCAACCTGAACTAAATACATGTTGAAATGTGTGCATAAGTCCTTTGGTTTAGGCGTGACACTCATTTTCAGTTGTTATTGCTTTAAATGCACTTTCAGTCCGAGTTGAGCCCGTTTTTTTACTTTGAATGTTCCTTCATAGGAATGAGTTGTGTAGTCAAATTAATGCTCATTTAGGCTTCAGAAGGTCAACCTGAACTAAATACATGTTGAAATGTGTGTATAAGTCCTTTGGTTTAGGCGTGACACTCAATTTGAGTTTTTATTGCTTTAAATGCATTTTCAGGCCGAGTAGAGCACGTTTCTGAGTTTGAATGTATCTTCATAGGAATGAGTTGTGTGATCAAATTAATGCTCATTTAGGCTTCAGAATGTCAACCTGAACTAAATACATGTTGAAATGTGTGCATAAGTCCTTTGGTTTAGGCGTGACACACATTTTCAGTTTTTATTGCTTTAAATGCACTTTCAGTCCGAGTTGAGCACGTTTTGTGACTTTGAATGTACCTTCATAGGAATGAGTTGTGTAGTCAAATAAATGCTCATTTAGGCTTCAGGAGGTCAACCTGAACTAAATACATGTTGAAATGTGTGCATAAGTCCTTTGGTTTTGGCGTGACACTCATTTTCAGTTTTTATTGCTTTAAATGCATTTTCAGGCGGAGTAGAGCACGTTTCTGAGTTTGAATGTGTCTTCATAGGAATGAGTTGTGTGATCAAATTAATGGTGATTTAGGCTTCAGGAGGTCAACCTGAACTAAATACATGTTGAAATGTGTGCATAAGTCCTTTGGTTTAGGCGTGACACTCATTTTGAGTTTTTATTGCTTTAAATGCACTTTCAGGCCTAGTTGAGCACGTTTTGTGACTTTGAATGTACCTTCATAGGAATGAGTTGTGTAGTCAAATAAATGCTCATTTAGGCTTCAGGAGGTCAACCTGAACAAAATACATGTTGAAATGTATACATAAATCCTTTGGTTTAGGTGTGACACTCATTTTGAGTTTTTATTGCTTTAAATGCACTTTCAGGCCTAGTTGAGCACGTTTTGTGACTTTGAATGTACCTTCATAGGAATGAGTTGTGTAGTCAAATTAATGGTGATTTAGGCTTCAGGAGGTCAACCTGAACTAAATACATGTTGAAATGTGTGCATAAGTCCTTTGGTTTAGGCGTGACACTCAATTTGAGTTTTTATTGCTTTAAATGCATTTTCAGGCCGAGTAGAGCACGTTTCTGAGTTTGAATGTATCTTCATAGGAATGAGTTGTGTGATCAAATTAATGCTCATTTAGGCTTCAGAATGTCAACCTGAACTAAATACATGTTGAAATGTGTGCATAAGTCCTTTGGTTTAGGCGTGACACTCATTTTGAGTTTTTATTGCTTTAAATGCACTTTCAGGCCTAGTTGAGCACGTTTTGTGACTTTTAATGTACCTTCATAGGAATGAGTTGTGTAGTCAAATTATACTCATTTAGGCTTCAGGAGGTCAACCTGAACTAAATACATGTTGAAATGTGTGCATAAGTCCTTTGGTTTAGGCGTGACACTCATTTTCAGTTTTTATTGCTTTAAATGCACTTTCAGTCCGAGTTGAGCCCGTTTTTTTACTTTGAATGTATCTTCATAGGAATAAGTTGTGTAGTCAAATTATACTCATTTAGGCTTCAGGAGGTCAACCTGAACTAAATACATGTTGAAATGTGTGCATAAGTCCTTTGGTTTAGGCGTGACACTCATTTTCAGTTTTTATTGCTTTAAATGCACTTTCAGTCCGAATTGAGCCCGTTTTTTTACTTTGAATGTTCCTTCATAGGAATAAGTTGTGTAGTCAAATTAATGCTCATTTAGGCTTCAGGAGGTCAACCTGAACTAAATACATGTTGAAATGTGTGTATAAGTCCTTTGGTTTAGGCGTGACACTCAATTTGAGTTTTTATTGCTTTAAATGCATTTTCAGGCCGAGTAGAGCACGTTTCTGAGTTTGAATGTATCTTCATAGGAATGAGTTGTGTGATCAAATTAATGCTCATTTAGGCTTCAGAATGTCAACCTGAACTAAATACATGTTGAAATGTGTGCATAAGTCCTTTGGTTTAGGCGTGACACACATTTTCAGTTTTTATTGCTTTAAATGCACTTTCAGTCCGAGTTGAGCACGTTTTGTGACTTTGAATGTACCTTCATAGGAATGAGTTGTGTAGTCAAATAAATGCTCATTTAGGCTTCAGGAGGTCAACCTGAACTAAATACATGTTGAAATGTGTGCATAAGTCCTTTGGTTTTGGCGTGACACTCATTTTCAGTTTTTATTGCTTTAAATGCATTTTCAGGCGGAGTAGAGCACGTTTCTGAGTTTGAATGTGTCTTCATAGGAATGAGTTGTGTGATCAAATTAATGGTGATTTAGGCTTCAGGAGGTCAACCTGAACTAAATACATGTTGAAATGTGTGCATAAGTCCTTTGGTTTAGGCGTGACACTCATTTTGAGTTTTTATTGCTTTAAATGCACTTTCAGGCCTAGTTGAGCACGTTTTGTGACTTTGAATGTACCTTCATAGGAATGAGTTGTGTAGTCAAATAAATGCTCATTTAGGCTTCAGGAGGTCAACCTGAACAAAATACATGTTGAAATGTATACATAAATCCTTTGGTTTAGGTGTGACACTCATTTTGAGTTTTTATTGCTTTAAATGCACTTTCAGGCCTAGTTGAGCACGTTTTGTGACTTTGAATGTACCTTCATAGGAATGAGTTGTGTAGTCAAATTAATGGTGATTTAGGCTTCAGGAGGTCAACCTGAACTAAATACATGTTGAAATGTGTGCATAAGTCCTTTGGTTTAGGCGTGACACTCAATTTGAGTTTTTATTGCTTTAAATGCATTTTCAGGCCGAGTAGAGCACGTTTCTGAGTTTGAATGTATCTTCATAGGAATGAGTTGTGTGATCAAATTAATGCTCATTTAGGCTTCAGAATGTCAACCTGAACTAAATACATGTTGAAATGTGTGCATAAGTCCTTTGGTTTAGGCGTGACACTCATTTTGAGTTTTTATTGCTTTAAATGCACTTTCAGGCCTAGTTGAGCACGTTTTGTGACTTTTAATGTACCTTCATAGGAATGAGTTGTGTAGTCAAATTATACTCATTTAGGCTTCAGGAGGTCAACCTGAACTAAATACATGTTGAAATGTGTGCATAAGTCCTTTGGTTTAGGCGTGACACTCATTTTCAGTTGTTATTGCTTTAAATGCACTTTCAGTCCGAGTTGAGCCCGTTTTTTTACTTTGAATGTTCCTTCATAGGAATGAGTTGTGTAGTCAAATTAATGCTCATTTAGGCTTCAGAAGGTCAACCTGAACTAAATACATGTTGAAATGTGTGTATAAGTCCTTTGGTTTAGGCGTGACACTCAATTTGAGTTTTTATTGCTTTAAATGCATTTTCAGGCCGAGTAGAGCACGTTTCTGAGTTTGAATGTATCTTCATAGGAATGAGTTGTGTGATCAAATTAATGCTCATTTAGGCTTCAGAATGTCAACCTGAACTAAATACATGTTGAAATGTGTGCATAAGTCCTTTGGTTTAGGCGTGACACACATTTTCAGTTTTTATTGCTTTAAATGCACTTTCAGTCCGAGTTGAGCACGTTTTTTTACTTTGAATGTATCTTCATAGGAATAAGTTGTGTAGTCAAATTAATGCTCATTTAGGCTTCAGAAGGTCAACCTGAACTAAATACATGTTGAAATGTGTGTATAAGTCCTTTGGTTTAGGCGTGACACTCAATTTGAGTTTTTATTGCTTTAAATGCATTTTCAGGCCGAGTAGAGCACGTTTCTGAGTTTGAATGTACCTTCATAGGAATGAGTTGTGTAGTCAAATAAATGCTCATTTAGGCTTCAGGAGGTCAACCTGAACTAAATACATGTTGAAATGTGTGCATAAGTCCTTTGGTTTTGGCGTGACACTCATTTTCAGTTTTTATTGCTTTAAATGCATTTTCAGGCGGAGTAGAGCACGTTTCTGAGTTTGAATGTGTCTTCATAGGAATGAGTTGTGTGATCAAATTAATGGTGATTTAGGCTTCAGGAGGTCAACCTGAACTAAATACATGTTGAAATGTGTGCATAAGTCCTTTGGTTTAGGCGTGACACTCATTTTGAGTTTTTATTGCTTTAAATGCACTTTCAGGCCTAGTTGAGCACATTTTGTGACTTTGAATGTACCTTCATAGGAATGAGTTGTGTAGTCAAATAAATGCTCATTTAGGCTTCAGGAGGTCAACCTGAACAAAATACATGTTGAAATGTATACATAAATCCTTTGGTTTAGGTGTGACACTCATTTTGAGTTTTTATTGCTTTAAATGCACTTTCAGGCCTAGTTGAGCACGTTTTGTGACTTTGAATGTACCTTCATAGGAATGAGTTGTGTAGTCAAATTAATGGTGATTTAGGCTTCAGGAGGTCAACCTGAACTAAATACATGTTGAAATGTGTGCATAAGTCCTTTGGTTTAGGCGTGACACTCAATTTGAGTTTTTATTGCTTTAAATGCATTTTCAGGCCGAGTAGAGCACGTTTCTGAGTTTGAATGTATCTTCATAGGAATGAGTTGTGTGATCAAATTAATGCTCATTTAGGCTTCAGAATGTCAACCTGAACTAAATACATGTTGAAATGTGTGCATAAGTCCTTTGGTTTAGGCGTGACACTCATTTTGAGTTTTTATTGCTTTAAATGCACTTTCAGGCCTAGTTGAGCACGTTTTGTGACTTTTAATGTACCTTCATAGGAATGAGTTGTGTAGTCAAATTATACTCATTTAGGCTTCAGGAGGTCAACCTGAACTAAATACATGTTGAAATGTGTGCATAAGTCCTTTGGTTTAGGCGTGACACTCATTTTCAGTTTTTATTGCTTTAAATGCACTTTCAGTCCGAGTTGAGCCCGTTTTTTTACTTTGAATGTATCTTCATAGGAATAAGTTGTGTAGTCAAATTATACTCATTTAGGCTTCAGGAGGTCAACCTGAACTAAATACATGTTGAAATGTGTGCATAAGTCCTTTGGTTTAGGCGTGACACTCATTTTGAGTTTTTATTGCTTTAAATGCACTTTCAGGCCTAGTTGATCACGTTTTGTGACTTTGAATGTACCTTCATAGGAATGAGTTGTGTAGTCAAATTAATGCTCATTTAGGCTTCAGGAGGTCAACCTGAACTAAATACATGTTGAAATGTGTGCATAAGTCCTTTGGTTTAGGTGTGACACTCATTTTCAGTTTTTATTGCTTTAAATGCACTTTCAGTCCGAGTTGAGCCCGTTTTTTTACTTTGAATGTATCTTCATAGGAATAAGTTGTGTAGTCAAATTAATGCTCATTTAGGCTTCAGAATGTCAACCTGAACTAAATACATGTTGAAATGTGTGCATAAGTCCTTTGGTTTAGGCGTGACACTCATTTTGAGTTTTTATTGCTTTAAATGCACTTTCAGGCCTAGTTGAGCACGTTTTGTGACTTTGAATGTACCTTCATAGGAATGAGTTGTGTAGTCAAATTAATGCTCATTTAGGCTTCAGGAGGTCAACCTGAACTAAATACATGTTGAAATGTGTGCATAAGTCCTTTGGTTTAGGCGTGACACTCATTTTGAGTTTTTATTGCTTTAAATGCACTTTCAGGCCTAGTTGAGCACGTTTTGTGACTTTGAATGTACCTTCATAGGAATGAGTTGTGTAGTCAAATTAATGATCATTTAGGCTTCAGGAGGTCAACCTGAACTACATACATGTTGAAATGTGTGCATAAGTCCTTTGGTTTAGGCGTGACACTCATTTTCAGTTTTTATTGCTTTAAACGCACTTTCAGTCCGAGTTGAGCCCGTTTTTTTACTTTGAATGTATCTTCATAGGAATAAGTTGTGTAGTCAAATTAATGCTCATTTAGGCTTCAGAATGTCAACCTGAACTAAATACATGTTGAAATGTGTGCGTAAGGCCTTTGGTTTAGGCGCGACACTCATTTTGAGTTTTTATTGCTTTAAATGCATTTTCAGGCCGAGTAGAGCACGTTTTTTTTACTTTGAATGTATCTTCATAGGAATAAGTTGTGTAGTCAAATTAATGCTCATTTAGGCTTCAGGACGTCAACCTGAACTAAATACATGTTGAAATGTGTGCATAAGTCCTTTGGTTTAGGCGTGACACTCATTTTCAGTTATTATTGCTTTAAATGCACTTTCAGTCCGAGTTGAGCCGTTTTTTTACTTTGAATGTACCTTCATAGGAATGAGTTGTGTAGTCAAATTAATGCTCATTTAGGCTTCAGGAGGTCAACCTGAACTAAATACATGTTGAAATGTGTGCATAAGTCCTTTGGTTTAGGCGTGACACTCATTTTGAGTTTTTATTGCTTTAAATGCACTTTCAGGCCTAGTTGAGCACGTTTTGTGACTTGGAATGTACCTTGATAGGAATGAGTTGTGTAGTCAAATTAATGCTCATTTAGGCTTCAGGAGGTCAACCTGAACTAAATACATGTTGAAATGTGTGCATAAGTCCTTTGGTTTAGGCGTGACACTCATTTTCAGTTTTTATTGCTTTAAATGCACTTTCAGTCCGAATTGAGCCCGTTTTTTTACTTTGAATGTTCCTTCATAGGAATAAGTTGTGTAGTCAAATTAATGCTCATTTAGGCTTCAGGAGGTCAACCTGAACTAAATACATGTTGAAATGTGTGTATAAGTCCTTTGGTTTAGGCGTGACACTCAATTTGAGTTTTTATTGCTTTAAATGCATTTTCAGGCCGAGTAGAGCACGTTTCTGAGTTTGAATGTATCTTCATAGGAATGAGTTGTGTGATCAAATTAATGCTCATTTAGGCTTCAGAATGTCAACCTGAACTAAATACATGTTGAAATGTGTGCATAAGTCCTTTGGTTTAGGCGTGACACACATTTTCAGTTTTTATTGCTTTAAATGCACTTTCAGTCCGAGTTGAGCACGTTTTGTGACTTTGAATGTACCTTCATAGGAATGAGTTGTGTAGTCAAATAAATGCTCATTTAGGCTTCAGGAGGTCAACCTGAACTAAATACATGTTGAAATGTGTGCATAAGTCCTTTGGTTTTGGCGTGACACTCATTTTCAGTTTTTATTGCTTTAAATGCATTTTCAGGCGGAGTAGAGCACGTTTCTGAGTTTGAATGTGTCTTCATAGGAATGAGTTGTGTGATCAAATTAATGGTGATTTAGGCTTCAGGAGGTCAACCTGACCTAAATACATGTTGAAATGTGTGCATAAGTCCTTTGGTTTAGGCGTGACACTCATTTTGAGTTTTTATTGCTTTAAATGCACTTTCAGGCCTAGTTGAGCACGTTTTGTGACTTTGAATGTACCTTCATAGGAATGAGTTGTGTAGTCAAATAAATGCTCATTTAGGCTTCAGGAGGTCAACCTGAACAAAATACATGTTGAAATGTGTGCATAAATCCTTTGGTTTAGGTGTGACACTCATTTTGAGTTTTTATTGCTTTAAATGCACTTTCAGGCCTAGTTGAGCACGTTTTGTGACTTTGAATGTACCTTCATAGGAATGAGTTGTGTAGTCAAATTAATGGTGATTTAGGCTTCAGGAGGTCAACCTGAACTAAATACATGTTGAAATGTGTGCATAAGTCCTTTGGTTTAGGCGTGACACTCAATTTGAGTTTTTATTGCTTTAAATGCATTTTCAGGCCGAGTAGAGCACGTTTCTGAGTTTGAATGTATCTTCATAGGAATGAGTTGTGTGATCAAATTAATGCTCATTTAGGCTTCAGAATGTCAACCTGAACTAAATACATGTTGAAATGTGTGCATAAGTCCTTTGGTTTAGGCGTGACACTCATTTTCAGTTTTTATTGCTTTAAATGCACTTTCAGTCCGAGTTGAGCCCGTTTTTTTACTTTGAATGTTCCTTCATAGGAATAAGTTGTGTAGTCAAATTAATGCTCATTTAGGCTTCAGGGGGTCAACCTGAACTAAATACATGTTGAAATGTGTGCATAAGTCCTTTGGTTTAGGTGTGACACTCATTTTCAGTTTTTATTGCTTTAAATGCACTTTCAGTCCGAGTTGAGCCCGTTTTTTTACTTTGAATGTATCTTCATAGGAATAAGTTGTGTAGTCAAATTAATGCTCATTTAGGCTTCAGAATGTCAACCTGAACTAAATACATGTTGAAATGTGTGCATAAGTCCTTTGGTTTAGGCGTGACACTCATTTTGAGTTTTTATTGCTTTAAATGCACTTTCAGGCCTAGTTGAGCACGTTTTGTGACTTTGAATGTACCTTCATAGGAATGAGTTGTGTAGTCAAATTAATGCTCATTTAGGCTTCAGGAGGTCAACCTGAACTAAATACATGTTGAAATGTGTGCATAAGTCCTTTGGTTTAGGCGTGACACTCATTTTGAGTTTTTATTGCTTTAAATGCACTTTCAGGCCTAGTTGAGCACGTTTTGTGACTTTGAATGTACCTTCATAGGAATGAGTTGTGTAGTCAAATTAATGATCATTTAGGCTTCAGGAGGTCAACCTGAACTAAATACATGTTGAAATGTGTGCATAAGTCCTTTGGTTTAGGCGTGACACTCATTTTCAGTTTTTATTGCTTTAAACGCACTTTCAGTCCGAGTTGAGCCCGTTTTTTTACTTTGAATGTATCTTCATAGGAATAAGTTGTGTAGTCAAATTAATGCTCATTTAGGCTTCAGAATGTCAACCTGAACTAAATACATGTTGAAATGTGTGCGTAAGGCCTTTGGTTTAGGCGCGACACTCATTTTGAGTTTTTATTGCTTTAAATGCATTTTCAGGCCGAGTAGAGCACGTTTTTTTACTTTGAATGTATCTTCATAGGAATAAGTTGTGTAGTCAAATTAATGCTCATTTAGGCTTCAGGACGTCAACCTGAACTAAATACATGTTGAAATGTGTGCATAAGTCCTTTGGTTTAGGCGTGACACTCATTTTCAGTTATTATTGCTTTAAATGCACTTTCAGTCCGAGTTGAGCCGTTTTTTTACTTTGAATGTACCTTCATAGGAATGAGTTGTGTAGTCAAATTAATGCTCATTTAGGCTTCAGGAGGCCAACCTGAACTAAATACATGTTGAAATGTGTGCATAAGTCCTTTGGTTTAGGCGTGACACTCATTTTGAGTTTTTATTGCTTTAAATGCACTTTCAGGCCTAGTTGAGCACGTTTTGTGACTTTGAATGTACCTTGATAGGAATGAGTTGTGTAGTCAAATTAATGCTCATTTAGGCTTCAGGAGGTCAACCTGAACTAAATACATGTTGAAATGTGTGCATAAGTCCTTTGGTTTAGGCGTGACACTCATTTTCAGTTTTTATTGCTTTAAATGCACTTTCAGTCCGAATTGAGCCCGTTTTTTTACTTTGAATGTTCCTTCATAGGAATAAGTTGTGTAGTCAAATTAATGCTCATTTAGGCTTCAGGAGGTCAACCTGAACTAAATACATGTTGAAATGTGTGTATAAGTCCTTTGGTTTAGGCGTGACACTCAATTTGAGTTTTTATTGCTTTAAATGCATTTTCAGGCCGAGTAGAGCACGTTTCTGAGTTTGAATGTACCTTCATAGGAATGAGTTGTGTAGTCAAATTATACTCATTTAGGCTTCAGGAGGTCAACCTGAACTAAATACATGTTGAAATGTGTGCATAAGTCCTTTGGTTTAGGCGCGACACTCATTTTGAGTTTTTATTGCTTTAAATGCATTTTCAGGCCGAGTAGAGCACGTTTTTTTACTTTGAATGTATCTTCATAGGAATAAGTTGTGTAGTCAAATTAATGCTCATTTAGGCTTCAGGAGGTCAACCTGAACTAAATACATGTTGAAATGTGTGCATAAGTCCTTTGGTTTAGGCGTGACACACATTTTCAGTTTTTATTGCTTTAAATGCACTTTCAGTCCGAGTTGAGCACGTTTTGTGACTTTGAATGTACCTTCATAGGAATGAGTTGTGTAGTCAAATAAATGCTCATTTAGGCTTCAGGAGGTCAACCTGAACTAAATACATGTTGAAATGTGTGCATAAGTCCTTTGGTTTTGGCGTGACACTCATTTTCAGTTTTTATTGCTTTAAATGCATTTTCAGGCGGAGTAGAGCACGTTTCTGAGTTTGAATGTGTCTTCATAGGAATGAGTTGTGTGATCAAATTAATGGTGATTTAGGCTTCAGGAGGTCAACCTGAACTAAATACATGTTGAAATGTGTGCATAAGTCCTTTGGTTTAGGCGTGACACTCATTTTCAGTTTTTATTGCTTTAAACGCACTTTCAGTCCGAGTTGAGCCCGTTTTTTTACTTTGAATGTATCTTCATAGGAATAAGTTGTGTAGTCAAATTAATGCTCATTTAGGCTTCAGGAGGTCAACCTGAACAAAATACATGTTGAAATGTGTGCATAAATCCTTTGGTTTAGGTGTGACACTCATTTTGAGTTTTTATTGCTTTAAATGCACTTTCAGGCCTAGTTGAGCACGTTTTGTGACTTTGAATGTACCTTCATGGAATGAGTTGTGTAGTCAAATTAATGGTGATTTAGGCTTCAGGAGGTCAACCTGAACTAAATACATGTTGAAATGTGTGCATAAGTCCTTTGGTTTAGGCGTGACACTCAATTTGAGTTTTTATTGCTTTAAATGCATTTTCAGGCCGAGTAGAGCACGTTTCTGAGTTTGAATGTATCTTCATAGGAATGAGTTGTGTGATCAAAGTAATGCTCATTTAGGCTTCAGGAGGTCAACCTGAACTAAATAAATGTTGAAATGTGTGCATAAGTCATTTGGTCTAGGCGTGACACTCATTATGAACCATTGATGAAATAAGTTTTATTTTTAAAAAAGCCAAAAAATGTGAAAGGGACGAAATTACAAATGTCCTGTGTGTTTCACATAGAGTACATACAGGCCAGCGATCCCGCTCCCTCTCTTTCTCTGTGACACACACGCTTCCGAGCGCGCCAGCACGCAGCAAGCACACACACAAACGCACGCACACACACTCACACAAACGTACGCACAGACGAGCACGTATCGTAAACAACACACCAACGATGATTTAGATCAAAGAAACACTCACACATGTATGGGCACACGATCACGCGCGCGCAAACACACACACAAACTCATGAGAGGCACACACATCCGCACACGCTACGCATGTAAACAACATTTGGACACTGATTGAAGATCAAAGACTAACCCACGTGGAAGACTGAAAGATGGACAGCCAATCACCTAGGCTTTGCATCTTTTCACCTCCCCCTGCTCTCACACCACGTGGGCTAGATCCACTCGGGCTGTCATTGTTGGACGTCGTCGGTGTCAGAACAAATCAAGTGCAAGCAAAAGTTAAAACCTCTGAGTAATTCGTCATTTTTATCCGAATACAGTACTTTTTGGGGGAGGGGGGGGTGCGCACAACACACACACGCACGCACCCACACAAACACACACAAACACACGCACACACTTACACACTCTCACACACGCACGCACACATACACTAGCAGGCATCGGAAACAACACTTTAGACGTTGAAATGTGTGCAGACGTCCTTTGGTTTAGGCATGACACTCAATTTTAGTTTTTATTGATTCAAATGCATTTTCAGACAGAGCAGGGCACTTGCTGACTTTGAATGTATCTTCATGGGAATGAGTTGTGTGATCAAATTAATGCTCATTTAGGCTTCAGGAGGTCAACCTAAACTAAATACATGTTGAAATGTGTGCATAAGTCCTTTGATTTAGGCGTGAAACTCATTTTGAGTTTTTATTGCTTTAAATGCACTTTCAGGCCTAGTTGAGCACGTTTTGTGACTTTTAATGTACCTTCATAGGAATGAGTTGTGTAGTCAAATTAATGCTCATTTAGGGTTCAGGAGGTCAACCTGAACTAAATACATGTTGAAAAGTGTGCATAAGTCCTTTGGTTTAGGCGTGACACTCATTTTCAGTTTTTATTGCTTTAAATGCACTTTCAGTCCGAGTTGAGCCGTTTTTTTACTTTGAATGTATCTTCATAGGAATAAGTTGTGTAGTCAAATTAATGCTCATTTAGGCTTCAGGACGTCAACCTGAACTAAATACATGTTGAAATGTGTGCATAAGTCCTTTGGTTTAGGCGTGACACTCATTTTCAGTTTTTATTGCTTTAAATGCACTTTCAGTCCGAGTTGAGCCCGTTTTTTTACTTTGAATGTATCTTCATAGGAATAAGTTGTGTAATCAAATTATACTCATTTAGGCTTCAGGAGGTCAACCTGAACTAAATACATGTTGAAATGTGTGCATAAGTCCTTTGGTTTAGGCGTGACACTCATTTTGAGTTTTTATTGCTTTAAATGCACTTTCAGGCCTAGTTGAGCACGTTTTGTGACTTTGAATGTACCTTCATAGGAATGAGTTGTGTAGTCAAATTAATGCTCATTTAGGCTTCAGGAGGTCAACCTGAACTAAATACATGTTGAAATGTGTGCATAAGTCCTTTGGTTTAGGCGTGACACTCATTTTCAGTTATTATTGCTTTAAATGCACTTTCAGTCCGAGTTGAGCCGTTTTTTTACTTTGAATGTACCTTCATAGGAATGAGTTGTGTAGTCAAATTAATGCTCATTTAGGCTTCAGGAGGTCAACCTGAACTAAATACATGTTGAAATGTGTGCATAAGTCCTTTGGTTTAGGCGTGACACTCATTTTGAGTTTTTATTGCTTTAAATGCACTTTCAGGCCTAGTTGAGCACGTTTTGTGACTTTGAATGTACCTTCATAGGAATGAGTTGTGTAGTCAAATTAATGCTCATTTAGGCTTCAGGAGGTCAACCTGAACTAAATACATGTTGAAATGTGTGCATAAGTCCTTTGGTTTAGGCGTGACACTCATTTTCAGTTTTTATTGCTTTAAACGCACTTTCAGTCCGAGTTGAGCCCGTTTTTTTACTTTGAATGTATCTTCATAGGAATAAGTTGTGTAGTCAAATTAATGCTCATTTAGGCTTCAGAATGTCAACCTGAACTAAATACATGTTGAAATGTGTGCGTAAGGCCTTTGGTTTAGGCGCGACACTCATTTTGAGTTTTTATTGCTTTAAATGCATTTTCAGGCCGAGTAGAGCACGTTTTTTTACTTTGAATGTATCTTCATAGGAATAAGTTGTGTAGTCAAATTAATGCTCATTTAGGCTTCAGGACGTCAACCTGAACTAAATACATGTTGAAATGTGTGCATAAGTCCTTTGGTTTAGGCGTGACACTCATTTTCAGTTATTATTGCTTTAAATGCACTTTCAGTCCGAGTGAGCCGTTTTTTTACTTTGAATGTACCTTCATAGGAATGAGTTGTGTAGTCAAATTAATGCTCATTTAGGCTTCAGGAGGTCAACCTGAACTAAATACATGTTGAAATGTGTGCATAAGTCCTTTGGTTTAGGCGTGACACTCATTTTGAGTTTTTATTGCTTTAAATGCACTTTCAGGCCTAGTTGAGCACGTTTTGTGACTTTGAATGTACCTTGATAGGAATGAGTTGTGTAGTCAAATTAATGCTCATTTAGGCTTCAGGAGGTCAACCTGAACTAAATACATGTTGAAATGTGTGCATAAGTCCTTTGGTTTAGGCGTGACACTCATTTTCAGTTTTTATTGCTTTAAATGCACTTTCAGTCCGAATTGAGCCCGTTTTTTTACTTTGAATGTTCCTTCATAGGAATAAGTTGTGTAGTCAAATTAATGCTCATTTAGGCTTCAGGAGGTCAACCTGAACTAAATACATGTTGAAATGTGTGTATAAGTCCTTTGGTTTAGGCGTGACACTCAATTTGAGTTTTTATTGCTTTAAATGCATTTTCAGGCCGAGTAGAGCACGTTTCTGAGTTTGAATGTATCTTCATAGGAATGAGTTGTGTGATCAAATTAATGCTCATTTAGGCTTCAGAATGTCAACCTGAACTAAATACATGTTGAAATGTGTGCATAAGTCCTTTGGTTTAGGCGTGACACACATTTTCAGTTTTTATTGCTTTAAATGCACTTTCAGTCCGAGTTGAGCACGTTTTGTGACTTTGAATGTACCTTCATAGGAATGAGTTGTGTAGTCAAATAAATGCTCATTTAGGCTTCAGGAGGTCAACCTGAACTAAATACATGTTGAAATGTGTGCATAAGTCCTTTGGTTTTGGCGTGACACTCATTTTCAGTTTTTATTGCTTTAAATGCATTTTCAGGCGGAGTAGAGCACGTTTCTGAGTTTGAATGTGTCTTCATAGGAATGAGTTGTGTGATCAAATTAATGGTGATTTAGGCTTCAGGAGGTCAACCTGAACTAAATACATGTTGAAATGTGTGCATAAGTCCTTTGGTTTAGGCGTGACACTCATTTTGAGTTTTTATTGCTTTAAATGCACTTTCAGGCCTAGTTGAGCACGTTTTGTGACTTTGAATGTACCTTCATAGGAATGAGTTGTGTAGTCAAATAAATGCTCATTTAGGCTTCAGGAGGTCAACCTGAACAAAATACATGTTGAAATGTGTGCATAAATCCTTTGGTTTAGGTGTGACACTCATTTTGAGTTTTTATTGCTTTAAATGCACTTTCAGGCCTAGTTGAGCACGTTTTGTGACTTTGAATGTACCTTCATAGGAATGAGTTGTGTAGTCAAATTAATGGTGATTTAGGCTTCAGGAGGTCAACCTGAACTAAATACATGTTGAAATGTGTGCATAAGTCCTTTGGTTTAGGCGTGACACTCAATTTGAGTTTTTATTGGTTTAAATGCATTTTCAGGCCGAGTAGAGCACGTTTCTGAGTTTGAATGTATCTTCATAGGAATGAGTTGTGTGATCAAATTAATGCTCATTTAGGCTTCAGAATGTCAACCTGAACTAAATACATGTTGAAATGTGTGCATAAGTCCTTTGGTTTAGGCGTGACACTCATTTTCAGTTGTTATTGCTTTAAATGCACTTTCAGTCCGAGTTGAGCCCGTTTTTTTACTTTGAATGTTCCTTCATAGGAATGAGTTGTGTAGTCAAATTATACTCATTTAGGCTTCAGGAGGTCAACCTGAACTAAATACATGTTGAAATGTGTGCATAAGTCCTTTGGTTTAGGCGTGACACTCATTTTCAGTTGTTATTGCTTTAAATGCACTTTCAGTCCGAGTTGAGCCCGTTTTTTTACTTTGAATGTTCCTTCATAGGAATGAGTTGTGTAGTCAAATTAATGCTCATTTAGGCTTCAGGAGGTCAACCTGAACTAAATACATGTTGAAATGTGTGCATAAGTCCTTTGGTTTAGGCGTGACACTCATTTTGAGTTTTTATTGCTTTAAATGCACTTTCAGGCCTAGTTGAGCACGTTTTGTGACTTTGAATGTACCTTCATAGGAATGAGTTGTGTAGTCAAATTAATGCTCATTTAGGCTTCAGGAGGTCAACCTGAACTAAATACATGTTGAAATGTGTGCATAAGTCCTTTGGTTTAGGCGTGACACTCATTTTCAGTTTTTATTGCTTTAAACGCACTTTCAGTCCGAGTTGAGCCCGTTTTTTTACTTTGAATGTATCTTCATAGGAATAAGTTGTGTAGTCAAATTAATGCTCATTTAGGCTTCAGAATGTCAACCTGAACTAAATACATGTTGAAATGTGTGCGTAAGGCCTTTGGTTTAGGCGCGACACTCATTTTGAGTTTTTATTGCTTTAAATGCATTTTCAGGCCGAGTAGAGCACGTTTTTTTACTTTGAATGTATCTTCATAGGAATAAGTTGTGTAGTCAAATTAATGCTCATTTAGGCTTCAGGACGTCAATCTGAACTAAATACATGTTGAAATGTGTGCATAAGTCCTTTGGTTTAGGCGTGACACTCATTTTCAGTTATTATTGCTTTAAATGCACTTTCAGTCCGAGTTGAGCCGTTTTTTTACTTTGAATGTACCTTCATAGGAATGAGTTGTGTAGTCAAATTAATGCTCATTTAGGCTTCAGGAGGTCAACCTGAACTAAATACATGTTGAAATGTGTGCATAAGTCCTTTGGTTTAGGCGTGACACTCATTTTGAGTTTTTATTGCTTTAAATGCACTTTCAGGCCTAGTTGAGCACGTTTTGTGACTTTGAATGTACCTTGATAGGAATGAGTTGTGTAGTCAAATTAATGCTCATTTAGGCTTCAGGAGGTCAACCTGAACTAAATACATGTTGAAATGTGTGCATAAGTCCTTTGGTTTAGGCGTGACACACATTTTCAGTTTTTATTGCTTTAAATGCACTTTCAGTCCGAGTTGAGCACGTTTTGTGACTTTGAATGTACCTTCATAGGAATGAGTTGTGTAGTCAAATAAATGCTCATTTAGGCTTCAGGAGGTCAACCTGAACTAAATACATGTTGAAATGTGTGCATAAGTCCTTTGGTTTTGGCGTGACACTCATTTTCAGTTTTTATTGCTTTAAATGCATTTTCAGGCGGAGTAGAGCACGTTTCTGAGTTTGAATGTGTCTTCATAGGAATGAGTTGTGTGATCAAATTAATGGTGATTTAGGCTTCAGGAGGTCAACCTGAACTAAATACATGTTGAAATGTGTGCATAAGTCCTTTGGTTTAGGCGTGACACTCATTTTGAGTTTTTATTGCTTTAAATGCACTTTCAGGCCTAGTTGAGCACGTTTTGTGACTTTGAATGTACCTTCATAGGAATGAGTTGTGTAGTCAAATAAATGCTCATTTAGGCTTCAGGAGGTCAACCTGAACAAAATACATGTTGAAATGTATACATAAATCCTTTGGTTTAGGTGTGACACTCATTTTGAGTTTTTATTGCTTTAAATGCACTTTCAGGCCTAGTTGAGCACGTTTTGTGACTTTGAATGTACCTTCATAGGAATGAGTTGTGTAGTCAAATTAATGGTGATTTAGGCTTCAGGAGGTCAACCTGAACTAAATACATGTTGAAATGTGTGCATAAGTCCTTTGGTTTAGGCGTGACACTCAATTTGAGTTTTTATTGCTTTAAATGCATTTTCAGGCCGAGTAGAGCACGTTTCTGAGTTTGAATGTATCTTCATAGGAATGAGTTGTGTGATCAAATTAATGCTCATTTAGGCTTCAGAATGTCAACCTGAACTAAATACATGTTGAAATGTGTGCATAAGTCCTTTGGTTTAGGCGTGACACTCATTTTGAGTTTTTATTGCTTTAAATGCACTTTCAGGCCTAGTTGAGCACGTTTTGTGACTTTTAATGTACCTTCATAGGAATGAGTTGTGTAGTCAAATTATACTCATTTAGGCTTCAGGAGGTCAACCTGAACTAAATACATGTTGAAATGTGTGCATAAGTCCTTTGGTTTAGGCGTGACACTCATTTTCAGTTGTTATTGCTTTAAATGCACTTTCAGTCCGAGTTGAGCCCGTTTTTTTACTTTGAATGTTCCTTCATAGGAATGAGTTGTGTAGTCAAATTAATGCTCATTTAGGCTTCAGAAGGTCAACCTGAACTAAATACATGTTGAAATGTGTGTATAAGTCCTTTGGTTTAGGCGTGACACTCAATTTGAGTTTTTATTGCTTTAAATGCATTTTCAGGCCGAGTAGAGCACGTTTCTGAGTTTGAATGTATCTTCATAGGAATGAGTTGTGTGATCAAATTAATGCTCATTTAGGCTTCAGAATGTCAACCTGAACTAAATACATGTTGAAATGTGTGCATAAGTCCTTTGGTTTAGGCGTGACACACATTTTCAGTTTTTATTGCTTTAAATGCACTTTCAGTCCGAGTTGAGCACGTTTTGTGACTTTGAATGTACCTTCATAGGAATGAGTTGTGTAGTCAAATAAATGCTCATTTAGGCTTCAGGAGGTCAACCTGAACTAAATACATGTTGAAATGTGTGCATAAGTCCTTTGGTTTTGGCGTGACACTCATTTTCAGTTTTTATTGCTTTAAATGCATTTTCAGGCGGAGTAGAGCACGTTTCTGAGTTTGAATGTGTCTTCATAGGAATGAGTTGTGTGATCAAATTAATGGTGATTTAGGCTTCAGGAGGTCAACCTGAACTAAATACATGTTGAAATGTGTGCATAAGTCCTTTGGTTTAGGCGTGACACTCATTTTGAGTTTTTATTGCTTTAAATGCACTTTCAGGCCTAGTTGAGCACGTTTTGTGACTTTGAATGTACCTTCATAGGAATGAGTTGTGTAGTCAAATAAATGCTCATTTAGGCTTCAGGAGGTCAACCTGAACAAAATACATGTTGAAATGTATACATAAATCCTTTGGTTTAGGTGTGACACTCATTTTGAGTTTTTATTGCTTTAAATGCACTTTCAGGCCTAGTTGAGCACGTTTTGTGACTTTGAATGTACCTTCATAGGAATGAGTTGTGTAGTCAAATTAATGGTGATTTAGGCTTCAGGAGGTCAACCTGAACTAAATACATGTTGAAATGTGTGCATAAGTCCTTTGGTTTAGGCGTGACACTCAATTTGAGTTTTTATTGCTTTAAATGCATTTTCAGGCCGAGTAGAGCACGTTTCTGAGTTTGAATGTATCTTCATAGGAATGAGTTGTGTGATCAAATTAATGCTCATTTAGGCTTCAGAATGTCAACCTGAACTAAATACATGTTGAAATGTGTGCATAAGTCCTTTGGTTTAGGCGTGACACTCATTTTGAGTTTTTATTGCTTTAAATGCACTTTCAGGCCTAGTTGAGCACGTTTTGTGACTTTTAATGTACCTTCATAGGAATGAGTTGTGTAGTCAAATTATACTCATTTAGGCTTCAGGAGGTCAACCTGAACTAAATACATGTTGAAATGTGTGCATAAGTCCTTTGGTTTAGGCGTGACACTCATTTTCAGTTTTTATTGCTTTAAATGCACTTTCAGTCCGAGTTGAGCCCGTTTTTTTACTTTGAATGTATCTTCATAGGAATAAGTTGTGTAGTCAAATTATACTCATTTAGGCTTCAGGAGGTCAACCTGAACTAAATACATGTTGAAATGTGTGCATAAGTCCTTTGGTTTAGGCGTGACACTCATTTTCAGTTTTTATTGCTTTAAATGCACTTTCAGTCCGAATTGAGCCCGTTTTTTTACTTTGAATGTTCCTTCATAGGAATAAGTTGTGTAGTCAAATTAATGCTCATTTAGGCTTCAGGAGGTCAACCTGAACTAAATACATGTTGAAATGTGTGTATAAGTCCTTTGGTTTAGGCGTGACACTCAATTTGAGTTTTTATTGCTTTAAATGCATTTTCAGGCCGAGTAGAGCACGTTTCTGAGTTTGAATGTATCTTCATAGGAATGAGTTGTGTGATCAAATTAATGCTCATTTAGGCTTCAGAATGTCAACCTGAACTAAATACATGTTGAAATGTGTGCATAAGTCCTTTGGTTTAGGCGTGACACACATTTTCAGTTTTTATTGCTTTAAATGCACTTTCAGTCCGAGTTGAGCACGTTTTGTGACTTTGAATGTACCTTCATAGGAATGAGTTGTGTAGTCAAATAAATGCTCATTTAGGCTTCAGGAGGTCAACCTGAACTAAATACATGTTGAAATGTGTGCATAAGTCCTTTGGTTTTGGCGTGACACTCATTTTCAGTTTTTATTGCTTTAAATGCATTTTCAGGCGGAGTAGAGCACGTTTCTGAGTTTGAATGTGTCTTTATAGGAATGAGTTGTGTGATCAAATTAATGGTGATTTAGGCTTCAGGAGGTCAACCTGAACTAAATACATGTTGAAATGTGTGCATAAGTCCTTTGGTTTAGGCGTGACACTCATTTTGAGTTTTTATTGCTTTAAATGCACTTTCAGGCCTAGTTGAGCACGTTTTGTGACTTTGAATGTACCTTCATAGGAATGAGTTGTGTAGTCAAATAAATGCTCATTTAGGCTTCAGGAGGTCAACCTGAACAAAATACATGTTGAAATGTATACATAAATCCTTTGGTTTAGGTGTGACACTCATTTTGAGTTTTTATTGCTTTAAATGCACTTTCAGGCCTAGTTGAGCACGTTTTGTGACTTTGAATGTACCTTCATAGGAATGAGTTGTGTAGTCAAATTAATGGTGATTTAGGCTTCAGGAGGTCAACCTGAACTAAATACATGTTGAAATGTGTGCATAAGTCCTTTGGTTTAGGCGTGACACTCAATTTGAGTTTTTATTGCTTTAAATGCATTTTCAGGCCGAGTAGAGCACGTTTCTGAGTTTGAATGTATCTTCATAGGAATGAGTTGTGTGATCAAATTAATGCTCATTTAGGCTTCAGAATGTCAACCTGAACTAAATACATGTTGAAATGTGTGCATAAGTCCTTTGGTTTAGGCGTGACACTCATTTTGAGTTTTTATTGCTTTAAATGCACTTTCAGGCCTAGTTGAGCACGTTTTGTGACTTTTAATGTACCTTCATAGGAATGAGTTGTGTAGTCAAATTATACTCATTTAGGCTTCAGGAGGTCAACCTGAACTAAATACATGTTGAAATGTGTGCATAAGTCCTTTGGTTTAGGCGTGACACTCATTTTCAGTTGTTATTGCTTTAAATGCACTTTCAGTCCGAGTTGAGCCCGTTTTTTTACTTTGAATGTTCCTTCATAGGAATGAGTTGTGTAGTCAAATTAATGCTCATTTAGGCTTCAGAAGGTCAACCTGAACTAAATACATGTTGAAATGTGTGTATAAGTCCTTTGGTTTAGGCGTGACAGTCAATTTGAGTTTTTATTGCTTTAAATGCATTTTCAGGCCGAGTAGAGCACGTTTCTGAGTTTGAATGTATCTTCATAGGAATGAGTTGTGTGATCAAATTAATGCTCATTTAGGCTTCAGAATGTCAACCTGAACTAAATACATGTTGAAATGTGTGCATAAGTCCTTTGGTTTAGGCGTGACACACATTTTCAGTTTTTATTGCTTTAAATGCACTTTCAGTCCGAGTTGAGCACGTTTTGTGACTTTGAACGTACCTTCATAGGAATGAGTTGTGTAGTCAAATAAATGCTCATTTAGGCTTCAGGAGGTCAACCTGAACTAAATACATGTTGAAATGTGTGCATAAGTCCTTTGGTTTTGGCGTGACACTCATTTTCAGTTTTTATTGCTTTAAATGCATTTTCAGGCGGAGTAGAGCACGTTTCTGAGTTTGAATGTGTCTTCATAGGAATGAGTTGTGTGATCAAATTAATGGTGATTTAGGCTTCAGGAGGTCAACCTGAACTAAATACATGTTGAAATGTGTGCATAAGTCCTTTGGTTTAGGCGTGACACTCATTTTGAGTTTTTATTGCTTTAAATGCACTTTCAGGCCTAGTTGAGCACGTTTTGTGACTTTGAATGTACCTTCATAGGAATGAGTTGTGTAGTCAAATAAATGCTCATTTAGGCTTCAGGAGGTCAACCTGAACAAAATACATGTTGAAATGTATACATAAATCCTTTGGTTTAGGTGTGACACTCATTTTGAGTTTTTATTGCTTTAAATGCACTTTCAGGCCTAGTTGAGCACGTTTTGTGACTTTGAATGTACCTTCATAGGAATGAGTTGTGTAGTCAAATTAATGGTGATTTAGGCTTCAGGAGGTCAACCTGAACTAAATACATGTTGAAATGTGTGCATAAGTCCTTTGGTTTAGGCGTGACACTCAATTTGAGTTTTTATTGCTTTAAATGCATTTTCAGGCCGAGTAGAGCACGTTTCTGAGTTTGAATGTATCTTCATAGGAATGAGTTGTGTGATCAAATTAATGCTCATTTAGGCTTCAGAATGTCAACCTGAACTAAATACATGTTGAAATGTGTGCATAAGTCCTTTGGTTTAGGCGTGACACTCATTTTGAGTTTTTATTGCTTTAAATGCACTTTCAGGCCTAGTTGAGCACGTTTTGTGACTTTTAATGTACCTTCATAGGAATGAGTTGTGTAGTCAAATTATACTCATTTAGGCTTCAGGAGGTCAACCTGAACTAAATACATGTTGAAATGTGTGCATAAGTCCTTTGGTTTAGGCGTGACACTCATTTTCAGTTTTTATTGCTTTAAATGCACTTTCAGTCCGAGTTGAGCCCGTTTTTTTACTTTGAATGTATCTTCATAGGAATAAGTTGTGTAGTCAAATTATACTCATTTAGGCTTCAGGAGGTCAACCTGAACTAAATACATGTTGAAATGTGTGCATAAGTCCTTTGGTTTAGGCGTGACACTCATTTTGAGTTTTTATTGCTTTAAATGCACTTTCAGGCCTAGTTGATCACGTTTTGTGACTTTGAATGTACCTTCATAGGAATGAGTTGTGTAGTCAAATTAATGCTCATTTAGGCTTCAGGAGGTCAACCTGAACTAAATACATGTTGAAATGTGTGCATAAGTCCTTTGGTTTAGGTGTGACACTCATTTTCAGTTTTTATTGCTTTAAATGCACTTTCAGTCCGAGTTGAGCCCGTTTTTTTACTTTGAATGTATCTTCATAGGAATAAGTTGTGTAGTCAAATTAATGCTCATTTAGGCTTCAGAATGTCAACCTGAACTAAATACATGTTGAAATGTGTGCATAAGTCCTTTGGTTTAGGCGTGACACTCATTTTGAGTTTTTATTGCTTTAAATGCACTTTCAGGCCTAGTTGAGCACGTTTTGTGACTTTGAATGTACCTTCATAGGAATGAGTTGTGTAGTCAAATTAATGCTCATTTAGGCTTCAGGAGGTCAACCTGAACTAAATACATGTTGAAATGTGTGCATAAGTCCTTTGGTTTAGGCGTGACACTCATTTTGAGTTTTTATTGCTTTAAATGCACTTTCAGGCCTAGTTGAGCACGTTTTGTGACTTTGAATGTACCTTCATAGGAATGAGTTGTGTAGTCAAATTAATGATCATTTAGGCTTCAGGAGGTCAACCTGAACTACATACATGTTGAAATGTGTGCATAAGTCCTTTGGTTTAGGCGTGACACTCATTTTCAGTTTTTATTGCTTTAAACGCACTTTCAGTCCGAGTTGAGCCCGTTTTTTTACTTTGAATGTATCTTCATAGGAATAAGTTGTGTAGTCAAATTAATGCTCATTTAGGCTTCAGAATGTCAACCTGAACTAAATACATGTTGAAATGTGTGCGTAAGGCCTTTGGTTTAGGCGCGACACTCATTTTGAGTTTTTATTGCTTTAAATGCATTTTCAGGCCGAGTAGAGCACGTTTTTTTTACTTTGAATGTATCTTCATAGGAATAAGTTGTGTAGTCAAATTAATGCTCATTTAGGCTTCAGGACGTCAACCTGAACTAAATACATGTTGAAATGTGTGCATAAGTCCTTTGGTTTAGGCGTGACACTCATTTTCAGTTATTATTGCTTTAAATGCACTTTCAGTCCGAGTTGAGCCGTTTTTTTACTTTGAATGTACCTTCATAGGAATGAGTTGTGTAGTCAAATTAATGCTCATTTAGGCTTCAGGAGGTCAACCTGAACTAAATACATGTTGAAATGTGTGCATAAGTCCTTTGGTTTAGGCGTGACACTCATTTTGAGTTTTTATTGCTTTAAATGCACTTTCAGGCCTAGTTGAGCACGTTTTGTGACTTGGAATGTACCTTGATAGGAATGAGTTGTGTAGTCAAATTAATGCTCATTTAGGCTTCAGGAGGTCAACCTGAACTAAATACATGTTGAAATGTGTGCATAAGTCCTTTGGTTTAGGCGTGACACTCATTTTCAGTTTTTATTGCTTTAAATGCACTTTCAGTCCGAATTGAGCCCGTTTTTTTACTTTGAATGTTCCTTCATAGGAATAAGTTGTGTAGTCAAATTAATGCTCATTTAGGCTTCAGGAGGTCAACCTGAACTAAATACATGTTGAAATGTGTGTATAAGTCCTTTGGTTTAGGCGTGACACTCAATTTGAGTTTTTATTGCTTTAAATGCATTTTCAGGCCGAGTAGAGCACGTTTCTGAGTTTGAATGTATCTTCATAGGAATGAGTTGTGTGATCAAATTAATGCTCATTTAGGCTTCAGAATGTCAACCTGAACTAAATACATGTTGAAATGTGTGCATAAGTCCTTTGGTTTAGGCGTGACACACATTTTCAGTTTTTATTGCTTTAAATGCACTTTCAGTCCGAGTTGAGCACGTTTTGTGACTTTGAATGTACCTTCATAGGAATGAGTTGTGTAGTCAAATAAATGCTCATTTAGGCTTCAGGAGGTCAACCTGAACTAAATACATGTTGAAATGTGTGCATAAGTCCTTTGGTTTTGGCGTGACACTCATTTTCAGTTTTTATTGCTTTAAATGCATTTTCAGGCGGAGTAGAGCACGTTTCTGAGTTTGAATGTGTCTTCATAGGAATGAGTTGTGTGATCAAATTAATGGTGATTTAGGCTTCAGGAGGTCAACCTGACCTAAATACATGTTGAAATGTGTGCATAAGTCCTTTGGTTTAGGCGTGACACTCATTTTGAGTTTTTATTGCTTTAAATGCACTTTCAGGCCTAGTTGAGCACGTTTTGTGACTTTGAATGTACCTTCATAGGAATGAGTTGTGTAGTCAAATAAATGCTCATTTAGGCTTCAGGAGGTCAACCTGAACAAAATACATGTTGAAATGTGTGCATAAATCCTTTGGTTTAGGTGTGACACTCATTTTGAGTTTTTATTGCTTTAAATGCACTTTCAGGCCTAGTTGAGCACGTTTTGTGACTTTGAATGTACCTTCATAGGAATGAGTTGTGTAGTCAAATTAATGGTGATTTAGGCTTCAGGAGGTCAACCTGAACTAAATACATGTTGAAATGTGTGCATAAGTCCTTTGGTTTAGGCGTGACACTCAATTTGAGTTTTTATTGCTTTAAATGCATTTTCAGGCCGAGTAGAGCACGTTTCTGAGTTTGAATGTATCTTCATAGGAATGAGTTGTGTGATCAAATTAATGCTCATTTAGGCTTCAGAATGTCAACCTGAACTAAATACATGTTGAAATGTGTGCATAAGTCCTTTGGTTTAGGCGTGACACTCATTTTCAGTTTTTATTGCTTTAAATGCACTTTCAGTCCGAGTTGAGCCCGTTTTTTTACTTTGAATGTTCCTTCATAGGAATAAGTTGTGTAGTCAAATTAATGCTCATTTAGGCTTCAGGGGGTCAACCTGAACTAAATACATGTTGAAATGTGTGCATAAGTCCTTTGGTTTAGGTGTGACACTCATTTTCAGTTTTTATTGCTTTAAATGCACTTTCAGTCCGAGTTGAGCCCGTTTTTTTACTTTGAATGTATCTTCATAGGAATAAGTTGTGTAGTCAAATTAATGCTCATTTAGGCTTCAGAATGTCAACCTGAACTAAATACATGTTGAAATGTGTGCATAAGTCCTTTGGTTTAGGCGTGACACTCATTTTGAGTTTTTATTGCTTTAAATGCACTTTCAGGCCTAGTTGAGCACGTTTTGTGACTTTGAATGTACCTTCATAGGAATGAGTTGTGTAGTCAAATTAATGCTCATTTAGGCTTCAGGAGGTCAACCTGAACTAAATACATGTTGAAATGTGTGCATAAGTCCTTTGGTTTAGGCGTGACACTCATTTTGAGTTTTTATTGCTTTAAATGCACTTTCAGGCCTAGTTGAGCACGTTTTGTGACTTTGAATGTACCTTCATAGGAATGAGTTGTGTAGTCAAATTAATGATCATTTAGGCTTCAGGAGGTCAACCTGAACTAAATACATGTTGAAATGTGTGCATAAGTCCTTTGGTTTAGGCGTGACACTCATTTTCAGTTTTTATTGCTTTAAACGCACTTTCAGTCCGAGTTGAGCCCGTTTTTTTACTTTGAATGTATCTTCATAGGAATAAGTTGTGTAGTCAAATTAATGCTCATTTAGGCTTCAGAATGTCAACCTGAACTAAATACATGTTGAAATGTGTGCGTAAGGCCTTTGGTTTAGGCGCGACACTCATTTTGAGTTTTTATTGCTTTAAATGCATTTTCAGGCCGAGTAGAGCACGTTTTTTTACTTTGAATGTATCTTCATAGGAATAAGTTGTGTAGTCAAATTAATGCTCATTTAGGCTTCAGGACGTCAACCTGAACTAAATACATGTTGAAATGTGTGCATAAGTCCTTTGGTTTAGGCGTGACACTCATTTTCAGTTATTATTGCTTTAAATGCACTTTCAGTCCGAGTTGAGCCGTTTTTTTACTTTGAATGTACCTTCATAGGAATGAGTTGTGTAGTCAAATTAATGCTCATTTAGGCTTCAGGAGGCCAACCTGAACTAAATACATGTTGAAATGTGTGCATAAGTCCTTTGGTTTAGGCGTGACACTCATTTTGAGTTTTTATTGCTTTAAATGCACTTTCAGGCCTAGTTGAGCACGTTTTGTGACTTTGAATGTACCTTGATAGGAATGAGTTGTGTAGTCAAATTAATGCTCATTTAGGCTTCAGGAGGTCAACCTGAACTAAATACATGTTGAAATGTGTGCATAAGTCCTTTGGTTTAGGCGTGACACTCATTTTCAGTTTTTATTGCTTTAAATGCACTTTCAGTCCGAATTGAGCCCGTTTTTTTACTTTGAATGTTCCTTCATAGGAATAAGTTGTGTAGTCAAATTAATGCTCATTTAGGCTTCAGGAGGTCAACCTGAACTAAATACATGTTGAAATGTGTGTATAAGTCCTTTGGTTTAGGCGTGACACTCAATTTGAGTTTTTATTGCTTTAAATGCATTTTCAGGCCGAGTAGAGCACGTTTCTGAGTTTGAATGTACCTTCATAGGAATGAGTTGTGTAGTCAAATTATACTCATTTAGGCTTCAGGAGGTCAACCTGAACTAAATACATGTTGAAATGTGTGCATAAGTCCTTTGGTTTAGGCGCGACACTCATTTTGAGTTTTTATTGCTTTAAATGCATTTTCAGGCCGAGTAGAGCACGTTTTTTTACTTTGAATGTATCTTCATAGGAATAAGTTGTGTAGTCAAATTAATGCTCATTTAGGCTTCAGGAGGTCAACCTGAACTAAATACATGTTGAAATGTGTGCATAAGTCCTTTGGTTTAGGCGTGACACACATTTTCAGTTTTTATTGCTTTAAATGCACTTTCAGTCCGAGTTGAGCACGTTTTGTGACTTTGAATGTACCTTCATAGGAATGAGTTGTGTAGTCAAATAAATGCTCATTTAGGCTTCAGGAGGTCAACCTGAACTAAATACATGTTGAAATGTGTGCATAAGTCCTTTGGTTTTGGCGTGACACTCATTTTCAGTTTTTATTGCTTTAAATGCATTTTCAGGCGGAGTAGAGCACGTTTCTGAGTTTGAATGTGTCTTCATAGGAATGAGTTGTGTGATCAAATTAATGGTGATTTAGGCTTCAGGAGGTCAACCTGAACTAAATACATGTTGAAATGTGTGCATAAGTCCTTTGGTTTAGGCGTGACACTCATTTTCAGTTTTTATTGCTTTAAACGCACTTTCAGTCCGAGTTGAGCCCGTTTTTTTACTTTGAATGTATCTTCATAGGAATAAGTTGTGTAGTCAAATTAATGCTCATTTAGGCTTCAGGAGGTCAACCTGAACAAAATACATGTTGAAATGTGTGCATAAATCCTTTGGTTTAGGTGTGACACTCATTTTGAGTTTTTATTGCTTTAAATGCACTTTCAGGCCTAGTTGAGCACGTTTTGTGACTTTGAATGTACCTTCATGGAATGAGTTGTGTAGTCAAATTAATGGTGATTTAGGCTTCAGGAGGTCAACCTGAACTAAATACATGTTGAAATGTGTGCATAAGTCCTTTGGTTTAGGCGTGACACTCAATTTGAGTTTTTATTGCTTTAAATGCATTTTCAGGCCGAGTAGAGCACGTTTCTGAGTTTGAATGTATCTTCATAGGAATGAGTTGTGTGATCAAATTAATGCTCATTTAGGCTTCAGAATGTCAACCTGAACTAAATACATGTTGAAATGTGTGTATAAGTCCTTTGGTTTAGGCGTGACACTCAATTTGAGTTTTTATTGCTTTAAATGCATTTTCAGGCCGAGTAGAGCACGTTTCTGAGTTTGAATGTACCTTCATAGGAATGAGTTGTGTAGTCAAATTATACTCATTTAGGCTTCAGGAGGTCAACCTGAACTAAATACATGTTGAAATGTGTGCATAAGTCCTTTGGTTTAGGCGCGACACTCATTTTGAGTTTTTATTGCTTTAAATGCATTTTCAGGCCGAGTAGAGCACGTTTTTTTACTTTGAATGTATCTTCATAGGAATAAGTTGTGTAGTCAAATTAATGCTCATTTAGGCTTCAGGAGGTCAACCTGAACTAAATACATGTTGAAATGTGTGCATAAGTCCTTTGGTTTAGGCGTGACACACATTTTCAGTTTTTATTGCTTTAAATGCACTTTCAGTCCGAGTTGAGCACGTTTTGTGACTTTGAATGTACCTTCATAGGAATGAGTTGTGTAGTCAAATAAATGCTCATTTAGGCTTCAGGAGGTCAACCTGAACTAAATACATGTTGAAATGTGTGCATAAGTCCTTTGGTTTTGGCGTGACACTCATTTTCAGTTTTTATTGCTTTAAATGCATTTTCAGGCGGAGTAGAGCACGTTTCTGAGTTTGAATGTGTCTTCATAGGAATGAGTTGTGTGATCAAATTAATGGTGATTTAGGCTTCAGGAGGTCAACCTGAACTAAATACATGTTGAAATGTGTGCATAAGTCCTTTGGTTTAGGCGTGACACTCATTTTCAGTTTTTATTGCTTTAAACGCACTTTCAGTCCGAGTTGAGCCCGTTTTTTTACTTTGAATGTATCTTCATAGGAATAAGTTGTGTAGTCAAATTAATGCTCATTTAGGCTTCAGGAGGTCAACCTGAACAAAATACATGTTGAAATGTGTGCATAAATCCTTTGGTTTAGGTGTGACACTCATTTTGAGTTTTTATTGCTTTAAATGCACTTTCAGGCCTAGTTGAGCACGTTTTGTGACTTTGAATGTACCTTCATGGAATGAGTTGTGTAGTCAAATTAATGGTGATTTAGGCTTCAGGAGGTCAACCTGAACTAAATACATGTTGAAATGTGTGCATAAGTCCTTTGGTTTAGGCGTGACACTCAATTTGAGTTTTTATTGCTTTAAATGCATTTTCAGGCCGAGTAGAGCACGTTTCTGAGTTTGAATGTATCTTCATAGGAATGAGTTGTGTGATCAAATTAATGCTCATTTAGGCTTCAGAATGTCAACCTGAACTAAATACATGTTGAAATGTGTGCATAAGTCCTTTGGTTTAGGCGTGACACGCATTTTGAGTTTTTATTGCTTTAAATGCACTTTCAGGCCTAGTTGAGCACGTTTTGTGACTTTTAATGTACCTTCATAGGAATGAGTTGTGTAGTCAAATTATACTCATTTAGGCTTCAGGAGGTCAACCTGAACTAAATACATGTTGAAATGTGTGCATAAGTCCTTTGGTTTAGGCGTGACACTCATTTTCAGTTGTTATTGCTTTAAATGCACTTTCAGTCCGAGTTGAGCCCGTTTTTTTACTTTGAATGTATCTTCATAGGAATAAGTTGTGTAGTCAAATTAATGCTCATTTAGGGTTCAGGAGCTCAACCTGAACTAAATACATGTTGAAATGTGTGCATAAGTCCTTTGGTTTAGGCGTGACACTCATTTTGAGTTTTTATTGCTTTAAATGCACTTTCAGGCCTAGTTGAGCACGTTTTGTGACTTTGAATGTACCTTCATAGGAATGAGTTGTGTAGTCAAATAAATGCTCATTTAGGCTTCAGGAGGTCAACCTGAACAAAATACATGTTGAAATGTATACATAAATCCTTTGGTTTAGGTGTGACACTCATTTTGAGTTTTTATTGCTTTAAATGCACTTTCAGGCCTAGTTGAGCACGTTTTGTGACTTTGAATGTACCTTCATAGGAATGAGTTGTGTAGTCAAATTAATGGTGATTTAGGCTTCAGGAGGTCAACCTGAACTAAATACATGTTGAAATGTGTGCATAAGTCCTTTGGTTTAGGCGTGACACTCAATTTGAGTTTTTATTGCTTTAAATGCATTTTCAGGCCGAGTAGAGCACGTTTCTGAGTTTGAATGTATCTTCATAGGAATGAGTTGTGTGATCAAATTAATGCTCATTTAGGCTTCAGAATGTCAACCTGAACTAAATACATGTTGAAATGTGTGCATAAGTCCTTTGGTTTAGGCGTGACACTCATTTTGAGTTTTTATTGCTTTAAATGCACTTTCAGGCCTAGTTGAGCACGTTTTGTGACTTTTAATGTACCTTCATAGGAATGAGTTGTGTAGTCAAATTATACTCATTTAGGCTTCAGGAGGTCAACCTGAACTAAATACATGTTGAAATGTGTGCATAAGTCCTTTGGTTTAGGCGTGACACTCATTTTCAGTTGTTATTGCTTTAAATGCACTTTCAGTCCGAGTTGAGCCCGTTTTTTTACTTTGAATGTTCCTTCATAGGAATGAGTTGTGTAGTCAAATTAATGCTCATTTAGGCTTCAGAAGGTCAACCTGAACTAAATACATGTTGAAATGTGTGTATAAGTCCTTTGGTTTAGGCGTGACACTCAATTTGAGTTTTTATTGCTTTAAATGCATTTTCAGGCCGAGTAGAGCACGTTTCTGAGTTTGAATGTATCTTCATAGGAATGAGTTGTGTGATCAAATTAATGCTCATTTAGGCTTCAGAATGTCAACCTGAACTAAATACATGTTGAAATGTGTGCATAAGTCCTTTGGTTTAGGCGTGACACACATTTTCAGTTTTTATTGCTTTAAATGCACTTTCAGTCCGAGTTGAGCACGTTTTTTTACTTTGAATGTATCTTCATAGGAATAAGTTGTGTAGTCAAATTAATGCTCATTTAGGCTTCAGAAGGTCAACCTGAACTAAATACATGTTGAAATGTGTGTATAAGTCCTTTGGTTTAGGCGTGACACTCAATTTGAGTTTTTATTGCTTTAAATGCATTTTCAGGCCGAGTAGAGCACGTTTCTGAGTTTGAATGTACCTTCATAGGAATGAGTTGTGTAGTCAAATAAATGCTCATTTAGGCTTCAGGAGGTCAACCTGAACTAAATACATGTTGAAATGTGTGCATAAGTCCTTTGGTTTTGGCGTGACACTCATTTTCAGTTTTTATTGCTTTAAATGCATTTTCAGGCGGAGTAGAGCACGTTTCTGAGTTTGAATGTGTCTTCATAGGAATGAGTTGTGTGATCAAATTAATGGTGATTTAGGCTTCAGGAGGTCAACCTGAACTAAATACATGTTGAAATGTGTGCATAAGTCCTTTGGTTTAGGCGTGACACTCATTTTGAGTTTTTATTGCTTTAAATGCACTTTCAGGCCTAGTTGAGCACGTTTTGTGACTTTGAATGTACCTTCATAGGAATGAGTTGTGTAGTCAAATAAATGCTCATTTAGGCTTCAGGAGGTCAACCTGAACAAAATACATGTTGAAATGTATACATAAATCCTTTGGTTTAGGTGTGACACTCATTTTGAGTTTTTATTGCTTTAAATGCACTTTCAGGCCTAGTTGAGCACGTTTTGTGACTTTGAATGTACCTTCATAGGAATGAGTTGTGTAGTCAAATTAATGGTGATTTAGGCTTCAGGAGGTCAACCTGAACTAAATACATGTTGAAATGTGTGCATAAGTCCTTTGGTTTAGGCGTGACACTCAATTTGAGTTTTTATTGCTTTAAATGCATTTTCAGGCCGAGTAGAGCACGTTTCTGAGTTTGAATGTATCTTCATAGGAATGAGTTGTGTGATCAAATTAATGCTCATTTAGGCTTCAGAATGTCAACCTGAACTAAATACATGTTGAAATGTGTGCATAAGTCCTTTGGTTTAGGCGTGACACTCATTTTGAGTTTTTATTGCTTTAAATGCACTTTCAGGCCTAGTTGAGCACGTTTTGTGACTTTTAATGTACCTTCATAGGAATGAGTTGTGTAGTCAAATTATACTCATTTAGGCTTCAGGAGGTCAACCTGAACTAAATACATGTTGAAATGTGTGCATAAGTCCTTTGGTTTAGGCGTGACACTCATTTTCAGTTTTTATTGCTTTAAATGCACTTTCAGTCCGAGTTGAGCCCGTTTTTTTACTTTGAATGTATCTTCATAGGAATAAGTTGTGTAGTCAAATTATACTCATTTAGGCTTCAGGAGGTCAACCTGAACTAAATACATGTTGAAATGTGTGCATAAGTCCTTTGGTTTAGGCGTGACACTCATTTTGAGTTTTTATTGCTTTAAATGCACTTTCAGGCCTAGTTGATCACGTTTTGTGACTTTGAATGTACCTTCATAGGAATGAGTTGTGTAGTCAAATTAATGCTCATTTAGGCTTCAGGAGGTCAACCTGAACTAAATACATGTTGAAATGTGTGCATAAGTCCTTTGGTTTAGGTGTGACACTCATTTTCAGTTTTTATTGCTTTAAATGCACTTTCAGTCCGAGTTGAGCCCGTTTTTTTACTTTGAATGTATCTTCATAGGAATAAGTTGTGTAGTCAAATTAATGCTCATTTAGGCTTCAGAATGTCAACCTGAACTAAATACATGTTGAAATGTGTGCATAAGTCCTTTGGTTTAGGCGTGACACTCATTTTGAGTTTTTATTGCTTTAAATGCACTTTCAGGCCTAGTTGAGCACGTTTTGTGACTTTGAATGTACCTTCATAGGAATGAGTTGTGTAGTCAAATTAATGCTCATTTAGGCTTCAGGAGGTCAACCTGAACTAAATACATGTTGAAATGTGTGCATAAGTCCTTTGGTTTAGGCGTGACACTCATTTTGAGTTTTTATTGCTTTAAATGCACTTTCAGGCCTAGTTGAGCACGTTTTGTGACTTTGAATGTACCTTCATAGGAATGAGTTGTGTAGTCAAATTAATGATCATTTAGGCTTCAGGAGGTCAACCTGAACTACATACATGTTGAAATGTGTGCATAAGTCCTTTGGTTTAGGCGTGACACTCATTTTCAGTTTTTATTGCTTTAAACGCACTTTCAGTCCGAGTTGAGCCCGTTTTTTTACTTTGAATGTATCTTCATAGGAATAAGTTGTGTAGTCAAATTAATGCTCATTTAGGCTTCAGAATGTCAACCTGAACTAAATACATGTTGAAATGTGTGCGTAAGGCCTTTGGTTTAGGCGCGACACTCATTTTGAGTTTTTATTGCTTTAAATGCATTTTCAGGCCGAGTAGAGCACGTTTTTTTTACTTTGAATGTATCTTCATAGGAATAAGTTGTGTAGTCAAATTAATGCTCATTTAGGCTTCAGGACGTCAACCTGAACTAAATACATGTTGAAATGTGTGCATAAGTCCTTTGGTTTAGGCGTGACACTCATTTTCAGTTATTATTGCTTTAAATGCACTTTCAGTCCGAGTTGAGCCGTTTTTTTACTTTGAATGTACCTTCATAGGAATGAGTTGTGTAGTCAAATTAATGCTCATTTAGGCTTCAGGAGGTCAACCTGAACTAAATACATGTTGAAATGTGTGCATAAGTCCTTTGGTTTAGGCGTGACACTCATTTTGAGTTTTTATTGCTTTAAATGCACTTTCAGGCCTAGTTGAGCACGTTTTGTGACTTGGAATGTACCTTGATAGGAATGAGTTGTGTAGTCAAATTAATGCTCATTTAGGCTTCAGGAGGTCAACCTGAACTAAATACATGTTGAAATGTGTGCATAAGTCCTTTGGTTTAGGCGTGACACTCATTTTCAGTTTTTATTGCTTTAAATGCACTTTCAGTCCGAATTGAGCCCGTTTTTTTACTTTGAATGTTCCTTCATAGGAATAAGTTGTGTAGTCAAATTAATGCTCATTTAGGCTTCAGGAGGTCAACCTGAACTAAATACATGTTGAAATGTGTGTATAAGTCCTTTGGTTTAGGCGTGACACTCAATTTGAGTTTTTATTGCTTTAAATGCATTTTCAGGCCGAGTAGAGCACGTTTCTGAGTTTGAATGTATCTTCATAGGAATGAGTTGTGTGATCAAATTAATGCTCATTTAGGCTTCAGAATGTCAACCTGAACTAAATACATGTTGAAATGTGTGCATAAGTCCTTTGGTTTAGGCGTGACACACATTTTCAGTTTTTATTGCTTTAAATGCACTTTCAGTCCGAGTTGAGCACGTTTTGTGACTTTGAATGTACCTTCATAGGAATGAGTTGTGTAGTCAAATAAATGCTCATTTAGGCTTCAGGAGGTCAACCTGAACTAAATACATGTTGAAATGTGTGCATAAGTCCTTTGGTTTTGGCGTGACACTCATTTTCAGTTTTTATTGCTTTAAATGCATTTTCAGGCGGAGTAGAGCACGTTTCTGAGTTTGAATGTGTCTTCATAGGAATGAGTTGTGTGATCAAATTAATGGTGATTTAGGCTTCAGGAGGTCAACCTGACCTAAATACATGTTGAAATGTGTGCATAAGTCCTTTGGTTTAGGCGTGACACTCATTTTGAGTTTTTATTGCTTTAAATGCACTTTCAGGCCTAGTTGAGCACGTTTTGTGACTTTGAATGTACCTTCATAGGAATGAGTTGTGTAGTCAAATAAATGCTCATTTAGGCTTCAGGAGGTCAACCTGAACAAAATACATGTTGAAATGTGTGCATAAATCCTTTGGTTTAGGTGTGACACTCATTTTGAGTTTTTATTGCTTTAAATGCACTTTCAGGCCTAGTTGAGCACGTTTTGTGACTTTGAATGTACCTTCATAGGAATGAGTTGTGTAGTCAAATTAATGGTGATTTAGGCTTCAGGAGGTCAACCTGAACTAAATACATGTTGAAATGTGTGCATAAGTCCTTTGGTTTAGGCGTGACACTCAATTTGAGTTTTTATTGCTTTAAATGCATTTTCAGGCCGAGTAGAGCACGTTTCTGAGTTTGAATGTATCTTCATAGGAATGAGTTGTGTGATCAAATTAATGCTCATTTAGGCTTCAGAATGTCAACCTGAACTAAATACATGTTGAAATGTGTGCATAAGTCCTTTGGTTTAGGCGTGACACTCATTTTCAGTTTTTATTGCTTTAAATGCACTTTCAGTCCGAGTTGAGCCCGTTTTTTTACTTTGAATGTTCCTTCATAGGAATAAGTTGTGTAGTCAAATTAATGCTCATTTAGGCTTCAGGGGGTCAACCTGAACTAAATACATGTTGAAATGTGTGCATAAGTCCTTTGGTTTAGGTGTGACACTCATTTTCAGTTTTTATTGCTTTAAATGCACTTTCAGTCCGAGTTGAGCCCGTTTTTTTACTTTGAATGTATCTTCATAGGAATAAGTTGTGTAGTCAAATTAATGCTCATTTAGGCTTCAGAATGTCAACCTGAACTAAATACATGTTGAAATGTGTGCATAAGTCCTTTGGTTTAGGCGTGACACTCATTTTGAGTTTTTATTGCTTTAAATGCACTTTCAGGCCTAGTTGAGCACGTTTTGTGACTTTGAATGTACCTTCATAGGAATGAGTTGTGTAGTCAAATTAATGCTCATTTAGGCTTCAGGAGGTCAACCTGAACTAAATACATGTTGAAATGTGTGCATAAGTCCTTTGGTTTAGGCGTGACACTCATTTTGAGTTTTTATTGCTTTAAATGCACTTTCAGGCCTAGTTGAGCACGTTTTGTGACTTTGAATGTACCTTCATAGGAATGAGTTGTGTAGTCAAATTAATGATCATTTAGGCTTCAGGAGGTCAACCTGAACTAAATACATGTTGAAATGTGTGCATAAGTCCTTTGGTTTAGGCGTGACACTCATTTTCAGTTTTTATTGCTTTAAACGCACTTTCAGTCCGAGTTGAGCCCGTTTTTTTACTTTGAATGTATCTTCATAGGAATAAGTTGTGTAGTCAAATTAATGCTCATTTAGGCTTCAGAATGTCAACCTGAACTAAATACATGTTGAAATGTGTGCGTAAGGCCTTTGGTTTAGGCGCGACACTCATTTTGAGTTTTTATTGCTTTAAATGCATTTTCAGGCCGAGTAGAGCACGTTTTTTTACTTTGAATGTATCTTCATAGGAATAAGTTGTGTAGTCAAATTAATGCTCATTTAGGCTTCAGGACGTCAACCTGAACTAAATACATGTTGAAATGTGTGCATAAGTCCTTTGGTTTAGGCGTGACACTCATTTTCAGTTATTATTGCTTTAAATGCACTTTCAGTCCGAGTTGAGCCGTTTTTTTACTTTGAATGTACCTTCATAGGAATGAGTTGTGTAGTCAAATTAATGCTCATTTAGGCTTCAGGAGGCCAACCTGAACTAAATACATGTTGAAATGTGTGCATAAGTCCTTTGGTTTAGGCGTGACACTCATTTTGAGTTTTTATTGCTTTAAATGCACTTTCAGGCCTAGTTGAGCACGTTTTGTGACTTTGAATGTACCTTGATAGGAATGAGTTGTGTAGTCAAATTAATGCTCATTTAGGCTTCAGGAGGTCAACCTGAACTAAATACATGTTGAAATGTGTGCATAAGTCCTTTGGTTTAGGCGTGACACTCATTTTCAGTTTTTATTGCTTTAAATGCACTTTCAGTCCGAATTGAGCCCGTTTTTTTACTTTGAATGTTCCTTCATAGGAATAAGTTGTGTAGTCAAATTAATGCTCATTTAGGCTTCAGGAGGTCAACCTGAACTAAATACATGTTGAAATGTGTGTATAAGTCCTTTGGTTTAGGCGTGACACTCAATTTGAGTTTTTATTGCTTTAAATGCATTTTCAGGCCGAGTAGAGCACGTTTCTGAGTTTGAATGTACCTTCATAGGAATGAGTTGTGTAGTCAAATTATACTCATTTAGGCTTCAGGAGGTCAACCTGAACTAAATACATGTTGAAATGTGTGCATAAGTCCTTTGGTTTAGGCGCGACACTCATTTTGAGTTTTTATTGCTTTAAATGCATTTTCAGGCCGAGTAGAGCACGTTTTTTTACTTTGAATGTATCTTCATAGGAATAAGTTGTGTAGTCAAATTAATGCTCATTTAGGCTTCAGGAGGTCAACCTGAACTAAATACATGTTGAAATGTGTGCATAAGTCCTTTGGTTTAGGCGTGACACACATTTTCAGTTTTTATTGCTTTAAATGCACTTTCAGTCCGAGTTGAGCACGTTTTGTGACTTTGAATGTACCTTCATAGGAATGAGTTGTGTAGTCAAATAAATGCTCATTTAGGCTTCAGGAGGTCAACCTGAACTAAATACATGTTGAAATGTGTGCATAAGTCCTTTGGTTTTGGCGTGACACTCATTTTCAGTTTTTATTGCTTTAAATGCATTTTCAGGCGGAGTAGAGCACGTTTCTGAGTTTGAATGTGTCTTCATAGGAATGAGTTGTGTGATCAAATTAATGGTGATTTAGGCTTCAGGAGGTCAACCTGAACTAAATACATGTTGAAATGTGTGCATAAGTCCTTTGGTTTAGGCGTGACACTCATTTTCAGTTTTTATTGCTTTAAACGCACTTTCAGTCCGAGTTGAGCCCGTTTTTTTACTTTGAATGTATCTTCATAGGAATAAGTTGTGTAGTCAAATTAATGCTCATTTAGGCTTCAGGAGGTCAACCTGAACAAAATACATGTTGAAATGTGTGCATAAATCCTTTGGTTTAGGTGTGACACTCATTTTGAGTTTTTATTGCTTTAAATGCACTTTCAGGCCTAGTTGAGCACGTTTTGTGACTTTGAATGTACCTTCATGGAATGAGTTGTGTAGTCAAATTAATGGTGATTTAGGCTTCAGGAGGTCAACCTGAACTAAATACATGTTGAAATGTGTGCATAAGTCCTTTGGTTTAGGCGTGACACTCAATTTGAGTTTTTATTGCTTTAAATGCATTTTCAGGCCGAGTAGAGCACGTTTCTGAGTTTGAATGTATCTTCATAGGAATGAGTTGTGTGATCAAATTAATGCTCATTTAGGCTTCAGGAGGTCAACCTGAACTAAATAAATGTTGAAATGTGTGCATAAGTCATTTGGTCTAGGCGTGACACTCATTATGAACCATTGATGAAATAAGTTTTATTTTTAAAAAAGCCAAAAAATGTGAAAGGGACGAAATTACAAATGTCCTGTGTGTTTCACATAGAGTACATACAGGCCAGCGATCCCGCTCCCTCTCTTTCTCTGTGACACACACGCTTCCGAGCGCGCCAGCACGCAGCAAGCACACACACAAACGCACGCACACACACTCACACAAACGTACGCACAGACGAGCACGTATCGTAAACAACACACCAACGATGATTTAGATCAAAGAAACACTCACACATGTATGGGCACACGATCACGCGCGCGCAAACACACACACAAACTCATGAGAGGCACACACATCCGCACACGCTACGCATGTAAACAACATTTGGACACTGATTGAAGATCAAAGACTAACCCACGTGGAAGACTGAAAGATGGACAGCCAATCACCTAGGCTTTGCATCTTTTCACCTCCCCCTGCTCTCACACCACGTGGGCTAGATCCACTCGGGCTGTCATTGTTGGACGTCGTCGGTGTCAGAACAAATCAAGTGCAAGCAAAAGTTAAAACCTCTGAGTAATTCGTCATTTTTATCCGAATACAGTACTTTTTGGGGGAGGGGGGGGTGCGCACAACACACACACGCACGCACCCACACAAACACACACAAACACACGCACACACTTACACACTCTCACACACGCACGCACACATACACTAGCAGGCATCGGAAACAACACTTTAGACGTTGAAATGTGTGCAGACGTCCTTTGGTTTAGGCATGACACTCAATTTTAGTTTTTATTGATTCAAATGCATTTTCAGACAGAGCAGGGCACTTGCTGACTTTGAATGTATCTTCATGGGAATGAGTTGTGTGATCAAATTAATGCTCATTTAGGCTTCAGGAGGTCAACCTAAACTAAATACATGTTGAAATGTGTGCATAAGTCCTTTGATTTAGGCGTGAAACTCATTTTGAGTTTTTATTGCTTTAAATGCACTTTCAGGCCTAGTTGAGCACGTTTTGTGACTTTTAATGTACCTTCATAGGAATGAGTTGTGTAGTCAAATTAATGCTCATTTAGGGTTCAGGAGGTCAACCTGAACTAAATACATGTTGAAAAGTGTGCATAAGTCCTTTGGTTTAGGCGTGACACTCATTTTCAGTTTTTATTGCTTTAAATGCACTTTCAGTCCGAGTTGAGCCGTTTTTTTACTTTGAATGTATCTTCATAGGAATAAGTTGTGTAGTCAAATTAATGCTCATTTAGGCTTCAGGACGTCAACCTGAACTAAATACATGTTGAAATGTGTGCATAAGTCCTTTGGTTTAGGCGTGACACTCATTTTCAGTTTTTATTGCTTTAAATGCACTTTCAGTCCGAGTTGAACCCGTTTTTTTACTTTGAATGTATCTTCATAGGAATAAGTTGTGTAATCAAATTATACTCATTTAGGCTTCAGGAGGTCAACCTGAACTAAATACATGTTGAAATGTGTGCATAAGTCCTTTGGTTTAGGCGTGACACTCATTTTGAGTTTTTATTGCTTTAAATGCACTTTCAGGCCTAGTTGAGCACGTTTTGTGACTTTGAATGTACCTTCATAGGAATGAGTTGTGTAGTCAAATTAATGCTCATTTAGGCTTCAGGAGGTCAACCTGAACTAAATACATGTTGAAATGTGTGCATAAGTCCTTTGGTTTAGGCGTGACACTCATTTTCAGTTATTATTGCTTTAAATGCACTTTCAGTCCGAGTTGAGCCGTTTTTTTACTTTGAATGTACCTTCATAGGAATGAGTTGTGTAGTCAAATTAATGCTCATTTAGGCTTCAGGAGGTCAACCTGAACTAAATACATGTTGAAATGTGTGCATAAGTCCTTTGGTTTAGGCGTGACACTCATTTTGAGTTTTTATTGCTTTAAATGCACTTTCAGGCCTAGTTGAGCACGTTTTGTGACTTTGAATGTACCTTCATAGGAATGAGTTGTGTAGTCAAATTAATGCTCATTTAGGCTTCAGGAGGTCAACCTGAACTAAATACATGTTGAAATGTGTGCATAAGTCCTTTGGTTTAGGCGTGACACTCATTTTCAGTTTTTATTGCTTTAAACGCACTTTCAGTCCGAGTTGAGCCCGTTTTTTTACTTTGAATGTATCTTCATAGGAATAAGTTGTGTAGTCAAATTAATGCTCATTTAGGCTTCAGAATGTCAACCTGAACTAAATACATGTTGAAATGTGTGCGTAAGGCCTTTGGTTTAGGCGCGACACTCATTTTGAGTTTTTATTGCTTTAAATGCATTTTCAGGCCGAGTAGAGCACGTTTTTTTACTTTGAATGTATCTTCATAGGAATAAGTTGTGTAGTCAAATTAATGCTCATTTAGGCTTCAGGACGTCAACCTGAACTAAATACATGTTGAAATGTGTGCATAAGTCCTTTGGTTTAGGCGTGACACTCATTTTCAGTTATTATTGCTTTAAATGCACTTTCAGTCCGAGTTGAGCCGTTTTTTTACTTTGAATGTACCTTCATAGGAATGAGTTGTGTAGTCAAATTAATGCTCATTTAGGCTTCAGGAGGTCAACCTGAACTAAATACATGTTGAAATGTGTGCATAAGTCCTTTGGTTTAGGCGTGACACTCATTTTGAGTTTTTATTGCTTTAAATGCACTTTCAGGCCTAGTTGAGCACGTTTTGTGACTTGGAATGTACCTTGATAGGAATGAGTTGTGTAGTCAAATTAATGCTCATTTAGGCTTCAGGAGGTCAACCTGAACTAAATACATGTTGAAATGTGTGCATAAGTCCTTTGGTTTAGGCGTGACACTCATTTTCAGTTTTTATTGCTTTAAATGCACTTTCAGTCCGAATTGAGCCCGTTTTTTTACTTTGAATGTTCCTTCATAGGAATAAGTTGTGTAGTCAAATTAATGCTCATTTAGGCTTCAGGAGGTCAACCTGAACTAAATACATGTTGAAATGTGTGTATAAGTCCTTTGGTTTAGGCGTGACACTCAATTTGAGTTTTTATTGCTTTAAATGCATTTTCAGGCCGAGTAGAGCACGTTTCTGAGTTTGAATGTATCTTCATAGGAATGAGTTGTGTGATCAAATTAATGCTCATTTAGGCTTCAGAATGTCAACCTGAACTAAATACATGTTGAAATGTGTGCATAAGTCCTTTGGTTTAGGCGTGACACACATTTTCAGTTTTTATTGCTTTAAATGCACTTTCAGTCCGAGTTGAGCACGTTTTGTGACTTTGAATGTACCTTCATAGGAATGAGTTGTGTAGTCAAATAAATGCTCATTTAGGCTTCAGGAGGTCAACCTGAACTAAATACATGTTGAAATGTGTGCATAAGTCCTTTGGTTTTGGCGTGACACTCATTTTCAGTTTTTATTGCTTTAAATGCATTTTCAGGCGGAGTAGAGCACGTTTCTGAGTTTGAATGTGTCTTCATAGGAATGAGTTGTGTGATCAAATTAATGGTGATTTAGGCTTCAGGAGGTCAACCTGACCTAAATACATGTTGAAATGTGTGCATAAGTCCTTTGGTTTAGGCGTGACACTCATTTTGAGTTTTTATTGCTTTAAATGCACTTTCAGGCCTAGTTGAGCACGTTTTGTGACTTTGAATGTACCTTCATAGGAATGAGTTGTGTAGTCAAATAAATGCTCATTTAGGCTTCAGGAGGTCAACCTGAACAAAATACATGTTGAAATGTGTGCATAAATCCTTTGGTTTAGGTGTGACACTCATTTTGAGTTTTTATTGCTTTAAATGCACTTTCAGGCCTAGTTGAGCACGTTTTGTGACTTTGAATGTACCTTCATAGGAATGAGTTGTGTAGTCAAATTAATGGTGATTTAGGCTTCAGGAGGTCAACCTGAACTAAATACATGTTGAAATGTGTGCATAAGTCCTTTGGTTTAGGCGTGACACTCAATTTGAGTTTTTATTGCTTTAAATGCATTTTCAGGCCGAGTAGAGCACGTTTCTGAGTTTGAATGTATCTTCATAGGAATGAGTTGTGTGATCAAATTAATGCTCATTTAGGCTTCAGAATGTCAACCTGAACTAAATACATGTTGAAATGTGTGCATAAGTCCTTTGGTTTAGGCGTGACACTCATTTTCAGTTTTTATTGCTTTAAATGCACTTTCAGTCCGAGTTGAGCCCGTTTTTTTACTTTGAATGTTCCTTCATAGGAATAAGTTGTGTAGTCAAATTAATGCTCATTTAGGCTTCAGGGGGTCAACCTGAACTAAATACATGTTGAAATGTGTGCATAAGTCCTTTGGTTTAGGTGTGACACTCATTTTCAGTTTTTATTGCTTTAAATGCACTTTCAGTCCGAGTTGAGCCCGTTTTTTTACTTTGAATGTATCTTCATAGGAATAAGTTGTGTAGTCAAATTAATGCTCATTTAGGCTTCAGAATGTCAACCTGAACTAAATACATGTTGAAATGTGTGCATAAGTCCTTTGGTTTAGGCGTGACACTCATTTTGAGTTTTTATTGCTTTAAATGCACTTTCAGGCCTAGTTGAGCACGTTTTGTGACTTTGAATGTACCTTCATAGGAATGAGTTGTGTAGTCAAATTAATGCTCATTTAGGCTTCAGGAGGTCAACCTGAACTAAATACATGTTGAAATGTGTGCATAAGTCCTTTGGTTTAGGCGTGACACTCATTTTGAGTTTTTATTGCTTTAAATGCACTTTCAGGCCTAGTTGAGCACGTTTTGTGACTTTGAATGTACCTTCATAGGAATGAGTTGTGTAGTCAAATTAATGATCATTTAGGCTTCAGGAGGTCAACCTGAACTAAATACATGTTGAAATGTGTGCATAAGTCCTTTGGTTTAGGCGTGACACTCATTTTCAGTTTTTATTGCTTTAAACGCACTTTCAGTCCGAGTTGAGCCCGTTTTTTTACTTTGAATGTATCTTCATAGGAATAAGTTGTGTAGTCAAATTAATGCTCATTTAGGCTTCAGAATGTCAACCTGAACTAAATACATGTTGAAATGTGTGCGTAAGGCCTTTGGTTTAGGCGCGACACTCATTTTGAGTTTTTATTGCTTTAAATGCATTTTCAGGCCGAGTAGAGCACGTTTTTTTACTTTGAATGTATCTTCATAGGAATAAGTTGTGTAGTCAAATTAATGCTCATTTAGGCTTCAGGACGTCAACCTGAACTAAATACATGTTGAAATGTGTGCATAAGTCCTTTGGTTTAGGCGTGACACTCATTTTCAGTTATTATTGCTTTAAATGCACTTTCAGTCCGAGTTGAGCCGTTTTTTTACTTTGAATGTACCTTCATAGGAATGAGTTGTGTAGTCAAATTAATGCTCATTTAGGCTTCAGGAGGCCAACCTGAACTAAATACATGTTGAAATGTGTGCATAAGTCCTTTGGTTTAGGCGTGACACTCATTTTGAGTTTTTATTGCTTTAAATGCACTTTCAGGCCTAGTTGAGCACGTTTTGTGACTTTGAATGTACCTTGATAGGAATGAGTTGTGTAGTCAAATTAATGCTCATTTAGGCTTCAGGAGGTCAACCTGAACTAAATACATGTTGAAATGTGTGCATAAGTCCTTTGGTTTAGGCGTGACACTCATTTTCAGTTTTTATTGCTTTAAATGCACTTTCAGTCCGAATTGAGCCCGTTTTTTTACTTTGAATGTTCCTTCATAGGAATAAGTTGTGTAGTCAAATTAATGCTCATTTAGGCTTCAGGAGGTCAACCTGAACTAAATACATGTTGAAATGTGTGTATAAGTCCTTTGGTTTAGGCGTGACACTCAATTTGAGTTTTTATTGCTTTAAATGCATTTTCAGGCCGAGTAGAGCACGTTTCTGAGTTTGAATGTACCTTCATAGGAATGAGTTGTGTAGTCAAATTATACTCATTTAGGCTTCAGGAGGTCAACCTGAACTAAATACATGTTGAAATGTGTGCATAAGTCCTTTGGTTTAGGCGCGACACTCATTTTGAGTTTTTATTGCTTTAAATGCATTTTCAGGCCGAGTAGAGCACGTTTTTTTACTTTGAATGTATCTTCATAGGAATAAGTTGTGTAGTCAAATTAATGCTCATTTAGGCTTCAGGAGGTCAACCTGAACTAAATACATGTTGAAATGTGTGCATAAGTCCTTTGGTTTAGGCGTGACACACATTTTCAGTTTTTATTGCTTTAAATGCACTTTCAGTCCGAGTTGAGCACGTTTTGTGACTTTGAATGTACCTTCATAGGAATGAGTTGTGTAGTCAAATAAATGCTCATTTAGGCTTCAGGAGGTCAACCTGAACTAAATACATGTTGAAATGTGTGCATAAGTCCTTTGGTTTTGGCGTGACACTCATTTTCAGTTTTTATTGCTTTAAATGCATTTTCAGGCGGAGTAGAGCACGTTTCTGAGTTTGAATGTGTCTTCATAGGAATGAGTTGTGTGATCAAATTAATGGTGATTTAGGCTTCAGGAGGTCAACCTGAACTAAATACATGTTGAAATGTGTGCATAAGTCCTTTGGTTTAGGCGTGACACTCATTTTCAGTTTTTATTGCTTTAAACGCACTTTCAGTCCGAGTTGAGCCCGTTTTTTTACTTTGAATGTATCTTCATAGGAATAAGTTGTGTAGTCAAATTAATGCTCATTTAGGCTTCAGGAGGTCAACCTGAACAAAATACATGTTGAAATGTGTGCATAAATCCTTTGGTTTAGGTGTGACACTCATTTTGAGTTTTTATTGCTTTAAATGCACTTTCAGGCCTAGTTGAGCACGTTTTGTGACTTTGAATGTACCTTCATGGAATGAGTTGTGTAGTCAAATTAATGGTGATTTAGGCTTCAGGAGGTCAACCTGAACTAAATACATGTTGAAATGTGTGCATAAGTCCTTTGGTTTAGGCGTGACACTCAATTTGAGTTTTTATTGCTTTAAATGCATTTTCAGGCCGAGTAGAGCACGTTTCTGAGTTTGAATGTATCTTCATAGGAATGAGTTGTGTGATCAAATTAATGCTCATTTAGGCTTCAGGAGGTCAACCTGAACTAAATAAATGTTGAAATGTGTGCATAAGTCATTTGGTCTAGGCGTGACACTCATTATGAACCATTGATGAAATAAGTTTTATTTTTAAAAAAGCCAAAAAATGTGAAAGGGACGAAATTACAAATGTCCTGTGTGTTTCACATAGAGTACATACAGGCCAGCGATCCCGCTCCCTCTCTTTCTCTGTGACACACACGCTTCCGAGCGCGCCAGCACGCAGCAAGCACACACACAAACGCACGCACACACACTCACACAAACGTACGCACAGACGAGCACGTATCGTAAACAACACACCAACGATGATTTAGATCAAAGAAACACTCACACATGTATGGGCACACGATCACGCGCGCGCAAACACACACACAAACTCATGAGAGGCACACACATCCGCACACGCTACGCATGTAAACAACATTTGGACACTGATTGAAGATCAAAGACTAACCCACGTGGAAGACTGAAAGATGGACAGCCAATCACCTAGGCTTTGCATCTTTTCACCTCCCCCTGCTCTCACACCACGTGGGCTAGATCCACTCGGGCTGTCATTGTTGGACGTCGTCGGTGTCAGAACAAATCAAGTGCAAGCAAAAGTTAAAACCTCTGAGTAATTCGTCATTTTTATCCGAATACAGTACTTTTTGGGGGAGGGGGGGGTGCGCACAACACACACACGCACGCACCCACACAAACACACACAAACACACGCACACACTTACACACTCTCACACACGCACGCACACATACACTAGCAGGCATCGGAAACAACACTTTAGACGTTGAAATGTGTGCAGACGTCCTTTGGTTTAGGCATGACACTCAATTTTAGTTTTTATTGATTCAAATGCATTTTCAGACAGAGCAGGGCACTTGCTGACTTTGAATGTATCTTCATGGGAATGAGTTGTGTGATCAAATTAATGCTCATTTAGGCTTCAGGAGGTCAACCTAAACTAAATACATGTTGAAATGTGTGCATAAGTCCTTTGATTTAGGCGTGAAACTCATTTTGAGTTTTTATTGCTTTAAATGCACTTTCAGGCCTAGTTGAGCACGTTTTGTGACTTTTAATGTACCTTCATAGGAATGAGTTGTGTAGTCAAATTAATGCTCATTTAGGGTTCAGGAGGTCAACCTGAACTAAATACATGTTGAAAAGTGTGCATAAGTCCTTTGGTTTAGGCGTGACACTCATTTTCAGTTTTTATTGCTTTAAATGCACTTTCAGTCCGAGTTGAGCCGTTTTTTTACTTTGAATGTATCTTCATAGGAATAAGTTGTGTAGTCAAATTAATGCTCATTTAGGCTTCAGGACGTCAACCTGAACTAAATACATGTTGAAATGTGTGCATAAGTCCTTTGGTTTAGGCGTGACACTCATTTTCAGTTTTTATTGCTTTAAATGCACTTTCAGTCCGAGTTGAACCCGTTTTTTTACTTTGAATGTATCTTCATAGGAATAAGTTGTGTAATCAAATTATACTCATTTAGGCTTCAGGAGGTCAACCTGAACTAAATACATGTTGAAATGTGTGCATAAGTCCTTTGGTTTAGGCGTGACACTCATTTTGAGTTTTTATTGCTTTAAATGCACTTTCAGGCCTAGTTGAGCACGTTTTGTGACTTTGAATGTACCTTCATAGGAATGAGTTGTGTAGTCAAATTAATGCTCATTTAGGCTTCAGGAGGTCAACCTGAACTAAATACATGTTGAAATGTGTGCATAAGTCCTTTGGTTTAGGCGTGACACTCATTTTCAGTTATTATTGCTTTAAATGCACTTTCAGTCCGAGTTGAGCCGTTTTTTTACTTTGAATGTACCTTCATAGGAATGAGTTGTGTAGTCAAATTAATGCTCATTTAGGCTTCAGGAGGTCAACCTGAACTAAATACATGTTGAAATGTGTGCATAAGTCCTTTGGTTTAGGCGTGACACTCATTTTGAGTTTTTATTGCTTTAAATGCACTTTCAGGCCTAGTTGAGCACGTTTTGTGACTTTGAATGTACCTTCATAGGAATGAGTTGTGTAGTCAAATTAATGCTCATTTAGGCTTCAGGAGGTCAACCTGAACTAAATACATGTTGAAATGTGTGCATAAGTCCTTTGGTTTAGGCGTGACACTCATTTTCAGTTTTTATTGCTTTAAACGCACTTTCAGTCCGAGTTGAGCCCGTTTTTTTACTTTGAATGTATCTTCATAGGAATAAGTTGTGTAGTCAAATTAATGCTCATTTAGGCTTCAGAATGTCAACCTGAACTAAATACATGTTGAAATGTGTGCGTAAGGCCTTTGGTTTAGGCGCGACACTCATTTTGAGTTTTTATTGCTTTAAATGCATTTTCAGGCCGAGTAGAGCACGTTTTTTTACTTTGAATGTATCTTCATAGGAATAAGTTGTGTAGTCAAATTAATGCTCATTTAGGCTTCAGGACGTCAACCTGAACTAAATACATGTTGAAATGTGTGCATAAGTCCTTTGGTTTAGGCGTGACACTCATTTTCAGTTATTATTGCTTTAAATGCACTTTCAGTCCGAGTTGAGCCGTTTTTTTACTTTGAATGTACCTTCATAGGAATGAGTTGTGTAGTCAAATTAATGCTCATTTAGGCTTCAGGAGGTCAACCTGAACTAAATACATGTTGAAATGTGTGCATAAGTCCTTTGGTTTAGGCGTGACACTCATTTTGAGTTTTTATTGCTTTAAATGCACTTTCAGGCCTAGTTGAGCACGTTTTGTGACTTGGAATGTACCTTGATAGGAATGAGTTGTGTAGTCAAATTAATGCTCATTTAGGCTTCAGGAGGTCAACCTGAACTAAATACATGTTGAAATGTGTGCATAAGTCCTTTGGTTTAGGCGTGACACTCATTTTCAGTTTTTATTGCTTTAAATGCACTTTCAGTCCGAATTGAGCCCGTTTTTTTACTTTGAATGTTCCTTCATAGGAATAAGTTGTGTAGTCAAATTAATGCTCATTTAGGCTTCAGGAGGTCAACCTGAACTAAATACATGTTGAAATGTGTGTATAAGTCCTTTGGTTTAGGCGTGACACTCAATTTGAGTTTTTATTGCTTTAAATGCATTTTCAGGCCGAGTAGAGCACGTTTCTGAGTTTGAATGTATCTTCATAGGAATGAGTTGTGTGATCAAATTAATGCTCATTTAGGCTTCAGAATGTCAACCTGAACTAAATACATGTTGAAATGTGTGCATAAGTCCTTTGGTTTAGGCGTGACACACATTTTCAGTTTTTATTGCTTTAAATGCACTTTCAGTCCGAGTTGAGCACGTTTTGTGACTTTGAATGTACCTTCATAGGAATGAGTTGTGTAGTCAAATAAATGCTCATTTAGGCTTCAGGAGGTCAACCTGAACTAAATACATGTTGAAATGTGTGCATAAGTCCTTTGGTTTTGGCGTGACACTCATTTTCAGTTTTTATTGCTTTAAATGCATTTTCAGGCGGAGTAGAGCACGTTTCTGAGTTTGAATGTGTCTTCATAGGAATGAGTTGTGTGATCAAATTAATGGTGATTTAGGCTTCAGGAGGTCAACCTGACCTAAATACATGTTGAAATGTGTGCATAAGTCCTTTGGTTTAGGCGTGACACTCATTTTGAGTTTTTATTGCTTTAAATGCACTTTCAGGCCTAGTTGAGCACGTTTTGTGACTTTGAATGTACCTTCATAGGAATGAGTTGTGTAGTCAAATAAATGCTCATTTAGGCTTCAGGAGGTCAACCTGAACAAAATACATGTTGAAATGTGTGCATAAATCCTTTGGTTTAGGTGTGACACTCATTTTGAGTTTTTATTGCTTTAAATGCACTTTCAGGCCTAGTTGAGCACGTTTTGTGACTTTGAATGTACCTTCATAGGAATGAGTTGTGTAGTCAAATTAATGGTGATTTAGGCTTCAGGAGGTCAACCTGAACTAAATACATGTTGAAATGTGTGCATAAGTCCTTTGGTTTAGGCGTGACACTCAATTTGAGTTTTTATTGCTTTAAATGCATTTTCAGGCCGAGTAGAGCACGTTTCTGAGTTTGAATGTATCTTCATAGGAATGAGTTGTGTGATCAAATTAATGCTCATTTAGGCTTCAGAATGTCAACCTGAACTAAATACATGTTGAAATGTGTGCATAAGTCCTTTGGTTTAGGCGTGACACTCATTTTCAGTTTTTATTGCTTTAAATGCACTTTCAGTCCGAGTTGAGCCCGTTTTTTTACTTTGAATGTTCCTTCATAGGAATAAGTTGTGTAGTCAAATTAATGCTCATTTAGGCTTCAGGGGGTCAACCTGAACTAAATACATGTTGAAATGTGTGCATAAGTCCTTTGGTTTAGGTGTGACACTCATTTTCAGTTTTTATTGCTTTAAATGCACTTTCAGTCCGAGTTGAGCCCGTTTTTTTACTTTGAATGTATCTTCATAGGAATAAGTTGTGTAGTCAAATTAATGCTCATTTAGGCTTCAGAATGTCAACCTGAACTAAATACATGTTGAAATGTGTGCATAAGTCCTTTGGTTTAGGCGTGACACTCATTTTGAGTTTTTATTGCTTTAAATGCACTTTCAGGCCTAGTTGAGCACGTTTTGTGACTTTGAATGTACCTTCATAGGAATGAGTTGTGTAGTCAAATTAATGCTCATTTAGGCTTCAGGAGGTCAACCTGAACTAAATACATGTTGAAATGTGTGCATAAGTCCTTTGGTTTAGGCGTGACACTCATTTTGAGTTTTTATTGCTTTAAATGCACTTTCAGGCCTAGTTGAGCACGTTTTGTGACTTTGAATGTACCTTCATAGGAATGAGTTGTGTAGTCAAATTAATGATCATTTAGGCTTCAGGAGGTCAACCTGAACTAAATACATGTTGAAATGTGTGCATAAGTCCTTTGGTTTAGGCGTGACACTCATTTTCAGTTTTTATTGCTTTAAACGCACTTTCAGTCCGAGTTGAGCCCGTTTTTTTACTTTGAATGTATCTTCATAGGAATAAGTTGTGTAGTCAAATTAATGCTCATTTAGGCTTCAGAATGTCAACCTGAACTAAATACATGTTGAAATGTGTGCGTAAGGCCTTTGGTTTAGGCGCGACACTCATTTTGAGTTTTTATTGCTTTAAATGCATTTTCAGGCCGAGTAGAGCACGTTTTTTTACTTTGAATGTATCTTCATAGGAATAAGTTGTGTAGTCAAATTAATGCTCATTTAGGCTTCAGGACGTCAACCTGAACTAAATACATGTTGAAATGTGTGCATAAGTCCTTTGGTTTAGGCGTGACACTCATTTTCAGTTATTATTGCTTTAAATGCACTTTCAGTCCGAGTTGAGCCGTTTTTTTACTTTGAATGTACCTTCATAGGAATGAGTTGTGTAGTCAAATTAATGCTCATTTAGGCTTCAGGAGGCCAACCTGAACTAAATACATGTTGAAATGTGTGCATAAGTCCTTTGGTTTAGGCGTGACACTCATTTAAGTTTTTATTGCTTTAAATGCACTTTCAGGCCTAGTTGAGCACGTTTTGTGACTTTGAATGTACCTTGATAGGAATGAGTTGTGTAGTCAAATTAATGCTCATTTAGGCTTCAGGAGGTCAACCTGAACTAAATACATGTTGAAATGTGTGCATAAGTCCTTTGGTTTAGGCGTGACACTCATTTTCAGTTTTTATTGCTTTAAATGCACTTTCAGTCCGAATTGAGCCCGTTTTTTTACTTTGAATGTTCCTTCATAGGAATAAGTTGTGTAGTCAAATTAATGCTCATTTAGGCTTCAGGAGGTCAACCTGAACTAAATACATGTTGAAATGTGTGTATAAGTCCTTTGGTTTAGGCGTGACACTCAATTTGAGTTTTTATTGCTTTAAATGCATTTTCAGGCCGAGTAGAGCACGTTTCTGAGTTTGAATGTACCTTCATAGGAATGAGTTGTGTAGTCAAATTATACTCATTTAGGCTTCAGGAGGTCAACCTGAACTAAATACATGTTGAAATGTGTGCATAAGTCCTTTGGTTTAGGCGCGACACTCATTTTGAGTTTTTATTGCTTTAAATGCATTTTCAGGCCGAGTAGAGCACGTTTTTTTACTTTGAATGTATCTTCATAGGAATAAGTTGTGTAGTCAAATTAATGCTCATTTAGGCTTCAGGAGGTCAACCTGAACTAAATACATGTTGAAATGTGTGCATAAGTCCTTTGGTTTAGGCGTGACACACATTTTCAGTTTTTATTGCTTTAAATGCACTTTCAGTCCGAGTTGAGCACGTTTTGTGACTTTGAATGTACCTTCATAGGAATGAGTTGTGTAGTCAAATAAATGCTCATTTAGGCTTCAGGAGGTCAACCTGAACTAAATACATGTTGAAATGTGTGCATAAGTCCTTTGGTTTTGGCGTGACACTCATTTTCAGTTTTTATTGCTTTAAATGCATTTTCAGGCGGAGTAGAGCACGTTTCTGAGTTTGAATGTGTCTTCATAGGAATGAGTTGTGTGATCAAATTAATGGTGATTTAGGCTTCAGGAGGTCAACCTGAACTAAATACATGTTGAAATGTGTGCATAAGTCCTTTGGTTTAGGCGTGACACTCATTTTCAGTTTTTATTGCTTTAAACGCACTTTCAGTCCGAGTTGAGCCCGTTTTTTTACTTTGAATGTATCTTCATAGGAATAAGTTGTGTAGTCAAATTAATGCTCATTTAGGCTTCAGGAGGTCAACCTGAACAAAATACATGTTGAAATGTGTGCATAAATCCTTTGGTTTAGGTGTGACACTCATTTTGAGTTTTTATTGCTTTAAATGCACTTTCAGGCCTAGTTGAGCACGTTTTGTGACTTTGAATGTACCTTCATGGAATGAGTTGTGTAGTCAAATTAATGGTGATTTAGGCTTCAGGAGGTCAACCTGAACTAAATACATGTTGAAATGTGTGCATAAGTCCTTTGGTTTAGGCGTGACACTCAATTTGAGTTTTTATTGCTTTAAATGCATTTTCAGGCCGAGTAGAGCACGTTTCTGAGTTTGAATGTATCTTCATAGGAATGAGTTGTGTGATCAAATTAATGCTCATTTAGGCTTCAGGAGGTCAACCTGAACTAAATAAATGTTGAAATGTGTGCATAAGTCATTTGGTCTAGGCGTGACACTCATTATGAACCATTGATGAAATAAGTTTTATTTTTAAAAAAGCCAAAAAATGTGAAAGGGACGAAATTACAAATGTCCTGTGTGTTTCACATAGAGTACATACAGGCCAGCGATCCCGCTCCCTCTCTTTCTCTGTGACACACACGCTTCCGAGCGCGCCAGCACGCAGCAAGCACACACACAAACGCACGCACACACACTCACACAAACGTACGCACAGACGAGCACGTATCGTAAACAACACACCAACGATGATTTAGATCAAAGAAACACTCACACATGTATGGGCACACGATCACGCGCGCGCAAACACACACACAAACTCATGAGAGGCACACACATCCGCACACGCTACGCATGTAAACAACATTTGGACACTGATTGAAGATCAAAGACTAACCCACGTGGAAGACTGAAAGATGGACAGCCAATCACCTAGGCTTTGCATCTTTTCACCTCCCCCTGCTCTCACACCACGTGGGCTAGATCCACTCGGGCTGTCATTGTTGGACGTCGTCGGTGTCAGAACAAATCAAGTGCAAGCAAAAGTTAAAACCTCTGAGTAATTCGTCATTTTTATCCGAATACAGTACTTTTTGGGGGAGGGGGGGGTGCGCACAACACACACACGCACGCACCCACACAAACACACACAAACACACGCACACACTTACACACTCTCACACACGCACGCACACATACACTAGCAGGCATCGGAAACAACACTTTAGACGTTGAAATGTGTGCAGACGTCCTTTGGTTTAGGCATGACACTCAATTTTAGTTTTTATTGATTCAAATGCATTTTCAGACAGAGCAGGGCACTTGCTGACTTTGAATGTATCTTCATGGGAATGAGTTGTGTGATCAAATTAATGCTCATTTAGGCTTCAGGAGGTCAACCTAAACTAAATACATGTTGAAATGTGTGCATAAGTCCTTTGATTTAGGCGTGAAACTCATTTTGAGTTTTTATTGCTTTAAATGCACTTTCAGGCCTAGTTGAGCACGTTTTGTGACTTTTAATGTACCTTCATAGGAATGAGTTGTGTAGTCAAATTAATGCTCATTTAGGGTTCAGGAGGTCAACCTGAACTAAATACATGTTGAAAAGTGTGCATAAGTCCTTTGGTTTAGGCGTGACACTCATTTTCAGTTTTTATTGCTTTAAATGCACTTTCAGTCCGAGTTGAGCCGTTTTTTTACTTTGAATGTATCTTCATAGGAATAAGTTGTGTAGTCAAATTAATGCTCATTTAGGCTTCAGGACGTCAACCTGAACTAAATACATGTTGAAATGTGTGCATAAGTCCTTTGGTTTAGGCGTGACACTCATTTTCAGTTTTTATTGCTTTAAATGCACTTTCAGTCCGAGTTGAGCCCGTTTTTTTACTTTGAATGTATCTTCATAGGAATAAGTTGTGTAATCAAATTATACTCATTTAGGCTTCAGGAGGTCAACCTGAACTAAATACATGTTGAAATGTGTGCATAAGTCCTTTGGTTTAGGCGTGACACTCATTTTGAGTTTTTATTGCTTTAAATGCACTTTCAGGCCTAGTTGAGCACGTTTTGTGACTTTGAATGTACCTTCATAGGAATGAGTTGTGTAGTCAAATTAATGCTCATTTAGGCTTCAGGAGGTCAACCTGAACTAAATACATGTTGAAATGTGTGCATAAGTCCTTTGGTTTAGGCGTGACACTCATTTTCAGTTATTATTGCTTTAAATGCACTTTCAGTCCGAGTTGAGCCGTTTTTTTACTTTGAATGTACCTTCATAGGAATGAGTTGTGTAGTCAAATTAATGCTCATTTAGGCTTCAGGAGGTCAACCTGAACTAAATACATGTTGAAATGTGTGCATAAGTCCTTTGGTTTAGGCGTGACACTCATTTTGAGTTTTTATTGCTTTAAATGCACTTTCAGGCCTAGTTGAGCACGTTTTGTGACTTTGAATGTACCTTCATAGGAATGAGTTGTGTAGTCAAATTAATGCTCATTTAGGCTTCAGGAGGTCAACCTGAACTAAATACATGTTGAAATGTGTGCATAAGTCCTTTGGTTTAGGCGTGACACTCATTTTCAGTTTTTATTGCTTTAAACGCACTTTCAGTCCGAGTTGAGCCCGTTTTTTTACTTTGAATGTATCTTCATAGGAATAAGTTGTGTAGTCAAATTAATGCTCATTTAGGCTTCAGAATGTCAACCTGAACTAAATACATGTTGAAATGTGTGCGTAAGGCCTTTGGTTTAGGCGCGACACTCATTTTGAGTTTTTATTGCTTTAAATGCATTTTCAGGCCGAGTAGAGCACGTTTTTTTACTTTGAATGTATCTTCATAGGAATAAGTTGTGTAGTCAAATTAATGCTCATTTAGGCTTCAGGACGTCAACCTGAACTAAATACATGTTGAAATGTGTGCATAAGTCCTTTGGTTTAGGCGTGACACTCATTTTCAGTTATTATTGCTTTAAATGCACTTTCAGTCCGAGTGAGCCGTTTTTTTACTTTGAATGTACCTTCATAGGAATGAGTTGTGTAGTCAAATTAATGCTCATTTAGGCTTCAGGAGGTCAACCTGAACTAAATACATGTTGAAATGTGTGCATAAGTCCTTTGGTTTAGGCGTGACACTCATTTTGAGTTTTTATTGCTTTAAATGCACTTTCAGGCCTAGTTGAGCACGTTTTGTGACTTTGAATGTACCTTGATAGGAATGAGTTGTGTAGTCAAATTAATGCTCATTTAGGCTTCAGGAGGTCAACCTGAACTAAATACATGTTGAAATGTGTGCATAAGTCCTTTGGTTTAGGCGTGACACTCATTTTCAGTTTTTATTGCTTTAAATGCACTTTCAGTCCGAATTGAGCCCGTTTTTTTACTTTGAATGTTCCTTCATAGGAATAAGTTGTGTAGTCAAATTAATGCTCATTTAGGCTTCAGGAGGTCAACCTGAACTAAATACATGTTGAAATGTGTGTATAAGTCCTTTGGTTTAGGCGTGACACTCAATTTGAGTTTTTATTGCTTTAAATGCATTTTCAGGCCGAGTAGAGCACGTTTCTGAGTTTGAATGTATCTTCATAGGAATGAGTTGTGTGATCAAATTAATGCTCATTTAGGCTTCAGAATGTCAACCTGAACTAAATACATGTTGAAATGTGTGCATAAGTCCTTTGGTTTAGGCGTGACACACATTTTCAGTTTTTATTGCTTTAAATGCACTTTCAGTCCGAGTTGAGCACGTTTTGTGACTTTGAATGTACCTTCATAGGAATGAGTTGTGTAGTCAAATAAATGCTCATTTAGGCTTCAGGAGGTCAACCTGAACTAAATACATGTTGAAATGTGTGCATAAGTCCTTTGGTTTTGGCGTGACACTCATTTTCAGTTTTTATTGCTTTAAATGCATTTTCAGGCGGAGTAGAGCACGTTTCTGAGTTTGAATGTGTCTTCATAGGAATGAGTTGTGTGATCAAATTAATGGTGATTTAGGCTTCAGGAGGTCAACCTGAACTAAATACATGTTGAAATGTGTGCATAAGTCCTTTGGTTTAGGCGTGACACTCATTTTGAGTTTTTATTGCTTTAAATGCACTTTCAGGCCTAGTTGAGCACGTTTTGTGACTTTGAATGTACCTTCATAGGAATGAGTTGTGTAGTCAAATAAATGCTCATTTAGGCTTCAGGAGGTCAACCTGAACAAAATACATGTTGAAATGTGTGCATAAATCCTTTGGTTTAGGTGTGACACTCATTTTGAGTTTTTATTGCTTTAAATGCACTTTCAGGCCTAGTTGAGCACGTTTTGTGACTTTGAATGTACCTTCATAGGAATGAGTTGTGTAGTCAAATTAATGGTGATTTAGGCTTCAGGAGGTCAACCTGAACTAAATACATGTTGAAATGTGTGCATAAGTCCTTTGGTTTAGGCGTGACACTCAATTTGAGTTTTTATTGCTTTAAATGCATTTTCAGGCCGAGTAGAGCACGTTTCTGAGTTTGAATGTATCTTCATAGGAATGAGTTGTGTGATCAAATTAATGCTCATTTAGGCTTCAGAATGTCAACCTGAACTAAATACATGTTGAAATGTGTGCATAAGTCCTTTGGTTTAGGCGTGACACTCATTTTCAGTTGTTATTGCTTTAAATGCACTTTCAGTCCGAGTTGAGCCCGTTTTTTTACTTTGAATGTTCCTTCATAGGAATGAGTTGTGTAGTCAAATTAATGCTCATTTAGGCTTCAGGAGGTCAACCTGAACTATATACATGTTGAAATGTGTGCATAAGTCCTTTGGTTTAGGCGTGACACTCATTTTCAGTTATTATTGCTTTAAATGCACTTTCAGTCCGAGTTGAGCCGTTTTTTTACTTTGAATGTACCTTCATAGGAATGAGTTGTGTAGTCAAATTAATGCTCATTTAGGCTTCAGGAGGTCAACCTGAACTAAATACATGTTGAAATGTGTGCATAAGTCCTTTGGTTTAGGCGTGACACTCATTTTGAGTTTTTATTGCTTTAAATGCACTTTCAGGCCTAGTTGAGCACGTTTTGTGACTTTGAATGTACCTTCATAGGAATGAGTTGTGTAGTCAAATTAATGCTCATTTAGGCTTCAGGAGGTCAACCTGAACTAAATACATGTTGAAATGTGTGCATAAGTCCTTTGGTTTAGGCGTGACACTCATTTTCAGTTTTTATTGCTTTAAACGCACTTTCAGTCCGAGTTGAGCCCGTTTTGTGACTTTGAATGTACCTTCATAGGAATGAGTTGTGTAGTCAAATTAATGCTCATTTAGGCTTCAGGACGTCAACCTGAACTAAATACATGTTGAAATGTGTGCATAAGTCCTTTGGTTTAGGCGTGACACTCATTTTCAGTTATTATTGCTTTAAATGCACTTTCAGTCCGAGTTGAGCCGTTTTTTTACTTTGAATGTACCTTCATAGGAATGAGTTGTGTAGTCAAATTAATGCTCATTTAGGCTTCAGGAGGTCAACCTGAACTAAATACATGTTGAAATGTGTGCATAAGTCCTTTGGTTTAGGCGTGACACTCATTTTGAGTTTTTATTGCTTTAAATGCACTTTCAGGCCTAGTTGAGCACGTTTTGTGACTTTGAATGTACCTTCATAGGAATGAGTTGTGTAGTCAAATAAATGCTCATTTAGGCTTCAGGAGGTCAACCTGAACAAAATACATGTTGAAATGTGTGCATAAATCCTTTGGTTTAGGTGTGACACTCATTTTGAGTTTTTATTGCTTTAAATGCACTTTCAGGCCTAGTTGAGCACGTTTTGTGACTTTGAATGTACCTTCATAGGAATGAGTTGTGTAGTCAAATTAATGGTGATTTAGGCTTCAGGAGGTCAACCTGAACTAAATACATGTTGAAATGTGTGCATAAGTCCTTTGGTTTAGGCGTGACACTCAATTTGAGTTTTTATTGCTTTAAATGCATTTTCAGGCCGAGTAGAGCACGTTTCTGAGTTTGAATGTATCTTCATAGGAATGAGTTGTGTGATCAAATTAATGCTCATTTAGGCTTCAGAATGTCAACCTGAACTAAATACATGTTGAAATGTGTGCATAAGTCCTTTGGTTTAGGCGTGACACTCATTTTGAGTTTTTATTGCTTTAAATGCACTTTCAGGCCTAGTTGAGCACGTTTTGTGACTTTTAATGTACCTTCATAGGAATGAGTTGTGTAGTCAAATTATACTCATTTAGGCTTCAGGAGGTCAACCTGAACTAAATACATGTTGAAATGTGTGCATAAGTCCTTTGGTTTAGGCGTGACACTCATTTTCAGTTGTTATTGCTTTAAATGCACTTTCAGTCCGAGTTGAGCCCGTTTTTTTACTTTGAATGTTCCTTCATAGGAATGAGTTGTGTAGTCAAATTAATGCTCATTTAGGCTTCAGGAGGTCAACCTGAACTATATACATGTTGAAATGTGTGCATAAGTCCTTTGGTTTAGGCGTGACACTCATTTTCAGTTATTATTGCTTTAAATGCACTTTCAGTCCGAGTTGAGCCGTTTTTTTACTTTGAATGTACCTTCATAGGAATGAGTTGTGTAGTCAAATTAATGCTCATTTAGGCTTCAGGAGGTCAACCTGAACTAAATACATGTTGAAATGTGTGCATAAGTCCTTTGGTTTAGGCGTGACACTCATTTTGAGTTTTTATTGCTTTAAATGCACTTTCAGGCCTAGTTGAGCACGTTTTGTGACTTTGAATGTACCTTCATAGGAATGAGTTGTGTAGTCAAATTAATGCTCATTTAGGCTTCAGGAGGTCAACCTGAACTAAATACATGTTGAAATGTGTGCATAAGTCCTTTGGTTTAGGCGTGACACTCATTTTCAGTTTTTATTGCTTTAAACGCACTTTCAGTCCGAGTTGAGCCCGTTTTTTTACTTTGAATGTATCTTCATAGGAATAAGTTGTGTAGTCAAATTAATGCTCATTTAGGCTTCAGAATGTCAACCTGAACTAAATACATGTTGAAATGTGTGCGTAAGGCCTTTGGTTTAGGCGCGACACTCATTTTGAGTTTTTATTGCTTTAAATGCATTTTCAGGCCGAGTAGAGCACGTTTTTTTACTTTGAATGTATCTTCATAGGAATAAGTTGTGTAGTCAAATTAATGCTCATTTAGGCTTCAGGACGTCAATCTGAACTAAATACATGTTGAAATGTGTGCATAAGTCCTTTGGTTTAGGCGTGACACTCATTTTCAGTTATTATTGCTTTAAATGCACTTTCAGTCCGAGTTGAGCCGTTTTTTTACTTTGAATGTACCTTCATAGGAATGAGTTGTGTAGTCAAATTAATGCTCATTTAGGCTTCAGGAGGTCAACCTGAACTAAATACATGTTGAAATGTGTGCATAAGTCCTTTGGTTTAGGCGTGACACTCATTTTGAGTTTTTATTGCTTTAAATGCACTTTCAGGCCTAGTTGAGCACGTTTTGTGACTTTGAATGTACCTTGATAGGAATGAGTTGTGTAGTCAAATTAATGCTCATTTAGGCTTCAGGAGGTCAACCTGAACTAAATACATGTTGAAATGTGTGCATAAGTCCTTTGGTTTAGGCGTGACACTCATTTTCAGTTTTTATTGCTTTAAATGCACTTTCAGTCCGAATTGAGCCCGTTTTTTTACTTTGAATGTTCCTTCATAGGAATAAGTTGTGTAGTCAAATTAATGCTCATTTAGGCTTCAGGAGGTCAACCTGAACTAAATACATGTTGAAATGTGTGTATAAGTCCTTTGGTTTAGGCGTGACACTCAATTTGAGTTTTTATTGCTTTAAATGCATTTTCAGGCCGAGTAGAGCACGTTTCTGAGTTTGAATGTATCTTCATAGGAATGAGTTGTGTGATCAAATTAATGCTCATTTAGGCTTCAGAATGTCAACCTGAACTAAATACATGTTGAAATGTGTGCATAAGTCCTTTGGTTTAGGCGTGACACACATTTTCAGTTTTTATTGCTTTAAATGCACTTTCAGTCCGAGTTGAGCACGTTTTGTGACTTTGAATGTACCTTCATAGGAATGAGTTGTGTAGTCAAATAAATGCTCATTTAGGCTTCAGGAGGTCAACCTGAACTAAATACATGTTGAAATGTGTGCATAAGTCCTTTGGTTTTGGCGTGACACTCATTTTCAGTTTTTATTGCTTTAAATGCATTTTCAGGCGGAGTAGAGCACGTTTCTGAGTTTGAATGTGTCTTCATAGGAATGAGTTGTGTGATCAAATTAATGGTGATTTAGGCTTCAGGAGGTCAACCTGAACTAAATACATGTTGAAATGTGTGCATAAGTCCTTTGGTTTAGGCGTGACACTCATTTTGAGTTTTTATTGCTTTAAATGCACTTTCAGGCCTAGTTGAGCACGTTTTGTGACTTTGAATGTACCTTCATAGGAATGAGTTGTGTAGTCAAATAAATGCTCATTTAGGCTTCAGGAGGTCAACCTGAACAAAATACATGTTGAAATGTATACATAAATCCTTTGGTTTAGGTGTGACACTCATTTTGAGTTTTTATTGCTTTAAATGCACTTTCAGGCCTAGTTGAGCACGTTTTGTGACTTTGAATGTACCTTCATAGGAATGAGTTGTGTAGTCAAATTAATGGTGATTTAGGCTTCAGGAGGTCAACCTGAACTAAATACATGTTGAAATGTGTGCATAAGTCCTTTGGTTTAGGCGTGACACTCAATTTGAGTTTTTATTGCTTTAAATGCATTTTCAGGCCGAGTAGAGCACGTTTCTGAGTTTGAATGTATCTTCATAGGAATGAGTTGTGTGATCAAATTAATGCTCATTTAGGCTTCAGAATGTCAACCTGAACTAAATACATGTTGAAATGTGTGCATAAGTCCTTTGGTTTAGGCGTGACACTCATTTTGAGTTTTTATTGCTTTAAATGCACTTTCAGGCCTAGTTGAGCACGTTTTGTGACTTTTAATGTACCTTCATAGGAATGAGTTGTGTAGTCAAATTATACTCATTTAGGCTTCAGGAGGTCAACCTGAACTAAATACATGTTGAAATGTGTGCATAAGTCCTTTGGTTTAGGCGTGACACTCATTTTCAGTTGTTATTGCTTTAAATGCACTTTCAGTCCGAGTTGAGCCCGTTTTTTTACTTTGAATGTTCCTTCATAGGAATGAGTTGTGTAGTCAAATTAATGCTCATTTAGGCTTCAGAAGGTCAACCTGAACTAAATACATGTTGAAATGTGTGTATAAGTCCTTTGGTTTAGGCGTGACACTCAATTTGAGTTTTTATTGCTTTAAATGCATTTTCAGGCCGAGTAGAGCACGTTTCTGAGTTTGAATGTATCTTCATAGGAATGAGTTGTGTGATCAAATTAATGCTCATTTAGGCTTCAGAATGTCAACCTGAACTAAATACATGTTGAAATGTGTGCATAAGTCCTTTGGTTTAGGCGTGACACACATTTTCAGTTTTTATTGCTTTAAATGCACTTTCAGTCCGAGTTGAGCATGTTGAGGAATGGGAGCTGTCAATTTGCTCTTGGCCCTTCCTTGGTTACAGATTCTTTTATCTCTCTATAAGGTGGAAGAAGACCCAACACCACGTAGTCTTTTCTTCAGTTTATCGCAACGCAACACGAATCGATTCGGGCTCCTGTGAGTCTCAGATTTCATCAGGAAGCCCCGAAGAAACACGTTCATGAGATTATATAGAGACAATATGATAATGAGGGGCGGGGAGGTACGCCTCTCATGCAAATCCCGAAACAAAGAAAGTAACATGTCATCTGACCCGGTGTGGCCGGAGGAAGCCAGGAGCGGTGAGGTGAGACCAGACCACCACTACCCCCCATTTGGTGCGATGGCAGGAACAAAGATACCGGAGATAACAGCTCCTCTAAAACATGTCCCGCGGAGGGGGGCCCCAGAAGTGGTGGGGGCCGAGGGCACTAAAGTTGATTGTAATAACATTGAGCAGGAAATACCTTCAACCGCATTTGTACATTGTTTCTTTCAGTGTCTGAACAAACACAACCAACAGGAAGGAACAACACCATAACCAAGTAAAAAGCAGAAATAAGGAAGATCAAGCAAAGTTCGATTTTGATATGATGACAAAGTATAGACCACTGCTGCTGGTCACAGATCTTGAGATTAGGGTTCCTCTTTGAGGGCACTTGAGAGCCTTCAGGGACTTTTATGAGGAAGTGGAGGCAATAAAAACCCTTGGGGGGCTGTTAATTAACCAAAGGGAGATGGGCTCTAAACTTCAAAGTACATCCTTTGTTTTAACTACTTCAGCAGATGTTCAGGAGAGAGACTAGTGTCAATAGTTCTCATACCAAGATGAAATTCAACAATGTTCTACTACTACTTCTAGCGGAATAATTCCTTAACAATCCCTCTCTTGATCACAATTAATATTGTGATCACAAAACTTCGGTGTCAAACTCCGTCGTCAAAGCGGAACAACCAATTCTGTCTTGTGCAAAGCATCATCAAACAAACTACAGCCAGAAATAACAGTCTCAGTGAAGCCTGACATCAGTGCCCACATTAGTAGAGAAATAGAGACCAAAATAACCAGTATAATCAGAAAGATATGTTATTAGTTCTGGGCCCCCTGAGAACTTTGTCTTGGTTTCACGTCCAGTCGTCCTTCCGAATGTCACTTTGAAGTTGGAGACGCTTCTTGGGGCTGACGCATTCCTTCTCGGTAGACAGCGTGATGGGTCCTTTCTGTCACTCTGCGTGGTCCCATTCATCTCGGCTGGTGCCCCTTCCGCTGTAGGACCCCCAGATACACATGCTCGGGATACGTCTGTGGTCTCGGGGTGGTCACCCAGGAGTCTCGTCCGCTCCTGAAAATAGGAGACGAGAACACTCAATGACTCCTTGTCTGCTTCATGGCGAAGCGTTTGTTGAAGAGCTCCCGGGTCCATGGATTGCCATGGAGCGGGGAACTCCTGGTCATGTCCCATCTTAAAAGGTGTGAGACCCGTGGTGGACCTCATGGTGAAAGCGCAAGTGGTAGCGCCTCATCCCAATCCGATTTCTCTGAGGTCATCACCATCTGAGTTTTTGATATACAGTAAGCCTCTGATACGTTGGTTCGAGCTTACCTTGAATTGCAGATGAAAAAACCCATGCCTCCCGAATTGGAGTCTTCAATTTAGTTGCCGACGGGACTGGACGTCCATCAATTTCATGCCGATACAAACCAGTCTCATCCCTGGCCACCCGGTTAGTTCTTCTCCTCCGGGATACCCTCTCTTGGTCTGAAATAAGGTTGTTAGTTTGGAAAACATACAATTTCCCATTTTTGATTCCACTTCCATCACTAAAGATCAAGTCGTCTTCTGCTGTCTCTTTAGTCATCTAGTCTGCTTTGTCATTCCTTACTTTTACGTGGGAAAAGCCCTTCTAATATGTGTCCTGCATTTAATAACTACTTCTTTTGGTTTTAGCAGAGCCTCTCTAAGTTTTTTGTTTCTTTGTTTTTTCTTCACTATGTTGAATCGATGTTCCTGTGGCAGTTTTTGAAATTTTTTATTGTAAACATTTGCCTCATGCTGCCGCATATCTGATGCATGCTGAATATTTTTGTTCAATTGGGTCCAATTGCCTGCTGACGTATGTCAAAATTCATCAAAATTGGTCTTTTACTTCCCTGTTGTTCACGTTCCTGCCATTCACATTCCCCTCTCTTTTCTGAAAAAGAACCACAGAAACAGAACCTTCTTTTTCAGAAACATCTAAGTAAATCAGCTAGACCAGGCTGCACAAGAGAAACCGGCATCGCTGTACCTTCTGATGTGTTCAGTCTCCCCAAAAATATAAAGGCAGTGCGCATTGTAATTTTCACATGCGATAGTTTGAAACCGCAAAAAGCCAAACGTCAAAGGAGCCACCTTGCGGCTTCCAAACAGCAAATCTTAGATGATGCATCGATAAGAACATTACCATGCCGAATATGTACAACGCCATCCGTAGGTCGGAAAGAGTAGATTAGGTGTTTAAGCACTTGGATAAAAATTCAAGAAGACAAAATCGAATACGTGGGGCAACCGAGTGTGGTAAAATTTAACTCCAAGGTGAGAGAATGAGAAAATTCCCTATACGATTCTGAAAGTGGTATATGGAAAAAACCTTAGCTAAATCGATTACAAAAAAGGTGTACGAATGAGAATTTTTGGATATTTGAGTAGACGGCAAAAAAGTATGAGCGGCGCGGCCATGTCAGGCCTAGATACCAGTCAATGAGATGAGATCCTCTGACAGGTCCACTCTGGCTGCCACACCCTTCAGGACCTACAATAATTGAGGAGGAGGGAACATTAAACAAATTGCCTTGTGTTTCACCCAACCAGGCCATGCGACAAATTTCAATCTCTAGTTTGTCAAAAGCATTGTGCAGTGGGAAGGACCGATCAGCGGATGGTAAGGTCATATGGAGGAAGTCTAAGGAGACCAAAGCCGATACTGTTGGAAGACAGAGTTCAGTGGTGGGTCATCGGCTGACTTTAGCAATAGTCAGTCTTGTATCAGCCTGCATTGGGAGCGAGCGTAGTCCAGCATGTTCAAGTTCATGACAGTCTTTCAGTGAGGCCAGCAGTGATCCCTATTGTTGGGGATTCGAGTACCCATGGAGCAGATGGGTATTGTCCATTTGGAGGTGCCGTATCCTGTCATTGTTGTTGGTTTTGCGGAGGAGGAGTCAGAGCTTGTTGATCATAGCCTGATTGATGAACAGGTGGGTGCCGGCGGTGCGGGCATTTCCTTGTCCAATGATTCACATCACCACAAATGAAACAGCCAGCTTGGCTCCCGTGACTTCCTCGTCCACGCCCACCTTCCCGTCTCAGACCTCCCCCCAGCCATGCGTCTCGGCCCTGCCTTGTGGGCAGGCCGTAATGTTGAGGTGTGGCTTGGAGCTGCGGTGTGGGTGTGATCAGCCGTGGTGGAGCCTGTTGAGAGACACTGATTGACATTTGATTAGATCTCCCAAGTTTCTCTTTTTTGCATGCATTACTGGAGGCTCTCTTAGCCTCTTGTATTTGTGAATTCAAAAAGTTGTTCTGTAGCTTGGATGTTTTCTCAGTCTCTTCCTCGGCTCTCATTCGAGATTGCTGCACATAATATAGGAAATGAGTTCGCCAATTCACGTCATCTGAAGTGGGGAGAGTGAGAGAGTTAGTCATCATTTTCTGCACATCAGACGGACAACCCCCCAGCACTGCTTGCCTGAACAAAGCCTGATTCAATGGATGACTATTGGGGTCCTGTCCTGTGACAGTCACCCAAGCATCCATACAATTAACCAAATAAGTCATTGGGTGTACCTCAGATAGCAATTCAAACGCCAGTTGTTGTGAAGGACCCCATGTTGTTGCATAAAGGGAACTCAGCGCGTCTGATTTTCTATCATTCAACCTAGTCAATTTGCAAGAGACTATTCCCTCTAAAAGGTCCGTAATCTCTTTGGGTAAATACTTACTCTTAAGCCAGTCTATCGCCCACAACTGTATGTCATAGTCAATTTTAGGCAAATCCAGCAACATTTGCCTCGTCAATTCAGTCTCCTTAGTTACAAAAGTGGTTGCATCCCAAACACTCATGCTTTCATTATCCTGTTTAATTTGCATACATTTTTCTACTTTTACCAATTGTTTATGAACCACCCTGGGCAGATCAGGGGGAAGCTTGGCACACAAGGGATTCAGGTGGGGGCCAGTAAAATGGCTAGTATGTGTTATCCCCCTTTCCTCGCCTATGTTCAAACGGCCACTCGGCGCTTGTAGTGGGGTCATAACTTTAGCGCTCGTCACCTCATGCGGTGAAGGAGGCATCCTCGCTGCCTTGTTTATCATAACTTTGTCGGATTACTTTGGTTATATATATTTTTCTTTTTCCAATGTCGAAGGCAGTGGTCAAACTGCCCATGAAATGCAATATATAGAAGAACCTCTACTTGTCAACTTGACCCTCTCTTTTCCCCTCGCATATCAACCACATCATATTATCATCTTAGAAACATCCACCGGCTCCGCTCTTTTCTCACTCCTCACATTCGAAGCCATCCATAACCTAGCCCCTCCATACCTATCTGACCTCATCCACATTCCTACACTTGTCCGCTCTTTTCGTTCCTACTCCTCTCTTCTTCTCTCTGCCCCCCCTGCTCGTCTCGTCACCATGGGAAACAGAGCCTTCAGTCGATCTGCTCCCCAGCTCTGGAACACACTCCCCGCTGACCTTCGTAATACAGACTCATTAACACATTCTAAATTCCGCCTCAAAACACATCTGTTTGGACAAGCCTATTCACTCGGATCATAAAGCCATTATTCTTTCTGTTGTTGTATTTTTTTCTTATTTTATTTGATGTTGATCTTAACATTGTATTCGTGATTTTAACTGCTTGTTGTAAGGTGTCCTTGAGTTCATAGAAAGACCCCCACAAATAAAATTATCATTATTATTATAATATTATTATTATAGCTCAAATTGAATACACTTAGTTTTTTCTTTTTATATTTCAAACTATTGTCTTATTCTTACAATTTATTCTTAGGACCTTATTTTCTCGCTTTACTTACCCCTCTGCGCAGTGCATTCGCCCTTTTCTCTCTCTGCGCAATGCATTCGCCTTCCTTTCTTTCCTACTTACCACCAGACGGTATTTCAACTGTTTTCTTGCCTTCAGGCGTTCCGTCCATCTTACAGTTCACCATGTTTTTATAATACTCACCGTCCAATATACTCCCTTATGGACCGTGTGACGTCACGTAATTCTCCAATTGTAACAATGGAGCTGTCCCTAACTTGCCCTAAATGTACAGCTGTTTACTCAGACCGCGATCTCCAGTCGTCAGTCCTACAACAATTTAACAGCATCCAGAATAATACAAATTACCTGGACCTGCCTCAGCAATTAACCACTAATTTTTTAAATGCCTACGAACTCAGTATGGTCTTTGCTCGTCAGCTACTAGCCAAACCTACGACTCAGCGGTTCTACCTAATTTAAACCGCCTACGTGGTGCCTCAATAACTGTGCCAATTCAGTTATCTACGACTCAGTGGCAAAGTTTGGACGGTATATTGTTTTGAATATACCTCACACCTATACCTTAATTCCTTTTTCCTGTACAGTACTTCATTTTACTCAGACCGCGATCTCCAGTCGTCAGTCCTACGAACTCATTATCAATTTGTTATTTGCCACCTACAAGACCCAATTACTATACTTGGTTCAACACATTCAGGTTCAGAGCAGTTTGATTTGATCGGTCCTTATTGGACATAAGCCGAATCTTGACACTTTGCCCGTAATAACAGGAACAGGTGTGTCTTACCTGGTTATAGTGGAGCGCTCCTTGGTTACTGCCTGAGTCTGAAGGTCCTGAAACCGGTGTCGGTCTTTTCCAGAGAGATCCTGTTCGTGACGCCATTTGTTGAGGAATGGGAGCTGTCAATTTGCTCTTGGCCCTTCCTTGGTTACAGATTCTTTTATCTCTCTATAAGGTGGAAGAAGACCCAACACCACGTAGTCTTTTCTTCAGTTTATCGCAACGCAACACGAATCGATTCGGGCTCCTGTGAGTCTCAGATTTCATCAGGAAGCCCCGAAGAAACACGTTCATGAGATTATATAGAGACAATATGATAATGAGGGGCGGGGAGGTACGCCTCTCATGCAAATCCCGAAACAAAGAAAGTAACATGTCATCTGACCCGGTGTGGCCGGAGGAAGCCAGGAGCGGTGAGGTGAGACCAGACCACCACTACCCCCCATTTGGTGCGATGGCAGGAACAAAGATACCGGAGATAACAGCTCCTCTAAAACATGTCCCGCGGAGGGGGGCCCCAGAAGTGGTGGGGGCCGAGGGCACTAAAGTTGATTGTAATAACATTGAGCAGGAAATACCTTCAACCGCATTTGTACATTGTTTCTTTCAGTGTCTGAACAAACACAACCAACAGGAAGGAACAACACCATAACCAAGTAAAAAGCAGAAATAAGGAAGATCAAGCAAAGTTCGATTTTGATATGATGACAAAGTATAGACCACTGCTGCTGGTCACAGATCTTGAGATTAGGGTTCCTCTTTGAGGGCACTTGAGAGCCTTCAGGGACTTTTATGAGGAAGTGGAGGCAATAAAAACCCTTGGGGGGCTGTTAATTAACCAAAGGGAGATGGGCTCTAAACTTCAAAGTACATCCTTTGTTTTAACTACTTCAGCAGATGTTCAGGAGAGAGACTAGTGTCAATAGTTCTCATACCAAGATGAAATTCAACAATGTTCTACTACTACTTCTAGCGGAATAATTCCTTAACAAGCACGTTTTGTGACTTTGAATGTACCTTCATAGGAATGAGTTGTGTAGTCAAATAAATGCTCATTTAGGCTTCAGGAGGTCAACCTGAACTAAATACATGTTGAAATGTGTGCATAAGTCCTTTGGTTTTGGCGTGACACTCATTTTCAGTTTTTATTGCTTTAAATGCATTTTCAGGCGGAGTAGAGCACGTTTCTGAGTTTGAATGTGTCTTCATAGGAATGAGTTGTGTGATCAAATTAATGGTGATTTAGGCTTCAGGAGGTCAACCTGAACTAAATACATGTTGAAATGTGTGCATAAGTCCTTTGGTTTAGGCGTGACACTCATTTTGAGTTTTTATTGCTTTAAATGCACTTTCAGGCCTAGTTGAGCACGTTTTGTGACTTTGAATGTACCTTCATAGGAATGAGTTGTGTAGTCAAATAAATGCTCATTTAGGCTTCAGGAGGTCAACCTGAACAAAATACATGTTGAAATGTATACATAAATCCTTTGGTTTAGGTGTGACACTCATTTTGAGTTTTTATTGCTTTAAATGCACTTTCAGGCCTAGTTGAGCACGTTTTGTGACTTTGAATGTACCTTCATAGGAATGAGTTGTGTAGTCAAATTAATGGTGATTTAGGCTTCAGGAGGTCAACCTGAACTAAATACATGTTGAAATGTGTGCATAAGTCCTTTGGTTTAGGCGTGACACTCAATTTGAGTTTTTATTGCTTTAAATGCATTTTCAGGCCGAGTAGAGCACGTTTCTGAGTTTGAATGTATCTTCATAGGAATGAGTTGTGTGATCAAATTAATGCTCATTTAGGCTTCAGAATGTCAACCTGAACTAAATACATGTTGAAATGTGTGCATAAGTCCTTTGGTTTAGGCGTGACACTCATTTTGAGTTTTTATTGCTTTAAATGCACTTTCAGGCCTAGTTGAGCACGTTTTGTGACTTTTAATGTACCTTCATAGGAATGAGTTGTGTAGTCAAATTATACTCATTTAGGCTTCAGGAGGTCAACCTGAACTAAATACATGTTGAAATGTGTGCATAAGTCCTTTGGTTTAGGCGTGACACTCATTTTCAGTTTTTATTGCTTTAAATGCACTTTCAGTCCGAGTTGAGCCCGTTTTTTTACTTTGAATGTATCTTCATAGGAATAAGTTGTGTAGTCAAATTATACTCATTTAGGCTTCAGGAGGTCAACCTGAACTAAATACATGTTGAAATGTGTGCATAAGTCCTTTGGTTTAGGCGTGACACTCATTTTCAGTTTTTATTGCTTTAAATGCACTTTCAGTCCGAATTGAGCCCGTTTTTTTACTTTGAATGTTCCTTCATAGGAATAAGTTGTGTAGTCAAATTAATGCTCATTTAGGCTTCAGGAGGTCAACCTGAACTAAATACATGTTGAAATGTGTGTATAAGTCCTTTGGTTTAGGCGTGACACTCAATTTGAGTTTTTATTGCTTTAAATGCATTTTCAGGCCGAGTAGAGCACGTTTCTGAGTTTGAATGTATCTTCATAGGAATGAGTTGTGTGATCAAATTAATGCTCATTTAGGCTTCAGAATGTCAACCTGAACTAAATACATGTTGAAATGTGTGCATAAGTCCTTTGGTTTAGGCGTGACACACATTTTCAGTTTTTATTGCTTTAAATGCACTTTCAGTCCGAGTTGAGCACGTTTTGTGACTTTGAATGTACCTTCATAGGAATGAGTTGTGTAGTCAAATAAATGCTCATTTAGGCTTCAGGAGGTCAACCTGAACTAAATACATGTTGAAATGTGTGCATAAGTCCTTTGGTTTTGGCGTGACACTCATTTTCAGTTTTTATTGCTTTAAATGCATTTTCAGGCGGAGTAGAGCACGTTTCTGAGTTTGAATGTGTCTTTATAGGAATGAGTTGTGTGATCAAATTAATGGTGATTTAGGCTTCAGGAGGTCAACCTGAACTAAATACATGTTGAAATGTGTGCATAAGTCCTATGGTTTAGGCGTGACACTCATTTTGAGTTTTTATTGCTTTAAATGCACTTTCAGGCCTAGTTGAGCACGTTTTGTGACTTTGAATGTACCTTCATAGGAATGAGTTGTGTAGTCAAATAAATGCTCATTTAGGCTTCAGGAGGTCAACCTGAACAAAATACATGTTGAAATGTATACATAAATCCTTTGGTTTAGGTGTGACACTCATTTTGAGTTTTTATTGCTTTAAATGCACTTTCAGGCCTAGTTGAGCACGTTTTGTGACTTTGAATGTACCTTCATAGGAATGAGTTGTGTAGTCAAATTAATGGTGATTTAGGCTTCAGGAGGTCAACCTGAACTAAATACATGTTGAAATGTGTGCATAAGTCCTTTGGTTTAGGCGTGACACTCAATTTGAGTTTTTATTGCTTTAAATGCATTTTCAGGCCGAGTAGAGCACGTTTCTGAGTTTGAATGTATCTTCATAGGAATGAGTTGTGTGATCAAATTAATGCTCATTTAGGCTTCAGAATGTCAACCTGAACTAAATACATGTTGAAATGTGTGCATAAGTCCTTTGGTTTAGGCGTGACACTCATTTTGAGTTTTTATTGCTTTAAATGCACTTTCAGGCCTAGTTGAGCACGTTTTGTGACTTTTAATGTACCTTCATAGGAATGAGTTGTGTAGTCAAATTATACTCATTTAGGCTTCAGGAGGTCAACCTGAACTAAATACATGTTGAAATGTGTGCATAAGTCCTTTGGTTTAGGCGTGACACTCATTTTCAGTTGTTATTGCTTTAAATGCACTTTCAGTCCGAGTTGAGCCCGTTTTTTTACTTTGAATGTTCCTTCATAGGAATGAGTTGTGTAGTCAAATTAATGCTCATTTAGGCTTCAGAAGGTCAACCTGAACTAAATACATGTTGAAATGTGTGTATAAGTCCTTTGGTTTAGGCGTGACAGTCAATTTGAGTTTTTATTGCTTTAAATGCATTTTCAGGCCGAGTAGAGCACGTTTCTGAGTTTGAATGTATCTTCATAGGAATGAGTTGTGTGATCAAATTAATGCTCATTTAGGCTTCAGAATGTCAACCTGAACTAAATACATGTTGAAATGTGTGCATAAGTCCTTTGGTTTAGGCGTGACACACATTTTCAGTTTTTATTGCTTTAAATGCACTTTCAGTCCGAGTTGAGCACGTTTTGTGACTTTGAATGTACCTTCATAGGAATGAGTTGTGTAGTCAAATAAATGCTCATTTAGGCTTCAGGAGGTCAACCTGAACTAAATACATGTTGAAATGTGTGCATAAGTCCTTTGGTTTTGGCGTGACACTCATTTTCAGTTTTTATTGCTTTAAATGCATTTTCAGGCGGAGTAGAGCACGTTTCTGAGTTTGAATGTGTCTTCATAGGAATGAGTTGTGTGATCAAATTAATGGTGATTTAGGCTTCAGGAGGTCAACCTGAACTAAATACATGTTGAAATGTGTGCATAAGTCCTTTGGTTTAGGCGTGACACTCATTTTGAGTTTTTATTGCTTTAAATGCACTTTCAGGCCTAGTTGAGCACGTTTTGTGACTTTGAATGTACCTTCATAGGAATGAGTTGTGTAGTCAAATAAATGCTCATTTAGGCTTCAGGAGGTCAACCTGAACAAAATACATGTTGAAATGTATACATAAATCCTTTGGTTTAGGTGTGACACTCATTTTGAGTTTTTATTGCTTTAAATGCACTTTCAGGCCTAGTTGAGCACGTTTTGTGACTTTGAATGTACCTTCATAGGAATGAGTTGTGTAGTCAAATTAATGGTGATTTAGGCTTCAGGAGGTCAACCTGAACTAAATACATGTTGAAATGTGTGCATAAGTCCTTTGGTTTAGGCGTGACACTCAATTTGAGTTTTTATTGCTTTAAATGCATTTTCAGGCCGAGTAGAGCACGTTTCTGAGTTTGAATGTATCTTCATAGGAATGAGTTGTGTGATCAAATTAATGCTCATTTAGGCTTCAGAATGTCAACCTGAACTAAATACATGTTGAAATGTGTGCATAAGTCCTTTGGTTTAGGCGTGACACTCATTTTGAGTTTTTATTGCTTTAAATGCACTTTCAGGCCTAGTTGAGCACGTTTTGTGACTTTTAATGTACCTTCATAGGAATGAGTTGTGTAGTCAAATTATACTCATTTAGGCTTCAGGAGGTCAACCTGAACTAAATACATGTTGAAATGTGTGCATAAGTCCTTTGGTTTAGGCGTGACACTCATTTTCAGTTTTTATTGCTTTAAATGCACTTTCAGTCCGAGTTGAGCCCGTTTTTTTACTTTGAATGTATCTTCATAGGAATAAGTTGTGTAGTCAAATTATACTCATTTAGGCTTCAGGAGGTCAACCTGAACTAAATACATGTTGAAATGTGTGCATAAGTCCTTTGGTTTAGGCGTGACACTCATTTTGAGTTTTTATTGCTTTAAATGCACTTTCAGGCCTAGTTGATCACGTTTTGTGACTTTGAATGTACCTTCATAGGAATGAGTTGTGTAGTCAAATTAATGCTCATTTAGGCTTCAGGAGGTCAACCTGAACTAAATACATGTTGAAATGTGTGCATAAGTCCTTTGGTTTAGGTGTGACACTCATTTTCAGTTTTTATTGCTTTAAATGCACTTTCAGTCCGAGTTGAGCCCGTTTTTTTACTTTGAATGTATCTTCATAGGAATAAGTTGTGTAGTCAAATTAATGCTCATTTAGGCTTCAGAATGTCAACCTGAACTAAATACATGTTGAAATGTGTGCATAAGTCCTTTGGTTTAGGCGTGACACTCATTTTGAGTTTTTATTGCTTTAAATGCACTTTCAGGCCTAGTTGAGCACGTTTTGTGACTTTGAATGTACCTTCATAGGAATGAGTTGTGTAGTCAAATTAATGCTCATTTAGGCTTCAGGAGGTCAACCTGAACTAAATACATGTTGAAATGTGTGCATAAGTCCTTTGGTTTAGGCGTGACACTCATTTTGAGTTTTTATTGCTTTAAATGCACTTTCAGGCCTAGTTGAGCACGTTTTGTGACTTTGAATGTACCTTCATAGGAATGAGTTGTGTAGTCAAATTAATGATCATTTAGGCTTCAGGAGGTCAACCTGAACTACATACATGTTGAAATGTGTGCATAAGTCCTTTGGTTTAGGCGTGACACTCATTTTCAGTTTTTATTGCTTTAAACGCACTTTCAGTCCGAGTTGAGCCCGTTTTTTTACTTTGAATGTATCTTCATAGGAATAAGTTGTGTAGTCAAATTAATGCTCATTTAGGCTTCAGAATGTCAACCTGAACTAAATACATGTTGAAATGTGTGCGTAAGGCCTTTGGTTTAGGCGCGACACTCATTTTGAGTTTTTATTGCTTTAAATGCATTTTCAGGCCGAGTAGAGCACGTTTTTTTTACTTTGAATGTATCTTCATAGGAATAAGTTGTGTAGTCAAATTAATGCTCATTTAGGCTTCAGGACGTCAACCTGAACTAAATACATGTTGAAATGTGTGCATAAGTCCTTTGGTTTAGGCGTGACACTCATTTTCAGTTATTATTGCTTTAAATGCACTTTCAGTCCGAGTTGAGCCGTTTTTTTACTTTGAATGTACCTTCATAGGAATGAGTTGTGTAGTCAAATTAATGCTCATTTAGGCTTCAGGAGGTCAACCTGAACTAAATACATGTTGAAATGTGTGCATAAGTCCTTTGGTTTAGGCGTGACACTCATTTTGAGTTTTTATTGCTTTAAATGCACTTTCAGGCCTAGTTGAGCACGTTTTGTGACTTGGAATGTACCTTGATAGGAATGAGTTGTGTAGTCAAATTAATGCTCATTTAGGCTTCAGGAGGTCAACCTGAACTAAATACATGTTGAAATGTGTGCATAAGTCCTTTGGTTTAGGCGTGACACTCATTTTCAGTTTTTATTGCTTTAAATGCACTTTCAGTCCGAATTGAGCCCGTTTTTTTACTTTGAATGTTCCTTCATAGGAATAAGTTGTGTAGTCAAATTAATGCTCATTTAGGCTTCAGGAGGTCAACCTGAACTAAATACATGTTGAAATGTGTGTATAAGTCCTTTGGTTTAGGCGTGACACTCAATTTGAGTTTTTATTGCTTTAAATGCATTTTCAGGCCGAGTAGAGCACGTTTCTGAGTTTGAATGTATCTTCATAGGAATGAGTTGTGTGATCAAATTAATGCTCATTTAGGCTTCAGAATGTCAACCTGAACTAAATACATGTTGAAATGTGTGCATAAGTCCTTTGGTTTAGGCGTGACACACATTTTCAGTTTTTATTGCTTTAAATGCACTTTCAGTCCGAGTTGAGCACGTTTTGTGACTTTGAATGTACCTTCATAGGAATGAGTTGTGTAGTCAAATAAATGCTCATTTAGGCTTCAGGAGGTCAACCTGAACTAAATACATGTTGAAATGTGTGCATAAGTCCTTTGGTTTTGGCGTGACACTCATTTTCAGTTTTTATTGCTTTAAATGCATTTTCAGGCGGAGTAGAGCACGTTTCTGAGTTTGAATGTGTCTTCATAGGAATGAGTTGTGTGATCAAATTAATGGTGATTTAGGCTTCAGGAGGTCAACCTGACCTAAATACATGTTGAAATGTGTGCATAAGTCCTTTGGTTTAGGCGTGACACTCATTTTGAGTTTTTATTGCTTTAAATGCACTTTCAGGCCTAGTTGAGCACGTTTTGTGACTTTGAATGTACCTTCATAGGAATGAGTTGTGTAGTCAAATAAATGCTCATTTAGGCTTCAGGAGGTCAACCTGAACAAAATACATGTTGAAATGTGTGCATAAATCCTTTGGTTTAGGTGTGACACTCATTTTGAGTTTTTATTGCTTTAAATGCACTTTCAGGCCTAGTTGAGCACGTTTTGTGACTTTGAATGTACCTTCATAGGAATGAGTTGTGTAGTCAAATTAATGGTGATTTAGGCTTCAGGAGGTCAACCTGAACTAAATACATGTTGAAATGTGTGCATAAGTCCTTTGGTTTAGGCGTGACACTCAATTTGAGTTTTTATTGCTTTAAATGCATTTTCAGGCCGAGTAGAGCACGTTTCTGAGTTTGAATGTATCTTCATAGGAATGAGTTGTGTGATCAAATTAATGCTCATTTAGGCTTCAGAATGTCAACCTGAACTAAATACATGTTGAAATGTGTGCATAAGTCCTTTGGTTTAGGCGTGACACTCATTTTCAGTTTTTATTGCTTTAAATGCACTTTCAGTCCGAGTTGAGCCCGTTTTTTTACTTTGAATGTTCCTTCATAGGAATAAGTTGTGTAGTCAAATTAATGCTCATTTAGGCTTCAGGGGGTCAACCTGAACTAAATACATGTTGAAATGTGTGCATAAGTCCTTTGGTTTAGGTGTGACACTCATTTTCAGTTTTTATTGCTTTAAATGCACTTTCAGTCCGAGTTGAGCCCGTTTTTTTACTTTGAATGTATCTTCATAGGAATAAGTTGTGTAGTCAAATTAATGCTCATTTAGGCTTCAGAATGTCAACCTGAACTAAATACATGTTGAAATGTGTGCATAAGTCCTTTGGTTTAGGCGTGACACTCATTTTGAGTTTTTATTGCTTTAAATGCACTTTCAGGCCTAGTTGAGCACGTTTTGTGACTTTGAATGTACCTTCATAGGAATGAGTTGTGTAGTCAAATTAATGCTCATTTAGGCTTCAGGAGGTCAACCTGAACTAAATACATGTTGAAATGTGTGCATAAGTCCTTTGGTTTAGGCGTGACACTCATTTTGAGTTTTTATTGCTTTAAATGCACTTTCAGGCCTAGTTGAGCACGTTTTGTGACTTTGAATGTACCTTCATAGGAATGAGTTGTGTAGTCAAATTAATGATCATTTAGGCTTCAGGAGGTCAACCTGAACTAAATACATGTTGAAATGTGTGCATAAGTCCTTTGGTTTAGGCGTGACACTCATTTTCAGTTTTTATTGCTTTAAACGCACTTTCAGTCCGAGTTGAGCCCGTTTTTTTACTTTGAATGTATCTTCATAGGAATAAGTTGTGTAGTCAAATTAATGCTCATTTAGGCTTCAGAATGTCAACCTGAACTAAATACATGTTGAAATGTGTGCGTAAGGCCTTTGGTTTAGGCGCGACACTCATTTTGAGTTTTTATTGCTTTAAATGCATTTTCAGGCCGAGTAGAGCACGTTTTTTTACTTTGAATGTATCTTCATAGGAATAAGTTGTGTAGTCAAATTAATGCTCATTTAGGCTTCAGGACGTCAACCTGAACTAAATACATGTTGAAATGTGTGCATAAGTCCTTTGGTTTAGGCGTGACACTCATTTTCAGTTATTATTGCTTTAAATGCACTTTCAGTCCGAGTTGAGCCGTTTTTTTACTTTGAATGTACCTTCATAGGAATGAGTTGTGTAGTCAAATTAATGCTCATTTAGGCTTCAGGAGGCCAACCTGAACTAAATACATGTTGAAATGTGTGCATAAGTCCTTTGGTTTAGGCGTGACACTCATTTTGAGTTTTTATTGCTTTAAATGCACTTTCAGGCCTAGTTGAGCACGTTTTGTGACTTTGAATGTACCTTGATAGGAATGAGTTGTGTAGTCAAATTAATGCTCATTTAGGCTTCAGGAGGTCAACCTGAACTAAATACATGTTGAAATGTGTGCATAAGTCCTTTGGTTTAGGCGTGACACTCATTTTCAGTTTTTATTGCTTTAAATGCACTTTCAGTCCGAATTGAGCCCGTTTTTTTACTTTGAATGTTCCTTCATAGGAATAAGTTGTGTAGTCAAATTAATGCTCATTTAGGCTTCAGGAGGTCAACCTGAACTAAATACATGTTGAAATGTGTGTATAAGTCCTTTGGTTTAGGCGTGACACTCAATTTGAGTTTTTATTGCTTTAAATGCATTTTCAGGCCGAGTAGAGCACGTTTCTGAGTTTGAATGTACCTTCATAGGAATGAGTTGTGTAGTCAAATTATACTCATTTAGGCTTCAGGAGGTCAACCTGAACTAAATACATGTTGAAATGTGTGCATAAGTCCTTTGGTTTAGGCGCGACACTCATTTTGAGTTTTTATTGCTTTAAATGCATTTTCAGGCCGAGTAGAGCACGTTTTTTTACTTTGAATGTATCTTCATAGGAATAAGTTGTGTAGTCAAATTAATGCTCATTTAGGCTTCAGGAGGTCAACCTGAACTAAATACATGTTGAAATGTGTGCATAAGTCCTTTGGTTTAGGCGTGACACACATTTTCAGTTTTTATTGCTTTAAATGCACTTTCAGTCCGAGTTGAGCACGTTTTGTGACTTTGAATGTACCTTCATAGGAATGAGTTGTGTAGTCAAATAAATGCTCATTTAGGCTTCAGGAGGTCAACCTGAACTAAATACATGTTGAAATGTGTGCATAAGTCCTTTGGTTTTGGCGTGACACTCATTTTCAGTTTTTATTGCTTTAAATGCATTTTCAGGCGGAGTAGAGCACGTTTCTGAGTTTGAATGTGTCTTCATAGGAATGAGTTGTGTGATCAAATTAATGGTGATTTAGGCTTCAGGAGGTCAACCTGAACTAAATACATGTTGAAATGTGTGCATAAGTCCTTTGGTTTAGGCGTGACACTCATTTTCAGTTTTTATTGCTTTAAACGCACTTTCAGTCCGAGTTGAGCCCGTTTTTTTACTTTGAATGTATCTTCATAGGAATAAGTTGTGTAGTCAAATTAATGCTCATTTAGGCTTCAGGAGGTCAACCTGAACAAAATACATGTTGAAATGTGTGCATAAATCCTTTGGTTTAGGTGTGACACTCATTTTGAGTTTTTATTGCTTTAAATGCACTTTCAGGCCTAGTTGAGCACGTTTTGTGACTTTGAATGTACCTTCATGGAATGAGTTGTGTAGTCAAATTAATGGTGATTTAGGCTTCAGGAGGTCAACCTGAACTAAATACATGTTGAAATGTGTGCATAAGTCCTTTGGTTTAGGCGTGACACTCAATTTGAGTTTTTATTGCTTTAAATGCATTTTCAGGCCGAGTAGAGCACGTTTCTGAGTTTGAATGTATCTTCATAGGAATGAGTTGTGTGATCAAATTAATGCTCATTTAGGCTTCAGAATGTCAACCTGAACTAAATACATGTTGAAATGTGTGCATAAGTCCTTTGGTTTAGGCGTGACACTCATTTTGAGTTTTTATTGCTTTAAATGCACTTTCAGGCCTAGTTGAGCACGTTTTGTGACTTTTAATGTACCTTCATAGGAATGAGTTGTGTAGTCAAATTATACTCATTTAGGCTTCAGGAGGTCAACCTGAACTAAATACATGTTGAAATGTGTGCATAAGTCCTTTGGTTTAGGCGTGACACTCATTTTCAGTTGTTATTGCTTTAAATGCACTTTCAGTCCGAGTTGAGCCCGTTTTTTTACTTTGAATGTATCTTCATAGGAATAAGTTGTGTAGTCAAATTAATGCTCATTTAGGGTTCAGGAGCTCAACCTGAACTAAATACATGTTGAAATGTGTGCATAAGTCCTTTGGTTTAGGCGTGACACTCATTTTGAGTTTTTATTGCTTTAAATGCACTTTCAGGCCTAGTTGAGCACGTTTTGTGACTTTGAATGTACCTTCATAGGAATGAGTTGTGTAGTCAAATAAATGCTCATTTAGGCTTCAGGAGGTCAACCTGAACAAAATACATGTTGAAATGTATACATAAATCCTTTGGTTTAGGTGTGACACTCATTTTGAGTTTTTATTGCTTTAAATGCACTTTCAGGCCTAGTTGAGCACGTTTTGTGACTTTGAATGTACCTTCATAGGAATGAGTTGTGTAGTCAAATTAATGGTGATTTAGGCTTCAGGAGGTCAACCTGAACTAAATACATGTTGAAATGTGTGCATAAGTCCTTTGGTTTAGGCGTGACACTCAATTTGAGTTTTTATTGCTTTAAATGCATTTTCAGGCCGAGTAGAGCACGTTTCTGAGTTTGAATGTATCTTCATAGGAATGAGTTGTGTGATCAAATTAATGCTCATTTAGGCTTCAGAATGTCAACCTGAACTAAATACATGTTGAAATGTGTGCATAAGTCCTTTGGTTTAGGCGTGACACTCATTTTGAGTTTTTATTGCTTTAAATGCACTTTCAGGCCTAGTTGAGCACGTTTTGTGACTTTTAATGTACCTTCATAGGAATGAGTTGTGTAGTCAAATTATACTCATTTAGGCTTCAGGAGGTCAACCTGAACTAAATACATGTTGAAATGTGTGCATAAGTCCTTTGGTTTAGGCGTGACACTCATTTTCAGTTTTTATTGCTTTAAATGCACTTTCAGTCCGAGTTGAGCCCGTTTTTTTACTTTGAATGTATCTTCATAGGAATAAGTTGTGTAGTCAAATTATACTCATTTAGGCTTCAGGAGGTCAACCTGAACTAAATACATGTTGAAATGTGTGCATAAGTCCTTTGGTTTAGGCGTGACACTCATTTTGAGTTTTTATTGCTTTAAATGCACTTTCAGGCCTAGTTGATCACGTTTTGTGACTTTGAATGTACCTTCATAGGAATGAGTTGTGTAGTCAAATTAATGCTCATTTAGGCTTCAGGAGGTCAACCTGAACTAAATACATGTTGAAATGTGTGCATAAGTCCTTTGGTTTAGGTGTGACACTCATTTTCAGTTTTTATTGCTTTAAATGCACTTTCAGTCCGAGTTGAGCCCGTTTTTTTACTTTGAATGTATCTTCATAGGAATAAGTTGTGTAGTCAAATTAATGCTCATTTAGGCTTCAGAATGTCAACCTGAACTAAATACATGTTGAAATGTGTGCATAAGTCCTTTGGTTTAGGCGTGACACTCATTTTGAGTTTTTATTGCTTTAAATGCACTTTCAGGCCTAGTTGAGCACGTTTTGTGACTTTGAATGTACCTTCATAGGAATGAGTTGTGTAGTCAAATTAATGCTCATTTAGGCTTCAGGAGGTCAACCTGAACTAAATACATGTTGAAATGTGTGCATAAGTCCTTTGGTTTAGGCGTGACACTCATTTTGAGTTTTTATTGCTTTAAATGCACTTTCAGGCCTAGTTGAGCACGTTTTGTGACTTTGAATGTACCTTCATAGGAATGAGTTGTGTAGTCAAATTAATGATCATTTAGGCTTCAGGAGGTCAACCTGAACTACATACATGTTGAAATGTGTGCATAAGTCCTTTGGTTTAGGCGTGACACTCATTTTCAGTTTTTATTGCTTTAAACGCACTTTCAGTCCGAGTTGAGCCCGTTTTTTTACTTTGAATGTATCTTCATAGGAATAAGTTGTGTAGTCAAATTAATGCTCATTTAGGCTTCAGAATGTCAACCTGAACTAAATACATGTTGAAATGTGTGCGTAAGGCCTTTGGTTTAGGCGCGACACTCATTTTGAGTTTTTATTGCTTTAAATGCATTTTCAGGCCGAGTAGAGCACGTTTTTTTTACTTTGAATGTATCTTCATAGGAATAAGTTGTGTAGTCAAATTAATGCTCATTTAGGCTTCAGGACGTCAACCTGAACTAAATACATGTTGAAATGTGTGCATAAGTCCTTTGGTTTAGGCGTGACACTCATTTTCAGTTATTATTGCTTTAAATGCACTTTCAGTCCGAGTTGAGCCGTTTTTTTACTTTGAATGTACCTTCATAGGAATGAGTTGTGTAGTCAAATTAATGCTCATTTAGGCTTCAGGAGGTCAACCTGAACTAAATACATGTTGAAATGTGTGCATAAGTCCTTTGGTTTAGGCGTGACACTCATTTTGAGTTTTTATTGCTTTAAATGCACTTTCAGGCCTAGTTGAGCACGTTTTGTGACTTGGAATGTACCTTGATAGGAATGAGTTGTGTAGTCAAATTAATGCTCATTTAAGCTTCAGGAGGTCAACCTGAACTAAATACATGTTGAAATGTGTGCATAAGTCCTTTGGTTTAGGCGTGACACTCATTTTCAGTTTTTATTGCTTTAAATGCACTTTCAGTCCGAATTGAGCCCGTTTTTTTACTTTGAATGTTCCTTCATAGGAATAAGTTGTGTAGTCAAATTAATGCTCATTTAGGCTTCAGGAGGTCAACCTGAACTAAATACATGTTGAAATGTGTGTATAAGTCCTTTGGTTTAGGCGTGACACTCAATTTGAGTTTTTATTGCTTTAAATGCATTTTCAGGCCGAGTAGAGCACGTTTCTGAGTTTGAATGTATCTTCATAGGAATGAGTTGTGTGATCAAATTAATGCTCATTTAGGCTTCAGAATGTCAACCTGAACTAAATACATGTGTAAATGTGTGCATAAGTCCTTTGGTTTAGGCGTGACACACATTTTCAGTTTTATTGCTTTAAATGCACTTTCAGTCCGAGTTGAGCACGTTTTGTGACTTTGAATGTACCTTCATAGGAATGAGTTGTGTAGTCAAATAAATGCTCATTTAGGCTTCAGGAGGTCAACCTGAACTAAATACATGTTGAAATGTGTGCATAAGTCCTTTGGTTTTGGCGTGACACTCATTTTCAGTTTTTATTGCTTTAAATGCATTTTCAGGCGGAGTAGAGCACGTTTCTGAGTTTGAATGTGTCTTCATAGGAATGAGTTGTGTGATCAAATTAATGGTGATTTAGGCTTCAGGAGGTCAACCTGACCTAAATACATGTTGAAATGTGTGCATAAGTCCTTTGGTTTAGGCGTGACACTCATTTTGAGTTTTTATTGCTTTAAATGCACTTTCAGGCCTAGTTGAGCACGTTTTGTGACTTTGAATGTACCTTCATAGGAATGAGTTGTGTAGTCAAATAAATGCTCATTTAGGCTTCAGGAGGTCAACCTGAACAAAATACATGTTGAAATGTGTGCATAAATCCTTTGGTTTAGGTGTGACACTCATTTTGAGTTTTTATTGCTTTAAATGCACTTTCAGGCCTAGTTGAGCACGTTTTGTGACTTTGAATGTACCTTCATAGGAATGAGTTGTGTAGTCAAATTAATGGTGATTTAGGCTTCAGGAGGTCAACCTGAACTAAATACATGTTGAAATGTGTGCATAAGTCCTTTGGTTTAGGCGTGACACTCAATTTGAGTTTTTATTGCTTTAAATGCATTTTCAGGCCGAGTAGAGCACGTTTCTGAGTTTGAATGTATCTTCATAGGAATGAGTTGTGTGATCAAATTAATGCTCATTTAGGCTTCAGAATGTCAACCTGAACTAAATACATGTTGAAATGTGTGCATAAGTCCTTTGGTTTAGGCGTGACACTCATTTTCAGTTTTTATTGCTTTAAATGCACTTTCAGTCCGAGTTGAGCCCGTTTTTTTACTTTGAATGTTCCTTCATAGGAATAAGTTGTGTAGTCAAATTAATGCTCATTTAGGCTTCAGGGGGTCAACCTGAACTAAATACATGTTGAAATGTGTGCATAAGTCCTTTGGTTTAGGTGTGACACTCATTTTCAGTTTTTATTGCTTTAAATGCACTTTCAGTCCGAGTTGAGCCCGTTTTTTTACTTTGAATGTATCTTCATAGGAATAAGTTGTGTAGTCAAATTAATGCTCATTTAGGCTTCAGAATGTCAACCTGAACTAAATACATGTTGAAATGTGTGCATAAGTCCTTTGGTTTAGGCGTGACACTCATTTTGAGTTTTTATTGCTTTAAATGCACTTTCAGGCCTAGTTGAGCACGTTTTGTGACTTTGAATGTACCTTCATAGGAATGAGTTGTGTAGTCAAATTAATGCTCATTTAGGCTTCAGGAGGTCAACCTGAACTAAATACATGTTGAAATGTGTGCATAAGTCCTTTGGTTTAGGCGTGACACTCATTTTGAGTTTTTATTGCTTTAAATGCACTTTCAGGCCTAGTTGAGCACGTTTTGTGACTTTGAATGTACCTTCATAGGAATGAGTTGTGTAGTCAAATTAATGATCATTTAGGCTTCAGGAGGTCAACCTGAACTAAATACATGTTGAAATGTGTGCATAAGTCCTTTGGTTTAGGCGTGACACTCATTTTCAGTTTTTATTGCTTTAAACGCACTTTCAGTCCGAGTTGAGCCCGTTTTTTTACTTTGAATGTATCTTCATAGGAATAAGTTGTGTAGTCAAATTAATGCTCATTTAGGCTTCAGGACGTCAACCTGAACTAAATACATGTTGAAATGTGTGCGTAAGGCCTTTGGTTTAGGCGCGACACTCATTTTGAGTTTTTATTGCTTTAAATGCATTTTCAGGCCGAGTAGAGCACGTTTTTTTACTTTGAATGTATCTTCATAGGAATAAGTTGTGTAGTCAAATTAATGCTCATTTAGGCTTCAGGACGTCAACCTGAACTAAATACATGTTGAAATGTGTGCATAAGTCCTTTGGTTTAGGCGTGACACTCATTTTCAGTTATTATTGCTTTAAATGCACTTTCAGTCCGAGTTGAGCCGTTTTTTTACTTTGAATGTACCTTCATAGGAATGAGTTGTGTAGTCAAATTAATGCTCATTTAGGCTTCAGGAGGCCAACCTGAACTAAATACATGTTGAAATGTGTGCATAAGTCCTTTGGTTTAGGCGTGACACTCATTTTGAGTTTTTATTGCTTTAAATGCACTTTCAGGCCTAGTTGAGCACGTTTTGTGACTTTGAATGTACCTTGATAGGAATGAGTTGTGTAGTCAAATTAATGCTCATTTAGGCTTCAGGAGGTCAACCTGAACTAAATACATGTTGAAATGTGTGCATAAGTCCTTTGGTTTAGGCGTGACACTCATTTTCAGTTTTTATTGCTTTAAATGCACTTTCAGTCCGAATTGAGCCCGTTTTTTTACTTTGAATGTTCCTTCATAGGAATAAGTTGTGTAGTCAAATTAATGCTCATTTAGGCTTCAGGAGGTCAACCTGAACTAAATACATGTTGAAATGTGTGTATAAGTCCTTTGGTTTAGGCGTGACACTCAATTTGAGTTTTTATTGCTTTAAATGCATTTTCAGGCCGAGTAGAGCACGTTTCTGAGTTTGAATGTACCTTCATAGGAATGAGTTGTGTAGTCAAATTATACTCATTTAGGCTTCAGGAGGTCAACCTGAACTAAATACATGTTGAAATGTGTGCATAAGTCCTTTGGTTTAGGCGCGACACTCATTTTGAGTTTTTATTGCTTTAAATGCATTTTCAGGCCGAGTAGAGCACGTTTTTTTACTTTGAATGTATCTTCATAGGAATAAGTTGTGTAGTCAAATTAATGCTCATTTAGGCTTCAGGAGGTCAACCTGAACTAAATACATGTTGAAATGTGTGCATAAGTCCTTTGGTTTAGGCGTGACACACATTTTCAGTTTTTATTGCTTTAAATGCACTTTCAGTCCGAGTTGAGCACGTTTTGTGACTTTGAATGTACCTTCATAGGAATGAGTTGTGTAGTCAAATAAATGCTCATTTAGGCTTCAGGAGGTCAACCTGAACTAAATACATGTTGAAATGTGTGCATAAGTCCTTTGGTTTTGGCGTGACACTCATTTTCAGTTTTTATTGCTTTAAATGCATTTTCAGGCGGAGTAGAGCACGTTTCTGAGTTTGAATGTGTCTTCATAGGAATGAGTTGTGTGATCAAATTAATGGTGATTTAGGCTTCAGGAGGTCAACCTGAACTAAATACATGTTGAAATGTGTGCATAAGTCCTTTGGTTTAGGCGTGACACTCATTTTCAGTTTTTATTGCTTTAAACGCACTTTCAGTCCGAGTTGAGCCCGTTTTTTTACTTTGAATGTATCTTCATAGGAATAAGTTGTGTAGTCAAATTAATGCTCATTTAGGCTTCAGGAGGTCAACCTGAACAAAATACATGTTGAAATGTGTGCATAAATCCTTTGGTTTAGGTGTGACACTCATTTTGAGTTTTTATTGCTTTAAATGCACTTTCAGGCCTAGTTGAGCACGTTTTGTGACTTTGAATGTACCTTCATGGAATGAGTTGTGTAGTCAAATTAATGGTGATTTAGGCTTCAGGAGGTCAACCTGAACTAAATACATGTTGAAATGTGTGCATAAGTCCTTTGGTTTAGGCGTGACACTCAATTTGAGTTTTTATTGCTTTAAATGCATTTTCAGGCCGAGTAGAGCACGTTTCTGAGTTTGAATGTATCTTCATAGGAATGAGTTGTGTGATCAAATTAATGCTCATTTAGGCTTCAGAATGTCAACCTGAACTAAATACATGTTGAAATGTGTGCATAAGTCCTTTGGTTTAGGCGTGACACTCATTTTGAGTTTTTATTGCTTTAAATGCACTTTCAGGCCTAGTTGAGCACGTTTTGTGACTTTTAATGTACCTTCATAGGAATGAGTTGTGTAGTCAAATTATACTCATTTAGGCTTCAGGAGGTCAACCTGAACTAAATACATGTTGAAATGTGTGCATAAGTCCTTTGGTTTAGGCGTGACACTCATTTTCAGTTGTTATTGCTTTAAATGCACTTTCAGTCCGAGTTGAGCCCGTTTTTTTACTTTGAATGTATCTTCATAGGAATAAGTTGTGTAGTCAAATTAATGCTCATTTAGGGTTCAGGAGCTCAACCTGAACTAAATACATGTTGAAATGTGTGCATAAGTCCTTTGGTTTAGGCGTGACACTCATTTTGAGTTTTTATTGCTTTAAATGCACTTTTAGGGCTAGTTGAGCACGTTTTGTGACTTTGAATGTATCTTCATAGGAATAAGTTGTGTAGTCAAATTAATGCTCATTTAGGGTTCAGGAGGTCAACCTGAACTAAATACATGTTGAAATGTGTGCATAAGTCTTTTGGTTTAGGCGTGACACTCATTTTCAGTTTTTATTGCTTTAAATGCACTTTCAGTCCGAGTTGAGCCGTTTTTTTACTTTGAATGTATCTTCATAGGAATAAGTTGTGTAGTCAAATTAATGCTCATTTAGGCTTCAGGACGTCAACCTGAACTAAATACATGTTGAAATGTGTGCATAAGTCCTTTGGTTTAGGCGTGACACTCATTTTCAGTTTTTATTGCTTTAAATGCACTTTCAGTCCGAGTTGAGCCCGTTTTTTTACTTTGAATGTATCTTCATAGGAATAAGTTGTGTAGTCAAATTATACTCATTTAGGCTTCAGGAGGTCAACCTGAACTAAATACATGTTGAAATGTGTGCATAAGTCCTTTGGTTTAGGCGTGACACTCATTTTGAGTTTTTATTGCTTTAAATGCACTTTCAGGCCTAGTTGAGCACGTTTTGTGACTTTGAATGTACCTTCATAGGAATGAGTTGTGTAGTCAAATTAATGCTCATTTAGGCTTCAGGAGGTCAACCTGAACTAAATACATGTTGAAATGTGTGCATAAGTCCTTTGGTTTAGGCGTGACACTCATTTTCAGTTATTATTGCTTTAAATGCACTTTCAGTCCGAGTTGAGCCGTTTTTTTACTTTGAATGTACCTTCATAGGAATGAGTTGTGTAGTCAAATTAATGCTCATTTAGGCTTCAGGAGGTCAACCTGAACTAAATACATGTTGAAATGTGTGCATAAGTCCTTTGGTTTAGGCGTGACACTCATTTTGAGTTTTTATTGCTTTAAATGCACTTTCAGGCCTAGTTGAGCACGTTTTGTGACTTTGAATGTACCTTCATAGGAATGAGTTGTGTAGTCAAATTAATGCTCATTTAGGCTTCAGGAGGTCAACCTGAACTAAATACATGTTGAAATGTGTGCATAAGTCCTTTGGTTTAGGCGTGACACTCATTTTCAGTTTTTATTGCTTTAAATGCACTTTCAGTCCGAATTGAGCCCGTTTTTTTACTTTGAATGTTCCTTCATAGGAATAAGTTGTGTAGTCAAATTAATGCTCATTTAGGCTTCAGGAGGTCAACCTGAACTAAATACATGTTGAAATGTGTGTATAAGTCCTTTGGTTTAGGCGTGACACTCAATTTGAGTTTTTATTGCTTTAAATGCATTTTCAGGCCGAGTAGAGCACGTTTCTGAGTTTGAATGTATCTTCATAGGAATGAGTTGTGTGATCAAATTAATGCTCATTTAGGCTTCAGAATGTCAACCTGAACTAAATACATGTTGAAATGTGTGCATAAGTCCTTTGGTTTAGGCGTGACACTCATTTTGAGTTTTTATTGCTTTAAATGCACTTTCAGGCCTAGTTGAGCACGTTTTGTGACTTTTAATGTACCTTCATAGGAATGAGTTGTGTAGTCAAATTATACTCATTTAGGCTTCAGGAGGTCAACCTGAACTAAATACATGTTGAAATGTGTGCATAAGTCCTTTGGTTTAGGCGTGACACTCATTTTCAGTTTTTATTGCTTTAAATGCACTTTCAGTCCGAGTTGAGCCGTTTTTTTACTTTGAATGTATCTTCATAGGAATAAGTTGTGTAGTCAAATTAATGTTGATTTAGGCTTCAGGAGGTCAACCTGAACTAAATACATGTTGAAATGTGTGCATAAGTCCTTTGGTTTAGGCGTGACACTCATTTTCAGTTTTTATTGCTTTAAATGCACTTTCAGTCCGAGTTGAGCCGTTTTTTTACTTTGAATGTATCTTCATAGGAATAAGTTGTGTAGTCAAATTAATGGTGATTTAGGTTTCAGGAGGTCAACCTGAACTAAATAAATGTTGAAATGTGTGCATAAGTCCTTTGGTTTAGGCGTGACACTCATTTTCAGTTTTTATTGCTTTAAATGCACTTTCAGTCCGAGTTGAGCCCGTTTTTTTACTTTGAATGTATCTTCATAGGATTAAGTTGTGTAGTCAAATTAATGCTCATTTAGGCTTCAGGAGGTCAACCTGAACTAAATACATGTTGAAATGTGTGCATAAGTCCTTTGGTTTAGGCGTGACACTCATTTTGAGTTTTTATTGCTTTAAATGCACTTTCAGGCCTAGTTGAGCACGTTTTGTGACTTTGAATGTACCTTCATAGGAATGAGTTGTGTAGTCAAATTAATGATCATTTAGGCTTCAGGAGGTCAACCTGAACTACATACATGTTGAAATGTGTGCATAAGTCCTTTGGTTCAGGCGTGACACTCATTTTCAGTTTTTATTGCTTTAAATGCACTTTCAGTCCGAGTTGAGCCCGTTTTTTTACTTTGAATGTTCCTTCATAGGAATAAGTTGTGTAGTCAAATTAATGCTCATTTAGGCTTCAGGGGGTCAACCTGAACTAAATACATGTTGAAATGTGTGCATAAGTCCTTTGGTTTAGGTGTGACACTCATTTTCAGTTTTTATTGCTTTAAATGCACTTTCAGTCCGAGTTGAGCCCGTTTTTTTACTTTGAATGTATCTTCATAGGAATAAGTTGTGTAGTCAAATTAATGCTCATTTAGGCTTCAGAATGTCAACCTGAACTAAATACATGTTGAAATGTGTGCATAAGTCCTTTGGTTTAGGCGTGACACTCATTTTGAGTTTTTATTGCTTTAAATGCACTTTCAGGCCTAGTTGAGCACGTTTTGTGACTTTGAATGTACCTTCATAGGAATGAGTTGTGTAGTCAAATTAATGCTCATTTAGGCTTCAGGAGGTCAACCTGAACTAAATACATGTTGAAATGTGTGCATAAGTCCTTTGGTTTAGGCGTGACACTCATTTTGAGTTTTTATTGCTTTAAATGCACTTTCAGGCCTAGTTGAGCACGTTTTGTGACTTTGAATGTACCTTCATAGGAATGAGTTGTGTAGTCAAATTAATGATCATTTAGGCTTCAGGAGGTCAACCTGAACTACATACATGTTGAAATGTGTGCATAAGTCCTTTGGTTCAGGCGTGACACTCATTTTCAGTTTTTATTGCTTTAAATGCACTTTCAGTCCGAGTTGAGCCCGTTTTTTTACTTTGAATGTATCTTCATAGGAATAAGTTGTGTAGTCAAATTAATGCTCATTTAGGCTTCAGAATGTCAACCTGAACTAAATACATGTTGAAATGTGTGCATAAGTCCTTTGGTTTTAGCGTGACACTCATTTTGAGTTTTTATTGCTTTAAATGCACTTTCAGGCCTAGTTGAGCACGTTTTGTGACTTTGAATGTACCTTCATAGGAATGAGTTGTGTAGTCAAATTAATGCTCATTTAGGCTTCAGGAGGTCAACCTGAACTAAATACATGTTGAAATGTGTGCATAAGTCCTTTGGTTTAGGCGTGACACTCATTTTCAGTTTTTATTGCTTTAAATGCACTTTCAGTCCGAATTGAGCCCGTTTTTTTACTTTGAATGTTCCTTCATAGGAATAAGTTGTGTAGTCAAATTAATGCTCATTTAGGCTTCAGGAGGTCAACCTGAACTAAATACATGTTGAAATGTGTGCATAAGGCCTTTGGTTTAGGCGTGACACTCATTTTGAGTTTTTATTGCTTTAAATGCATTTTCAGGTCGAGTAGAGCACGTTTCTGAGTTTGAATGTATCTTCATAGGAATGAGTTGTGTGATCAAATTAATGCTCATTTAGGCTTCAGAATGTCAACCTGAACTAAATACATGTTGAAATGTGTGCATAAGTCCTTTGGTTTAGGCGTGACACTCATTTTGAGTTTTTATTGCTTTAAATGCACTTTCAGGCCTAGTTGAGCACGTTTTGTGACTTTTAATGTACCTTCATAGGAATGAGTTGTGTAGTCAAATTATACTCATTTAGGCTTCAGGAGGTCAACCTGAACTAAATACATGTTGAAATGTGTGCATAAGTCCTTTGGTTTAGGCGTGACACTCATTTTCAGTTGTTATTGCTTTAAATGCACTTTCAGTCCGAGTTGAGCCCGTTTTTTTACTTTGAATGTTCCTTCATAGGAATGAGTTGTGTAGTCAAATTAATGCTCATTTAGGCTTCAGAAGGTCAACCTGAACTAAATACATGTTGAAATGTGTGCATAAGGCCTTTGGTTTAGGCGTGACACTCATTTTGAGTTTTTATTGCTTTAAATGCACTTTCAGGCCTAGTTGAGCACGTTTTGTGACTTTGAATGTTCCTTCATAGGAATAAGTTGTGTAGTCAAATTAATGCTCATTTAGGCTTCAGGAGGTCAACCTGAACTAAATACATGTTGAAATGTGTGCATAAGTCCTTTGGTTTAGGCGTGACACTCATTTTCAGTTTTTATTGCTTTAAATGCACTTTCAGTCCGAGTTGAGCCCGTTTTTTTACTTTGAATGTATCTTCATAGGAATAAGTTGTGTAGTCAAATTAATGGTGATTTAGGCTTCAGGAGGTCAACCTGAACTAAATACATGTTGAAATGTGTGCATAAGTCCTTTGGTTTAGGCGTGACACTCATTTTGAGTTTTTATTGCTTTAAATGCACTTTCAGGCCTAGTTGAGCACGTTTTGTGACTTTGAATGTACCTTCATAGGAATGAGTTGTGTAGTCAAATTAATGATCATTTAGGCTTCAGGAGGTCAACCTGAACTACATACATGTTGAAATGTGTGCATAAGTCCTTTTGTTCAGGCGTGACACTCATTTTCAGTTTTTATTGCTTTAAATGCACTTTCAGTCCGAGTTGAGCCCGTTTTTTTACTTTGAATGTATCTTCATAGGAATGACTTGTGTAGTCAAATTAATGCTCATTTAGGCTTCAGGAGGTCAACCTGAACTAATTACATGTTGAAATGTGTGCGTTAGGCCTTTGGTTTAGTCGCGACACTCATTTTGAGTTTTTATTGCTTTAAATGCATTTTCAGGCCGAGTAGAGCACGTTTTTTTACTTTGAATGTATCTTCATAGGAATAAGTTGTGTAGTCAAATTAATGGTGATTTAGGCTTCAGGAGGTCAACCTGAACTAAATACATGTTGAAATGTGTGCATAAGTCCTTTGGTTTAGGCGTGACACTCATTTTCAGTTTTTATTGCTTTAAATGCACTTTCAGTCCGAGTTGAGCCCGTTTTTTTACTTTGAATGTATCTTCATAGGAATAAGTTGTGTAGTCAAATTAATGGTGATTTAGGCTTCAGGAGGTCAACCTGAACTAAATACATGTTGAAATGTGTGCATAAGTCCTTTGGTTTAGGCGTGACACTCATTTTTGAGTTTTTTATTGCTTTAAATGCACTTTCAGGCCTAGTTGAGCACGTTTTGTGACTTTGAATGTACCTTCATAGGAATGAGTTGTGTTGTCAAATTAATGCTCATTTAGGCTTCAGGAGGTCAACCTGAACTAAATAAATGTTGAAATGTGTGCATAAGTCATTTGGTCTAGGCGTGACACTCATTATGAACCATTGATGAAATAAGTTTTATTTTTAAAAAAGCCAAAAAATGTGAAAGGGACGAAATTACAAATGTCCTGTGTGTTTCACATAGAGTACATACAGGCCAGCGATCCCGCTCCCTCTCTTTCTCTGTGACACACACGCTTCCGAGCGCGCCAGCACGCAGCAAGCACACACACAAACGCACGCACACACACTCACACAAACGTACGCACAGACGAGCACGTATCGTAAACAACACACCAACGATGATTTAGATCAAAGAAACACTCACACATGTATGGGCACACGATCACGCGCGCGCAAACACACACACAAACTCATGAGAGGCACACACATCCGCACACGCTACGCATGTAAACAACATTTGGACACTGATTGAAGATCAAAGACTAACCCACGTGGAAGACTGAAAGATGCACAGCCAATCACCTAGGCTTTGCATCTTTTCACCTCCCCCTGCTCTCACACCACGTGGGCTAGATCCACTCGGGCTGTCATTGTTGGACGTCGTCGGTGTCAGAACAAATCAAGTGCAAGCAAAAGTTAAAACCTCTGAGTAATTCGTCATTTTTATCCGAATACAGTACTTTTTTTGGGGGGGGGGGGGTGCGCACAACACACACACGCACGCACCCACACAAACACACACAAACACATGCACACACTTACACGCTCTCACACACGCACGCACACATACACTAGCAGGCATCGGAAACAACACTTTAGACGTTGAAATGTGTGCAGACGTCCTTTGGTTTAGGCATGACACTCAATTTTAGTTTTTATTGATTCAAATGCATTTTCAGACAGAGCAGGGCACTTGCTGACTTTGAATGTATCTTCATGGGAATGAGTTGTGTGATCAAATTAATGCTCATTTAGGCTTCAGGAGGTCAACCTGAACTAAATACATGTTGAAATGTGTGCATAAGTCCTTTGGTTTAGGCGTGACACTCATTTTGAGTTTTTATTGCTTTAAATGCACTTTCAGGCCTAGTTGAGCACGTTTTGTGACTTTTAATGTACCTTCATAGGAATGAGTTGTGTAGTCAAATTAATGCTCATTTAGGGTTCAGGAGGTCAACCTAAACTAAATACATGTTGAAATGTGTGCATAAGCCCTTTGGTTTAGGCGTGACACTCATTTTCAGTTTTTATTGCTTTAAATGCACTTTCAGTCCGAGTTGAGCCGTTTTTTTACTTTGAATGTATCTTCATAGGAATAAGTTGTGTAGTCAAATTAATGCTCATTTAGGCTTCAGGAGGTCAACCTGAACTAAATACATGTTGAAATGTGTGCATAAGTCCTTTGGTTTAGGCGTGACACTCATTTTGAGTTTTTATTGCTTTAAATGCACTTTCAGGCCTAGTTGAGCACGTTTTGTGACTTTGAATGTATCTTCATAGGAATGAGTTGTGTAGTCAAATTAATGCTCATTTAGGCTTCAGGAGGTCAACCTGAACTAAATACATGTTGAAATGTGTGCATAAGTCCTTTGGTTTAGGCGTGACACTCATTTTCAGTTATTATTGCTTTAAATGCACTTTCAGTCCGAGTTGAGCCGTTTTTTTACTTTGAATGTACCTTCATAGGAATGAGTTGTGTAGTCAAATTAATGCTCATTTAGGCTTCAGGAGGTCAACCTGAACTAAATACATGTTGAAATGTGTGCATAAGTCCTTTGGTTTAGGCGTGACACTCATTTTGAGTTTTTATTGCTTTAAATGCACTTTCAGTCCGAGTTGAGCCCGTTTTTTTACTTTGAATGTATCTTCATAGGAATAAGTTGTGTAGTCAAATTAATGCTCATTTAGGCTTCAGAATGTCAACCTGAACTAAATACATGTTGAAATGTGTGCATAAGTCCTTTGGTTTAGGCGTGACACTCATTTTGAGTTTTTATTGCTTTAAATGCACTTTCAGGCCTAGTTGAGCACGTTTTGTGACTTTGAATGTACCTTCATAGGAATGAGTTGTGTAGTCAAATTAATGCTCATTTAGGCTTCAGGAGGTCAACCTGAACTAAATACATGTTGAAATGTGTGCATAAGTCCTTTGGTTTAGGCGTGACACTCATTTTCAGTTTTTATTGCTTTAAATGCACTTTCAGTCCGAATTGAGCCCGTTTTTTTACTTTGAATGTTCCTTCATAGGAATAAGTTGTGTAGTCAAATTAATGCTCATTTAGGCTTCAGGAGGTCAACCTGAACTAAATACATGTTGAAATGTGTGTATAAGTCCTTTGGTTTAGGCGTGACACTCAATTTGAGTTTTTATTGCTTTAAATGCATTTTCAGGCCGAGTAGAGCACGTTTCTGAGTTTGAATGTATCTTCATAGGAATGAGTTGTGTGATCAAATTAATGCTCATTTAGGCTTCAGAATGTCAACCTGAACTAAATACATGTTGAAATGTGTGCATAAGTCCTTTGGTTTAGGCGTGACACTCATTTTGAGTTTTTATTGCTTTAAATGCACTTTCAGGCCTAGTTGAGCACGTTTTGTGACTTTTAATGTACCTTCATAGGAATGAGTTGTGTAGTCAAATTATACTCATTTAGGCTTCAGGAGGTCAACCTGAACTAAATACATGTTGAAATGTGTGCATAAGTCCTTTGGTTTAGGCGTGACACTCATTTTCAGTTGTTATTGCTTTAAATGCACTTTCAGTCCGAGTTGAGCCCGTTTTTTTACTTTGAATGTTCCTTCATAGGAATGAGTTGTGTAGTCAAATTAATGCTCATTTAGGCTTCAGAAGGTCAACCTGAACTAAATACATGTTGAAATGTGTGCGTAAGGCCTTTGGTTTAGGCGCGACACTCATTTTGAGTTTTTATTGCTTTAAATGCATTTTCAGGCCGAGTAGAGCACGTTTTTTTACTTTGAATGTATCTTCATAGGAATAAGTTGTGTAGTCAAATTAATGCTCATTTAGGCTTCAGGAGGTCAACCTGAACTAAATACATGTTGAAATGTGTGCATAAGTCCTTTGGTTTTGGCGTGACACTCATTTTCAGTTTTTATTGCTTTAAATGCATTTTCAGGCGGAGTAGAGCACGTTTCTGAGTTTGAATGTGTCTTCATAGGAATGAGTTGTGTGATCAAATTAATGGTGATTTAGGCTTCAGGAGGTCAACCTGAACTAAATACATGTTGAAATGTGTGCATAAGTCCTTTGGTTTAGGCGTGACACTCATTTTGAGTTTTTATTGCTTTAAATGCACTTTCAGGCCTAGTTGAGCACGTTTTGTGACTTTGAATGTACCTTCATAGGAATGAGTTGTGTAGTCAAATTAATGATCATTTAGGCTTCAGGAGGTCAACCTGAACTACATACATGTTGAAATGTGTGCATAAGTCCTTTGGTTCAGGCGTGACACTCATTTTCAGTTTTTATTGCTTTAAATGCACTTTCAGTCCGAGTTGAGCCCGTTTTTTTACTTTGAATGTTCCTTCATAGGAATAAGTTGTGTAGTCAAATTAATGCTCATTTAGGCTTCAGGGGGTCAACCTGAACTAAATACATGTTGAAATGTGTGCATAAGTCCTTTGGTTTAGGCGTGACACTCATTTTCAGTTTTTATTGCTTTAAATGCACTTTCAGTCCGAGTTTAGCCCGTTTTTTTACTTTGAATGTATCTTCATAGGAATAAGTTGTGTAGTCAAATTAATGCTCATTTAGGCTTCAGAATGTCAACCTGAACTAAATACATGTTGAAATGTGTGCATAAGTCCTTTGGTTTAGGCGTGACACTCATTTTGAGTTTTTATTGCTTTAAATGCACTTTCAGGCCTAGTTGAGCACGTTTTGTGACTTTGAATGTACCTTCATAGGAATGAGTTGTGTAGTCAAATTAATGATCATTTAGGCTTCAGGAGGTCAACCTGAACTACATACATGTTGAAATGTGTGCATAAGTCCTTTGGTTCAGGCGTGACACTCATTTTCAGTTTTTATTGCTTTAAATGCACTTTCAGTCCGAGTTGAGCCCGTTTTTTTACTTTGAATGTATCTTCATAGGAATAAGTTGTGTAGTCAAATTAATGCTCATTTAGGCTTCAGCATGTCAACCTGAACTAAATACATGTTGAAATGTGTGCATAAGTCCTTTGGTTTAGGCGTGACACTCATTTTGAGTTTTTATTGCTTTAAATGCACTTTCAGGCCTAGTTGAGCACGTTTTGTGACTTTGAATGTACCTTCATAGGAATGAGTTGTGTAGTCAAATTAATGCTCATTTAGGCTTCAGAATGTCAACCTGAACTAAATACATGTTGAAATGTGTGCATAAGTCCTTTGGTTTAGGCGTGACACTCATTTTCAGTTTTTATTGCTTTAAATGCACTTTCAGTCCGAATTGAGCCCGTTTTTTTACTTTGAATGTTCCTTCATAGGAATAAGTTGTGTAGTCAAATTAATGCTCATTTAGGCTTCAGGAGGTCAACCTGAACTAAATACATGTTGAAATGTGTGTATAAGTCCTTTGGTTTAGGCGTGACACTCAATTTGAGTTTTTATTGCTTTAAATGCATTTTCAGGCCGAGTAGAGCACGTTTCTGAGTTTGAATGTATCTTCATAGGAATGAGTTGTGTGATCAAATTAATGCTCATTTAGGCTTCAGAATGTCAACCTGAACTAAATACATGTTGAAATGTGTGCATAAGTCCTTTGGTTTAGGCGTGACACTCATTTTGAGTTTTTATTGCTTTAAATGCACTTTCAGGCCTAGTTGAGCACGTTTTGTGACTTTTAATGTACCTTCATAGGAATGAGTTGTGTAGTCAAATTATACTCATTTAGGCTTCAGGAGGTCAACCTGAACTAAATACATGTTGAAATGTGTGCATAAGTCCTTTGGTTTAGGCGTGACACTCATTTTCAGTTTTTATTGCTTTAAATGCACTTTCAGTCCGAGTTGAGCCCGTTTTTTTACTTTGAATGTATCTTCATAGGAATAAGTTGTGTAGTCAAATTAATGGTGATTTAGGCTTCAGGAGGTCAACCTGAACTAAATACATGTTGAAATGTGTGCATAAGTCCTTTGGTTTAGGCGTGACACTCATTTTGAGTTTTTATTGCTTTAAATGCACTTTCAGGCCTAGTTGAGCACGTTTTGTGACTTTGAATGTACCTTCATAGGAATGAGTTGTGTAGTCAAATTAATGATCATTTAGGCTTCAGGAGGTCAACCTGAACTACATACATGATGAAATGTGTGCATAAGTCCTTTGGTTCAGGCGTGACACTCGTTTTCAGTTTTTATTGCTTTAAATGCACTTTCAGTCCGAGTTGAGCCCGTTTTTTTACTTTGAATGTTCCTTCATAGGAATAAGTTGTGTAGTCAAATTAATGCTCATTTAGGCTTCAGGAGGTCAACCTGAACTAAATACATGTTGAAATGTGTGCATAAGTCCTTTGGTTTAGGCGTGACACTCAATTTCAGTTTTTATTGCTTTAAATGCACTTTCAGGCCTAGTTGAGCACGTTTTGTGACTTTGAATGTACCTTCATAGGAATGAGTTGTGTAGTCAAATTAATGCTCATTTAGGCTTCAGGAGGTCAACCTGAACTAAATACATGTTGAAATGTGTGCATAAGTCCTTTGGTTTAGGCGTGACACTCATTTTCAGTTTTTATTGCTTTAAATGCACTTTCAGTCCGAGTTGAGCCCGTTTTTTTACTTTGAATGTATCTTCATAGGAATAAGTTGTGTAGTCAAATTAATGCTCATTTAGGCTTCCGAATGTCAACCTGAACTAAATACATGTTGAAATGTGTGCATAAGTCCTTTGGTTTAGGCGTGACATTCATTTTGAGTTTTTATTGCTTTAAATGCACTTTCAGGCCTAGTTGAGCACGTTTTGTGACTTTGAATGTACCTTCATAGGAATGAGTTGTGTAGTCAAATTAATGATCATTTAGGCTTCAGGAGGTCAACCTGAACTACATACATGTTGAAATGTTTGCATAAGTCCTTTGGTTCAGGCGTGACACTCATTTTCAGTTTTTATTGCTTTAAATGCACTTTCAGTCCGAGTTGAGCCCGTTTTTTTACTTTGAATGTTCCTTCATAGGAATAAGTTGTGTAGTCAAATTAATGCTCATTTAGGCTTCAGGGGGTCAACCTGAACTAAATACATGTTGAAATGTGTGCATAAGTCCTTTGGTTTAGGCGTGACACTCATTTTCAGTTTTTATTGCTTTAAATGCACTTTCAGTCCGAGTTTAGCCCGTTTTTTTACTTTGAATGTATCTTCATAGGAATAAGTTGTGTAGTCAAATTAATGCTCATTTAGGCTTCAGAATGTCAACCTGAACTACTGTAAATACATGTTGAAATGTGTGCATAAGTCCTTTGGTTTAGGCGTGACACTCATTTTGAGTTTTTATTGCTTTAAATGCACTTTCAGGCCTAGTTGAGCACGTTTTGTGACTTTGAATGTACCTTCATAGGAATGAGTTGTGTAGTCAAATTAATGCTCATTTAGGCTTCAGGAGGTCAACCTGAACTAAATACATGTTGAAATGTGTGCATAAGTCCTTTGGTTTAGGCGTGACACTCATTTTGAGTTTATTGCTTTAAATGCACTTTCAGGCCTAGTTGAGCACGTTTTGTGACTTTGAATGTACCTTCATAGGAATGAGTTGTGTAGTCAAATTAATGATCATTTAGGCTTCAGGAGGTCAACCTGAACTACATACATGTTGAAATGTGTGCATAAGTCCTTTGGTTCAGGCGTGACACTCATTTTCAGTTTTTATTGCTTTAAATGCACTTTCAGTCCGAGTTGAGCAAGTTTTTTTACTTTGAATGTATCTTCATAGGAATAAGTTGTGTAGTCAAATTAATGCTCATTTAGGCTTCAGAATGTCAACCTGAACTAAATACATGTTGAAATGTGTGCATAAGTCCTTTGGTTTAGGCGTGACACTCATTTTGAGTTTTTATTGCTTTAAATGCACTTTCAGGCCTAGTTGAGCACGTTTTGTGACTTTGAATGTACCTTCATAGGAATGAGTTGTGTAGTCAAATTAATGCTCATTTAGGCTTCAGAATGTCAACCTGAACTAAATACATGTTGAAATGTGTGCATAAGTCCTTTGGTTTAGGCGTGACACTCATTTTCAGTTTTTATTGCTTTAAATGCACTTTCAGTCCGAATTGAGCCCGTTTTTTTACTTTGAATGTTCCTTCATAGGAATAAGTTGTGTAGTCAAATTAATGCTCATTTAGGCTTCAGGAGGTCAGCCTGAACTAAATACATGTTGAAATGTTTGTATAAGTCCTTTGGTTTAGGCGTGACACTCAATTTGAGTTTTTATTGCTTTAAATGCATTTTCAGGCCGAGTAGAGCACGTTTCTGAGTTTGAATGTATCTTCATAGGAATGAGTTGTGTGATCAAATTAATGCTCATTTAGGCTTCAGAATGTCAACCTGAACTAAATACATGTTGAAATGTGTGCATAAGTCCTTTGGTTTAGGCGTGACACTCATTTTGAGTTTTTATTGCTTTAAATGCACTTTCAGGCCTAGTTGAGCACGTTTTGTGACTTTTAATGTACCTTCATAGGAATGAGTTGTGTAGTCAAATTATACTCATTTAGGCTTCAGGAGGTCAACCTGAACTAAATACATGTTGAAATGTGTGCATAAGTCCTTTGGTTTAGGCGTGACACTCATTTTCAGTTTTTATTGCTTTAAATGCACTTTCAGTCCCAGTTGAGCCCGTTTTTTTACTTTGAATGTCTCTTCATAGGAATAAGTTGTGTAGTCAAATTAATGGCGATTTAGGCTTCAGGAGGTCAACCTGAACTAAATACATGTTGAAATGTGTGCATAAGTCCTTTGGTTTAGGCGTGACACTCATTTTGAGTTTTTATTGCTTTAAATGCACTTTCAGGCCTAGTTGAGCACGTTTTGTGACTTTGAATGTACCTTCATAGGAATGAGTTGTGTAGTCAAATTAATGATCATTTAGGCTTCAGGAGGTCAACCTGAACTACATACATGTTGAAATGTGTGCATAAGTCCTTTGGTTCAGGCGTGACACTCATTTTCAGTTTTTATTGCTTTAAATGCACTTTCAGTCCGAGTTGAGCCCGTTTTTTTACTTTGAATGTTCCTTCATAGGAATAAGTTGTGTAGTCAAATTAATGCTCATTTAGGCTTCAGGAGGTCAACCTGAACTAAATACATGTTGAAATGTGTGCATAAGTCCTTTGGTTTAGGCGTGACACACATTTTCAGTTTTTATTGCTTTAAATGCACTTTCAGTCCGAGTTGAGCACGTTTTGTGACTTTGAATGTACCTTCATAGGAATGAGTTGTGTAGTCAAATAAATGCTCATTTAGGCTTCAGGAGGTCAACCTGAACTAAATACATGTTGAAATGTGTGCATAAGTCCTTTGGTTTTGGCGTGACACTCATTTTCAGTTTTTATTGCTTTAAATGCATTTTCAGGCGGAGTAGAGCACGTTTCTGAGTTTGAATGTGTCTTCATAGGAATGAGTTGTGTGATCAAATTAATGGTGATTTAGGCTTCAGGAGGTCAACCTGAACTAAATACATGTTGAAATGTGTGCATAAGTCCTTTGGTTTAGGCGTGACACTCATTTTGAGTTTTTATTGCTTTAAATGCACTTTCAGGCCTAGTTGAGCACGTTTTGTGACTTTGAATGTACCTTCATAGGAATGAGTTGTGTAGTCAAATAAATGCTCATTTAGGCTTCAGGAGGTCAACCTGAACAAAATACATGTTGAAATGTGTGCATAAATCCTTTGGTTTAGGTGTGACACTCATTTTGAGTTTTTATTGCTTTAAATGCACTTTCAGGCCTAGTTGAGCACGTTTTGTGACTTTGAATGTACCTTCATAGGAATGAGTTGTGTAGTCAAATTAATGGTGATTTAGGCTTCAGGAGGTCAACCTGAACTAAATACATGTTGAAATGTGTGCATAAGTCCTTTGGTTTAGGCGTGACACTCATTTTCAGTTTTTATTGCTTTAAATGCACTTTCAGTCCGAGTTGAGCCGTTTTTTTACTTTGAATGTATCTTCATAGGAATAAGTTGTGTAGTCAAATTAATGTTGATTTAGGCTTCAGGAGGTCAACCTGAACTAAATACATGTTGAAATGTGTGCATAAGTCCTTTGGTTTAGGCGTGACACTCATTTTCAGTTTTTATTGCTTTAAATGCACTTTCAGTCCAAGTTGAGGCGTTTTTTTACTTTGAATGTATCTTCATAGGAATAAGTTGTGTAGTCAAATTAATGGTGATTTAGGTTTCAGGAGGTCAACCTGAACTAAATAAATGTTGAAATGTGTGCATAAGTCCTTTGGTTTAGGCGTGACACTCATTTTCAGTTTTTATTGCTTTAAATGCACTTTCAGTCCGAGTTGAGCCCGTTTTTTTACTTTGAATGTATCTTCATAGGATTAAGTTGTGTAGTCAAATTAATGGTGATTTAGGCTTCAGGAGGTCAACCTGAACTAAATACATGTTGAAATGTGTGCATAAGTCCTTTGGTTTAGGCGTGACACTCATTTTGAGTTTTTATTGCTTTAAATGCACTTTCAGGCCTAGTTGAGCACGTTTTGTGACTTTGAATGTACCTTCATAGGAATGAGTTGTGTAGTCAAATTAATGATCATTTAGGCTTCAGGAGGTCAACCTGAACTACATACATGTTGAAATGTGTGCATAAGTCCTTTGGTTCAGGCGTGACACTCATTTTCAGTTTTTATTGCTTTAAATGCACTTTCAGTCCGAGTTGAGCCCGTTTTTTTACTTTGAATGTATCTTCATAGGAATAAGTTGTGTAGTCAAACTAATGGTGATTTAGGCTTCAGGAGGTCAACCTGAACTAAATACATGTTGAAATGTGTGCATAAGTCCTTTGGTTTAGGCGTGACACTCATTTTGAGTTTTTATTGCTTTAAATGCACTTTCAGGCCTAGTTGAGCACGTTTTGTGACTTTGAATGTACCTTCATAGGAATGAGTTGTGTAGTCAAATTAATGATCATTTAGGCTTCAGGAGGTCAACCTGAACTACATACATGTTGAAATGTGTGCATAAGTCCTTTGGTTCAGGCGTGACACTCATTTTCAGTTTTTATTGCTTTAAATGCACTTTCAGTCCGAGTTGAGCCCGTTTTTTTACTTTGAATGTTCCTTCATAGGAATAAGTTGTGTAGTCAAATTAATGCTCATTTAGGCTTCAGGGGGTCAACCTGAACTAAATACATGTTGAAATGTGTGCATAAGTCCTTTGGTTTAGGCGTGACACTCATTTTCAGTTTTTATTGCTTTAAATGCACTTTCAGTCCGAGTTGAGCCCGTTTTTTTACTTTGAATGTATCTTCATAGGAATAAGTTGTGTAGTCAAATTAATGCTCATTTAGGCTTCAGAATGTCAACCTGAACTAAATACATGTTGAAATGTGTGCATAAGTCCTTTGGTTTAGGCGTGACACTCATTTTGAGTTTTTATTGCTTTAAATGCACTTTCAGGCCTAGTTGAGCACGTTTTGTGACTTTGAATGTACCTTCATAGGAATGAGTTGTGTAGTCAAATTAATGATCATTTAGGCTTCAGGAGGTCAACCTGAACTACATACATGTTGAAATGTGTGCATAAGTCCTTTGGTTCAGGCGTGACACTCATTTTCAGTTTTTATTGCTTTAAATGCACTTTCAGTCCGAGTTGAGCCCGTTTTTTTACTTTGAATGTATCTTCATAGGAATAAGTTGTGTAGTCAAATTAATGCTCATTTAGGCTTCAGAATATCAACCTGAACTAAATACATGTTGAAATGTGTGCATAAGTCCTTTGGTTTAGGCGTGACACTCATTTTGAGTTTTTATTGCTTTAAATGCACTTTCAGGCCTAGTTGAGCACGTTTTGTGACTTTGAATGTACCTTCATAGGAATGAGTTGTGTAGTCAAATTAATGCTCATTTAGGCTTCAGAATGTCAACCTGAACTAAATACATGTTGAAATGTGTGCATAAGTCCTTTGGTTTAGGCGTGACACTCATTTTCAGTTTTTATTGCTTTAAATGCACTTTCAGTCCGAATTGAGCCCGTTTTTTTACTTTGAATGTTCCTTCATAGGAATAAGTTGTGTAGTCAAATTAATGCTCATTTAGGCTTCAGGAGGTCAACCTGAACTAAATACATGTTGAAATGTGTGTATAAGTCCTTTGGTTTAGGCGTGACACTCAATTTGAGTTTTTATTGCTTTAAATGCATTTTCAGGCCGAGTAGAGCACGTTTCTGAGTTTGAATGTATCTTCATAGGAATGAGTTGTGTGATCAAATTAATGCTCATTTAGGCTTCAGAATGTCAACCTGAACTAAATACATGTTGAAATGTGTGCATAAGTCCTTTGGTTTAGGCGTGACACTCATTTTGAGTTTTTATTGCTTTAAATGCACTTTCAGGCCTAGTTGAGCACGTTTTGTGACTTTTAATGTACCTTCATAGGAATGAGTTGTGTAGTCAAATTATACTCATTTAGGCTTCAGGAGGTCAACCTGAACTAAATACATGTTGAAATGTGTGCATAAGTCCTTTGGTTTAGGCGTGACACTCATTTTCAGTTTTTATTGCTTTAAATGCACTTTCAGTCCGAGTTGAGCCCGTTTTTTTACTTTGAATGTATCTTCATAGGAATAAGTTGTGTAGTCAAATTAATGGTGATTTAGGCTTCAGGAGGTCAACCTGAACTAAATACATGTTGAAATGTGTGCATAAGTCCTTTGGTTTAGGCGTGACACTCATTTTGAGTGTTTATTGCTTTAAATGCACTTTCAGGCCTAGTTGAGCACGTTTTGTGACTTTGAATGTACCTTCATAGGAATGAGTTGTGTAGTCAAATTAATGATCATTTAGGCTTCAGGAGGTCAACCTGAACTACATACATGTTGAAATGTGTGCATAAGTCCTTTGGTTCAGGCGTGACACTCATTTTCAGTTTTTATTGCTTTAAATGCACTTTCAGTCCGAGTTGAGCCCGTTTTTTTACTTTGAATGTTCCTTCATAGGAATAAGTTGTGTAGTCAAATTAATGCTCATTTAGGCTTCAGGAGGTCAACCTGAACTAAATACATGTTGAAATGTGTGCATAAGTCCTTTGGTTTAGGCGTGACACTCATTTTCAGTTTTTATTGCTTTAAATGCACTTTCAGTCCGAGTTGAGCCCGTTTTTTTACTTTGAATGTATCTTCATAGGAATAAGTTGTGTAGTCAAATTAATGGTGATTTAGGCTTCAGGAGGTCAACCTGAACTAAATACATGTTGAAATGTGTGCATAAGTCCTTTGGTTTAGGCGTGACACTCATTTTTGAGTTTTTTATTGCTTTAAATGCACTTTCAGGCCTAGTTGAGCACGTTTTGTGACTTTGAATGTACCTTCATAGGAATGAGTTGTGTTGTCAAATTAATGCTCATTTAGGCTTCAGGAGGTCAACCTGAACTAAATAAATGTTGAAATGTGTGCATAAGTCATTTGGTCTAGGCGTGACACTCATTATGAACCATTGATGAAATAAGTTTTATTTTTAAAAAAGCCAAAAAATGTGAAAGGGACGAAATTACAAATGTCCTGTGTGTTTCACATAGAGTACATACAGGCCAGCGATCCCGCTCCCTCTCTTTCTCTGTGACACACACGCTTCCGAGCGCGCCAGCACGCAGCAAGCACACACACAAACGCACGCACACACACTCACACAAACGTACGCACAGACGAGCACGTATCGTAAACAACACACCAACGATGATTTAGATCAAAGAAACACTCACACATGTATGGGCACACGATCACGCGCGCGCAAACACACACACAAACTCATGAGAGGCACACACATCCGCACACGCTACGCATGTAAACAACATTTGGACACTGATTGAAGATCAAAGACTAACCCACGTGGAAGACTGAAAGATGCACAGCCAATCACCTAGGCTTTGCATCTTATCACCTCCCCCTGCTCTCACACCACGTGGGCTAGATCCACTCGGGCTGTCATTGGTGGACGTCGTCGGTGTCAGAACAAATCAAGTGCAAGCAAAAGTTAAAACCTCTGAGTAATTCGTCATTTTTATCCGAATACAGTACTTTTTGGGGGGGGGGGGGGGTGCGCACAACACACACACGCACGCACCCACACAAACACACACAAACACACGCACACACTTACACACTCTCACACACGCACGCACACATACACTAGCAGGCATCGGAAACAACACTTTAGACGTTGAAATGTGTGCAGACGTCCTTTGGTTTAGGCATGACACTCAATTTTAGTTTTTATTGATTCAAATGCATTTTCAGACAGAGCAGGGCACTTGCTGACTTTGAATGTATCTTCATGGGAATGAGTTGTGTGATCAAATTAATGCTCATTTAGGCTTCAGGAGGTCAACCTAAACTAAATACATGTTGAAATGTGTGCATAAGTCCTTTGATTTAGGCGTGAAACTCATTTTGAGTTTTTATTGCTTTAAATGCACTTTCAGGCCTACTTGAGCACGTTTTGTGACTTTTAATGTTCCTTCATAGGAATAAGTTGTGTAGTCAAATTAATGCTAATTTAGGCTTCAGGAGGTCAACCTGAACTAAATACATGTTGAAATGTGTGTATAAGTCCTTTGGTTTAGGCGTGACACTCATTTTCAGTTTTTATTGCTTTAAATGCACTTTCAGTCCGAATTGAGCCCGTTTTTTTACTTTGAATGTTCCTTCATAGGAATAAGTTGTGTAGTCAAATTAATGCTCATTTAGGCTTCAGGAGGTCAACCTGAACTAAATACATGTTGAAATGTGTGTATAAGTCCTTTGGTTTAGGCGTGACACTCAATTTGAGTTTTTATTGCTTTAAATGCATTTTCAGGCCGAGTAGAGCACGTTTCTGAGTTTGAATGTATCTTCATAGGAATGAGTTGTGTGATCAAATTAATGCTCATTTAGGCTTCAGAATGTCAACCTGAACTAAATACATGTTGAAATGTGTGCATAAGTCCTTTGGTTTAGGCGTGACACTCATTTTGAGTTTTTATTGCTTTAAATGCACTTTCAGGCCTAGTTGAGCACGTTTTGTGACTTTTAATGTACCTTCATAGGAATGAGTTGTGTAGTCAAATTATACTCATTTAGGCTTCAGGAGGTCAACCTGAACTAAATACATGTTGAAATGTGTGCATAAGTCCTTTGGTTTAGGCGTGACACTCATTTTCAGTTGTTATTGCTTTAAATGCACTTTCAGTCCGAGTTGAGCCCGTTTTTTTACTTTGAATGTTCCTTCATAGGAATGAGTTGTGTAGTCAAATTAATGCTCATTTAGGCTTCAGAAGGTCAACCTGAACTAAATACATGTTGAAATGTGTGCATAAGGCCTTTGGTTTAGGCGTGACACTCATTTTCAGTTTTTATTGCTTTAAATGCACTTTCAGTCCGAGTTGAGCCCGTTTTTTTACTTTGAATGTATCTTCATAGGAATAAGTTGTGTAGTCAAATTAATGGTGATTTAGGCTTCAGGAGGTCAACCTGAACTAAATACATGTTGAAATGTGTGCATAAGTCCTTTGGTTTAGGCGTGACACTCATTTTCAGTTTTTATTGCTTTAAATGCACTTTCAGTCCGAGTTGAGCCGTTTTTTTACTTTGAATGTATCTTCATAGGAATAAGTTGTGTAGTCAAATTAATGGTGATTTAGGCTTCAGGAGGTCAACCTGAACTAAATAAATGTTGAAATGTGTGCATAAGTCCTTTGGTTTAGGTGTGACACTCATTTTGAGTTTTTATTGCTTTAAATGCACTTTCAGGCCTAGTTGAGCACGTTTTGTGACTTTGAATGTACCTTCATAGGAATGAGTTGTGTAGTCAAATTAATGCTCATTTAGGCTTCAGGAGGTCAACCTGAACTAAATACATGTTGAAATGTGTGCATAAGTCCTTTGGTTTAGGCGTGACACTCATTTTCAGTTTTTATTGCTTTAAATGCACTTTCAGTCCGAATTGAGCCCGTTTTTTTACTTTGAATGTTCCTTCATAGGAATAAGTTGTGTAGTCAAATTAATGCTCATTTAGGCTTCAGGAGGTCAACCTGAACTAAATACATGTTGAAATGTGTGTATAAGTCCTTTGGTTTAGGCGTGACACTCAATTTGAGTTTTTATTGCTTTAAATGCATTTTCAGGCCGAGTAGAGCACGTTTCTGAGTTTGAATGTATCTTCATAGGAATGAGTTGTGTGATCAAATTAATGCTCATTTAGGCTTCAGAATGTCAACCTGAACTAAATACATGTTGAAATGTGTGCATAAGTCCTTTGGTTTAGGCGTGACACTCATTTTGAGTTTTTATTGCTTTAAATGCACTTTCAGGCCTAGTTGAGCACGTTTTGTGACTTTTAATGTACCTTCATAGGAATGAGTTGTGTAGTCAAATTATACTCATTTAGGCTTCAGGAGGTCAACCTGAACTAAATACATGTTGAAATGTGTGCATAAGTCCTTTGGTTTAGGCGTGACACTCATTTTCAGTTGTTATTGCTTTAAATGCACTTTCAGTCCGAGTTGAGCCCGTTTTTTTACTTTGAATGTTCCTTCATAGGAATGAGTTGTATAGTCAAATTAATGCTCTTTTAGGCTTCAGGAGGTCAACCTGAACTAAATACATGTTGAAATGTGTGCATAAGGCCTTTGGTTTAGGCGCGACACTCATTTTGAGTTTTTATTGCTTTAAATGCATTTTCAGGCCGAGTAGAGCACGTTTTTTTACTTTGAATGTATCTTCATAGGAATAAGTTGTGTAGTCAAATTAATGCTCATTTAGGCTTCAGGAGGTCAACCTGAACTAAATACATGTTGAAATGTGTGCATAAGTCCTTTGGTTTAGGCGTGACACACATTTTCAGTTTTTATTGCTTTAAATGCACTTTCAGTCCGAGTTGAGCACGTTTTGTGACTTTGAATGTACCTTCATAGGAATGAGTTGTGTAGTCAAATAAATGCTCATTTAGGCTTCAGGAGGTCAACCTGAACTAAATACATGTTGAAATGTGTGCATAAGTCCTTTGGTTTTGGCGTGACACTCATTTTCAGTTTTTTTTGCCTTAAATGCATTTTCAGGCGGAGTAGAGCACGTTTCTGAGTTTGAATGTGTCTTCATAGGAATGAGTTGTGTGATCAAATTAATGGTGATTTAGGCTTCAGGAGGTCAACCTGAACTAAATACATGTTGAAATGTGTGCATAAGTCCTTTGGTTTAGGCGTGACACTCATTTTGAGTTTTTATTGCTTTAAATGCACTTTCAGGCCTAGTTGAGCACGTTTTGTGACTTTGAATGTACCTTCATAGGAATGAGTTGTGTAGTCAAATAAATGCTCATTTAGGCTTCAGGAGGTCAACCTGAACAAAATACATGTTGAAATGTGTGCATAAATCCTTTGGTTTAGGTGTGACACTCATTTTGAGTTTTTATTGCTTTAAATGCACTTTCAGGCCTAGTTGAGCACGTTTTTTTACTTTGAATGTATCTTCATAGGAATAAGTTGTGTAGTTAAATTAATGGTGATTTAGGTTTCAAGAGGTCAACCTGAACTAAATAAATGTTGAAATGTGTGCATAAGTCCTTTGGTTTAGGCGTGACACTCATTTTCAGTTTTTATTGCTTTAAATGCACTTTCAGTCCGAGTTGAGCCCGTTTTTTTACTTTGAATGTATCTTCATAGGATTAAGTTGTGTAGTCAAATTAATGGTGATTTAGGCTTCAGGAGGTCAACCTGAACTAAATACATGTTGAAATGTGTGCATAAGTCCTTTGGTTTAGGCGTGACACTCATTTTGAGTTTTTATTGCTTTAAATGCACTTTCAGTCCGAGTTGAGCCCGTTTTTTTACTTTGAATGTTCCTTCATAGGAATAAGTTGTGTAGTCAAATTAATGCTCATTTAGGCTTCAGGGGGTCAACCTGAACTAAATACATGTTGAAATGTGTGCATAAGTCCTTTGGTTTAGGCGTGACACTCATTTTCAGTTTTTATTGCTTTAAATGCACTTTCAGTTCGAGTTGAGCCCGTTTTTTTACTTTGAATGTATCTTCATAGGAATAAGTTGTGTAGTCAAATTAATGCTCATTTAGGCTTCAGAATGTCAACCTGAACTAAATACATGTTGAAATGTGTGCATAAGTCCTTTGGTTTAGGCGTGACACTCATTTTGAGTTTTTATTGCTTTAAATGCACTTTCAGGCCTAGTTGAGCACGTTTTGTGACTTTGAATGTACCTTCATAGGAATGAGTTGTGTAGTCAAATTAATGCTCATTTAGGCTTCAGGAGGTCAACCTGAACTAAATACATGTTGAAATGTGTGCATAAGTCCTTTGGTTTAGGCGTGACACTCATTTTGAGTTTTTATTGCTTTAAATGCACTTTCAGGCCTAGTTGAGCACGTTTTGTGACTTTGAATGTACCTTCATAGGAATGAGTTGTGTAGTCAAATTAATGATCATTTAGGCTTCAGGAGGTCAACCTGAACTACATACATGTTGAAATGTGTGCATAAGTCCTTTGGTTCAGGCGTGACACTCATTTTCAGTTTTTATTGCTTTAAATGCACTTTCAGTCCAAGTTGAGCCCGTTTTTTTACTTTGAATGTTCCTTCATAGGAATAAGTTGTGTAGTCAAATTAATGCTCATTTAGGCTTCAGGAGGTCAACCTGAACTAAATACATGTTGAAATGTGTGCATAAGTCCTTTGGTTTAGGCGTGACACTCATTTTCAGTTTTTATTGCTTTAAATGCACTTTCAGGCCTAGTTGAGCACGTTTTGTGACTTTGAATGTACCTTCATAGGAATGAGTTGTGTAGTCAAATTAATGCTCATTTAGGCTTCAGGAGGTCAACCTGAACTAAATACATGTTGAAATGTGTGCATAAGTCCTTTGGTTTAGGCGTGACACTCATTTTCAGTTTTTATTGCTTTAAATGCACTTTCAGTCCGAGTTGAGCCCGTTTTTTTACTTTGAATGTATCTTCATAGGAATAAGTTGTGTAGTCAAATTAATGCTCATTTAGGCTTCAGAATGTCAACCTGAACTAAATACATGTTGAAATGTGTGCATAAGTCCTTTGGTTTAGGCGTGACATTCATTTTGAGTTTTTATTGCTTTAAATGCACTTTCAGGCCTAGTTGAGCACGTTTTGTGACTTTGAATGTACCTTCATAGGAATGAGTTGTGTAGTCAAATTAATGATCATTTAGGCTTCAGGAGGTCAACCTGAACTACATACATGTTGAAATGTGTGCATAAGTCCTTTGGTTCAGGCGTGACACTCATTTTCAGTTTTTATTGCTTTAAATGCACTTTCAGTCCGAGTTGAGCCCGTTTTTTTACTTTGAATGTTCCTTCATAGGAATAAGTTGTGTAGTCAAATTAATGCTCATTTAGGCTTCAGGGGGTCAACCTGAACTAAATACATGTTGAAATGTGTGCATAAGTCCTTTGGTTTAGGCGTGACACTCATTTTCAGTTTTTATTGCTTTAAATGCACTCTCAGTCCGAGTTGAGCCCGTTTTTTTACTTTGAATGTATCTTCATAGGAATAAGTTGTGTAGTCAAATTAATGCTCATTTAGGCTTCAGAATGTCAACCTGAACTAAATACATGTTGAAATGTGTGCATAAGTCCTTTGGTTTAGGCGTGACACTCATTTTGAGTTTTTATTGCTTTAAATGCACTTTCAGGCCTAGTTGAGCACGTTTTGTGACTTTGAATGTACCTTCATAGGAATGAGTTGTGTAGTCAAATTAATGCTCATTTAGGCTTCAGAATGTCAACCTGAACTAAATACATGTTGAAATGTGTGCATAAGTCCTTTGGTTTAGGCGTGACACTCATTTTCAGTTTTTATTGCTTTAAATGCACTTTCAGTCCGAATTGAGCCGGTTTTTTTACTTTGAATGTTCCTTCATAGGAATAAGTTGTGTAGTCAAATTAATGCTCATTTAGGCTTCAGGAGGTCAACCTGAACTAAATACATGTTGAAATGTGTGTATAAGTCCTTTGGTTTAGGCGTGACACTCAATTTGAGTTTTTATTGCTTTAAATGCATTTTCAGGCCGAGTAGAGCACGTTTCTGAGTTTGAATGTATCTTCATAGGAATGAGTTGTGTGATCAAATTAATGCTCATTTAGGCTTCAGAATGTCAACCTGAACTAAATACATGTTGAAATGTGTGCATAAGTCCTTTGGTTTAGGCGTGACACTCATTTTGAGTTTTTATTGCTTTAAATGCACTTTCAGGCCTAGTTGAGCACGTTTTGTGACTTTTAATGTACCTTCATAGGAATGAGTTGTGTAGTCAAATTATACTCATTTAGGCTTCAGGAGGTCAACCTGAACTAAATACATGTTGAAATGTGTGCATAAGTCCTTTGGTTTAGGCGTGACACTCATTTTCAGTTTTTATTGCTTTAAATGCACTTTCAGTCCGAGTTGAGCCCGTTTTTTTACTTTGAATGTATCTTCATAGGAATAAGTTGTGTAGTCAAATTAATGGTGATTTAGGCTTCAGGAGGTCAACCTGAACTAAATACATGTTGAAATGTGTGCATAAGTCCTTTGGTTTAGGCGTGACACTCATTTTGCGTTTTTATTGCTTTAAATGCACTTTCAGGCCTAGTTGAGCACGTTTTGTGACTTTGAATGTACCTTCATAGGAATGAGTTGTGTAGTCAAATTAATGCTCATTTAGGCTTCAGGAGGTCAACCTGAACTAAATACATGTTGAAATGTGTGCATAAGTCCTTTGGTTTAGGCGTGACACTCATTTTCAGTTTTTATTGCTTTAAATGCACTTTCAGTCCGAGTTGAGCTCGTTTTTTTACTTTGAATGTATCTTCATAGGAATAAGTTGTGTAGTCAAATTAATGGTGATTTAGGCTTCAGGAGGTCAACCTGAACTAAATACATGTTGAAATGTGTGCATAAGTCCTTTGGTTTAGGCGTGACACTCATTTTTGAGTTTTTTATTGCTTTAAATGCACTTTCAGGCCTAGTTGAGCACGTTTTGTGACTTTGAATGTACCTTCATAGGAATGAGTTGTGTTGTCAAATTAATGCTCATTTAGGCTTCAGGAGGTCAACCTGAACTAAATAAATGTTGAAATGTGTGCATAAGTCATTTGGTCTAGGCGTGACACTCATTATGAACCATTGATGAAATAAGTTTTATTTTTAAAAAAGCCAAAAAATGTGAAAGGGACGAAATTACAAATGTCCTGTGTGTTTCACATAGAGTACATACAGGCCAGCGATCCCGCTCCCTCTCTTTCTCTGTGACACACACGCTTCCGAGCGCGCCAGCACGCAGCAAGCACACACACAAACGCACGCACACACACTCACACAAACGTACGCACAGACGAGCACGTATCGTAAACAACACACCAACGATGATTTAGATCAAAGAAACACTCACACATGTATGGGCACACGATCACGCGCGCGCAAACACACACACAAACTCATGAGAGGCACACACATCCGCACACGCTACGCATGTAAACAACATTTGGACACTGATTGAAGATCAAAGACTAACCCACGTGGAAGACTGAAAGATGCACAGCCAATCACCTAGGCTTTGCATCTCTTCACCTCCCCCTGCTCTCACACCACGTGGGCTAGATCCACTCGGGCTGTCATTGTTGGACGTCGTCGGTGTCAGAACAAATCAAGTGCAAGCAAAAGTTAAAACCTCTGAGTAATTCGTCATTTTTATCCGAATACAGTACTTTTTTGGGGGGGGGGGGGTGCGCACAACACACACACGCACGCACCCACACAAACACACACAAACACACGCACACACTTACACACTCTCACACACGCACGCACACATACACTAGCAGGCATCGGAAACAACACTTTAGACGTTGAAATGTGTGCAGACGTCCTTTGGTTTAGGCATGACACTCAATTTTAGTTTTTATTGATTCAAATGCATTTTCAGACAGAGCAGGGCACTTGCTGACTTTGAATGTATCTTCATGGGAATGAGTTGTGTGATCAAATTAATGCTCATTTAGGCTTCAGGAGGTCAACCTAAACTAAATACATGTTGAAATGTGTGCATAAGTCCTTTGATTTAGGCGTGAAACTCATTTTGAGTTTTTATTGCTTTAAATGCACTTTCAGGCCTAGTTGAGCACGTTTTGTGACTTTGAATGTACCTTCATAGGAATGAGTTGTGTAGTCAAATTAATGATCATTTAGGGTTCAGGAGGTCAACCTAAACTAAATACATGTTGAAATGTGTGCATAAGTCCTTTGGTTCAGGCGTGACACTCATTTTCAGTTTTTATTGCTTTAAATGCACTTTCAGTCCGAGTTGAGCCGTTTTTTTACTTTGAATGTATCTTCATAGGAATAAGTTGTGTAGTCAAATTAATGCTCATTTAGGCTTCAGGACGTCAACCTGAACTAAATACATGTTGAAATGTGTGCATAAGTCCTTTGGTTTAGGCGTGACACTCATTTTCAGTTTTTATTGCTTTAAATGCACTTTCAGTCCGAGTTGAGCACGTTTTTTTACTTTGAATGTATCTTCATAGGAATAAGTTGTGTAGTCAAATTATACTCATTTAGGCTTCAGGAGGTCAACCTGAACTAAATACATGTTGAAATGTGTGCATAAGTCCTTTGGTTTAGGCGTGACACTCATTTTGAGTTTTTATTGCTTTAAATGCACTTTCAGGCCTAGTTGAGCACGTTTTGTGACTTTGAATGTACCTTCATAGGAATGAGTTGTGTAGTCAAATTAATGCTCATTTAGGCTTCAGGAGGTCAACCTGAACTAAATACATGTTGAAATGTGTGCATAAGTCCTTTGGTTTAGGCGTGACACTCATTTTCAGTTATTATTGCTTTAAATGCACTTTCAGTCCGAGTTGAGCCGTTTTTTTACTTTTAATGTACCTTCATAGGAATGAGTTGTGTAGTCAAATTAATGCTCATTTAGGCTTCAGGAGGTCAACCTGAACTAAATACATGTTGAAATGTGTGCATAAGTCCTTTGGTTTAGGCGTGACACTCATTTTGAGTTTTTATTGCTTTAAATGCACTTTCAGGCCTAGTTGAGCACGTTTTGTGACTTTGAATGTACCTTCATAGGAATGAGTTGTGTAGTCAAATTAATGATCATTTAGGCTTCAGGAGGTCAACCTGAACTACATACATGATGAAATGTGTGCATAAGTCCTTTGGTTCAGGCGTGACACTCGTTTTCAGTTTTTATTGCTTTAAGTGCACTTTCAGTCCGAGTTGAGCCCGTTTTTTTACTTTGAATGTTCCTTCATAGGAATAAGTTGTGTAGTCAAATTAATGCTCATTTAGGCTTCAGGAGGTCAACCTGAACTAAATACATGTTGAAATGTGTGCATAAGTCCTTTGGTTTAGGCGTGACACTCATTTTCAGTTTTTATTGCTTTAAATGCACTTTCAGGCCTAGTTGAGCACGTTTTGTGACTTTGAATGTACCTTCATAGGAATGAGTTGTGTAGTCAAATTAATGCTCATTTAGGCTTCAGGAGGTCAACCTGAACTAAATACATGTTGAAATGTGTGCATAAGTCCTTTGGTTTAGGCGTGACACTCATTTTCAGTTTTTATTGCTTTAAATGCACTTTCAGTCCGAGTTGAGCCCGTTTTTTTACTTTGAATGTATCTTCATAGGAATAAGTTGTGTAGTCAAATTAATGCTCATTTAGGCTTCAGAATGTCAACCTGAACTAAATACATGTTGAAATGTGTGCATAAGTCCTTTGGTTTAGGCGTGACATTCATTTTGAGTTTTTATTGCTTTAAATGCACTTTCAGGCCTAGTTGAGCACGTTTTGTGACTTTGAATGTACCTTCATAGGAATGAGTTGTGTAGTCAAATTAATGATCATTTAGGCTTCAGGAGGTCAACCTGAACTACATACATGTTGAAATGTGTGCATAAGTCCTTTGGTTCAGGCGTGACACTCATTTTCAGTTTTTATTGCTTTAAATGCACTTTCAGTCCGAGTTGAGCCCGTTTTTTTACTTTGAATGTTCCTTCATAGGAATAAGTTGTGTAGTCAAATTAATGCTCATTTAGGCTTCAGGGGGTCAACCTGAACTAAATACATGTTGAAATGTGTGCATAAGTCCTTTGGTTTAGGCGTGACACTCATTTTCAGTTTTTATTGCTTTAAATGCACTTTCAGTGCGAGTTTAGCCCGTTTTTTTACTTTGAATGTATCTTCATAGGAATAAGTTGTGTAGTCAAATTAATGCTCATTTAGGCTTCAGAATGTCAACCTGAACTAAATACATGTTGAAATGTGTGCATAAGTCCTTTGGTTTAGGCGTGACACTCATTTTGAGTTTTTATTGCTTTAAATGCACTTTCAGGCCTAGTTGAGCACGTTTTGTGACTTTGAATGTACCTTCATAGGAATGAGTTGTGTAGTCAAATTAATGCTCATTTAGGCTTCAGGAGGTCAACCTGAACTAAATACATGTTGAAATGTGTGCATAAGTCCTTTGGTTTAGGCGTGACACTCATTTTGAGTTTTTATTGCTTTAAATGCACTTTCAGGCCTAGTTGAGCACGTTTTGTGACTTTGAATGTACCTTCATAGGAATGAGTTGTGTAGTCAAATTAATGATCATTTAGGCTTCAGGAGGTCAACCTGAACTACATACATGTTGAAATGTGTGCATAAGTCCTTTGGTTCAGGCGTGACACTCATTTTCAGTTTTTATTGCTTTAAATGCACTTTCAGTCCGAGTTGAGCAAGTTTTTTTACTTTGAATGTATCTTCATAGGAATAAGTTGTGTAGTCAAATTAATGCTCATTTAGGCTTCAGAATGTCAACCTGAACTAAATACATGTTGAAATGTGTGCATAAGTCCTTTGGTTTAGGCGTGACACTCATTTTCAGTTTTTATTGCTTTAAATGCACTTTCAGTCCGAATTGAGCCCGTTTTTTTACTTTGAATGTTCCTTCATAGGAATAAGTTGTGTAGTCAAATTAATGCTCATTTAGGCTTCAGGAGGTCAGCCTGAACTAAATACATGTTGAAATGTGTGTATAAGTCCTTTGGTTTAGGCGTGACACTCAATTTGAGTTTTTATTGCTTTAAATGCATTTTCAGGCCGAGTAGAGCACGTTTCTGAGTTTGAATGTATCTTCATAGGAATGAGTTGTGTGATCAAATTAATGCTCATTTAGGCTTCAGAATGTCAACCTGAACTAAATACATGTTGAAATGTGTGCATAAGTCCTTTGGTTTAGGCGTGACACTCATTTTCAGTTTTTATTGCTTTAAATGCACTTTCAGTCCCAGTTGAGCCCGTTTTTTTACTTTGAATGTATCTTCATAGGAATAAGTTGTGTAGTCAAATTAATGGCGATTTAGGCTTCAGGAGGTCAACCTGAACTAAATACATGTTGAAATGTGTGCATAAGTCCTTTGGTTTAGGCGTGACACTCATTTTGAGTTTTTATTGCTTTAAATGCACTTTCAGGCCTAGTTGAGCACGTTTTGTGACTTTGAATGTACCTTCATAGGAATGAGTTGTGTAGTCAAATTAATGATCATTTAGGCTTCAGGAGGTCAACCTGAACTACATACATGTTGAAATGTGTGCATAAGTCCTTTGGTTCAGGCGTGACACTCATTTTCAGTTTTTATTGCTTTAAATGCACTTTCAGTCCGAGTTGAGCCCGTTTTTTTACTTTGAATGTTCCTTCATAGGAATAAGTTGTGTAGTCAAATTAATGCTCATTTAGGCTTCAGGAGGTCAACCTGAACTAAATACATGTTGAAATGTGTGCATAAGTCCTTTGGTTTAGGCGTGACACACATTTTCAGTTTTTATTGCTTTAAATGCACTTTCAGTCCGAGTTGAGCACGTTTAGTGACTTTGAATGTACCTTCATAGGAATGAGTTGTGTAGTCAAATAAATGCTCATTTAGGCTTCAGGAGGTCAACCTGAACTAAATACATGTTGAAATGTGTGCATAAGTCCTTTGGTTTTGGCGTGACACTCATTTTCAGTTTTTATTGCTTTAAATGCATTTTCAGGCGGAGTAGAGCACGTTTCTGAGTTTGAATGTGTCTTCATAGGAATGAGTTGTGTGATCAAATTAATGGTGATTTAGGCTTCAGGAGGTCAACCTGAACTAAATACATGTTGAAATGTGTGCATAAGTCCTTTGGTTTAGGCGTGACACTCATTTTGAGTTTTTATTGCTTTAAATGCACTTTCAGGCCTAGTTGAGCACGTTTTGTGACTTTGAATGTACCTTCATAGGAATGAGTTGTGTAGTCAAATAAATGCTCATTTAGGCTTCAGGAGGTCAACCTGAACAAATTACATGTTGAAATGTGTGCATAAATCCTTTGGTTTAGGTGTGACACTCATTTTGAGTTTTTATTGCTTTAAATGCACTTTCAGGCCTAGTTGAGCACGTTTTGTGACTTTGAATGTACCTTCATAGGAATGAGTTGTGTAGTCAAATTAATGGTGATTTAGGCTTCAGGAGGTCAACCTGAACTAAATACATGTTGAAATGTGTGCATAAGTCCTTTGGTTTAGGCGTGACACTCATTTTCAGTTTTTATTGCTTTAAATGCACTTTCAGTCCGAGTTGAGCCGTTTTTTTACTTTGAATGTATCTTCATAGGAATAAGTTGTGTAGTCAAATTAATGTTGATTTAGGCTTCAGGAGGTCAACCTGAACTAAATACATGTTGAAATGTGTGCATAAGTCCTTTGGTTTAGGCGTGACACTCATTTTCAGTTTTTATTGCTTTAAATGCACTTTCAGTCCAAGTTGAGGCGTTTTTTTACTTTGAATGTATCTTCATAGGAATAAGTTGTGTAGTCAAATTAATGGTGATTTAGGTTTCAGGAGGTCAACCTGAACTAAATAAATGTTGAAATGTGTGCATAAGTCCTTTGGTTTAGGCGTGACACTCATTTTCAGTTTTTATTGCTTTAAATGCACTTTCAGTCCGAGTTGAGCCCGTTTTTTTACTTTGAATGTATCTTCATAGGATTAAGTTGTGTAGTCAAATTAATGGTGATTTAGGCTTCAGGAGGTCAACCTGAACTAAATACATGTTGAAATGTGTGCATAAGTCCTTTGGTTTAGGCGTGACACTCATTTTGAGTTTTTATTGCTTTAAATGCACTTTCAGGCCTAGTTGAGCACGTTTTGTGACTTTGAATGTACCTTCATAGGAATGAGTTGTGTCGTCAAATTAATGATCATTTAGGCTTCAGGAGGTCAACCTGAACTACATACATGTTGAAATGTGTGCATAAGTCCTTTGGTTCAGGCGTGACACTCATTTTCAGTTTTTATTGCTTTAAATGCACTTTCAGTCCGAGTTGAGCCCGTTTTTTTACTTTGAATGTATCTTCATAGGAATAAGTTGTGTAGTCAAATTAATGGTGATTTAGGCTTCAGGAGGTCAACCTGAACTAAATACATGTTGAAATGTGTGCATAAGTCCTTTGGTTTAGGCGTGACACTCATTTTGAGTTTTTATTGCTTTAAATGCACTTTCAGGCCTAGTTGAGCACGTTTTGTGACTTTGAATGTACCTTCATAGGAATGAGTTGTGTAGTCAAATTAATGATCATTTAGGCTTCAGGAGGTCAACCTGAACTACATACATGTTGAAATGTGTGCATAAGTCCTTTGGTTCAGGCGTGACACTCATTTTCAGTTTTTATTGCTTTAAATGCACTTTCAGTCCGAGTTGAGCCCGTTTTTTTACTTTGAATGTTCCTTCATAGGAATAAGTTGTGTAGTCAAATTAATGCTCATTTAGGCTTCAGGGGGTCAACCTGAACTAAATACATGTTGAAATGTGTGCATAAGTCCTTTGGTTTAGGCGTGACACTCATTTTCAGTTTTTATTGCTTTAAATGCACTTTCAGTCCGAGTTGAGCCCGTTTTTTTACTTTGAATGTATCTTCATAGGAATAAGTTGTGTAGTCAAATTAATGCTCATTTAGGCTTCAGAATGTCAACCTGAACTAAATACATGTTGAAATGTGTGCATAAGTCCTTTGGTTTAGGCGTGACACTCATTTTGAGTTTTTATTGCTTTAAATGCACTTTCAGGCCTAGTTGAGCACGTTTTGTGACTTTGAATGTACCTTCATAGGAATGAGTTGTGTAGTCAAATTAATGCTCATTTAGGCTTCAGGAGGTCAACCTGAACTAAATACATGTTGAAATGTGTGCATAAGTCCTTTGGTTTAGGCGTGACACTCATTTTGAGTTTTTATTGCTTTAAATGCACTTTCAGGCCTAGTTGAGCACGTTTTGTGACTTTGAATGTACCTTCATAGGAATGAGTTGTGTAGTCAAATTAATGATCATTTAGGCTTCAGGAGGTCAACCTGAACTACATACATGTTGAAATGTGTGCATAAGTCCTTTGGTTCAGGCGTGACACTCATTTTCAGTTTTTATTGCTTTAAATGCACTTTCAGTCCGAGTTGAGCCCGTTTTTTTACTTTGAATGTATCTTCATAGGAATAAGTTGTGTAGTCAAATTAATGCTCATTTAGGCTTCAGAATATCAACCTGAACTAAATACATGTTGAAATGTGTGCATAAGTCCTTTGGTTTAGGCGTGACACTCATTTTGAGTTTTTATTGCTTTAAATGCACTTTCAGGCCTAGTTGAGCACGTTTTGTGACTTTGAATGTACCTTCATAGGAATGAGTTGTGTAGTCAAATTAATGCTCATTTAGGCTTCAGAATGTCAACCTGAACTAAATACATGTTGAAATGTGTGCATAAGTCCTTTGGTTTAGGCGTGACACTCATTTTCAGTTTTTATTGCTTTAAATGCACTTTCAGTCCGAATTGAGCCCGTTTTTTTACTTTGAATGTTCCTTCATAGGAATAAGTTGTGTAGTCAAATTAATGCTCATTTAGGCTTCAGGAGGTCAACCTGAACTAAATACATGTTGAAATGTGTGTATAAGTCCTTTGGTTTAGGCGTGACACTCAATTTGAGTTTTTATTGCTTTAAATGCATTTTCAGGCCGAGTAGAGCACGTTTCTGAGTTTGAATGTATCTTCATAGGAATGAGTTGTGTGATCAAATTAATGCTCATTTAGGCTTCAGAATGTCAACCTGAACTAAATACATGTTGAAATGTGTGCATAAGTCCTTTGGTTTAGGCGTGACACTCATTTTGAGTTTTTATTGCTTTAAATGCACTTTCAGGCCTAGTTGAGCACGTTTTGTGACTTTTAATGTACCTTCATAGGAATGAGTTGTGTAGTCAAATTATACTCATTTAGGCTTCAGGAGGTCAACCTGAACTAAATACATGTTGAAATGTGTGCATAAGTCCTTTGGTTTAGGCGTGACACTCATTTTCAGTTTTTATTGCTTTAAATGCACTTTCAGTCCGAGTTGAGCCCGTTTTTTTACTTTGAATGTATCTTCATAGGAATAAGTTGTGTAGTCAAATTAATGGTGATTTAGGCTTCAGGAGGTCAACCTGAACTAAATACATGTTGAAATGTGTGCATAAGTCCTTTGGTTTAGGCGTGACACTCATTTTGAGTTTTTATTGCTTTAAATGCACTTTCAGGCCTAGTTGAGCACGTTTTGTGACTTTGAATGTACCTTCATAGGAATGAGTTGTGTAGTCAAATTAATGATCATTTAGGCTTCAGGAGGTCAACCTGAACTACATACATGTTGAAATGTGTGCATAAGTCCTTTGGTTCAGGCGTGACACTCATTTTCAGTTTTTATTGCTTTAAATGCACTTTCAGTCCGAGTTGAGCCCGTTTTTTTACTTTGAATGTTCCTTCATAGGAATAAGTTGTGTAGTCAAATTAATGCTCATTTAGGCTTCAGGAGGTCAACCTGAACTAAATACATGTTGAAATGTGTGCATAAGTCCTTGTCACGATCTGCCCGAAGCGATAATGATCGCTCCGTGCAGAACGAAAAAATAGAGGATTGGATCCCCGGAAAACAGACAACGAAAGAATTTTCTCAAAGCAAAGAGTGTCTTTAATGACAAAAACAGAAAGAGCCCGACAGGGAAAAAACGGAAACACAAAACGCTGGTCAAATAAGGACCAGGGAAGAAATAAGGAAACAACTGAAAACGCTCGCTGAAAAACAAAGTGCGAGGAGCTACTGATTAGGCAATATCTAAGTATTCAATTTAGTGACTAACGCGAATGGCAAGAGTCAAGGCCGCAAGGCAAGAAGGCAACGAGTAATCTACAAATAGAGGAGTTAGCACGAGAGATCGATGGCACGGTGAGGAATTCTCCGGCAGTGGGAGAACTGCCGGAGTCTCATTAATATAGGAGGGTAATCAGCCCGAAATTACGGACAGGTGCGCAGATGGCGGGTGAGAAAACCCGCCACCTGCTGGCGGACACGCGACGTGACAGTACCCCCCCCTCAATGGACGCCTCCCGGCGGACTACCCGGCTTGGATGGATGTGTAGCGTGGAAGTCGCGCAAAAGGGATGGATCAAGGATCCAGGAGCGAGGCACCCACTGCCGCTCCTCAGGCCCGTAGCCCTCCCAGTCGACCAGATACTGGAACCCCTTTCCCCTGCGCCGAGAGTCCAGGATGGCACGAACCGTGTACACCGGGTCACCGTCGACGACCCGCGGAGGGGGCGGCGGCGTGGGAGGAGGAGCCAAGTCACTGGAAGACACGGGTTTGAGAAGGGAGACGTGGAAGACGGGGTGAACCTTCATGGTGGGCGGCAGCCGGAGCCTGACTGCAGACGGACTGATGACGGCCTCGACCTCGAACGGTCCAGTAAATCGGGGTCCCAGTTTCGCAGACGTGCCGGCCAGCCGAAGATCCCTAGTCGCCAGCCACACCTTCTGTCCTACCACGTATGAAGGAGCCGGGCGCCGGCGACGATCCGCGATCCGCTGGTTCCTGGCCGCCGTGCGGGACAACGCAGCCCGGGCCTCCTTCCACACGCGATGGGCCCGCTTGAGGTGGTGCTGCACAGAGGGAACCTCCACCTGCCCCTCCTGGGACGGGAACAGCGGCGGCTGGTACCCGTAGGCGGCCATGAAGGGGGACCTACCAGTGGCAGAAGAGACGAGGGTGTTGTGTGCGTACTCCACCCAGGGTAAGTGGTCGACCCAGGATGAGGGACGGTGAAGGCACACACAGCGGAGGGCCGCCCCCAGATCCTGGTTGGCACGCTCGGCTTGTCCATTGGACTGGGGGTGGTACCCCGATGTCAGACTGGCCGTGGCCCCGAGGGACCGGCAGAACTGCTTCCAGACGCGGGATACGAACTGGGGCCCCCGGTCCGAGACAATGTCCAGTGGAATGCCGTGGAGACGGAAGACGTGTTCGACAAGGAGGTCGGCGGTCTCCAGCGCCGACGGCAACCTGGACAAAGGAACAAAATGAGCCGCCTTGGAGAAGCGGTCCACGATCGTGAGAACGACAGTTCGACCCCGGGAAGGCGGGAGACCCGTGACGAAGTCCAGGGCGATGTGGGACCACGGGCGAGGAGGAATGGGCAACGGCTGGAGCAGTCCCGCCGGCGGCTGATGGGACGACTTGCCGCAGGCGCAGGAGGTGCAGGCCTTGACGAACTCCGTCACGTCGTTGCGGAGCTCCGGCCACCAGAAACGCTGGGCGACGAGTTGCACAGTCCGGTTCACCCCGGGATGACACGCCACCTTGGACCCGTGTCCCCACTGCAGAACTTCAGATCGTAAGGGAGGAGGTACGAATAGCCTCCCTGCTGGGCACTCCGTCGGCACCTGAACCCCCTCCAGGGCTGCCTGGATCCGCTGCTCAACCTCCCACTGAACGGCCCCCACGACGCACCGGGCCGGGAGGATGGTCTCCGGGGATCGATCCCTCCCCGCAGGCTCGTGGAGACGGGAGAGGGCGTCGGGCTTGGTGTTCTTAGACCCGGGAGAGTAGGTGAGGATGAAGTCGAACCTGGTAAGGAAGAGGGCCCACCGGGCCTGACGGGCGTTCAGTCTTTTGGCGGAGCGGAGGTAGGCGAGGTTCTTATGATCCGTGTAGACCGTAAAGGGTTCCTTTGCCCCCTCGAGCCAGTGCCGCCACTCCTGCAAGGCGGTCACAACTGCCAACAGTTCACGGTTGCCCACGTCGTAATTGGACTCAGCGGCGCTGAGCCGACGGGAGAAGAAGGCGCAGGGGTGCAACTTCTGGTCGACCGGAGAGCGCTGGGACAGCACAGCCCCCACCCCCGAATCCGAGGCGTCCACCTCCACGATAAAGGGGAGATCAGGATCAGGGTGCTGTAGTACGGGGGGACTGGTGAACGCCGCCTTCAGGTTTGCGAACGCCGCATCCGCGGTCGAATCCCACTTAAATGGGGTTTTGATGGACGTAAGGCGGGTTAAGGGGAGCGCCTTCTGACTATAACCGCGGATAAAGCGTCGGTAGAAGTTGGCGAACCCCAGAAAGCGCTGCAGTTCCTTGCGATTGGACGGAACCGGCCAGTTAGTGACTGCACGCGTCTTAATGGGGTCCGCCCTTAACCTGCCCTGTTCAATAATGAACCCTAGGAAGGAGATGACGGGGACATGGAATTCACACTTTTCTGCCTTGACGAAGAGCCGGTTCTCCAGTAGACGTTGTAGCACCAGCCTAACGTGTTGCTGGTGCTCGTGTAGTGACTGGGAAAAAATTAAAATATCGTCAAGGTAAACGAAACAAAAGATGTTTATCATGTCCCTTAGCACATCATTAATTAGATTTTGAAAAACGGCAGGGGCGTTGGTGAGCCCAAAAGGCATAACCAGGTATTCAAAATGACCCAGAGGGGTCTTAAAAGCCGTCTTCCACTCGTCACCCTCCCGGATGCGAATCAAGTGGTAAGCGCTGCGCAAGTCTAATTTGGAGAAAATGGTGGCTGACTGCAATGGGGCGAAGGCGGAGTCCAGCAAGGGTAGCGGGTATCTATTCTTAATTGTTATCTCGTTTAATCCCCGATAGTCTACGCAGGGTCGCAGGGTCTTGTCTTTCTTCCCTACGAAGAAAAAACCCGCCCCTAACGGTGAACGCGATGGTCTAATAAGACCTGCGGCGAGCGAGCTGTTGATGTACTCCGTTAATGCCTCGCGCTCGGGTTGGGACACCTGATACAGCCGCGAGGTCGGCAACGGAGCGCCCGCCTGCAGGTCTATAGCACAATCGTAGGGGCGGTGTGGGGGCAAAGAGTGGGCACGATCCTCGCTGAACACCTCCTTTAGATCCCGATAGCAATCCGGCACTCCGTCAAGGCAGATCTCCTCGGGGGGCGTGACACGTTCATGCTTCCCGACGGCCGATTGAAGACAGTGCTGGTAACAATATGGGCTCCAGCTGTCTATCGCTGGGCGCGCCCAGGAAATCACGGGATTGTGTGTCTTCAGCCAGGGTAACCCGAGAACGATCGGGGCATTGCGAGACGGCATTAGGTAAAAACGGCGATGTTCGACATGGTTGCCGGACAGTAGAAGTTTCAACGGCTCCGTCCTATGCGTAACTACCGCCAGGAGGCGCCCATCAAGATCACAAACCCGCTTCCTATCTATCAACCTCTCCACGGAACAACCCAGCTCGGATGCGAGATCGGTGTCCATTATACAGTCATCAGCCCCCGAGTCAACCAGAGCCCGAACCCGCCACGACCGGGACCCCGTTAATATCTCCCCCTCGAGTTCGAGTCTGTTGGGGTGTCCAGGCCGCGAGTCGACTCGCCTAGACTCGAAGGGGGGCGCGCGCGGTCGTGACTCACAGTACTCCTGGTGGGCAGGGGGTGACGACCCCGGATGGCTGGTTGCGGCGTGAGGAGATGGTGGAACGCCGTCAGTCGTCGCTCGGTCGCTGAAACGACGCTTTCTTTCCTCCGCACCAGCGTTCCTGCCTCCCAGCTGCACCTGTTCCTCCGTGGGTGTTCGTCGGAACTGGGACCGATCACCTCCACGCTCCCGGCTTCGCTCCCTCAGGCGATTGTCCATGAGGAGGGAGAGGTCGATTAATTCCTCCAGGTTGGTGCTGTGGTCGCGGGTCGCCAGCTCGTCCTTGAGTTGAGGGTTTAGCCCGCGGCGAAACAGGCCACACAGCGCCCGATCATCGTATCAACTCTGGGCGGCCAGGATCCGGAACTCGATGGAGTAATCCGCTACCGATCGCTCTCCCTGGCGGAGGGCGAGTAGCCGGCCCTCTGCCTCTCTGCCTCGCACGGGATGATGGAACACCCGGCGGAACGCAGCCACGAAGTCGGGGAACGAGGTACGGAGATTCGGCTTGGCGTCACTGGTCGCAATCGCCCACGATGCCGCCGGACCTGTTAACAGACTCATGACATAAGCCACCTTGGCGGCGTCATTAGCATAGGCAGAAGGCTGTAGGTCGAATATGAGAGAGCACAGGTGGAGGAAGTGTCCACACTGCCCGTGCTCGCCCCCGTAGCGAGGGGGGTGTGGAAGCGATGGCTCCCTCGTCATAACGGGATATGAGGAGGGCGCTTCGGGAATAATAGAATGAACCCCGGGGGGAGATGGTCTCCGCTCTTCCACCCGGACCAACCGAGGTTCTAAATCCTCGGACCGATGAGCCAGCATGGAGACCGCGCCACGGAGTTCCCTAATGGCTTGGCCCTGCTGACTCATCTGTTGCTCTTGTCGGGAAAGAGCGGAAAATTTTTTTTCGATGTCTGCGGGATCCATGGTGGCCGGAGAATTCTGTCACGATCTGCCCGAAGCGATAATGATCGCTCCGTGCAGAACGAAAAAATAGAGGATTGGATCCCCGGAAAACAGACAACGAAAGAATTTTCTCAAAGCAAAGAGTGTCTTTAATGACAAAAACAGAAAGAGCCCGACAGGGAAAAAACGGAAACACAAAACGCTGGTCAAATAAGGACCAGGGAAGAAATAAGGAAACAACTGAAAACGCTCGCTGAAAAACAAAGTGCGAGGAGCTACTGATTAGGCAATATCTAAGTATTCAATTTAGTGACTAACGCGAATGGCAAGAGTCAAGGCCGCAAGGCAAGAAGGCAACGAGTAATCTACAAATAGAGGAGTTAGCACGAGAGATCGATGGCACGGTGACGGAATTCTCCGGCAGTGGGAGAACTGCCGGAGTCTCATTAATATAGGAGGGTAATCAGCCCGAAATTACGGACAGGTGCGCAGATGGCGGGTGAGAAAACCCGCCACCTGCTGGCGGACACGCGACGTGACAGTCCTTTGGTTTAGGCGTGACACTCATTTTCAGTTTTTATTGCTTTAAATGCACTTTCAGTCCGAGTTGAGCCCGTTTTTTTACTTTGAATGTATCTTCATAGGAATAAGTTGTGTAGTCAAATTAATGGTGATTTAGGCTTCAGGAGGTCAACCTGAACTAAATACATGTTGAAATGTGTGCATAAGTCCTTTGGTTTAGGCGTGACACTCATTTTTGAGTTTTTTATTGCTTTAAATGCACTTTCAGGCCTAGTTGAGCACGTTTTGTGACTTTGAATGTACCTTCATAGGAATGAGTTGTGTTGTCAAATTAATGCTCATTTAGGCTTCAGGAGGTCAACCTGAACTAAATAAATGTTGAAATGTGTGCATAAGTCATTTGGTCTAGGCGTGACACTCATTATGAACCATTGATGAAATAAGTTTTACTTTTTAAAAAAGCCAAAAAATGTGAAAGGGACGAAATTACAAATGTCCTGTGTGTTTCACATAGAGTACATACAGGCCAGCGATCCCGCTCCCTCTCTTTCTCTGTGACACACACGCTTCCGAGCGCGCCAGCACGCAGCAAGCACACACACAAACGCACGCACACACACTCACACAAACGTACGCACAGACGAGCACGTATCGTAAACAACACACCAACGATGATTTAGATCAAAGAAACACTCACACATGTATGGGCACACGATCACGCGCGCGCAAACACACACACAAACTCATGAGAGGCACACACATCCGCACACGCTACGCATGTAAACAACATTTGGACACTGATTGAAGATCAAAGACTAACCCACGTGGAAGACTGAAAGATGCACAGCCAATCACCTAGGCTTTGCATCTTATCACCTCCCCCTGCTCTCACACCACGTGGGCTAGATCCACTCGGGCTGTCATTGGTGGACGTCGTCGGTGTCAGAACAAATCAAGTGCAAGCAAAAGTTAAAACCTCTGAGTAATTCGTCATTTTTATCCGAATACAGTACTTTTTGGGGGGGGGGGTGCGCACAACACACACACGCACGCACCCACACAAACACACACAAACACACGCACACACTTACACACTCTCACACACGCACGCACACATACACTAGCAGGCATCGGAAACAACACTTTAGACGTTGAAATGTGTGCAGACGTCCTTTGGTTTAGGCATGACACTCAATTTTAGTTTTTATTGATTCAAATGCATTTTCAGACAGAGCAGGGCACTTGCTGACTTTGAATGTATCTTCATGGGAATGAGTTGTGTGATCAAATTAATGCTCATTTAGGCTTCAGGAGGTCAACCTAAACTAAATACATGTTGAAATGTGTGCATAAGTCCTTTGATTTAGGCGTGAAACTCATTTTGAGTTTTTATTGCTTTAAATGCACTTTCAGGCCTACTTGAGCACGTTTTGTGACTTTTAATGTTCCTTCATAGGAATAAGTTGTGTAGTCAAATTAATGCTAATTTAGGCTTCAGGAGGTCAACCTGAACTAAATACATGTTGAAATGTGTGTATAAGTCCTTTGGTTTAGGCGTGACACTCATTTTCAGTTTTTATTGCTTTAAATGCACTTTCAGTCCGAATTAAGCCCGTTTTTTTACTTTGAATGTTCCTTCATAGGAATAAGTTGTGTAGTCAAATTAATGCTCATTTAGGCTTCAGGAGGTCAACCTAAACTAAATACATGTTGAAATGTGTGCATAACTCCTTTGATTTAGGCGTGAAACTCATTTTGAGTTTTTATTGCTTTAAATGCACTTTCAGGCCTACTTGAGCACGTTTTGTGACTTTTAATGTTCCTTCATAGGAATAAGTTGTGTAGTCAAATTAATGCTAATTTAGGCTTCAGGAGGTCAACCTGAACTAAATACATGTTGAAATGTGTGTATAAGTCCTTTGGTTTAGGCGTGACACTCATTTTCAGTTTTTATTGCTTTAAATGCACTTTCAGTCCGAATTGAGCCCGTTTTTTTACTTTGAATGTTCCTTCATAGGAATAAGTTGTGTAGTCAAATTAATGCTCATTTAGGCTTCAGGAGGTCAACCTGAACTAAATACATGTTGAAATGTGTGTATAAGTCCTTTGGTTTAGGCGTGACACTCAATTTGAGTTTTTATTGCTTTAAATGCATTTTCAGGCCGAGTAGAGCACGTTTCTGAGTTTGAATGTATCTTCATAGGAATGAGTTGTGTGATCAAATTAATGCTCATTTAGGCTTCAGAATGTCAACCTGAACTAAATACATGTTGAAATGTGTGCATAAGTCCTTTGGTTTAGGCGTGACACTCATTTTGAGTTTTTATTGCTTTAAATGCACTTTCAGGCCTAGTTGAGCACGTTTTGTGACTTTTAATGTACCTTCATAGGAATGAGTTGTGTAGTCAAATTATACTCATTTAGGCTTCAGGAGGTCAACCTGAACTAAATACATGTTGAAATGTGTGCATAAGTCCTTTGGTTTAGGCGTGACACTCATTTTCAGTTGTTATTGCTTTAAATGCACTTTCAGTCCGAGTTGAGCCCGTTTTTTTACTTTGAATGTTCCTTCATAGGAATGAGTTGTGTAGTCAAATTAATGCTCATTTAGGCTTCAGAAGGTCAACCTGAACTAAATACATGTTGAAATGTGTGCATAAGGCCTTTGGTTTAGGCGTGACACTCATTTTGAGTTTTTATTGCTTTAAATGCATTTTCAGGCCGAGTAGAGCACGTTTTTTTACTTTGAATGTATCTTCATAGGAATGAGTTGTGTAGTCAAATAAATGCTCATTTAGGCTTCAGGAGGTCAACCTGAACTAAATACATGTTGAAATGTGTGCATAAGTCCTTTGGTTTTGGCGTGACACTCATTTTCAGTTTTTATTGCTTTAAATGCACTTTCAGTCCGAGTTGAGCCCGTTTTTTTACTTTGAATGTATCTTCATAGGAATAAGTTGTGTAGTCAAATTAATGGTGATTTAGGCTTCAGGAGGTCAACCTGAACTAAATACATGTTGAAATGTGTGCATAAGTCCTTTGGTTTAGGCGTGACACTCATTTTCAGTTTTTATTGCTTTAAATGCACTTTCAGTCCGAGTTGAGCCGTTTTTTTACTTTGAATGTATCTTCATAGGAATAAGTTGTGTAGTCAAATTAATGGTGATTTAGGCTTCAGGAGGTCAACCTGAACTAAATAAATGTTGAAATGTGTGCATAAGTCCTTTGGTTTAGGTGTGACACTCATTTTGAGTTTTTATTGCTTTAAATGCACTTTCAGGCCTAGTTGAGCACGTTTTGTGACTTTGAATGTACCTTCATAGGAATGAGTTGTGTAGTCAAATTAATGCTCATTTAGGCTTCAGGAGGTCAACCTGAACTAAATACATGTTGAAATGTGTGCATAAGTCCTTTGGTTTAGGCGTGACACTCATTTTCAGTTTTTATTGCTTTAAATGCACTTTCAGTCCGAATTGAGCCCGTTTTTTTACTTTGAATGTTCCTTCATAGGAATAAGTTGTGTAGTCAAATTAATGCTCATTTAGGCTTCAGGAGGTCAACCTGAACTAAATACATGTTGAAATGTGTGTATAAGTCCTTTGGTTTAGGCGTGACACTCAATTTGAGTTTTTATTGCTTTAAATGCATTTTCAGGCCGAGTAGAGCACGTTTCTGAGTTTGAATGTATCTTCATAGGAATGAGTTGTGTGATCAAATTAATGCTCATTTAGGCTTCAGAATGTCAACCTGAACTAAATACATGTTGAAATGTGTGCATAAGTCCTTTGGTTTAGGCGTGACACTCATTTTGAGTTTTTATTGCTTTAAATGCACTTTCAGGCCTAGTTGAGCACGTTTTGTGACTTTTAATGTACCTTCATAGGAATGAGTTGTGTAGTCAAATTATACTCATTTAGGCTTCAGGAGGTCAACCTGAACTAAATACATGTTGAAATGTGTGCATAAGTCCTTTGGTTTAGGCGTGACACTCATTTTCAGTTGTTATTGCTTTAAATGCACTTTCAGTCCGAGTTGAGCCCGTTTTTTTACTTTGAATGTTCCTTCATAGGAATGAGTTGTGTAGTCAAATTAATGCTCATTTAGGCTTCAGAAGGTCAACCTGAACTAAATACATGTTGAAATGTGTGCGTAAGGCCTTTGGTTTAGGCGCGACACTCATTTTGAGTTTTTATTGCTTTAAATGCATTTTCAGGCCGAGTAGAGCACGTTTTTTTACTTTGAATGTATCTTCATAGGAATAAGTTGTGTAGTCAAATTAATGCTCATTTAGGCTTCAGGAGGTCAACCTGAACTAAATACATGTTGAAATGTGTGCATAAGTCCTTTGGTTTAGGCGTGACACACATTTTCAGTTTTTATTGCTTTAAATGCACTTTCAGTCCGAGTTGAGCACGTTTTGTGACTTTGAATGTACCTTCATAGGAATGAGTTGTGTAGTCAAATAAATGCTCATTTAGGCTTCAGGAGGTCAACCTGAACTAAATACATGTTGAAATGTGTGCATAAGTCCTTTGGTTTTGGCGTGACACTCATTTTCAGTTTTTTTTGCCTTAAATGCATTTTCAGGCGGAGTAGAGCACGTTTCTGAGTTTGAATGTGTCTTCATAGGAATGAGTTGTGTGATCAAATTAATGGTGATTTAGGCTTCAGGAGGTCAACCTGAACTAAATACATGTTGAAATGTGTGCATAAGTCCTTTGGTTTAGGCGTGACACTCATTTTGAGTTTTTATTGCTTTAAATGCACTTTCAGGCCTAGTTGAGCACGTTTTGTGACTTTGAATGTACCTTCATAGGAATGAGTTGTGTAGTCAAATAAATGCTCATTTAGGCTTCAGGAGGTCAACCTGAACAAAATACATGTTGAAATGTGTGCATAAATCCTTTGGTTTAGGTGTGACACTCATTTTGAGTTTTTATTGCTTTAAATGCACTTTCAGGCCTAGTTGAGCACGTTTTTTTACTTTGAATGTATCTTCATAGGAATAAGTTGTGTAGTCAAATTAATGGTGATTTAGGTTTCAAGAGGTCAACCTGAACTAAATAAATGTTGAAATGTGTGCATAAGTCCTTTGGTTTAGGCGTGACACTCATTTTCAGTTTTTATTGCTTTAAATGCACTTTCAGTCCGAGTTGAGCCCGTTTTTTTACTTTGAATGTATCTTCATAGGATTAAGTTGTGTAGTCAAATTAATGGTGATTTAGGCTTCAGGAGGTCAACCTGAACTAAATACATGTTGAAATGTGTGCATAAGTCCTTTGGTTTAGGCGTGACACTCATTTTGAGTTTTTATTGCTTTAAATGCACTTTCAGTCCGAGTTGAGCCCGTTTTTTTACTTTGAATGTTCCTTCATAGGAATAAGTTGTGTAGTCAAATTAATGCTCATTTAGGCTTCAGGGGGTCAACCTGAACTAAATACATGTTGAAATGTGTGCATAAGTCCTTTGGTTTAGGCGTGACACTCATTTTCAGTTTTTATTGCTTTAAATGCACTTTCAGTTCGAGTTGAGCCCGTTTTTTTACTTTGAATGTATCTTCATAGGAATAAGTTGTGTAGTCAAATTAATGCTCATTTAGGCTTCAGAATGTCAACCTGAACTAAATACATGTTGAAATGTGTGCATAAGTCCTTTGGTTTAGGCGTGACACTCATTTTGAGTTTTTATTGCTTTAAATGCACTTTCAGGCCTAGTTGAGCACGTTTTGTGACTTTGAATGTACCTTCATAGGAATGAGTTGTGTAGTCAAATTAATGCTCATTTAGGCTTCAGGAGGTCAACCTGAACTAAATACATGTTGAAATGTGTGCATAAGTCCTTTGGTTTAGGCGTGACACTCATTTTGAGTTTTTATTGCTTTAAATGCACTTTCAGGCCTAGTTGAGCACGTTTTGTGACTTTGAATGTACCTTCATAGGAATGAGTTGTGTAGTCAAATTAATGATCATTTAGGCTTCAGGAGGTCAACCTGAACTACATACATGTTGAAATGTGTGCATAAGTCCTTTGGTTCAGGCGTGACACTCATTTTCAGTTTTTATTGCTTTAAATGCACTTTCAGTCCAAGTTGAGCCCGTTTTTTTACTTTGAATGTTCCTTCATAGGAATAAGTTGTGTAGTCAAATTAATGCTCATTTAGGCTTCAGGAGGTCAACCTGAACTAAATACATGTTGAAATGTGTGCATAAGTCCTTTGGTTTAGGCGTGACACTCATTTTCAGTTTTTATTGCTTTAAATGCACTTTCAGTCCGAGTTGAGCCCGTTTTTTTACTTTGAATGTATCTTCATAGGAATAAGTTGTGTAGTCAAATTAATGCTCATTTAGGCTTCAGAATGTCAACCTGAACTAAATACATGTTGAAATGTGTGCATAAGTCCTTTGGTTTAGGCGTGACATTCATTTTGAGTTTTTATTGCTTTAAATGCACTTTCAGGCCTAGTTGAGCACGTTTTGTGACTTTGAATGTACCTTCATAGGAATGAGTTGTGTAGTCAAATTAATGATCATTTAGGCTTCAGGAGGTCAACCTGAACTACATACATGTTGAAATGTGTGCATAAGTCCTTTGGTTCAGGCGTGACACTCATTTTCAGTTTTTATTGCTTTAAATGCACTTTCAGTCCGAGTTGAGCCCGTTTTTTTACTTTGAATGTTCCTTCATAGGAATAAGTTGTGTAGTCAAATTAATGCTCATTTAGGCTTCAGGGGGTCAACCTGAACTAAATACATGTTGAAATGTGTGCATAAGTCCTTTGGTTTAGGCGTGACACTCATTTTCAGTTTTTATTGCTTTAAATGCACTCTCAGTCCGAGTTGAGCCCGTTTTTTTACTTTGAATGTATCTTCATAGGAATAAGTTGTGTAGTCAAATTAATGCTCATTTAGGCTTCAGAATGTCAACCTGAACTAAATACATGTTGAAATGTGTGCATAAGTCCTTTGGTTTAGGCGTGACACTCATTTTGAGTTTTTATTGCTTTAAATGCACTTTCAGGCCTAGTTGAGCACGTTTTGTGACTTTGAATGTACCTTCATAGGAATGAGTTGTGTAGTCAAATTAATGCTCATTTAGGCTTCAGAATGTCAACCTGAACTAAATACATGTTGAAATGTGTGCATAAGTCCTTTGGTTTAGGCGTGACACTCATTTTCAGTTTTTATTGCTTTAAATGCACTTTCAGTCCGAATTGAGCCGTTTTTTTTACTTTGAATGTTCCTTCATAGGAATAAGTTGTGTAGTCAAATTAATGCTCATTTAGGCTTCAGGAGGTCAACCTGAACTAAATACATTTTGAAATGTGTGTATAAGTCCTTTGGTTTAGGCGTGACACTCAATTTGAGTTTTTATTGCTTTAAATGCATTTTCAGGCCGAGTAGAGCACGTTTCTGAGTTTGAATGTATCTTCATAGGAATGAGTTGTGTGATCAAATTAATGCTCATTTAGGCTTCAGAATGTCAACCTGAACTAAATACATGTTGAAATGTGTGCATAAGTCCTTTGGTTTAGGCGTGACACTCATTTTGAGTTTTTATTGCTTTAAATGCACTTTCAGGCCTAGTTGAGCACGTTTTGTGACTTTTAATGTACCTTCATAGGAATGAGTTGTGTAGTCAAATTATACTCATTTAGGCTTCAGGAGGTCAACCTGAACTAAATACATGTTGAAATGTGTGCATAAGTCCTTTGGTTTAGGCGTGACACTCATTTTCAGTTTTTATTGCTTTAAATGCACTTTCAGTCCGAGTTGAGCCCGTTTTTTTACTTTGAATGTATCTTCATAGGAATAAGTTGTGTAGTCAAATTAATGGTGATTTAGGCTTCAGGAGGTCAACCTGAACTAAATACATGTTGAAATGTGTGCATAAGTCCTTTGGTTTAGGCGTGACACTCATTTTGCGTTTTTATTGCTTTAAATGCACTTTCAGGCCTAGTTGAGCACGTTTTGTGACTTTGAATGTACCTTCATAGGAATGAGTTGTGTAGTCAAATTAATGCTCATTTAGGCTTCAGGAGGTCAACCTGAACTAAATACATGTTGAAATGTGTGCATAAGTCCTTTGGTTTAGGCGTGACACTCATTTTCAGTTTTTATTGCTTTAAATGCACTTTCAGTCCGAGTTGAGCTCGTTTTTTTACTTTGAATGTACCTTCATAGGAATAAGTTGTGTAGTCAAATTAATGGTGATTTAGGCTTCAGGAGGTCAACCTGAACTAAATACATGTTGAAATGTGTGCATAAGTCCTTTGGTTTAGGCGTGACACTCATTTTTGAGTTTTTTATTGCTTTAAATGCACTTTCAGGCCTAGTTGAGCACGTTTTGTGACTTTGAATGTACCTTCATAGGAATGAGTTGTGTTGTCAAATTAATGCTCATTTAGGCTTCAGGAGGTCAACCTGAACTAAATAAATGTTGAAATGTGTGCATAAGTCATTTGGTCTAGGCGTGACACTCATTATGAACCATTGATGAAATAAGTTTTATTTTTAAAAAAGCCAAAAAATGTGAAAGGGACGAAATTACAAATGTCCTGTGTGTTTCACATAGAGTACATACAGGCCAGCGATCCCGCTCCCTCTCTTTCTCTGTGACACACACGCTTCCGAGCGCGCCAGCACGCAGCAAGCACACACACAAACGCACGCACACACACTCACACAAACGTACGCACAGGCGAGCACGTATCGTAAACAACACACCAACGATGATTTAGATCAAAGAAACACTCACACATGTATGGGCACACGATCACGCGCGCGCAAACACACACACAAACTCATGAGAGGCACACACATCCGCACACGCTACGCATGTAAACAACATTTGGACACTGATTGAAGATCAAAGACTAACCCACGTGGAAGACTGAAAGATGCACAGCCAATCACCTAGGCTTTGCATCTCTTCACCTCCCCCTGCTCTCACACCACGTGGGCTAGATCCACTCGGGCTGTCATTGTTGGACGTCGTCGGTGTCAGAACAAATCAAGTGCAAGCAAAAGTTAAAACCTCTGAGTAATTCGTCATTTTTATCCGAATACAGTACTTTTTTTGGGGGGGGGGGTGCGCACAACACACACACACGCACGCACCCACACAAACACACACAAACACACGCACACACTTACACACTCTCACACACGCACGCACACATACACTAGCAGGCATCGGAAACAACACTTTAGACGTTGAAATGTGTGCAGACGTCCTTTGGTTTAGGCATGACACTCAATTTTAGTTTTTATTGATTCAAATGCATTTTCAGACAGAGCAGGGCACTTGCTGACTTTGAATGTATCTTCATGGGAATGAGTTGTGTGATCAAATTAATGCTCATTTAGGCTTCAGGAGGTCAACCTAAACTAAATACATGTTGAAATGTGTGCATAAGTCCTTTGATTTAGGCGTGAAACTCATTTTGAGTTTTTATTGCTTTAAATGCACTTTCAGGCCTAGTTGAGCACGTTTTGTGACTTTGAATGTACCTTCATAGGAATGAGTTGTGTAGTCAAATTAATGATCATTTAGGCTTCAGGAGGTCAACCTGAACTACATACATGTTGAAATGTGTGCATAAGTCCTTTGGTTCAGGCGTGACACTCATTTTCAGTTTTTATTGCTTTAAATGCACTTTCAGTCCGAGTTGAGCCCGTTTTTTTACTTTGAATGTTCCTTCATAGGAATAAGTTGTGTAGTCAAATTAATGCTCATTTAGGCTTCAGGAGGTCAACCTGAACTAAATACATGTTGAAATGTGTGCATAAGTCCTTTGGTTTAGGCGTGACACTCATTTTCAGTTTTTATTGCTTTAAATGCACTTTCAGTCCGAGTTGAGCTCGTTTTTTTACTTTGAATGTATCTTCATAGGAATAAGTTGTGTAGTCAAATTAATGGTGATTTAGGCTTCAGGAGGTCAACCTGAACTAAATACATGTTGAAATGTGTGCATAAGTCCTTTGGTTTAGGCGTGACACTCATTTTTGAGTTTTTTATTGCTTTAAATGCACTTTCAGGCCTAGTTGAGCACGTTTTGTGACTTTGAATGTACCTTCATAGGAATGAGTTGTGTTGTCAAATTAATGCTCATTTAGGCTTCAGGAGGTCAACCTGAACTAAATAAATGTTGAAATGTGTGCATAAGTCATTTGGTCTAGGCGTGACACTCATTATGAACCATTGATGAAATAAGTTTTATTTTTAAAAAAGCCAAAAAATGTGAAAGGGACGAAATTACAAATGTCCTGTGTGTTTCACATAGAGTACATACAGGCCAGCGATCCCGCTCCCTCTCTTTCTCTGTGACACACACGCTTCCGAGCGCGCCAGCACGCAGCAAGCACACACACAAACGCACGCACACACACTCACACAAACGTACGCACAGACGAGCACGTATCGTAAACAACACACCAACGATGATTTAGATCAAAGAAACACTCACACATGTATGGGCACACGATCACGCGCGCGCAAACACACACACAAACTCATGAGAGGCACACACATCCGCACACGCTACGCATGTAAACAACATTTGGACACTGATTGAAGATCAAAGACTAACCCACGTGGAAGACTGAAAGATGCACAGCCAATCACCTAGGCTTTGCATCTCTTCACCTCCCCCTGCTCTCACACCACGTGGGCTAGATCCACTCGGGCTGTCATTGTTGGACGTCGTCGGTGTCAGAACAAATCAAGTGCAAGCAAAAGTTAAAACCTCTGAGTAATTCGTCATTTTTATCCGAATACAGTACTTTTTTTTGGGGGGGGGGGTGCGCACAACACACACACGCACGCACCCACACAAACAGACACAAACACACGCACACACTTACACACTCTCACACACGCACGCACACATACACTAGCAGGCATCGGAAACAACACTTTAGACGTTGAAATGTGTGCAGACGTCCTTTGGTTTAGGCATGACACTCAATTTTAGTTTTTATTGATTCAAATGCATTTTCAGACAGAGCAGGGCACTTGCTGACTTTGAATGTATCTTCATGGGAATGAGTTGTGTGATCAAATTAATGCTCATTTAGGCTTCAGGAGGTCAACCTAAACTAAATACATGTTGAAATGTGTGCATAAGTCCTTTGATTTAGGCGTGAAACTCATTTTGAGTTTTTATTGCTTTAAATGCACTTTCAGGCCTAGTTGAGCACGTTTTGTGACTTTTAATGTACCTTCATAGGAATGAGTTGTGTAGTCAAATTAATGCTCATTTAGGGTTCAGGAGGTCAACCTAAACTAAATACATGTTGAAATGTGTGCATAAGCCCTTTGGTTTAGGCGTGACACTCATTTTCAGTTTTTATTGCTTTAAATGCACTTTCAGTCCGAGTTGAGCCGTTTTTTTACTTTGAATGTATCTTCATAGGAATAAGTTGTGTAGTCAAATTAATGCTCATTTAGGCTTCAGGACGTCAACCTGAACTAAATACATGTTGAAATGTGTGCATAAGTCCTTTGGTTTAGGCGTGACACTCATTTTCAGTTTTTATTGCTTTAAATGCACTTTCAGTCCGAGTTGAGCCCGTTTTTTTACTTTGAATGTATCTTCATAGGAATAAGTTGTGTAGTCAAATTATACTCATTTAGGCTTCAGGAGGTCAACCTGAACTAAATACATGTTGAAATGTGTGCATAAGTCCTTTGGTTTAGGCGTGACACTCATTTTGAGTTTTTATTGCTTTAAATGCACTTTCAGGCCTAGTTGAGCACGTTTTGTGACTTTGAATGTACCTTCATAGGAATGAGTTGTGTAGTCAAATTAATGCTCATTTAGGCTTCAGGAGGTCAACCTGAACTAAATACATGTTGAAATGTGTGCATAAGTCCTTTGGTTTAGGCGTGACACTCATTTTCAGTTATTATTGCTTTAAATGCACTTTCAGTCCGAGTTGAGCCGTTTTTTTACTTTTAATGTACCTTCATAGGAATGAGTTGTGTAGTCAAATTAATGCTCATTTAGGCTTCAGGAGGTCAACCTGAACTAAATACATGTTGAAATGTGTGCATAAGTCCTTTGGTTTAGGCGTGACACTCATTTTGAGTTTTTATTGCTTTAAATGCACTTTCAGGCCTAGTTGAGCACGTTTTGTGACTTTGAATGTACCTTCATAGGAATGAGTTGTGTAGTCAAATTAATGATCATTTAGGCTTCAGGAGGTCAACCTGAACTACATACATGATGAAATGTGTGCATAAGTCCTTTGGTTCAGGCGTGACACTCGTTTTCAGTTTTTATTGCTTTAAATGCACTTTCAGTCCGAGTTGAGCCCGTTTTTTTACTTTGAATGTTCCTTCATAGGAATAAGTTGTGTAGTCAAATTAATGCTCATTTAGGCTTCAGGAGGTCAACCTGAACTAAATACATGTTGAAATGTGTGCATAAGTCCTTTGGTTTAGGCGTGACACTCATTTTCAGTTTTTATTGCTTTAAATGCACTTTCAGGCCTAGTTGAGCACGTTTTGTGACTTTGAATGTACCTTCATAGGAATGAGTTGTGTAGTCAAATTAATGCTCATTTAGGCTTCAGGAGGTCAACCTGAACTAAATACATGTTGAAATGTGTGCATAAGTCCTTTGGTTTAGGCGTGACACTCATTTTCAGTTTTTATTGCTTTAAATGCACTTTCAGTCCGAGTTGAGCCCGTTTTTTTACTTTGAATGTATCTTCATAGGAATAAGTTGTGTAGTCAAATTAATGCTCATTTAGGCTTCAGAATGTCAACCTGAACTAAATACATGTTGAAATGTGTGCATAAGTCCTTTGGTTTAGGCGTGACATTCATTTTGAGTTTTTATTGCTTTAAATGCACTTTCAGGCCTAGTTGAGTACGTTTTGTGACTTTGAATGTACCTTCATAGGAATGAGTTGTGTAGTCAAATTAATGATCATTTAGGCTTCAGGAGGTCAACCTGAACTACATACATGTTGAAATGTGTGCATAAGTCCTTTGGTTCAGGCGTGACACTCATTTTCAGTTTTTATTGCTTTAAATGCACTTTCAGTCCGAGTTGAGCCCGTTTTTTTACTTTGAATGTTCCTTCATAGGAATAAGTTGTGTAGTCAAATTAATGCTCATTTAGGCTTCAGGGGGTCAACCTGAACTAAATACATGTTGAAATGTGTGCATAAGTCCTTTGGTTTAGGCGTGACACTCATTTTCAGTTTTTATTGCTTTAAATGCACTTTCAGTCCGAGTTTAGCCCGTTTTTTTACTTTGAATGTATCTTCATAGGAATAAGTTGTGTAGTCAAATTAATGCTCATTTAGGCTTCAGAATGTCAACCTGAACTAAATACATGTTGAAATGTGTGCATAAGTCCTTTGGTTTAGGCGTGACACTCATTTTGAGTTTTTATTGCTTTAAATGCACTTTCAGGCCTAGTTGAGCACGTTTTGTGACTTTGAATGTACCTTCATAGGAATGAGTTGTGTAGTCAAATTAATGCTCATTTAGGCTTCAGGAGGTCAACCTGAACTAAATACATGTTGAAATGTGTGCATAAGTCCTTTGGTTTAGGCGTGACACTCATTTTGAGTTTTTATTGCTTTAAATGCACTTTCAGGCCTAGTTGAGCACGTTTTGTGACTTTGAATGTACCTTCATAGGAATGAGTTGTGTAGTCAAATTAATGATCATTTAGGCTTCAGGAGGTCAACCTGAACTACATACATGTTGAAATGTGTGCATAAGTCCTTTGGTTCAGGCGTGACACTCATTTTCAGTTTTTATTGCTTTAAATGCACTTTCAGTCCGAGTTGAGCAAGTTTTTTTACTTTGAATGTATCTTCATAGGAATAAGTTGTGTAGTCAAATTAATGCTCATTTAGGCTTCAGAATGTCAACCTGAACTAAATACATGTTGAAATGTGTGCATAAGTCCTTTGGTTTAGGCGTGACACTCATTTTGAGTTTTTATTGCTTTAAATGCACTTTCAGGCCTAGTTGAGCACGTTTTGTGACTTTGAATGTACCTTCATAGGAATGAGTTGTGTAGTCAAATTAATGCTCATTTAGGCTTCAGAATGTCAACCTGAACTAAATACATGTTGAAATGTGTGCATAAGTCCTTTGGTTTAGGCGTGACACTCATTTTCAGTTTTTATTGCTTTAAATGCACTTTCAGTCCGAATTGAGCCCGTTTTTTTACTTTGAATGTTCCTTCATAGGAATAAGTTGTGTAGTCAAATTAATGCTCATTTAGGCTTCAGGAGGTCAGCCTGAACTAAATACATGTTGAAATGTGTGTATAAGTCCTTTGGTTTAGGCGTGACACTCAATTTGAGTTTTTATTGCTTTAAATGCATTTTCAGGCCGAGTAGAGCACGTTTCTGAGTTTGAATGTATCTTCATAGGAATGAGTTGTGTGATCAAATTAATGCTCATTTAGGCTTCAGAATGTCAACCTGAACTAAATACATGTTGAAATGTGTGCATAAGTCCTTTGGTTTAGGCGTGACACTCATTTTGAGTTTTTATTGCTTTAAATGCACTTTCAGGCCTAGTTGAGCACGTTTTGTGACTTTTAATGTACCTTCATAGGAATGAGTTGTGTAGTCAAATTATACTCATTTAGGCTTCAGGAGGTCAACCTGAACTAAATACATGTTGAAATGTGTGCATAAGTCCTTTGGTTTAGGCGTGACACTCATTTTCAGTTTTTATTGCTTTAAATGCACTTTCAGTCCCAGTTGAGCCCGTTTTTTTACTTTGAATGTATCTTCATAGGAATAAGTTGTGTAGTCAAATTAATGGCGATTTAGGCTTCAGGAGGTCAACCTGAACTAAATACATGTTGAAATGTGTGCATAAGTCCTTTGGTTTAGGCGTGACACTCATTTTGAGTTTTTATTGCTTTAAATGCACTTTCAGGCCTAGTTGAGCACGTTTTGTGACTTTGAATGTACCTTCATAGGAATGAGTTGTGTAGTCAAATTAATGATCATTTAGGCTTCAGGAGGTCAACCTGAACTACATACATGTTGAAATGTGTGCATAAGTCCTTTGGTTCAGGCGTGACACTCATTTTCAGTTTTTATTGCTTTAAATGCACTTTCAGTCCGAGTTGAGCCCGTTTTTTTACTTTGAATGTTCCTTCATAGGAATAAGTTGTGTAGTCAAATTAATGCTCATTTAGGCTTCAGGAGGTCAACCTGAACTAAATACATGTTGAAATGTGTGCATAAGTCCTTTGGTTTAGGCGTGACACACATTTTCAGTTTTTATTGCTTTAAATGCACTTTCAGTCCGAGTTGAGCACGTTTTGTGACTTTGAATGTACCTTCATAAGAATGAGTTGTGTAGTCAAATAAATGCTCATTTAGGCTTCAGGAGGTCAACCTGAACTAAATACATGTTGAAATGTGTGCATAAGTCCTTTGGTTTTGGCGTGACACTCATTTTCAGTTTTTATTGCTTTAAATGCATTTTCAGGCGGAGTAGAGCACGTTTCTGAGTTTGAATGTGTCTTCATAGGAATGAGTTGTGTGATCAAATTAATGGTGATTTAGGCTTCAGGAGGTCAACCTGAACTAAATACATGTTGAAATGTGTGCATAAGTCCTTTGGTTTAGGCGTGACACTCATTTTGAGTTTTTATTGCTTTAAATGCACTTTCAGGCCTAGTTGAGCACGTTTTGTGACTTTGAATGTACCTTCATAGGAATGAGTTGTGTAGTCAAATAAATGCTCATTTAGGCTTCAGGAGGTCAACCTGAACAAATTACATGTTGAAATGTGTGCATAAATCCTTTGGTTTAGGTGTGACACTCATTTTGAGTTTTTATTGCTTTAAATGCACTTTCAGGCCGAGTTGAGCACGTTTTGTGACTTTGAATGTACCTTCATAGGAATGAGTTGTGTAGTCAAATTAATGGTGATTTAGGCTTCAGGAGGTCAACCTGAACTAAATACATGTTGAAATGTGTGCATAAGTCCTTTGGTTTAGGCGTGACACTCATTTTCAGTTTTTATTGCTTTAAATGCACTTTCAGTCCGAGTTGAGCCGTTTTTTTACTTTGAATGTATCTTCATAGGAATAAGTTGTGTAGTCAAATTAATGTTGATTTAGGCTTCAGGAGGTCAACCTGAACTAAATACATGTTGAAATGTGTGCATAAGTCCTTTGGTTTAGGCGTGACACTCATTTTCAGTTTTTATTGCTTTAAATGCACTTTCAGTCCAAGTTGAGGCGTTTTTTTACTTTGAATGTATCTTCATAGGAATAAGTTGTGTAGTCAAATTAATGGTGATTTAGGTTTCAGGAGGTCAACCTGAACTAAATAAATGTTGAAATGTGTGCATAAGTCCTTTGGTTTAGGCGTGACACTCATTTTCAGTTTTTATTGCTTTAAATGCACTTTCAGTCCGAGTTGAGCCCGTTTTTTTACTTTGAATGTATCTTCATAGGATTAAGTTGTGTAGTCAAATTAATGGTGATTTAGGCTTCAGGAGGTCAACCTGAACTAAATACATGTTGAAATGTGTGCATAAGTCCTTTGGTTTAGGCGTGACACTCATTTTGAGTTTTTATTGCTTTAAATGCACTTTCAGGCCTAGTTGAGCACGTTTTGTGACTTTGAATGTACCTTCATAGGAATGAGTTGTGTAGTCAAATTAATGATCATTTAGGCTTCAGGAGGTCAACCTGAACTACATACATGTTGAAATGTGTGCATAAGTCCTTTGGTTCAGGCGTGACACTCATTTTCAGTTTTTATTGCTTTAAATGCACTTTCAGTCCGAGTTGAGCCCGTTTTTTTACTTTGAATGTATCTTCATAGGAATAAGTTGTGTAGTCAAATTAATGGTGATTTAGGCTTCAGGAGGTCAACCTGAACTAAATACATGTTGAAATGTGTGCATAAGTCCTTTGGTTTAGGCGTGACACTCATTTTGAGTTTTTATTGCTTTAAATGCACTTTCAGGCCTAGTTGAGCACGTTTTGTGACTTTGAATGTACCTTCATAGGAATGAGTTGTGTAGTCAAATTAATGATCATTTAGGCTTCAGGAGGTCAACCTGAACTACATACATGTTGAAATGTGTGCATAAGTCCTTTGGTTCAGGCGTGACACTCATTTTCAGTTTTTATTGCTTTAAATGCACTTTCAGTCCGAGTTGAGCCCGTTTTTTTACTTTGAATGTTCCTTCATAGGAATAAGTTGTGTAGTCAAATTAATGCTCATTTAGGCTTCAGGGGGTCAACCTGAACTAAATACATGTTGAAATGTGTGCATAAGTCCTTTGGTTTAGGCGTGACACTCATTTTCAGTTTTTATTGCTTTAAATGCACTTTCAGTCCGAGTTGAGCCCGTTTTTTTACTTTGAATGTATCTTCATAGGAATAAGTTGTGTAGTCAAATTAATGCTCATTTAGGCTTCAGAATGTCAACCTGAACTAAATACATGTTGAAATGTGTGCATAAGTCCTTTGGTTTAGGCGTGACACTCATTTTGAGTTTTTATTGCTTTAAATGCACTTTCAGGCCTAGTTGAGCACGTTTTGTGACTTTGAATGTACCTTCATAGGAATGAGTTGTGTAGTCAAATTAATGCTCATTTAGGCTTCAGGAGGTCAACCTGAACTAAATACATGTTGAAATGTGTGCATAAGTCCTTTGGTTTAGGCGTGACACTCATTTTGAGTTTTTATTGCTTTAAATGCACTTTCAGGCCTAGTTGAGCACGTTTTGTGACTTTGAATGTACCTTCATAGGAATGAGTTGTGTAGTCAAATTAATGATCATTTAGGCTTCAGGAGGTCAACCTGAACTACATACATGTTGAAATGTGTGCATAAGTCCTTTGGTTCAGGCGTGACACTCATTTTCAGTTTTTATTGCTTTAAATGCACTTTCAGTCCGAGTTGAGCCCGTTTTTTTACTTTGAATGTATCTTCATAGGAATAAGTTGTGTAGTCAAATTAATGCTCATTTAGGCTTCAGAATATCAACCTGAACTAAATACATGTTGAAATGTGTGCATAAGTCCTTTGGTTTAGGCGTGACACTCATTTTGAGTTTTTATTGCTTTAAATGCACTTTCAGGCCTAGTTGAGCACGTTTTGTGACTTTGAATGTACCTTCATAGGAATGAGTTGTGTTGTCAAATTAATGCTCATTTAGGCTTCAGGAGGTCAACCTGAACTAAATAAATGTTGAAATGTGTGCATAAGTCATTTGGTCTAGGCGTGACACTCATTATGAACCATTGATGAAATAAGTTTTATTTTTAATAAAGCCAAAAAATGTGAAAGGGACGAAATTACAAATGTCCTGTGTGTTTCACATAGAGTACATACAGGCCAGCGATCCCGCTCCCTCTCTTTCTCTGTGACACACACGCTTCCGAGCGCGCCAGCACGCAGCAAGCACACACACAAACGCACGCACACACACTCACACAAACGTACGCACAGACGAGCACGTATCGTAAACAACACACCAACGATGATTTAGATCAAAGAAACACTCACACATGTATGGGCACACGATCACGCGCGCGCAAACACACACACAAACTCATGAGAGGCACACACATCCGCACACGCTACGCATGTAAACAACATTTGGACACTGATTGAAGATCAAAGACTAACCCACGTGGAAGACTGAAAGATGCACAGCCAATCACCTAGGCTTTGCATCTTATCACCTCCCCCTGCTCTCACACCACGTGGGCTAGATCCACTCGGGCTGTCATTGGTGGACGTCGTCGGTGTCAGAACAAATCAAGTGCAAGCAAAAGTTAAAACCTCTGAGTAATTCGTCATTTTTATCCGAATACAGTACTTTTTGGGGGGGGGGTGCGCACAACACACACGCACGCACCCACACAAACACACACAAACACACGCACACACTTACACACTCTCACACACGCACGCACACATACACTAGCAGGCATCGGAAACAACACTTTAGACGTTGAAATGTGTGCAGACGTCCTTTGGTTTAGGCATGACACTCAATTTTAGTTTTTATTGATTCAAATGCATTTTCAGACAGAGCAGGGCACTTGCTGACTTTGAATGTATCTTCATGGGAATGAGTTGTGTGATCAAATTAATGCTCATTTAGGCTTCAGGAGGTCAACCTAAACTAAATACATGTTGAAATGTGTGCATAAGTCCTTTGATTTAGGCGTGAAACTCATTTTGAGTTTTTATTGCTTTAAATGCACTTTCAGGCCTACTTGAGCACGTTTTGTGACTTTTAATGTTCCTTCATAGGAATAAGTTGTGTAGTCAAATTAATGCTCATTTAGGCTTCAGGAGGTCAACCTGAACTAAATACATGTTGAAATGTGTGTATAAGTCCTTTGGTTTAGGCGTGACACTCATTTTCAGTTTTTATTGCTTTAAATGCACTTTCAGTCCGAATTGAGCCCGTTTTTTTACTTTGAATGTTCCTTCATAGGAATAAGTTGTGTAGTCAAATTAATGCTCATTTAGGCTTCAGGAGGTCAACCTGAACTAAATACATGTTGAAATGTGTGTATAAGTCCTTTGGTTTAGGCGTGACACTCAATTTGAGTTTTTATTGCTTTAAATGCATTTTCAGGCCGAGTAGAGCACGTTTCTGAGTTTGAATGTATCTTCATAGGAATGAGTTGTGTGATCAAATTAATGCTCATTTAGGCTTCAGAATGTCAACCTGAACTAAATACATGTTGAAATGTGTGCATAAGTCCTTTGGTTTAGGCGTGACACTCATTTTGAGTTTTTATTGCTTTAAATGCACTTTCAGGCCTAGTTGAGCACGTTTTGTGACTTTTAATGTACCTTCATAGGAATGAGTTGTGTAGTCAAATTATACTCATTTAGGCTTCAGGAGGTCAACCTGAACTAAATACATGTTGAAATGTGTGCATAAGTCCTTTGGTTTAGGCGTGACACTCATTTTCAGTTGTTATTGCTTTAAATGCACTTTCAGTCCGAGTTGAGCCCGTTTTTTTACTTTGAATGTTCCTTCATAGGAATGAGTTGTGTAGTCAAATTAATGCTCATTTAGGCTTCAGAAGGTCAACCTGAACTAAATACATGTTGAAATGTGTGCATAAGGCCTTTGGTTTAGGCGTGACACTCATTTTGAGTTTTTATTGCTTTAAATGCATTTTCAGGCCGAGTAGAGCACGTTTTTTTACTTTGAATGTATCTTCATAGGAATGAGTTGTGTAGTCAAATAAATGCTCATTTAGGCTTCAGGAGGTCAACCTGAACTAAATACATGTTGAAATGTGTGCATAAGTCCTTTGGTTTTGGCGTGACACTCATTTTCAGTTTTTATTGCTTTAAATGCACTTTCAGTCCGAGTTGAGCCCGTTTTTTTACTTTGAATGTATCTTCATAGGAATAAGTTGTGTAGTCAAATTAATGGTGATTTAGGCTTCAGGAGGTCAACCTGAACTAAATACATGTTGAAATGTGTGCATAAGTCCTTTGGTTTAGGCGTGACACTCATTTTCAGTTTTTATTGCTTTAAATGCACTTTCAGTCCGAGTTGAGCCGTTTTTTTACTTTGAATGTATCTTCATAGGAATAAGTTGTGTAGTCAAATTAATGGTGATTTAGGCTTCAGGAGGTCAACCTGAACTAAATAAATGTTGAAATGTGTGCATAAGTCCTTTGGTTTAGGTGTGACACTCATTTTGAGTTTTTATTGCTTTAAATGCACTTTCAGGCCTAGTTGAGCACGTTTTGTGACTTTGAATGTACCTTCATAGGAATGAGTTGTGTAGTCAAATTAATGCTCATTTAGGCTTCAGGAGGTCAACCTGAACTAAATACATGTTGAAATGTGTGCATAAGTCCTTTGGTTTAGGCGTGACACTCATTTTCAGTTTTTATTGCTTTAAATGCACTTTCAGTCCGAATTGAGCCCGTTTTTTTACTTTGAATGTTCCTTCATAGGAATAAGTTGTGTAGTCAAATTAATGCTCATTTAGGCTTCAGGAGGTCAACCTGAACTAAATACATGTTGAAATGTGTGTATAAGTCCTTTGGTTTAGGCGTGACACTCAATTTGAGTTTTTATTGCTTTAAATGCATTTTCAGGCCGAGTAGAGCACGTTTCTGAGTTTGAATGTATCTTCATAGGAATGAGTTGTGTGATCAAATTAATGCTCATTTAGGCTTCAGAATGTCAACCTGAACTAAATACATGTTGAAATGTGTGCATAAGTCCTTTGGTTTAGGCGTGACACTCATTTTGAGTTTTTATTGCTTTAAATGCACTTTCAGGCCTAGTTGAGCACGTTTTGTGACTTTTAATGTACCTTCATAGGAATGAGTTGTGTAGTCAAATTATACTCATTTAGGCTTCAGGAGGTCAACCTGAACTAAATACATGTTGAAATGTGTGCATAAGTCCTTTGGTTTAGGCGTGACACTCATTTTCAGTTGTTATTGCTTTAAATGCACTTTCAGTCCGAGTTGAGCCCGTTTTTTTACTTTGAATGTTCCTTCATAGGAATGAGTTGTGTAGTCAAATTAATGCTCATTTAGGCTTCAGAAGGTCAACCTGAACTAAATACATGTTGAAATGTGTGCGTAAGGCCTTTGGTTTAGGCGCGACACTCATTTTGAGTTTTTATTGCTTTAAATGCATTTTCAGGCCGAGTAGAGCACGTTTTTTTACTTTGAATGTATCTTCATAGGAATAAGTTGTGTAGTCAAATTAATGCTCATTTAGGCTTCAGGAGGTCAACCTGAACTAAATACATGTTGAAATGTGTGCATAAGTCCTTTGGTTTAGGCGTGACACACATTTTCAGTTTTTATTGCTTTAAATGCACTTTCAGTCCGAGTTGAGCACGTTTTGTGACTTTGAATGTACCTTCATAGGAATGAGTTGTGTAGTCAAATAAATGCTCATTTAGGCTTCAGGAGGTCAACCTGAACTAAATACATGTTGAAATGTGTGCATAAGTCCTTTGGTTTTGGCGTGACACTCATTTTCAGTTTTTTTTGCCTTAAATGCATTTTCAGGCGGAGTAGAGCACGTTTCTGAGTTTGAATGTGTCTTCATAGGAATGAGTTGTGTGATCAAATTAATGGTGATTTAGGCTTCAGGAGGTCAACCTGAACTAAATACATGTTGAAATGTGTGCATAAGTCCTTTGGTTTAGGCGTGACACTCATTTTGAGTTTTTATTGCTTTAAATGCACTTTCAGGCCTAGTTGAGCACGTTTTGTGACTTTGAATGTACCTTCATAGGAATGAGTTGTGTAGTCAAATAAATGCTCATTTAGGCTTCAGGAGGTCAACCTGAACAAAATACATGTTGAAATGTGTGCATAAATCCTTTGGTTTAGGTGTGACACTCATTTTGAGTTTTTATTGCTTTAAATGCACTTTCAGGCCTAGTTGAGCACGTTTTTTTACTTTGAATGTATCTTCATAGGAATAAGTTGTGTAGTCAAATTAATGGTGATTTAGGTTTCAAGAGGTCAACCTGAACTAAATACATGTTGAAATGTGTGCATAAGTCCTTTGGTTTAGGCGTGACACTCATTTTCAGTTGTTATTGCTTTAAATGCACTTTCAGTCCGAGTTGAGCCCGTTTTTTTACTTTGAATGTATCTTCATAGGATTAAGTTGTGTAGTCAAATTAATGGTGATTTAGGCTTCAGGAGGTCAACCTGAACTAAATACATGTTGAAATGTGTGCATAAGTCCTTTGGTTTAGGCGTGACACTCATTTTCAGTTTTTATTGCTTTAAATGCATTTTCAGTCCGAGTAGAGCACGTTTTTTTACTTTGAATGTATCTTCATAGGAATAAGTTGTGTAGTCAAATTAATGCTCATTTAGGCTTCAGGAGGTCAACCTGAACTAAATACATGTTGAAATGTGTGCATAAGTCCTTTGGTTTAGGCGTGACACACATTTTCAGTTTTTATTGCTTTAAATGCACTTTCAGTCCGAGTTGAGCACGTTTTGTGACTTTGAATGTACCTTCATAGGAATGAGTTGTGTAGTCAAATAAATGCTCATTTAGGCTTCAGGAGGTCAACCTGAACTAAATACATGTTGAAATGTGTGCATAAGTCCTTTGGTTTTGGCGTGACACTCATTTTCAGTTTTTTTTGCCTTAAATGCATTTTCAGGCGGAGTAGAGCACGTTTCTGAGTTTGAATGTGTCTTCATAGGAATGAGTTGTGTGATCAAATTAATGGTGATTTAGGCTTCAGGAGGTCAACCTGAACTAAATACATGTTGAAATGTGTGCATAAGTCCTTTGGTTTAGGCGTGACACTCATTTTGAGTTTTTATTGCTTTAAATGCACTTTCAGGCCTAGTTGAGCACGTTTTGTGACTTTGAATGTACCTTCATAGGAATGAGTTGTGTAGTCAAATAAATGCTCATTTAGGCTTCAGGAGGTCAACCTGAACAAAATACATGTTGAAATGTGTGCATAAATCCTTTGGTTTAGGTGTGACACTCATTTTGAGTTTTTATTGCTTTAAATGCACTTTCAGGCCTAGTTGAGCACGTTTTTTTACTTTGAATGTATCTTCATAGGAATAAGTTGTGTAGTCAAATTAATGGTGATTTAGGTTTCAAGAGGTCAACCTGAACTAAATAAATGTTGAAATGTGTGCATAAGTCCTTTGGTTTAGGCGTGACACTCATTTTCAGTTTTTATTGCTTTAAATGCATTTTCAGGCGGAGTAGAGCACGTTTCTGAGTTTGAATGTGTCTTCATAGGAATGAGTTGTGTGATCAAATTAATGGTGATTTAGGCTTCAGGAGGTCAACCTGAACTAAATACATGTTGAAATGTGTGCATAAGTCCTTTGGTTTAGGCGTGACACTCATTTTGAGTTTTTATTGCTTTAAATGCACTTTCAGGCCTGGTTGAGCACGTTTTGTGACTTTGAATGTACCTTCATAGGAATGAGTTGTGTAGTCAAATAAATGCTCATTTAGGCTTCAGGAGGTCAACCTGAACAAATTACATGTTGAAATGTGTGCATAAATCCTTTGGTTTAGGTGTGACACTCATTTTGAGTTTTTATTGCTTTAAATGCACTTTCAGGCCTAGTTGAGCACGTTTTGTGACTTTGAATGTACCTTCATAGGAATGAGTTGTGTAGTCAAATTAATGGTGATTTAGGCTTCAGGAGGTCAACCTGAACTAAATACATGTTGAAATGTGTGCATAAGTCCTTTGGTTTAGGCGTGACACTCATTTTCAGTTTTTATTGCTTTAAATGCACTTTCAGTCCGAGTTGAGCCGTTTTTTTACTTTGAATGTATCTTCATAGGAATAAGTTGTGTAGTCAAATTAATGTTGATTTAGGCTTCAGGAGGTCAACCTGAACTAAATACATGTTGAAATGTGTGCATAAGTCCTTTGGTTTAGGCGTGACACTCATTTTCAGTTTTTATTGCTTTAAATGCACTTTCAGTCCAAGTTGAGGCGTTTTTTTACTTTGAATGTATCTTCATAGGAATAAGTTGTGTAGTCAAATTAATGGTGATTTAGGTTTCAGGAGGTCAACCTGAACTAAATAAATGTTGAAATGTGTGCATAAGTCCTTTGGTTTAGGCGTGACACTCATTTTCAGTTTTTATTGCTTTAAATGCACTTTCAGTCCGAGTTGAGCCCGTTTTTTTACTTTGAATGTATCTTCATAGGATTAAGTTGTGTAGTCAAATTAATGGTGATTTAGGCTTCAGGAGGTCAACCTGAACTAAATACATGTTGAAATGTGTGCATAAGTCCTTTGGTTTAGGCGTGACACTCATTTTGAGTTTTTATTGCTTTAAATGCACTTTCAGGCCTAGTTGAGCACGTTTTGTGACTTTGAATGTACCTTCATAGGAATGAGTTGTGTAGTCAAATTAATGATCATTTAGGCTTCAGGAGGTCAACCTGAACTACATACATGTTGAAATGTGTGCATAAGTCCTTTGGTTCAGGCGTGACACTCATTTTCAGTTTTTATTGCTTTAAATGCACTTTCAGTCCGAGTTGAGCCCGTTTTTTTACTTTGAATGTATCTTCATAGGAATAAGTTGTGTAGTCAAATAAATGCTCATTTAGGCTTCAGGAGGTCAACCTGAACTAAATACATGTTGAAATGTGTGCATAAATCCTTTGGTTTAGGTGTGACACTCATTTTGAGTTTTTATTGCTTTAAATGCACTTTCAGGCCTAGTTGAGCACGTTTTGTGACTTTGAATGTACCTTCATAGGAATGAGTTGTGTAGTCAAATTAATGGTGATTTAGGCTTCAGGAGGTCAACCTGAACTAAATACATGTTGAAATGTGTGCATAAGTCCTTTGGTTTAGGCGTGACACTCATTTTCAGTTTTTATTGCTTTAAATGCACTTTCAGTCCGAGTTGAGCCGTTTTTTTACTTTGAATGTATCTTCATAGGAATAAGTTGTGTAGTCAAATTAATGTTGATTTAGGCTTCAGGAGGTCAACCTGAACTAAATACATGTTGAAATGTGTGCATAAGTCCTTTGGTTTAGGCGTGACACTCATTTTCAGTTTTTATTGCTTTAAATGCACTTTCAGTCCAAGTTGAGCCCGTTTTTTTACTTTGAATGTATCTTCATAGGAATAAGTTGTGTAGTCAAATTAATGCTCATTTAGGCTTCAGAATGTCAACCTGAACTAAATACATGTTGAAATGTGTGCATAAGTCCTTTGGTTTAGGCGTGACACTCATTTTGAGTTTTTATTGCTTTAAATGCACTTTCAGGCCTAGTTGAGCACGTTTTGTGACTTTGAATGTACCTTCATAGGAATGAGTTGTGTAGTCAAATTAATGCTCATTTAGGCTTCAGGAGGTCAACCTGAACTAAATACATGTTGAAATGTGTGCATAAGTCCTTTGGTTTAGGCGTGACACTCATTTTGAGTTTTTATTGCTTTAAATGCACTTTCAGGCCTAGTTGAGCACGTTTTGTGACTTTGAATGTACCTTCATAGGAATGAGTTGTGTAGTCAAATTAATGATCATTTAGGCTTCAGGAGGTCAACCTGAACTACATACATGTTGAAATGTGTGCATAAGTCCTTTGGTTCAGGCGTGACACTCATTTTCAGTTTTTATTGCTTTAAATGCACTTTCAGTCCGAGTTGAGCCCGTTTTTTTACTTTGAATGTATCTTCATAGGAATAAGTTGTGTAGTCAAATTAATGCTCATTTAGGCTTCAGAATATCAACCTGAACTAAATACATGTTGAAATGTGTGCATGAGTCCTTTGGTTTAGGCGTGACACTCATTTTGAGTTTTTATTGCTTTAAATGCACTTTCAGGCCTAGTTGAGCACGTTTTGTGACTTTGAATGTACCTTCATAGGAATGAGTTGTGTAGTCAAATTAATGCTCATTTAGGCTTCAGAATGTCAACCTGAACTAAATACATGTTGAAATGTGTGCATAAGTCCTTTGGTTTAGGCGTGACACTCATTTTCAGTTTTTATTGCTTTAAATGCACTTTCAGTCCGAATTGAGCCCGTTTTTTTACTTTGAATGTTCCTTCATAGGAATAAGTTGTGTAGTCAAATTAATGCTCATTTAGGCTTCAGGAGGTCAACCTGAACTAAATACATGTTGAAATGTGTGTATAAGTCCTTTGGTTTAGGCGTGACACTCAATTTGAGTTTTTATTGCTTTAAATGCATTTTCAGGCCGAGTAGAGCACGTTTCTGAGTTTGAATGTATCTTCATAGGAATGAGTTGTGTGATCAAATTAATGCTCATTTAGGCTTCAGAATTTCAACCTGAACTAAATACATGTTGAAATGTGTGCATAAGTCCTTTGGTTTAGGCGTGACACTCATTTTGAGTTTTTATTGCTTTAAATGCACTTTCAGGCCTAGTTGAGCACGTTTTGTGACTTTTAATGTACCTTCATAGGAATGAGTTGTGTAGTCAAATTATACTCATTTAGGCTTCAGGAGGTCAACCTGAACTAAATACATGTTGAAATGTGTGCATAAGTCCTTTGGTTTAGGCGTGACACTCATTTTCAGTTTTTATTGCTTTAAATGCACTTTCAGTCCGAGTTGAGCCCGTTTTTTTACTTTGAATGTTCCTTCATAGGAATGAGTTGTGTAGTCAAATTAATGCTCATTTAGGCTTCAGAAGGTCAACCTGAACTAAATACATGTTGAAATGTGTGCATAAGGCCTTTGGTTTAGGCGTGACACTCATTTTGAGTTTTTATTGCTTTAAATGCATTTTCAGGCCGAGTAGAGCACGTTTTTTTACTTTGAATGTATCTTCATAGGAATGAGTTGTGTAGTCAAATAAATGCTCATTTAGGCTTCAGGAGGTCAACCTGAACTAAATACATGTTGAAATGTGTGCATAAGTCCTTTGGTTTTGGCGTGACACTCATTTTCAGTTTTTATTGCTTTAAATGCACTTTCAGTCCGAGTTGAGCCCGTTTTTTTACTTTGAATGTATCTTCATAGGAATAAGTTGTGTAGTCAAATTAATGGTGATTTAGGCTTCAGGAGGTCAACCTGAACTAAATACATGTTGAAATGTGTGCATAAGTCCTTTGGTTTAGGCGTGACACTCATTTTCAGTTTTTATTGCTTTAAATGCACTTTCAGTCCGAGTTGAGCCGTTTTTTTACTTTGAATGTATCTTCATAGGAATAAGTTGTGTAGTCAAATTAATGGTGATTTAGGCTTCAGGAGGTCAACCTGAACTAAATAAATGTTGAAATGTGTGCATAAGTCCTTTGGTTTAGGTGTGACACTCATTTTGAGTTTTTATTGCTTTAAATGCACTTTCAGGCCTAGTTGAGCACGTTTTGTGACTTTGAATGTACCTTCATAGGAATGAGTTGTGTAGTCAAATTAATGCTCATTTAGGCTTCAGGAGGTCAACCTGAACTAAATACATGTTGAAATGTGTGCATAAGTCCTTTGGTTTAGGCGTGACACTCATTTTCAGTTTTTATTGCTTTAAATGCACTTTCAGTCCGAATTGAGCCCGTTTTTTTACTTTGAATGTTCCTTCATAGGAATAAGTTGTGTAGTCAAATTAATGCTCATTTAGGCTTCAGGAGGTCAACCTGAACTAAATACATGTTGAAATGTGTGTATAAGTCCTTTGGTTTAGGCGTGACACTCAATTTGAGTTTTTATTGCTTTAAATGCATTTTCAGGCCGAGTAGAGCACGTTTCTGAGTTTGAATGTATCTTCATAGGAATGAGTTGTGTGATCAAATTAATGCTCATTTAGGCTTCAGAATGTCAACCTGAACTAAATACATGTTGAAATGTGTGCATAAGTCCTTTGGTTTAGGCGTGACACTCATTTTGAGTTTTTATTGCTTTAAATGCACTTTCAGGCCTAGTTGAGCACGTTTTGTGACTTTTAATGTACCTTCATAGGAATGAGTTGTGTAGTCAAATTATACTCATTTAGGCTTCAGGAGGTCAACCTGAACTAAATACATGTTGAAATGTGTGCATAAGTCCTTTGGTTTAGGCGTGACACTCATTTTCAGTTGTTATTGCTTTAAATGCACTTTCAGTCCGAGTTGAGCCCGTTTTTTTACTTTGAATGTTCCTTCATAGGAATGAGTTGTGTAGTCAAATTAATGCTCATTTAGGCTTCAGAAGGTCAACCTGAACTAAATACATGTTGAAATGTGTGCGTAAGGCCTTTGGTTTAGGCGCGACACTCATTTTGAGTTTTTATTGCTTTAAATGCATTTTCAGGCCGAGTAGAGCACGTTTTTTTACTTTGAATGTATCTTCATAGGAATAAGTTGTGTAGTCAAATTAATGCTCATTTAGGCTTCAGGAGGTCAACCTGAACTAAATACATGTTGAAATGTGTGCATAAGTCCTTTGGTTTAGGCGTGACACACATTTTCAGTTTTTATTGCTTTAAATGCACTTTCAGTCCGAGTTGAGCACGTTTTGTGACTTTGAATGTACCTTCATAGGAATGAGTTGTGTAGTCAAATAAATGCTCATTTAGGCTTCAGGAGGTCAACCTGAACTAAATACATGTTGAAATGTGTGCATAAGTCCTTTGGTTTTGGCGTGACACTCATTTTCAGTTTTTTTTGCCTTAAATGCATTTTCAGGCGGAGTAGAGCACGTTTCTGAGTTTGAATGTGTCTTCATAGGAATGAGTTGTGTGATCAAATTAATGGTGATTTAGGCTTCAGGAGGTCAACCTGAACTAAATACATGTTGAAATGTGTGCATAAGTCCTTTGGTTTAGGCGTGACACTCATTTTGAGTTTTTATTGCTTTAAATGCACTTTCAGGCCTAGTTGAGCACGTTTTGTGACTTTGAATGTACCTTCATAGGAATGAGTTGTGTAGTCAAATAAATGCTCATTTAGGCTTCAGGAGGTCAACCTGAACAAAATACATGTTGAAATGTGTGCATAAATCCTTTGGTTTAGGTGTGACACTCATTTTGAGTTTTTATTGCTTTAAATGCACTTTCAGGCCTAGTTGAGCACGTTTTTTTACTTTGAATGTATCTTCATAGGAATAAGTTGTGTAGTCAAATTAATGGTGATTTAGGTTTCAAGAGGTCAACCTGAACTAAATACATGTTGAAATGTGTGCATAAGTCCTTTGGTTTAGGCGTGACACTCATTTTCAGTTGTTATTGCTTTAAATGCACTTTCAGTCCGAGTTGAGCCCGTTTTTTTACTTTGAATGTATCTTCATAGGATTAAGTTGTGTAGTCAAATTAATGGTGATTTAGGCTTCAGGAGGTCAACCTGAACTAAATACATGTTGAAATGTGTGCATAAGTCCTTTGGTTTAGGCGTGACACTCATTTTCAGTTTTTATTGCTTTAAATGCATTTTCAGTCCGAGTAGAGCACGTTTTTTTACTTTGAATGTATCTTCATAGGAATAAGTTGTGTAGTCAAATTAATGCTCATTTAGGCTTCAGGAGGTCAACCTGAACTAAATACATGTTGAAATGTGTGCATAAGTCCTTTGGTTTAGGCGTGACACACATTTTCAGTTTTTATTGCTTTAAATGCACTTTCAGTCCGAGTTGAGCACGTTTTGTGACTTTGAATGTACCTTCATAGGAATGAGTTGTGTAGTCAAATAAATGCTCATTTAGGCTTCAGGAGGTCAACCTGAACTAAATACATGTTGAAATGTGTGCATAAGTCCTTTGGTTTTGGCGTGACACTCATTTTCAGTTTTTTTTGCCTTAAATGCATTTTCAGGCGGAGTAGAGCACGTTTCTGAGTTTGAATGTGTCTTCATAGGAATGAGTTGTGTGATCAAATTAATGGTGATTTAGGCTTCAGGAGGTCAACCTGAACTAAATACATGTTGAAATGTGTGCATAAGTCCTTTGGTTTAGGCGTGACACTCATTTTGAGTTTTTATTGCTTTAAATGCACTTTCAGGCCTAGTTGAGCACGTTTTGTGACTTTGAATGTACCTTCATAGGAATGAGTTGTGTAGTCAAATAAATGCTCATTTAGGCTTCAGGAGGTCAACCTGAACAAAATACATGTTGAAATGTGTGCATAAATCCTTTGGTTTAGGTGTGACACTCATTTTGAGTTTTTATTGCTTTAAATGCACTTTCAGGCCTAGTTGAGCACGTTTTTTTACTTTGAATGTATCTTCATAGGAATAAGTTGTGTAGTCAAATTAATGGTGATTTAGGTTTCAAGAGGTCAACCTGAACTAAATAAATGTTGAAATGTGTGCATAAGTCCTTTGGTTTAGGCGTGACACTCATTTTCAGTTTTTATTGCTTTAAATGCATTTTCAGGCGGAGTAGAGCACGTTTCTGAGTTTGAATGTGTCTTCATAGGAATGAGTTGTGTGATCAAATTAATGGTGATTTAGGCTTCAGGAGGTCAACCTGAACTAAATACATGTTGAAATGTGTGCATAAGTCCTTTGGTTTAGGCGTGACACTCATTTTGAGTTTTTATTGCTTTAAATGCACTTTCAGGCCTAGTTGAGCACGTTTTGTGACTTTGAATGTACCTTCATAGGAATGAGTTGTGTAGTCAAATAAATGCTCATTTAGGCTTCAGGAGGTCAACCTGAACAAATTACATGTTGAAATGTGTGCATAAATCCTTTGGTTTAGGTGTGACACTCATTTTGAGTTTTTATTGCTTTAAATGCACTTTCAGGCCTAGTTGAGCACGTTTTGTGACTTTGAATGTACCTTCATAGGAATGAGTTGTGTAGTCAAATTAATGGTGATTTAGGCTTCAGGAGGTCAACCTGAACTAAATACATGTTGAAATGTGTGCATAAGTCCTTTGGTTTAGGCGTGACACTCATTTTCAGTTTTTATTGCTTTAAATGCACTTTCAGTCCGAGTTGAGCCGTTTTTTTACTTTGAATGTATCTTCATAGGAATAAGTTGTGTAGTCAAATTAATGTTGATTTAGGCTTCAGGAGGTCAACCTGAACTAAATACATGTTGAAATGTGTGCATAAGTCCTTTGGTTTAGGCGTGACACTCATTTTCAGTTTTTATTGCTTTAAATGCACTTTCAGTCCAAGTTGAGGCGTTTTTTTACTTTGAATGTATCTTCATAGGAATAAGTTGTGTAGTCAAATTAATGGTGATTTAGGTTTCAGGAGGTCAACCTGAACTAAATAAATGTTGAAATGTGTGCATAAGTCCTTTGGTTTAGGCGTGACACTCATTTTCAGTTTTTATTGCTTTAAATGCACTTTCAGTCCGAGTTGAGCCCGTTTTTTTACTTTGAATGTATCTTCATAGGATTAAGTTGTGTAGTCAAATTAATGGTGATTTAGGCTTCAGGAGGTCAACCTGAACTAAATACATGTTGAAATGTGTGCATAAGTCCTTTGGTTTAGGCGTGACACTCATTTTGAGTTTTTATTGCTTTAAATGCACTTTCAGGCCTAGTTGAGCACGTTTTGTGACTTTGAATGTACCTTCATAGGAATGAGTTGTGTAGTCAAATTAATGATCATTTAGGCTTCAGGAGGTCAACCTGAACTACATACATGTTGAAATGTGTGCATAAGTCCTTTGGTTCAGGCGTGACACTCATTTTCAGTTTTTATTGCTTTAAATGCACTTTCAGTCCGAGTTGAGCCCGTTTTTTTACTTTGAATGTATCTTCATAGGAATAAGTTGTGTAGTCAAATAAATGCTCATTTAGGCTTCAGGAGGTCAACCTGAACTAAATACATGTTGAAATGTGTGCATAAATCCTTTGGTTTAGGTGTGACACTCATTTTGAGTTTTTATTGCTTTAAATGCACTTTCAGGCCTAGTTGAGCACGTTTTGTGACTTTGAATGTACCTTCATAGGAATGAGTTGTGTAGTCAAATTAATGGTGATTTAGGCTTCAGGAGGTCAACCTGAACTAAATACATGTTGAAATGTGTGCATAAGTCCTTTGGTTTAGGCGTGACACTCATTTTCAGTTTTTATTGCTTTAAATGCACTTTCAGTCCGAGTTGAGCCGTTTTTTTACTTTGAATGTATCTTCATAGGAATAAGTTGTGTAGTCAAATTAATGTTGATTTAGGCTTCAGGAGGTCAACCTGAACTAAATACATGTTGAAATGTGTGCATAAGTCCTTTGGTTTAGGCGTGACACTCATTTTCAGTTTTTATTGCTTTAAATGCACTTTCAGTCCAAGTTGAGCCCGTTTTTTTACTTTGAATGTATCTTCATAGGAATAAGTTGTGTAGTCAAATTAATGCTCATTTAGGCTTCAGAATGTCAACCTGAACTAAATACATGTTGAAATGTGTGCATAAGTCCTTTGGTTTAGGCGTGACACTCATTTTGAGTTTTTATTGCTTTAAATGCACTTTCAGGCCTAGTTGAGCACGTTTTGTGACTTTGAATGTACCTTCATAGGAATGAGTTGTGTAGTCAAATTAATGCTCATTTAGGCTTCAGGAGGTCAACCTGAACTAAATACATGTTGAAATGTGTGCATAAGTCCTTTGGTTTAGGCGTGACACTCATTTTGAGTTTTTATTGCTTTAAATGCACTTTCAGGCCTAGTTGAGCACGTTTTGTGACTTTGAATGTACCTTCATAGGAATGAGTTGTGTAGTCAAATTAATGATCATTTAGGCTTCAGGAGGTCAACCTGAACTACATACATGTTGAAATGTGTGCATAAGTCCTTTGGTTCAGGCGTGACACTCATTTTCAGTTTTTATTGCTTTAAATGCACTTTCAGTCCGAGTTGAGCCCGTTTTTTTACTTTGAATGTATCTTCATAGGAATAAGTTGTGTAGTCAAATTAATGCTCATTTAGGCTTCAGAATATCAACCTGAACTAAATACATGTTGAAATGTGTGCATGAGTCCTTTGGTTTAGGCGTGACACTCATTTTGAGTTTTTATTGCTTTAAATGCACTTTCAGGCCTAGTTGAGCACGTTTTGTGACTTTGAATGTACCTTCATAGGAATGAGTTGTGTAGTCAAATTAATGCCCATTTAGGCTTCAGAATGTCAACCTGAACTAAATACATGTTGAAATGTGTGCATAAGTCCTTTGGTTTAGGCGTGACACTCATTTTCAGTTTTTATTGCTTTAAATGCACTTTCAGTCCGAATTGAGCCCGTTTTTTTACTTTGAATGTTCCTTCATAGGAATAAGTTGTGTAGTCAAATTAATGCTCATTTAGGCTTCAGGAGGTCAACCTGAACTAAATACATGTTGAAATGTGTGTATAAGTCCTTTGGTTTAGGCGTGACACTCAATTTGAGTTTTTATTGCTTTAAATGCATTTTCAGGCCGAGTAGAGCACGTTTCTGAGTTTGAATGTATCTTCATAGGAATGAGTTGTGTGATCAAATTAATGCTCATTTAGGCTTCAGAATTTCAACCTGAACTAAATACATGTTGAAATGTGTGCATAAGTCCTTTGGTTTAGGCGTGACACTCATTTTGAGTTTTTATTGCTTTAAATGCACTTTCAGGCCTAGTTGAGCACGTTTTGTGACTTTTAATGTACCTTCATAGGAATGAGTTGTGTAGTCAAATTATACTCATTTAGGCTTCAGGAGGTCAACCTGAACTAAATACATGTTGAAATGTGTGCATAAGTCCTTTGGTTTAGGCGTGACACTCATTTTCAGTTTTTATTGCTTTAAATGCACTTTCAGTCCGAGTTGAGCCCGTTTTTTTACTTTGAATGTATCTTCATAGGAATAAGTTGTGTAGTCAAATTAATGGTGATTTAGGCTTCAGGAGGTCAACCTGAACTAAATACATGTTGAAATGTGTGCATAAGTCCTTTGGTTTAGGCGTGACACTCATTTTGAGTTTTTATTGCTTTAAATGCACTTTCAGGCCTAGTTGAGCACGTTTTGTGACTTTGAATGTACCTTCATAGGAATGAGTTGTGTAGTCAAATTAATGATCATTTAGGCTTCAGGAGGTCAACCTGAACTACATACATGTTGAAATGTGTGCATAAGTCCTTTGGTTCAGGCGTGACACTCATTTTGAGTTTTTATTGCTTTAAATGCACTTTCAGGCCTAGTTGAGCACGTTTTGTGACTTTGAATGTACCTTCATAGGAATGAGTTGTGTAGTCAAATTAATGGTGATTTAGGCTTCAGGAGGTCAACCTGAACTAAATACATGTTGAAATGTGTGCATAAGTCCTTTGGTTTAGGCGTGACACTCATTTTCAGTTTTTATTGCTTTAAATGCACTTTCAGTCCGAGTTGAGCCGTTTTTTTACTTTGAATGTATCTTCATAGGAATAAGTTGTGTAGTCAAATTAATGTTGATTTAGGCTTCAGGAGGTCAACCTGAACTAAATACATGTTGAAATGTGTGCATAAGTCCTTTGGTTTAGGCGTGACACTCATTTTTGAGTTTTTTTATTGCTTTAAATGCACTTTCAGGCCTAGTTGAGCACGTTTTGTGACTTTGAATGTACCTTCATAGGAATGAGTTGTGTTGTCAAATTAATGCTCATTTAGGCTTCAGGAGGTCAACCTGAACTAAATAAATGTTGAAATGTGTGCATAAGTCATTTGGTCTAGGCGTGACACTCATTATGAACCATTGATGAAATAAGTTTTATTTTTAAAAAAGCCAAAAAATGTGAAAGGGACGAAATTACAAATGTCCTGTGTGTTTCACATAGAGTACATACAGGCCAGCGATCCCGCTCCCTCTCTTTCTCTGTGACACACACGCTTCCGAGCGCGCCAGCACGCAGCAAGCACACACACAAACGCACGCACACACACTCACACAAACGTACGCACAGACCAGCACGTATCGTAAACAACACACCAACGATGATTTAGATCAAAGAAACACTCACACATGTATGGGCACACGATCACGCGCGCGCAAACACACACACAAACTCATGAGAGGCACACACATCCGCACACGCTACGCATGTAAACAACATTTGGACACTGATTGAAGATCAAAGACTAACCCACGTGGAAGACTGAAAGATGCACAGCCAATCACCTAGGCTTTGCATCTTATCACCTCCCCCTGCTCTCACACCACGTGGGCTAGATCCACTCGGGCTGTCATTGGTGGACGTCGTCGGTGTCAGAACAAATCAAGTGCAAGCAAAAGTTAAAACCTCTGAGTAATTCGTCATTTTTATCCGAATACAGTACTTTTTTGGGGGGGGGTGCGCACAACACACACACGCACGCACCCACACAAACACACACAAACACACGCACACACTTACACACTCTCACACACGCACGCACACATACACTAGCAGGCATCGGAAACAACACTTTAGACGTTGAAATGTGTGCAGACGTCCTTTGGTTTAGGCATGACACTCAATTTTAGTTTTTATTGATTCAAATGCATTTTCAGACAGAGCAGGGCACTTGCTGACTTTGAATGTATCTTCATGGGAATGAGTTGTGTGATCAAATTAATGCTCATTTAGGCTTCAGGAGGTCAACCTAAACTAAATACATGTTGAAATGTGTGCATAAGTCCTTTGATTTAGGCGTGAAACTCATTTTGAGTTTTTATTGCTTTAAATGCACTTTCAGGCCTACTTGAGCACGTTTTGTGACTTTTAATGTTCCTTCATAGGAATAAGTTGTGTAGTCAAATTAATGCTCATTTAGGCTTCAGGAGGTCAACCTGAACTAAATACATGTTGAAATGTGTGTATAAGTCCTTTGGTTTAGGCGTGACACTCATTTTCAGTTTTTATTGCTTTAAATGCACTTTCAGTCCGAATTGAGCCCGTTTTTTTACTTTGAATGTTCCTTCATAGGAATAAGTTGTGTAGTCAAATTAATGCTCATTTAGGCTTCAGGAGGTCAACCTGAACTAAATACATGTTGAAATGTGTGTATAAGTCCTTTGGTTTAGGCGTGACACTCAATTTGAGTTTTTATTGCTTTAAATGCATTTTCAGGCCGAGTAGAGCACGTTTCTGAGTTTGAATGTATCTTCATAGGAATGAGTTGTGTGATCAAATTAATGCTCATTTAGGCTTCAGAATGTCAACCTGAACTAAATACATGTTGAAATGTGTGCATAAGTCCTTTGGTTTAGGCGTGACACTCATTTTGAGTTTTTATTGCTTTAAATGCACTTTCAGGCCTAGTTGAGCACGTTTTGTGACTTTTAATGTACCTTCATAGGAATGAGTTGTGTAGTCAAATTATACTCATTTAGGCTTCAGGAGGTCAACCTGAACTAAATACATGTTGAAATGTGTGCATAAGTCCTTTGGTTTAGGCGTGACACTCATTTTCAGTTGTTATTGCTTTAAATGCACTTTCAGTCCGAGTTGAGCCCGTTTTTTTACTTTGAATGTTCCTTCATAGGAATGAGTTGTGTAGTCAAATTAATGCTCATTTAGGCTTCAGAAGGTCAACCTGAACTAAATACATGTTGAAATGTGTGCATAAGGCCTTTGGTTTAGGCGTGACACTCATTTTGAGTTTTTATTGCTTTAAATGCATTTTCAGGCCGAGTAGAGCACGTTTTTTTACTTTGAATGTATCTTCATAGGAATGAGTTGTGTAGTCAAATAAATGCTCATTTAGGCTTCAGGAGGTCAACCTGAACTAAATACATGTTGAAATGTGTGCATAAGTCCTTTGGTTTTGGCGTGACACTCATTTTCAGTTTTTATTGCTTTAAATGCACTTTCAGTCCGAGTTGAGCCCGTTTTTTTACTTTGAATGTATCTTCATAGGAATAAGTTGTGTAGTCAAATTAATGGTGATTTAGGCTTCAGGAGGTCAACCTGAACTAAATACATGTTGAAATGTGTGCATAAGTCCTTTGGTTTAGGCGTGACACTCATTTTCAGTTTTTATTGCTTTAAATGCACTTTCAGTCCGAGTTGAGCCGTTTTTTTACTTTGAATGTATCTTCATAGGAATAAGTTGTGTAGTCAAATTAATGGTGATTTAGGCTTCAGGAGGTCAACCTGAACTAAATAAATGTTGAAATGTGTGCATAAGTCCTTTGGTTTAGGTGTGACACTCATTTTGAGTTTTTATTGCTTTAAATGCACTTTCAGGCCTAGTTGAGCACGTTTTGTGACTTTGAATGTACCTTCATAGGAATGAGTTGTGTAGTCAAATTAATGCTCATTTAGGCTTCAGGAGGTCAACCTGAACTAAATACATGTTGAAATGTGTGCATAAGTCCTTTGGTTTAGGCGTGACACTCATTTTCAGTTTTTATTGCTTTAAATGCACTTTCAGTCCGAATTGAGCCCGTTTTTTTACTTTGAATGTTCCTTCATAGGAATAAGTTGTGTAGTCAAATTAATGCTCATTTAGGCTTCAGGAGGCCAACCTGAACTAAATACATGTTGAAATGTGTGTATAAGTCCTTTGGTTTAGGCGTGACACTCAATTTGAGTTTTTATTGCTTTAAATGCATTTTCAGGCCGAGTAGAGCACGTTTCTGAGTTTGAATGTATCTTCATAGGAATGAGTTGTGTGATCAAATTAATGCTCATTTAGGCTTCAGAATGTCAACCTGAACTAAATACATGTTGAAATGTGTGCATAAGTCCTTTGGTTTAGGCGTGACACTCATTTTGAGTTTTTATTGCTTTAAATGCACTTTCAGGCCTAGTTGAGCACGTTTTGTGACTTTTAATGTACCTTCATAGGAATGAGTTGTGTAGTCAAATTATACTCATTTAGGCTTCAGGAGGTCAACCTGAACTAAATACATGTTGAAATGTGTGCATAAGTCCTTTGGTTTAGGCGTGACACTCATTTTCAGTTGTTATTGCTTTAAATGCACTTTCAGTCCGAGTTGAGCCCGTTTTTTTACTTTGAATGTTCCTTCATAGGAATGAGTTGTGTAGTCAAATTAATGCTCATTTAGGCTTCAGAAGGTCAACCTGAACTAAATACATGTTGAAATGTGTGCGTAAGGCCTTTGGTTTAGGCGCGACACTCATTTTGAGTTTTTATTGCTTTAAATGCATTTTCAGGCCGAGTAGAGCACGTTTTTTTACTTTGAATGTATCTTCATAGGAATAAGTTGTGTAGTCAAATTAATGCTCATTTAGGCTTCAGGAGGTCAACCTGAACTAAATACATGTTGAAATGTGTGCATAAGTCCTTTGGTTTAGGCGTGACACACATTTTCAGTTTTTATTGCTTTAAATGCACTTTCAGTCCGAGTTGAGCACGTTTTGTGACTTTGAATGTACCTTCATAGGAATGAGTTGTGTAGTCAAATAAATGCTCATTTAGGCTTCAGGAGGTCAACCTGAACTAAATACATGTTGAAATGTGTGCATAAGTCCTTTGGTTTTGGCGTGACACTCATTTTCAGTTTTTTTTGCCTTAAATGCATTTTCAGGCGGAGTAGAGCACGTTTCTGAGTTTGAATGTGTCTTCATAGGAATGAGTTGTGTGATCAAATTAATGGTGATTTAGGCTTCAGGAGGTCAACCTGAACTAAATACATGTTGAAATGTGTGCATAAGTCCTTTGGTTTAGGCGTGACACTCATTTTGAGTTTTTATTGCTTTAAATGCACTTTCAGGCCTAGTTGAGCACGTTTTGTGACTTTGAATGTACCTTCATAGGAATGAGTTGTGTAGTCAAATAAATGCTCATTTAGGCTTCAGGAGGTCAACCTGAACAAAATACATGTTGAAATGTGTGCATAAATCCTTTGGTTTAGGTGTGACACTCATTTTGAGTTTTTATTGCTTTAAATGCACTTTCAGGCCTAGTTGAGCACGTTTTTTTACTTTGAATGTATCTTCATAGGAATAAGTTGTGTAGTCAAATTAATGGTGATTTAGGTTTCAAGAGGTCAACCTGAACTAAATAAATGTTGAAATGTGTGCATAAGTCCTTTGGTTTAGGCGTGACACTCATTTTCAGTTTTTATTGCTTTAAATGCACTTTCAGTCCGAGTTGAGCCCGTTTTTTTACTTTGAATGTATCTTCATAGGATTAAGTTGTGTAGTCAAATTAATGGTGATTTAGGCTTCAGGAGGTCAACCTGAACTAAATACATGTTGAAATGTGTGCATAAGTCCTTTGGTTTAGGCGTGACACTCATTTTGAGTTTTTATTGCTTTAAATGCACTTTCAGTCCGAGTTGAGCCCGTTTTTTTACTTTGAATGTTCCTTCATAGGAATAAGTTGTGTAGTCAAATTAATGCTCATTTAGGCTTCAGGGGGTCAACCTGAACTAAATACATGTTGAAATGTGTGCATAAGTCCTTTGGTTTAGGCGTGACACTCATTTTCAGTTTTTATTGCTTTAAATGCACTTTCAGTTCGAGTTGAGCCCGTTTTTTTACTTTGAATGTATCTTCATAGGAATAAGTTGTGTAGTCAAATTAATGCTCATTTAGGCTTCAGAATGTCAACCTGAACTAAATACATGTTGAAATGTGTGCATAAGTCCTTTGGTTTAGGCGTGACACTCATTTTGAGTTTTTATTGCTTTAAATGCACTTTCAGGCCTAGTTGAGCACGTTTTGTGACTTTGAATGTACCTTCATAGGAATGAGTTGTGTAGTCAAATTAATGCTCATTTAGGCTTCAGGAGGTCAACCTGAACTAAATACATGTTGAAATGTGTGCATAAGTCCTTTGGTTTAGGCGTGACACTCATTTTGAGTTTTTATTGCTTTAAATGCACTTTCAGGCCTAGTTGAGCACGTTTTGTGACTTTGAATGTACCTTCATAGGAATGAGTTGTGTAGTCAAATTAATGATCATTTAGGCTTCAGGAGGTCAACCTGAACTACATACATGTTGAAATGTGTGCATAAGTCCTTTGGTTCAGGCGTGACACTCATTTTCAGTTTTTATTGCTTTAAATGCACTTTCAGTCCAAGTTGAGCCCGTTTTTTTACTTTGAATGTTCCTTCATAGGAATAAGTTGTGTAGTCAAATTAATGCTCATTTAGGCTTCAGGAGGTCAACCTGAACTAAATACATGTTGAAATGTGTGCATAAGTCCTTTGGTTTAGGCGTGACACTCATTTTCAGTTTTTATTGCTTTAAATGCACTTTCAGGCCTAGTTGAGCACGTTTTGTGACTTTGAATGTACCTTCATAGGAATGAGTTGTGTAGTCAAATTAATGCTCATTTAGGCTTCAGGAGGTCAACCTGAACTAAATACATGTTGAAATGTGTGCATAAGTCCTTTGGTTTAGGCGTGACACTCATTTTCAGTTTTTATTGCTTTAAATGCACTTTCAGTCCGAGTTGAGCCCGTTTTTTTACTTTGAATGTATCTTCATAGGAATAAGTTGTGTAGTCAAATTAATGCTCATTTAGGCTTCAGAATGTCAACCTGAACTAAATACATGTTGAAATGTGTGCATAAGTCCTTTGGTTTAGGCGTGACATTCATTTTGAGTTTTTATTGCTTTAAATGCACTTTCAGGCCTAGTTGAGCACGTTTTGTGACTTTGAATGTACCTTCATAGGAATGAGTTGTGTAGTCAAATTAATGATCATTTAGGCTTCAGGAGGTCAACCTGAACTACATACATGTTGAAATGTGTGCATAAGTCCTTTGGTTCAGGCGTGACACTCATTTTCAGTTTTTATTGCTTTAAATGCACTTTCAGTCCGAGTTGAGCCCGTTTTTTTACTTTGAATGTTCCTTCATAGGAATAAGTTGTGTAGTCAAATTAATGCTCATTTAGGCTTCAGGGGGTCAACCTGAACTAAATACATGTTGAAATGTGTGCATAAGTCCTTTGGTTTAGGCGTGACACTCATTTTCAGTTTTTATTGCTTTAAATGCACTCTCAGTCCGAGTTGAGCCCGTTTTTTTACTTTGAATGTATCTTCATAGGAATAAGTTGTGTAGTCAAATTAATGCTCATTTAGGCTTCAGAATGTCAACCTGAACTAAATACATGTTGAAATGTGTGCATAAGTCCTTTGGTTTAGGCGTGACACTCATTTTGAGTTTTTATTGCTTTAAATGCACTTTCAGGCCTAGTTGAGCACGTTTTGTGACTTTGAATGTACCTTCATAGGAATGAGTTGTGTAGTCAAATTAATGCTCATTTAGGCTTCAGAATGTCAACCTGAACTAAATACATGTTGAAATGTGTGCATAAGTCCTTTGGTTTAGGCGTGACACTCATTTTCAGTTTTTATTGCTTTAAATGCACTTTCAGTCCGAATTGAGCCGTTTTTTTTACTTTGAATGTTCCTTCATAGGAATAAGTTGTGTAGTCAAATTAATGCTCATTTAGGCTTCAGGAGGTCAACCTGAACTAAATACATGTTGAAATGTGTGTATAAGTCCTTTGGTTTAGGCGTGACACTCAATTTGAGTTTTTATTGCTTTAAATGCATTTTCAGGCCGAGTAGAGCACGTTTCTGAGTTTGAATGTATCTTCATAGGAATGAGTTGTGTGATCAAATTAATGCTCATTTAGGCTTCAGAATGTCAACCTGAACTAAATACATGTTGAAATGTGTGCATAAGTCCTTTGGTTTAGGCGTGACACTCATTTTGAGTTTTTATTGCTTTAAATGCACTTTCAGGCCTAGTTGAGCACGTTTTGTGACTTTTAATGTACCTTCATAGGAATGAGTTGTGTAGTCAAATTAATGATCATTTAGGCTTCAGGAGGTCAACCTGAACTAAATACATGTTGAAATGTGTGCATAAGTCCTTTGGTTTAGGCGTGACACTCATTTTCAGTTTTTATTGCTTTAAATGCACTTTCAGTCCGAGTTGAGCCCGTTTTTTTACTTTGAATGTATCTTCATAGGAATAAGTTGTGTAGTCAAATTAATGGTGATTTAGGCTTCAGGAGGTCAACCTGAACTAAATACATGTTGAAATGTGTGCATAAGTCCTTTGGTTTAGGCGTGACACTCATTTTGAGTTTTTATTGCTTTAAATGCACTTTCAGGCCTAGTTGAGCACGTTTTGTGACTTTGAATGTACCTTCATAGGAATGAGTTGTGTAGTCAAATTAATGATCATTTAGGCTTCAGGAGGTCAACCTGAACTACATACATGTTGAAATGTGTGCATAAGTCCTTTGGTTCAGGCGTGACACTCATTTTCAGTTTTTATTGCTTTAAATGCACTTTCAGTCCGAGTTGAGCCCGTTTTTTTACTTTGAATGTTCCTTCATAGGAATAAGTTGTGTAGTCAAATTAATGCTCATTTAGGCTTCAGGAGGTCAACCTGAACTAAATACATGTTGAAATGTGTGCATAAGTCCTTTGGTTTAGGCGTGACACTCATTTTCAGTTTTTATTGCTTTAAATGCACTTTCAGTCCGAGTTGAGCTCGTTTTTTTACTTTGAATGTATCTTCATAGGAATAAGTTGTGTAATCAAATTAATGGTGATTTAGGCTTCAGGAGGTCAACCTGAACTAAATACATGTTGAAATGTGTGCATAAGTCCTTTGGTTTAGGCGCGACACTCATTTTTGAGTTTTTTATTGCTTTAAATGCACTTTCAGGCCTAGTTGAGCACGTTTTGTGACTTTGAATGTACCTTCATAGGAATGAGTTGTGTTGTCAAATTAATGCTCATTTAGGCTTCAGGAGGTCAACCTGAACTAAATAAATGTTGAAATGTGTGCATAAGTCATTTGGTCTAGGCGTGACACTCATTATGAACCATTGATGAAATAAGTTTTATTTTTAAAAAAGCCAAAAAATGTGAAAGGGACGAAATTACAAATGTCCTGTGTGTTTCACATAGAGTACATACAGGCCAGCGATCCCGCTCCCTCTCTTTCTCTGTGACACACACGCTTCCGAGCGCGCCAGCACGCAGCAAGCACACACACAAACGCACGCACACACACTCACACAAACGTACGCACAGACGAGCACGTATCGTAAACAACACACCAACGATGATTTAGATCAAAGAAACACTCACACATGTATGGGCACACGATCACGCGCGCGCAAACACACACACAAACTCATGAGAGGCACACACATCCGCACACGCTACGCATGTAAACAACATTTGGACACTGATTGAAGATCAAAGACTAACCCACGTGGAAGACTGAAAGATGCACAGCCAATCACCTAGGCTTTGCATCTCTTCACCTCCCCCTGCTCTCACACCACGTGGGCTAGATCCACTCGGGCTGTCATTGTTGGACGTCGTCGGTGTCAGAACAAATCAAGTGCAAGCAAAAGTTAAAACCTCTGAGTAATTCGTCATTTTTATCCGAATACAGTACTTTTTTTGGGGGGGGGGGGTGCGCACAACACACACACGCACGCACCCACACAAACACACACAAACACACGCACACACTTACACACTCTCACACACGCACGCACACATACACTAGCAGGCATCGGAAACAACACTTTAGACGTTGAAATGTGTGCAGACGTCCTTTGGTTTAGGCATGACACTCAATTTTAGTTTTTATTGATTCAAATGCATTTTCAGACAGAGCAGGGCACTTGCTGACTTTGAATGTATCTTCATGGGAATGAGTTGTGTGATCAAATTAATGCTCATTTAGGCTTCAGGAGGTCAACCTAAACTAAATACATGTTGAAATGTGTGCATAAGTCCTTTGATTTAGGCGTGAAACTCATTTTGAGTTTTTATTGCTTTAAATGCACTTTCAGGCCTAGTTGAGCACGTTTTGTGACTTTGAATGTACCTTCATAGGAATGAGTTGTGTAGTCAAATTAATGATCATTTAGGCTTCAGGAGGTCAACCTTAACTACATACATGTTGAAATGTGTGCATAAGTCCTTTGGTTCAGGCGTGACACTCATTTTCAGTTTTCCATCCATCCATCCATCCATCATCTACCGCTTATCCGGGGCCGGGTCGCGGGGGCAACAGCTTTAGCAGGGAAGCCCAGACTTCCCTCTCCCTAGCTACTTCTTCCAGCTCTCCCCGGGGGATTCCGAGGCGTTCCCAAGCCAGCTGGGTGACGTAGTCTCTCCAGCGTGTCCTGGGTCTTCCTCGGGGTCTCCTCCCGGTGGGACATGCCCGGAACACCTCACCAGGGAGGCGCTCAGGAGGCATCCGAATCAGATGCCCAAGCCACCTCATCTGGCTCCTCTCGATGTGGAGGAGAAGCGGCTCGACTCTGAGCCCCTCCCGGATGACCGAGCTCCTCACCTTATCTCTAAGGGAGAGCCCGGACACCCTGCGGAGAAAACTCATTTCGGCCGCTTGTATCCGGGATCTCGTTCTTTCGGTCACGACCCATAGCTCGTGGCCATAGATGAGGGTTGGGACGTAGATCGACCGGTAAATTGAGAGCTTCGCCCTTTGGCTCAGCTCCTTCTTTACCACGACAGACCGATACAACGTCCGCATCACAGCAGACGCTGCACCGATCCGCCTGTCGATCTCTCGCTCCCTCCTGCCCTCACTCGTGAACAAGACCCCAAGATACTTAAACTCTTCCACTTGGGGTAATATCTCCTCCCCGACCCGGAGGGGGCAATCCACCCTTTTCCGACTGAGGACCATGGTTTCAGATTTGGAGGTGCTGATTTTCATCCCAACCGCTTCACACTCGGCTGCGAAACGCTCCAGTGAGAGTTGTAGAGCCCCGTTTGAAGGAGCCAACAGCACCACATCATCTGCAAAAAGCAGGGATGTGATACTGAGGCCCCCAAAACAGACTCCCTCAACGCTTCGGCTGCGCCTAGAAATTCTGTCCATAAAGGTTATGAACAGAATCGGCGACAAAGGGCAGCCTTGGCGGAGTCCTACCCCCACTGGAAACGGTTCCGACTTACTGCCGGCAATGCGAACCAAACTCTGACATCGGTGGTATAGTGACCGAACAGCCCGTATCAGGGGGTTCGGTACGCCATACCCACGAAGCACCCCCCACAGAACTCCCCGAGGGACACTGTCAAACGCCTTCTCCAAGTCCACAAAACACATGTAGACTGGTTGGGCGAATTCCCACATACCCTCAAGGACCCTGCTAAGGGTGTAGAGCTGGTCCACTGTTCCACGGCCGGGACGAAAACCACATTGCTCCTCCTCAATCTGAGGCTCGACTTCCTGACGGACCCTCCTCTCCAGCACCCCTGAATAGACCTTACCAGGGAGGCTGAGGAGTGTGATCCCTCTGTAGTTGGAACACACCCTCCGGTCCCCCTTTTTAAAAAGAGGGACTACCACCCCGGTCTGCCAATCCAGAGGCACTCTCCCTGTTGACCACGCGATGTTGTAGAGGCGTGTCAACCAGGACAGCCCCACAACATCCAGAGCCTTGAGGAACTCCGGGCGGATCTCATCCACCCCTGGGGCCTTGCCACCGAGGAGCTTTTTAACCACATCGGTGACTTCAACCACAGAGATAGGAGAGCCCACCTCAGAGTCCCCAGGCTCTGCTTCCTCAAAGGAAGGCGTGTTGGTGGAGTTGAGGAGGTCTTCGAAGTACTCTGCCCACCGGTTCACAACGTCCCGAGTCGAAGTCAGCAGCGCCCCATCCCCACTGTACACAGTGTTAGTGGTGCACTGCTTCCCCCTCCTGAGACGTCGGATGGTGGACCAGAATTTCCTCGAAGCCGTCCGGAAGTCGGCTTCCATGGCCTCACCGAACTCTTCCCACGCTCGGGTTTTTGCCTCGGCGACCACCGAAGCCGCGGTCCGCTTGGCCAGTCGATACCCGTCAGCTGCCTCTGGGGTCCCACAGGCCATAAAGGCTCGATAGGACTCCTTCTTCAGCTTGACGGCATCCCTTACTGCTGGTGTCCACCAGCGAGTACGAGGATTGCCGCCACGACAGGCACCAACCACCTTACGGCCACAACTCAGATTGGCCGCCTCAACAATAGAGGCACGGAACATGGTCCACTCGGACTCAATGTCCCCCGTCTCCCCCGGAACATGGGAAAAGCTCTGTCGGAGGTGGGAGTTGAAACTCCTTCTGACAGGGGATTCCGCCAGACGCTCCCAACAAACCCTCACTATACGTTTGGGTCTGCCAGGACGGACCGGCATCTTCCCCCACCATCGGAGCCTACTCACCACCAGGTGGTGATCAGTTGACAGCTCCGCCCCTCTCTTCACCCGAGTGTCCAGAACATGCGGCCGCAAATCCGATGATACAACTACAAAGTCGATCATCGAACTGCGGCCTAGGGTGTCCTGGTGCCAAGTGCACATATGGACACCCTTATGTTTGAACAAGGTGTTCGTTATGCACAATCCGTGGCGAGCACAGAAGTCCAAAAACAAAACACCACTCGGGTTTTGATCGGGGGGGCCGTTCCTCCCAATCACGCCCCTCCAGGTATCACTGTCATTGCCCACGTGAGCATTGAAGTCCCCCAGCAGAACAATGGAGTCCCCAGCAGGAGTACTCTCCAGCACACCCTCCAAGGACTCCAAAAAGGGTGGGTATGCTGAGCTGCTGTTTGGTGCATATGCACAAACAACAGTCAGGACCCGTCCACCCACCCGAAGGCGGAGGGAGGCAACCCTCTCGTCTACCGGTGTGAACCCCAATGTACAGGCACTGAGCCGAGGGGCAATGAGTATGCCCACACCTGCTCTGCGCCTCTCACCGTGAGCAACTCCAGAGTGGAAGAGAGTCCAACCCCTCTCGAGAGTACTGGTACCAGAACCCAGGCTGTGTGTGGAGGCAAGTCCGACTATATCCAGTCGGAAATTCTCTGCCTCACACACCAGCTCGGGCTCCTTCCCTGCCAGAGAGGTGACATTCCATGTCCCAAGAGCTAGCTTCTGCAGCCGAGGATCGGACCGCCAGGGTCCCCGCCTTTGGCTGCCGCCCAGCTCACATTGCACCCGACCCCTTTGGCCCCTCTCATGGGTGGTGAGCCCATGGGAAGGGGGACCCACGTTGCCTCTTCGGGCTGTGCCCGGCCGGGCCCCATGGGTGTAAGCCCGGCCACCAGGCGCCTGCCAACGAGCCCCACCTCCAGGCATTTTTACCTGGCAGGGGCAATGCCATGATCAAGCAGGTGGCTCACCCAGGGTGAGGCTCAGCCATTGCACTGCGGTTGTGCTGATCCCTGCGAATTCCATTTTCAGTTTTTATTGCTTTAAATGCACTTTCAGTCCGAGTTGAGCCCGTTTTTTTACTTTGAATGTTCCTTCATAGGAATAAGTTGTGTAGTCAAATTAATGCTCATTTAGGCTTCAGGAGGTCAACCTGAACTAAATACATGTTGAAATGTGTGCATAAGTCCTTTGGTTTAGGCGTGACACTCATTTTCAGTTTTTATTGCTTTAAATGCACTTTCAGTCCGAGTTGAGCTCGTTTTTTTACTTTGAATGTATCTTCATAGGAATAAGTTGTGTAGTCAAATTAATGGTGATTTAGGCTTCAGGAGGTCAACCTGAACTAAATACATGTTGAAATGTGTGCATAAGTCCTTTGGTTTAGGCGTGACACTCATTTTTGAGTTTTTTATTGCTTTAAATGCACTTTCAGGCCTAGTTGAGCACGTTTTGTGACTTTGAATGTACCTTCATAGGAATGAGTTGTGTTGTCAAATTAATGCTCATTTAGGCTTCAGGAGGTCAACCTGAACTAAATAAATGTTGAAATGTGTGCATAAGTCATTTGGTCTAGGCGTGACACTCATTATGAACCATTGATGAAATAAGTTTTATTTTTAAAAAAGCCAAAAAATGTGAAAGGGACGAAATTACAAATGTCCTGTGTGTTTCACATAGAGTACATACAGGCCAGCGATCCCGCTCCCTCTCTTTCTCTGTGACACACACGCTTCCGAGCGCGCCAGCACGCAGCAAGCACACACACAAACGCACGCACACACACTCACACAAACGTACGCACAGACCAGCACGTATCGTAAACAACACACCAACGATGATTTAGATCAAAGAAACACTCACACATGTATGGGCACACGATCACGCGCGCGCAAACACACACACAAACTCATGAGAGGCACACACATCCGCACACGCTACGCATGTAAACAACATTTGGACACTGATTGAAGATCAAAGACTAACCCACGTGGAAGACTGAAAGATGCACAGCCAATCACCTAGGCTTTGCATCTCTTCACCTCCCCCTGCTCTCACACCACGTGGGCTAGATCCACTCGGGCTGTCATTGTTGGACGTCGTCGGTGTCAGAACAAATCAAGTGCAAGCAAAAGTTAAAACCTCTGAGTAATTCGTCATTTTTATCCGAATACAGTACTTTTTTTGGGGGGGGGGGGGGTGCGCACAACACACACACGCACGCACCCACACAAACACACACAAACACACGCACACACTTACACACTCTCACACACGCACGCACACACACACTAGCAGGCATCGGAAACAACACTTTAGACGTTGAAATGTGTGCAGACGTCCTTTGGTTTAGGCATGACACTCAATTTTAGTTTTTATTGATTCAAATGCATTTTCAGACAGAGCAGGGCACTTGCTGACTTTGAATGTATCTTCATGGGAATGAGTTGTGTGATCAAATTAATGCTCATTTAGGCTTCAGGAGGTCAACCTAAACTAAATACATGTTGAAATGTGTGCATAAGTCCTTTGATTTAGGCGTGAAACTCATTTTGAGTTTTTATTGCTTTAAATGCACTTTCAGGCCTAGTTGAGCACGTTTTGTGACTTTTAATGTACCTTCATAGGAATGAGTTGTGTAGTCAAATTAATGCTCATTTAGGGTTCAGGAGGTCAACCTAAACTAAATACATGTTGAAATGTGTGCATAAGCCCTTTGGTTTAGGCGTGACACTCATTTTCAGTTTTTATTGCTTTAAATGCACTTTCAGTCCGAGTTGAGCCGTTTTTTTACTTTGAATGTATCTTCATAGGAATAAGTTGTGTAGTCAAATTAATGCTCATTTAGGCTTCAGGACGTCAACCTGAACTAAATACATGTTGAAATGTGTGCATAAGTCCTTTGGTTTAGGCGTGACACTCATTTTCAGTTTTTATTGCTTTAAATGCACTTTCAGTCCGAGTTGAGCCCGTTTTTTTACTTTGAATGTATCTTCATAGGAATAAGTTGTGTAGTCAAATTATACTCATTTAGGCTTCAGGAGGTCAACCTGAACTAAATACATGTTGAAATGTGTGCATAAGTCCTTTGGTTTAGGCGTGACACTCATTTTGAGTTTTTATTGCTTTAAATGCACTTTCAGGCCTAGTTGAGCACGTTTTGTGACTTTGAATGTACCTTCATAGGAATGAGTTGTGTAGTCAAATTAATGCTCATTTAGGCTTCAGGAGGTCAACCTGAACTAAATACATGTTGAAATGTGTGCATAAGTCCTTTGGTTTAGGCGTGACACTCATTTTCAGTTATTATTGCTTTAAATGCACTTTCAGTCCGAGTTGAGCCGTTTTTTTACTTTTAATGTACCTTCATAGGAATGAGTTGTGTAGTCAAATTAATGCTCATTTAGGCTTCAGGAGGTCAACCTGAACTAAATAAATGTTGAAATGTGTGCATAAGTCATTTGGTCTAGGCGTGACACTCATTATGAACCATTGATGAAATAAGTTTTATTTTTAAAAAAGCCAAAAAATGTGAAAGGGACGAAATTACAAATGTCCTGTGTGTTTCACATAGAGTACATACAGGCCAGCGATCCCGCTCCCTCTCTTTCTCTGTGACACACACGCTTCCGAGCGCGCCAGCACGCAGCAAGCACACACACAAACGCACGCACACACACTCACACAAACGTACGCACAGACCAGCACGTATCGTAAACAACACACCAACGATGATTTAGATCAAAGAAACACTCACACATGTATGGGCACACGATCACGCGCGCGCAAACACACACACAAACTCATGAGAGGCACACACATCCGCACACGCTACGCATGTAAACAACATTTGGACACTGATTGAAGATCAAAGACTAACCCACGTGGAAGACTGAAAGATGCACAGCCAATCACCTAGGCTTTGCATCTCTTCACCTCCCCCTGCTCTCACACCACGTGGGCTAGATCCACTCGGGCTGTCATTGTTGGACGTCGTCGGTGTCAGAACAAATCAAGTGCAAGCAAAAGTTAAAACCTCTGAGTAATTCGTCATTTTTATCCGAATACAGTACTTTTTTTGGGGGGGGGGGGTGCGCACAACACACACACGCACGCACCCACACAAACACACACAAACACACGCACACACTTACACACTCTCACACACGCACGCACACATACACTAGCAGGCATCGGAAACAACACTTTAGACGTTGAAATGTGTGCAGACGTCCTTTGGTTTAGGCATGACACTCAATTTTAGTTTTTATTGATTCAAATGCATTTTCAGACAGAGCAGGGCACTTGCTGACTTTGAATGTATCTTCATGGGAATGAGTTGTGTGATCAAATTAATGCTCATTTAGGCTTCAGGAGGTCAACCTAAACTAAATACATGTTGAAATGTGTGCATAAGTCCTTTGATTTAGGCGTGAAACTCATTTTGAGTTTTTATTGCTTTAAATGCACTTTCAGGCCTAGTTGAGCACGTTTTGTGACTTTTAATGTACCTTCATAGGAATGAGTTGTGTAGTCAAATTAATGCTCATTTAGGGTTCAGGAGGTCAACCTAAACTAAATACATGTTGAAATGTGTGCATAAGCCCTTTGGTTTAGGCGTGACACTCATTTTCAGTTTTTATTGCTTTAAATGCACTTTCAGTCCGAGTTGAGCCGTTTTTTTACTTTGAATGTATCTTCATAGGAATAAGTTGTGTAGTCAAATTAATGCTCATTTAGGCTTCAGGACGTCAACCTGAACTAAATACATGTTGAAATGTGTGCATAAGTCCTTTGGTTTAGGCGTGACACTCATTTTCAGTTTTTATTGCTTTAAATGCACTTTCAGTCCGAGTTGAGCCCGTTTTTTTACTTTGAATGTATCTTCATAGGAATAAGTTGTGTAGTCAAATTATACTCATTTAGGCTTCAGGAGGTCAACCTGAACTAAATACATGTTGAAATGTGTGCATAAGTCCTTTGGTTTAGGCGTGACACTCATTTTGAGTTTTTATTGCTTTAAATGCACTTTCAGGCCTAGTTGAGCACGTTTTGTGACTTTGAATGTACCTTCATAGGAATGAGTTGTGTAGTCAAATTAATGCTCATTTAGGCTTCAGGAGGTCAACCTGAACTAAATACATGTTGAAATGTGTGCATAAGTCCTTTGGTTTAGGCGTGACACTCATTTTCAGTTATTATTGCTTTAAATGCACTTTCAGTCCGAGTTGAGCCGTTTTTTTACTTTTAATGTACCTTCATAGGAATGAGTTGTGTAGTCAAATTAATGCTCATTTAGGCTTCAGGAGGTCAACCTGAACTAAATACATGTTGAAATGTGTGCATAAGTCCTTTGGTTTAGGCGTGACACTCATTTTGAGTTTTTATTGCTTTAAATGCACTTTCAGGCCTAGTTGAGCACGTTTTTTTACTTTGAATGTATCTTCATAGGAATAAGTTGTGTAGTCAAATTAATGGTGATTTAGGCTTCAGGAGGTCAACCTGAACTAAATACATGTTGAAATGTGTGCATAAGTCCTTTGGTTTAGGCGTGACACTCATTTTGAGTTTTTATTGCTTTAAATGCACTTTCAGGCCTAGTTGAGCACGTTTTGTGACTTTTAATGTACCTTCATAGGAATGAGTTGTGTAGTCAAATTATACTCATTTAGGCTTCAGGAGGTCAACCTGAACTAAATACATGTTGAAATGTGTGCATAAGTCCTTTGGTTTAGGCGTGACACTCATTTTCAGTTTTTATTGCTTTAAATGCACTTTCAGTCCGAGTTGAGCCCGTTTTTTTACTTTGAATGTATCTTCATAGGAATAAGTTGTGTAGTCAAATTAATGGTGATTTAGGCTTCAGGAGGTCAACCTGAACTAAATACATGTTGAAATGTGTGCATAAGTCCTTTGGTTTTGGCGTGACACTCATTTTCAGTTTTTATTGCTTTAAATGCACTTTCAGTCCGAGTTGAGCCCGTTTTTTTACTTTGAATGTATCTTCATAGGAATAAGTTGTGTAGTCAAATTAATGGTGATTTAGGCTTCAGGAGGTCAACCTGAACTAAATACATGTTGAAATGTGTGCATAAGTCCTTTGGTTTAGGTGTGACACTCATTTTGAGTTTTTATTGCTTTAAATGCACTTTCAGGCCTAGTTGAGCACGTTTTGTGACTTTGAATGTACCTTCATAGGAATGAGTTGTGTAGTCAAATTAATGCTCATTTAGGCTTCAGGAGGTCAACGTGAACTAAATACATGTTGAAATGTGTGCATAAGTCCTTTGGTTTAGGCGTGACACTCATTTTCAGTTTTTATTGCTTTAAATGCACTTTCAGTCCGAATTGAGCCCGATTTTTACTTTGAATGTTCCTTCATAGGAATAAGTTGTGTAGTCAAATTAATGCTCATTTAGGCTTCAGGAGGTCAACCTGAACTAAATACATGTTGAAATGTGTGTATAAGTCCTTTGGTTTAGGCGTGACACTCAATTTGAGTTTTTATTGCTTTAAATGCATTTTCAGGCCGAGTAGAGCACGTTTCTGAGTTTGAATGTATCTTCATAGGAATGAGTTGTGTGATCAAATTAATGCTCATTTAGGCTTCAGAATGTCAACCTGAACTAAATACATGTTGAAATGTGTGCATAAGTCCTTTGGTTTAGGCGTGACACTCATTTTGAGTTTTTATTGCTTTAAATGCACTTTCAGGCCTAGTTGAGCACGTTTTGTGACTTTTAATGTACCTTCATAGGAATGAGTTGTGTAGTCAAATTATACTCATTTAGGCTTCAGGAGGTCAACCTGAACTAAATACATGTTGAAATGTGTGCATAAGTCCTTTGGTTTAGGCGTGACACTCATTTTCAGTTGTTATTGCTTTAAATGCACTTTCAGTCCGAGTTGAGCCCGTTTTTTTACTTTGAATGTTCCTTCATAGGAATGAGTTGTGTAGTCAAATTAATGCTCATTTAGGCTTCAGAAGGTCAACCTGAACTAAATACATGTTGAAATGTGTGCGTAAGGCCTTTGGTTTAGGCGCGACACTCATTTTGAGTTTTTATTGCTTTAAATGCATTTTCAGGCCGAGTAGAGCACGTTTTTTTACTTTGAATGTATCTTCATAGGAATAAGTTGTGTAGTCAAATTAATGCTCATTTAGGCTTCAGGAGGTCAACCTGAACTAAATACATGTTGAAATGTGTGCATAAGTCCTTTGGTTTAGGCGTGACACACATTTTCAGTTTTTATTGCTTTAAATGCACTTTCAGTCCGAGTTGAGCACGTTTTGTGACTTTGAATGTACCTTCATAGGAATGAGTTGTGTAGTCAAATAAATGCTCATTTAGGCTTCAGGAGGTCAACCTGAACTAAATACATGTTGAAATGTGTGCATAAGTCCTTTGGTTTTGGCGTGACACTCATTTTCAGTTTTTATTGCTTTAAATGCATTTTCAGGCGGAGTAGAGCACGTTTCTGAGTTTGAATGTGTCTTCATAGGAATGAGTTGTGTGATCAAATTAATGGTGATTTAGGCTTCAGGAGGTCAACCTGAACTAAATACATGTTGAAATGTGTGCATAAGTCCTTTGGTTTAGGCGTGACACTCATTTTGAGTTTTTATTGCTTTAAATGCACTTTCAGGCCTAGTTGAGCACGTTTTGTGACTTTGAATGTACCTTCATAGGAATGAGTTGTGTAGTCAAATAAATGCTCATTTAGGCTTCAGGAGGTCAACCTGAACAAAATACATGTTGAAATGTGTGCATAAATCCTTTGGTTTAGGTGTGACACTCATTTTGAGTTTTTATTGCTTTAAATGCACTTTCAGGCCTAGTTGAGCACGTTTTTTTACTTTGAATGTATCTTCATAGGAATAAGTTGTGTAGTCAAATTAATGCTGATTTAGGTTTCAAGAGGTCAACCTGAACTAAATAAATGTTGAAATGTGTGCATAAGTCCTTTGGTTTAGGCGTGACACTCATTTTCAGTTTTTATTGCTTTAAATGGACTTTCAGTCCGAGTTGAGCCCGTTTTTTTACTTTGAATGTATCTTCATAGGATTAAGTTGTGTAGTCAAATTAATGGTGATTTAGGCTTCAGGAGGTCAACCTGAACTAAATACATGTTGAAATGTGTGCATAAGTCCTTTGGTTTAGGCGTGACACTCATTTTGAGTTTTTATTGCTTTAAATGCACTTTCAGTCCGAGTTGAGCCCGTTTTTTTACTTTGAATGTTCCTTCATAGGAATAAGTTGTGTAGTCAAATTAATGCTCATTTAGGCTTCAGGGGGTCAACCTGAACTAAATACATGTTGAAATGTGTGCATAAGTCCTTTGGTTTAGGCGTGACACTCATTTTCAGTTTTTATTGCTTTAAATGCACTTTCAGTTCGAGTTGAGCCCGTTTTTTTACTTTGAATGTATCTTCATAGGAATAAGTTGTGTAGTCAAATTAATGCCCATTTAGGCTTCAGAATGTCAACCTGAACTAAATACATGTTGAAATGTGTGCATAAGTCCTTTGGTTTAGGCGTGACACTCATTTTGAGTTTTTATTGCTTTAAATGCACTTTCAGGCCTAGTTGAGCACGTTTTGTGACTTTGAATGTACCTTCATAGGAATGAGTTGTGTAGTCAAATTAATGATCATTTAGGCTTCAGGAGGTCAACCTGAACTACATACATGTTGAAATGTGTGCATAAGTCCTTTGGTTCAGGCGTGACACTCATTTTCAGTTTTTATTGCTTTAAATGCACTTTCAGTCCAAGTTGAGCCCGTTTTTTTACTTTGAATGTTCCTTCATAGGAATAAGTTGTGTAGTCAAATTAATGCTCATTTAGGCTTCAGGAGGTCAACCTGAACTAAATACATGTTGAAATGTGTGCATAAGTCCTTTGGTTTAGGCGTGACACTCATTTTCAGTTTTTATTGCTTTAAATGCACTTTCAGTCCGAGTTGAGCCCGTTTTTTTACTTTGAATGTATCTTCATAGGAATAAGTTGTGTAGTCAAATTATACTCATTTAGGCTTCAGGAGGTCAACCTGAACTAAATACATGTTGAAATGTGTGCATAAGTCCTTTGGTTTAGGCGTGACACTCATTTTGAGTTTTTATTGCTTTAAATGCACTTTCAGGCCTAGTTGAGCACGTTTTGTGACTTTGAATGTACCTTCATAGGAATGAGTTGTGTAGTCAAATTAATGCTCATTTAGGCTTCAGGAGGTCAACCTGAACTAAATACATGTTGAAATGTGTGCATAAGTCCTTTGGTTTAGGCGTGACACTCATTTTCAGTTATTATTGCTTTAAATGCACTTTCAGTCCGAGTTGAGCCGTTTTTTTACTTTTAATGTACCTTCATAGGAATGAGTTGTGTAGTCAAATTAATGCTCATTTAGGCTTCAGGAGGTCAACCTGAACTAAATACATGTTGAAATGTGTGCATAAGTCCTTTGGTTTAGGCGTGACACTCATTTTGAGTTTTTATTGCTTTAAATGCACTTTCAGGCCTAGTTGAGCACGTTTTGTGACTTTGAATGTACCTTCATAGGAATGAGTTGTGTAGTCAAATTAATGCTCATTTAGGCTTCAGGAGGTCAACCTGAACTAAATACATGTTGAAATGTGTGCATAAGTCCTTTGGTTTAGGCGTGACACTCATTTTCAGTTTTTATTGCTTTACATGCACTTTCAGTCCGAGTTGAGCCGTTTTTTTACTTTGAATGTATCTTCATAGGAATAAGTTGTGTAGTCAAATTAATGGTGATTTAGGTTTCAGGAGGTCAACCTGAACTAAATAAATGTTGAAATGTGTGCATAAGTCCTTTGGTTTAGGCGTGACACTCAATTTGAGTTTTTATTGCTTTAAATGCATTTTCAGGCCGAGTAGAGCACGTTTCTGAGTTTGAATGTATCTTCATAGGAATGAGTTGTGTGATCAAATTAATGCTCATTTAGGCTTCAGAATGTCAACCTGAACTAAATACATGTTGAAATGTGTGCATAAGTCCTTTGGTTTAGGCGTGACACTCATTTTGAGTTTTTATTGCTTTAAATGCACTTTCAGGCCTAGTTGAGCACGTTTTGTGACTTTTAATGTACCTTCATAGGAATGAGTTGTGTAGTCAAATTATACTCATTTAGGCTTCAGGAGGTCAACCTGAACTAAATACATGTTGAAATGTGTGCATAAGTCCTTTGGTTTAGGCGTGACACTCATTTTCAGTTGTTATTGCTTTAGATGCACTTTCAGTCCGAGTTGAGCACGTTTTGTGACTTTGAATGTACCTTCATAGGAATGAGTTGTGTAGTCAAATAAATGCTCATTTAGGCTTCAGGAGGTCAACCTGAACTAAATACATGTTGAAATGTGTGCATAAGTCCTTTGGTTTTGGCGTGACACTCATTTTCAGTTTTTATTGCTTTAAATGCACTTTCAGTCCGAGTTGAGCCCGTTTTTTTACTTTGAATGTATCTTCATAGGAATAAGTTGTGTAGTCAAATTAATGGTGATTTAGGCTTCAGGAGGTCAACCTGAACTAAATACATGTTGAAATGTGTGCATAAGTCCTTTGGTTTAGGTGTGACACTCATTTTGAGTTTTTATTGCTTTAAATGCACTTTCAGGCCTAGTTGAGCACGTTTTGTGACTTTGAATGTACCTTCATAGGAATGAGTTGTGTAGTCAAATTAATGCTCATTTAGGCTTCAGGAGGTCAACCTGAACTAAATACATGTTGAAATGTGTGCATAAGTCCTTTGGTTTAGGCGTGACACTCATTTTCAGTTTTTATTGCTTTAAATGCACTTTCAGTCCGAATTGAGCCCGATTTTTACTTTGAATGTTCCTTCATAGGAATAAGTTGTGTAGTCAAATTAATGCTCATTTAGGCTTCAGGAGGTCAACCTGAACTAAATACATGTTGAAATGTGTGTATAAGTCCTTTGGTTTAGGCGTGACACTCAATTTGAGTTTTTATTGCTTTAAATGCATTTTCAGGCCGAGTAGAGCACGTTTCTGAGTTTGAATGTATCTTCATAGGAATGAGTTGTGTAGTCAAATTAATGCTCATTTAGGCTTCAGGAGGTCAACCTGAACTAAATACATGTTGAAATGTGTGTATAAGTCCTTTGGTTTAGGCGTGACACTCAATTTGAGTTTTTATTGCTTTAAATGCATTTTCAGGCCGAGTAGAGCACGTTTCTGAGTTTGAATGTATCTTCATAGGAATGAGTTGTGTGATCAAATTAATGCTCATTTAGGCTTCAGAATGTCAACCTGAACTAAATACATGTTGAAATGTGTGCATAAGTCCTTTGGTTTAGGCGTGACACTCATTTTGAGTTTTTATTGCTTTAAATGCACTTTCAGGCCTAGTTGAGCACGTTTTGTGACTTTTAATGTACCTTCATAGGAATGAGTTGTGTAGTCAAATTATACTCATTTAGGCTTCAGGAGGTCAACCTGAACTAAATACATGTTGAAATGTGTGCATAAGTCCTTTGGTTTAGGCGTGACACTCATTTTCAGTTGTTATTGCTTTAAATGCACTTTCAGTCCGAGTTGAGCCCGTTTTTTTACTTTGAATGTTCCTTCATAGGAATGAGTTGTGTAGTCAAATTAATGCTCATTTAGGCTTCAGAAGGTCAACCTGAACTAAATACATGTTGAAATGTGTGCGTAAGGCCTTTGGTTTAGGCGCGACACTCATTTTGAGTTTTTATTGCTTTAAATGCATTTTCAGGCCGAGTAGAGCACGTTTTTTTACTTTGAATGTATCTTCATAGGAATAAGTTGTGTAGTCAAATTAATGCTCATTTAGGCTTCAGGAGGTCAACCTGAACTAAATACATGTTGAAATGTGTGCATAAGTCCTTTGGTTTAGGCGTGACACACATTTTCAGTTTTTATTGCTTTAAATGCACTTTCAGTCCGAGTTGAGCACGTTTTGTGACTTTGAATGTACCTTCATAGGAATGAGTTGTGTAGTCAAAAAAATGCTCATTTAGGCTTCAGGAGGTCAACCTGAACTAAATACATGTTGAAATGTGTGCATAAGTCCTTTGGTTTTGGCGTGACACTCATTTTCAGTTTTTATTGCTTTAAATGCATTTTCAGGCGGAGTAGAGCACGTTTCTGAGTTTGAATGTGTCTTCATAGGAATGAGTTGTGTGATCAAATTAATGGTGATTTAGGCTTCAGGAGGTCAACCTGAACTAAATACATGTTGAAATGTGTGCATAAGTCCTTTGGTTTAGGCGTGACACTCATTTTGAGTTTTTATTGCTTTAAATGCACTTTCAGGCCTAGTTGAGCACGTTTTGTGACTTTGAATGTACCTTCATAGGAATGAGTTGTGTAGTCAAATAAATGCTCATTTAGGCTTCAGGAGGTCAACCTGAACAAAATACATGTTGAAATGTGTGCATAAATCCTTTGGTTTAGGTGTGACACTCATTTTGAGTTTTTATTGCTTTAAATGCACTTTCAGGCCTAGTTGAGCACGTTTTTTTACTTTGAATGTATCTTCATAGGAATAAGTTGTGTAGTCAAATTAATGGTGATTTAGGTTTCAAGAGGTCAACCTGAACTAAATAAATGTTGAAATGTGTGCATAAGTCCTTTGGTTTAGGCGTGACACTCATTTTCAGTTTTTATTGCTTTAAATGCACTTTCAGTCCGAGTTGAGCCCGTTTTTTTACTTTGAATGTATCTTCATAGGATTAAGTTGTGTAGTCAAATTAATGGTGATTTAGGCTTCAGGAGGTCAACCTGAACTAAATACATGTTGAAATGTGTGCATAAGTCCTTTGGTTTAGGCGTGACACTCATTTTGAGTTTTTATTGCTTTAAATGCACTTTCAGTCCGAGTTGAGCCCGTTTTTTTACTTTGAATGTTCCTTCATAGGAATAAGTTGTGTAGTCAAATTAATGCTCATTTAGGCTTCAGGGGGTCAACCTGAACTAAATACATGTTGAAATGTGTGCATAAGTCCTTTGGTTTAGGCGTGACACTCATTTTCAGTTTTTATTGCTTTAAATGCACTTTCAGTTCGAGTTGAGCCCGTTTTTTTACTTTGAATGTATCTTCATAGGAATAAGTTGTGTAGTCAAATTAATGCTCATTTAGGCTTCAGAATGTCAACCTGAACTAAATACATGTTGAAATGTGTGCATAAGTCCTTTGGTTTAGGCGTGACACTCATTTTGAGTTTTTATTGCTTTAAATGCACTTTCAGGCCTAGTTGAGCACGTTTTGTGACTTTGAATGTACCTTCATAGGAATGAGTTGTGTAGTCAAATTAATGCTCATTTAGGCTTCAGGAGGTCAACCTGAACTAAATACATGTTGAAATGTGTGCATAAGTCCTTTGGTTTAGGCGTGACACTCATTTTGAGTTTTTATTGCTTTAAATGCACTTTCAGGCCTAGTTGAGCACGTTTTGTGACTTTGAATGTACCTTCATAGGAATGAGTTGTGTAGTCAAATTAATGATCATTTAGGTTTCAGGAGGTCAACCTGAACTACATACATGTTGAAATGTGTGCATAAGTCCTTTGGTTCAGGCGTGACACTCATTTTCAGTTTTTATTGCTTTAAATGCACTTTCAGTCCAAGTTGAGCCCGTTTTTTTACTTTGAATGTTCCTTCATAGGAATAAGTTGTGTAGTCAAATTAATGCTCATTTAGGCTTCAGGAGGTCAACCTGAACTAAATACATGTTGAAATGTGTGCATAAGTCCTTTGGTTTAGGCGTGACACTCATTTTCAGTTTTTATTGCTTTAAATGCACTTTCAGGCCTAGTTGAGCACGTTTTGTGACTTTGAATGTACCTTCATAGGAATGAGTTGTGTAGTCAAATTAATGCTCATTTAGGCTTCAGGAGGTCAACCTGAACTAAATACATGTTGAAATGTGTGCATAAGTCCTTTGGTTTAGGCGTGACACTCATTTTCAGTTTTTATTGCTTTAAATGCACTTTCAGTCCGAGTTGAGCCCGTTTTTTTACTTTGAATGTATCTTCATAGGAATAAGTTGTGTAGTCAAATTAATGCTCATTTAGGCTTCAGAATGTCAACCTGAACTAAATACATGTTGAAATGTGTGCATAAGTCCTTTGGTTTAAGCGTGACATTCATTTTGAGTTTTTATTGCTTTAAATGCACTTTCAGGCCTAGTTGAGCACGTTTTGTGACTTTGAATGTACCTTCATAGGAATGAGTTGTGTAGTCAAATTAATGATCATTTAGGCTTCCGGAGGTCAACCTGAACTACATACATGTTGAAATGTGTGCATAAGTCCTTTGGTTCAGGCGTGACACTCATTTTCAGTTTTTATTGCTTTAAATGCACTTTCAGTCCGAGTTGAGCCCGTTTTTTTACTTTGAATGTTCCTTCATAGGAATAAGTTGTGTAGTCAAATTAATGCTCATTTAGGCTTCAGGGGGTCAACCTGAACTAAATACATGTTGCAATGTGTGCATAAGTCCTTTGGTTTAGGCGTGACACTCATTTTGAGTTTTTATTGCTTTAAATGCACTTTCAGGCCTAGTTGAGCACGTTTTGTGACTTTGAATGTACCTTCATAGGAATGAGTTGTGTAGTCAAATTAATGATCATTTAGGCTTCAGGAGGTCAACCTGAACTACATACATGTTGAAATGTGTGCATAAGTCCTTTGGTTCAGGCGTGACACTCATTTTCAGTTTTTATTGCTTTAAATGCACTTTCAGTCCGAGTTGAGCCCGTTTTTTTACTTTGAATGTTCCTTCATAGGAATAAGTTGTGTAGTCAAATTAATGCTCATTTAGGCTTCAGGGGGTCAACCTGAACTAAATACATGTTGAAATGTGTGCATAAGTCCTTTGGTTTAGGCGTGACACTCATTTTCAGTTTTTATTGCTTTAAATGCACTTTCAGTCCGAGTTGAGCCCGTTTTTTTACTTTGAATGTATCTTCATAGGAATAAGTTGTGTAGTCAAATTAATGCTCATTTAGGCTTCAGAATGTCAACCTGAACTAAATACATGTTGAAATGTGTGCATAAGTCCTTTGGTTTAGGCGTGACACTCATTTTGAGTTTTTATTGCTTTAAATGCACTTTCAGGCCTAGTTGAGCACGTTTTGTGACTTTGAATGTACCTTCATAGGAATGAGTTGTGTAGTCAAATTAATGCTCATTTAGGCTTCAGGAGGTCAACCTGAACTAAATACATGTTGAAATGTGTGCATAAGTCCTTTGGTTTAGGCGTGACACTCATTTTGAGTTTTTATTGCTTTAAATGCACTTTCAGGCCTAGTTGAGCACGTTTTGTGACTTTGAATGTACCTTCATAGGAATGAGTTGTGTAGTCAAATTAATGATCATTTAGGCTTCAGGAGGTCAACCTGAACTACATACATGTTGAAATGTGTGCATAAGTCCTTTGGTTCAGGCGTGACACTCATTTTCAGTTTTTATTGCTTTAAATGCACTTTCAGTCCGAGTTGAGCCCGTTTTTTTACTTTGAATGTATCTTCATAGGAATAAGTTGTGTAGTCAAATTAATGCTCATTTAGGCTTCAGAATGTCAACCTGAACTAAATACATGTTGAAATGTGTGCATAAGTCCTTTGGTTTAGGCGTGACACTCATTTTGAGTTTTTATTGCTTTAAATGCACTTTCAGGCCTAGTTGAGCACGTTTTGTGACTTTGAATGTACCTTCATAGGAATGAGTTGTGTAGTCAAATTAATGCTCATTTAGGCTTCAGAATGTCAACCTGAACTAAATACATGTTGAAATGTGTGCATAAGTCCTTTGGTTTAGGCGTGACACTCATTTTCAGTTTTTATTGCTTTAAATGCACTTTCAGTCCGAATTGAGCCGGTTTTTTTACTTTGAATGTTCCTTCATAGGAATAAGTTGTGTAGTCAAATTAATGCTCATTTAGGCTTCAGGAGGTCAACCTGAACTAAATACATGTTGAAATGTGTGTATAAGTCCTTTGGTTTAGGCGTGACACTCAATTTGAGTTTTTATTGCTTTAAATGCATTTTCAGGCCGAGTAGAGCACGTTTCTGAGTTTGAATGTATCTTCATAGGAATGAGTTGTGTGATCAAATTAATGCTCATTTAGGCTTCAGAATGTCAACCTGAACTAAATACATGTTGAAATGTGTGCATAAGTCCTTTGGTTTAGGCGTGACACTCATTTTGAGTTTTTATTGCTTTAAATGCACTTTCAGGCCTAGTTGAGCACGTTTTGTGACTTTTAATGTACCTTCATAGGAATGAGTTGTGTAGTCAAATTATACTCATTTAGGCTTCAGGAGGTCAACCTGAACTAAATACATGTTGAAATGTGTGCATAAGTCCTTTGGTTTAGGCGTGACACTCATTTTCAGTTTTTATTGCTTTAAATGCACTTTCAGTCCGAGTTGAACCCGTTTTTTTACTTTGAATGTATCTTCATAGGAATAAGTTGTGTAGTCAAATTAATGGTGATTTAGGCTTCAGGAGGTCAACCTGAACTAAATACATGTTGAAATGTGTGCATAAGTCCTTTGGTTTAGGCGTGACACTCATTTTGAGTTTTTATTGCTTTAAATGCACTTTCAGGCCTAGTTGAGCACGTTTTGTGACTTTGAATGTACCTTCATAGGAATGAGTTGTGTAGTCAAATTAATGATCATTTAGGCTTCAGGAGGTCAACCTGAACTACATACATGTTGAAATGTGTGCATAAGTCCTTTGGTTCAGGCGTGACACTCATTTTCAGTTTTTATTGCTTTAAATGCACTTTCAGTCCGAGTTGAGCCCGTTTTTTTACTTTGAATGTTCCTTCATAGGAATAAGTTGTGTAGTCAAATTAATGCTCATTTAGGCTTCAGGAGGTCAACCTGAACTAAATACATGTTGAAATGTGTGCATAAGTCCTTTGGTTTAGGCGTGACACTCATTTTCAGTTTTTATTGCTTTAAATGCACTTTCAGTCCGAGTTGAGCTCGTTTTTTTACTTTGAATGTATCTTCATAGGAATAAGTTGTGTAGTCAAATTAATGGTGATTTAGGCTTCAGGAGGTCAACCTGAACTAAATACATGTTGAAATGTGTGCATAAGTCCTTTGGTTTAGGCGTGACACTCATTTTTGAGTTTTTTATTGCTTTAAATGCACTTTCAGGCCAAGTTGAGCACGTTTTGTGACTTTGAATGTACCTTCATAGGAATGAGTTGTGTTGTCAAATTAATGCTCATTTAGGCTTCAGGAGGTCAACCTGAACTAAATAAATGTTGAAATGTGTGCATAAGTCATTTGGTCTAGGCGTGACACTCATTATGAACCATTGATGAAATAAGTTTTATTTTTAAAAAAGCCAAAAAATGTGAAAGGGACGAAATTACAAATGTCCTGTGTGTTTCACATAGAGTACATACAGGCCAGCGATCCCGCTCCCTCTCTTTCTCTGTGACACACACGCTTCCGAGCGCGCCAGCACGCAGCAAGCACACACACAAACGCACGCACACACACTCACACAAACGTACGCACAGACGAGCACGTATCGTAAACAACACACCAACGATGATTTAGATCAAAGAAACACTCACACATGTATGGGCACACGATCACGCGCGCGCAAACACACACACAAACTCATGAGAGGCACACACATCCGCACACGCTACGCATGTAAACAACATTTGGACACTGATTGAAGATCAAAGACTAACCCACGTGGAAGACTGAAAGATGCACAGCCAATCACCTAGGCTTTGCATCTTTTCACCTCCCCCTGCTCTCACACCACGTGGGCTAGATCCACTCGGGCTGTCATTGTTGGACGTCGTCGGTGTCAGAACAAATCAAGTGCAAGCAAAAGTTAAAACCTCTGAGTAATTCGTCATTTTTATCCGAATACAGTACTTTTTTTGGGGGGGGGGGGGTGCGCACAACACACACACGCACGCACCCACACAAACACACACAAACACACGCACACACTTACACACTCTCACACACGCACGCACACATACACTAGCAGGCATCGGAAACAACACTTTAGACGTTGAAATGTGTGCAGACGTCCTTTGGTTTAGGCATGACACTCAATTTTAGTTTTTATTGATTCAAATGCATTTTCAGACAGAGCAGGGCACTTGCTGACTTTGAATGTATCTTCATGGGAATGAGTTGTGTGATCAAATTAATGCTCATTTAGGCTTCAGGAGGTCAACCTAAACTAAATACATGTTGAAATGTGTGCATAAGTCCTTTGATTTAGGCGTGAAACTCATTTTGAGTTTTTATTGCTTTAAATGCACTTTCAGGCCTAGTTGAGCACGTTTTGTGACTTTTAATGTACCTTCATAGGAATGAGTTGTGTAGTCAAATTAATGCTCATTTAGGGTTCAGGAGGTCAACCTAAACTAAATACATGTTGAAATGTGTGCATAAGCCCTTTGGTTTAGGCGTGACACTCATTTTCAGTTTTTATTGCTTTAAATGCACTTTCAGTCCGAGTTGAGCCGTTTTTTTACTTTGAATGTATCTTCATAGGAATAAGTTGTGTAGTCAAATTAATGCTCATTTAGGCTTCAGGAAGTCAACCTGAACTAAATACATGTTGAAATGTGTGCATAAGTCCTTTGGTTTAGGCGTGACACTCATTTTCAGTTTTTATTGCTTTAAATGCACTTTCAGTCCGAGTTGAGCCCGTTTTTTTACTTTGAATGTATCTTCATAGGAATAAGTTGTGTAGTCAAATTATACTCATTTAGGCTTCAGGAGGTCAACCTGAACTAAATACATGTTGAAATGTGTGCATAAGTCCTTTGGTTTAGGCGTGACACTCATTTTGAGTTTTTATTGCTTTAAATGCACTTTCAGGCCTAGTTGAGCACGTTTTGTGACTTTGAATGTACCTTCATAGGAATGAGTTGTGTAGTCAAATTAATGCTCATTTAGGCTTCAGGAGGTCAACCTGAACTAAATACATGTTGAAATGTGTGCATAAGTCCTTTGGTTTAGGCGTGACACTCATTTTCAGTTATTATTGCTTTAAATGCACTTTCAGTCCGAGTTGAGCCGTTTTTTTACTTTTAATGTACCTTCATAGGAATGAGTTGTGTAGTCAAATTAATGCTCATTTAGGCTTCAGGAGGTCAACCTGAACTAAATACATGTTGAAATGTGTGCATAAGTCCTTTGGTTTAGGCGTGACACTCATTTTGAGTTTTTATTGCTTTAAATGCACTTTCAGGCCTAGTTGAGCACGTTTTGTGACTTTGAATGTACCTTCATAGGAATGAGTTGTGTAGTCAAATTAATGCTCATTTAGGCTTCAGGAGGTCAACCTGAACTAAATACATGTTGAAATGTGTGCATAAGTCCTTTGGTTTAGGCGTGACACTCATTTTCAGTTTTTATTGCTTTAAATGCACTTTCAGTCCGAGTTGAGCCCGTTTTTTTACTTTGAATGTATCTTCATAGGAATAAGTTGTGTAGTCAAATTAATGCTCATTTAGGCTTCAGAATGTCAACCTGAACTAAATACATGTTGAAATGTGTGCATAAGTCCTTTGGTTTAGGCGTGACACTCATTTTGAGTTTTTATTGCTTTAAATGCACTTTCAGGCCTAGTTGAGCACGTTTTGTGACTTTGAATGTACCTTCATAGGAATGAGTTGTGTAGTCAAATTAATGCTCATTTAGGCTTCAGGAGGTCAACCTGAACTAAATACATGTTGAAATGTGTGCATAAGTCCTTTGGTTTAGGCGTGACACTCATTTTCAGTTTTTATTGCTTTACATGCACTTTCAGTCCGAGTTGAGCCGTTTTTTTACTTTGAATGTATCTTCATAGGAATAAGTTGTGTAGTCAAATTAATGGTGATTTAGGTTTCAGGAGGTCAACCTGAACTAAATAAATGTTGAAATGTGTGCATAAGTCCTTTGGTTTAGGCGTGACACTCAATTTGAGTTTTTATTGCTTTAAATGCATTTTCAGGCCGAGTAGAGCACGTTTCTGAGTTTGAATGTATCTTCATAGGAATGAGTTGTGTGATCAAATTAATGCTCATTTAGGCTTCAGAATGTCAACCTGAACTAAATACATGTTGAAATGTGTGCATAAGTCCTTTGGTTTAGGCGTGACACTCATTTTGAGTTTTTATTGCTTTAAATGCACTTTCAGGCCTAGTTGAGCACGTTTTGTGACTTTTAATGTACCTTCATAGGAATGAGTTGTGTAGTCAAATTATACTCATTTAGGCTTCAGGAGGTCAACCTGAACTAAATACATGTTGAAATGTGTGCATAAGTCCTTTGGTTTAGGCGTGACACTCATTTTCAGTTGTTATTGCTTTAAATGCACTTTCAGTCCGAGTTGAGCACGTTTTGTGACTTTGAATGTACCTTCATAGGAATGAGTTGTGTAGTCAAATAAATGCTCATTTAGGCTTCAGGAGGTCAACCTGAACTAAATACATGTTGAAATGTGTGCATAAGTCCTTTGGTTTAGGCGTGACACTCATTTTGAGTTTTTATTGCTTTAAATGCACTTTCAGGCCTAGTTGAGCACGTTTTGTGACTTTGAATGTACCTTCATAGGAATGAGTTGTGTAGTCAAATAAATGCTCATTTAGGCTTCAGGAGGTCAACCTGAACAAAATACATGTTGAAATGTGTGCATAAATCCTTTGGTTTAGGTGTGACACTCATTTTGAGTTTTTATTGCTTTAAATGCACTTTCAGGCCTAGTTGAGCACGTTTTGTGACTTTGAATGTACCTTCATAGGAATGAGTTGTGTAGTCAAATTAATGGTGATTTAGGCTTCAGGAGGTCAACCTGAACTAAATACATGTTGAAATGTGTGCATAAGTCCTTTGGTTTAGGCGTGACACTCATTTTCAGTTTTTATTGCTTTAAATGCACTTTCAGTCCGAGTTGAGCCGTTTTTTTACTTTGAATGTATCTTCATAGGAATAAGTTGTGTAGTCAAATTAATGTTGATTTAGGCTTCAGGAGGTCAACCTGAACTAAATACATGTTGAAATGTGTGCATAAGTCCTTTGGTTTAGGCGTGACACTCATTTTCAGTTTTTATTGCTTTAAATGCACTTTCAGTCCGAGTTGAGCCGTTTTTTTACTTTGAATGTATCTTCATAGGAATAAGTTGTGTAGTCAAATTAATGGTGATTTAGGTTTCAGGAGGTCAACCTGAACTAAATAAATGTTGAAATGTGTGCATAAGTCCTTTGGTTTAGGCGTGACACTCATTTTCAGTTTGTATTGCTTTAAATGCACTTTCAGTCCGAGTTGAGCCCGTTTTTTTACTTTGAATGTATCTTCATAGGATTAAGTTGTGTAGTCAAATTAATGGTGATTTAGGCTTCAGGAGGTCAACCTGAACTAAATACATGTTGAAATGTGTGCATAAGTCCTTTGGTTTAGGCGTGACACTCATTTTGAGTTTTTATTGCTTTAAATGCACTTTCAGGCCTAGTTGAGCACGTTTTGTGACTTTGAATGTACCTTCATAGGAATGAGTTGTGTTGTCAAATTAATGATCATTTAGGCTTCAGGAGGTCAACCTGAACTACATACATGTTGAAATGTGTGCATAAGTCCTTTGGTTCAGGCGTGACACTCATTTTCAGTTTTTATTGCTTTAAATGCACTTTCAGTCCGAGTTGAGCCCGTTTTTTTACTTTGAATGTTCCTTCATAGGAATAAGTTGTGTAGTCAAATTAATGCTCATTTAGGCTTCAGGGGGTCAACCTGAACTAAATACATGTTGAAATGTGTGCATAAGTCCTTTGGTTTAGGCGTGACACTCATTTTGAGTTTTTATTGCTTTAAATGCACTTTCAGGCCTAGTTGAGCACGTTTTGTGACTTTGAATGTACCTTCATAGGAATGAGTTGTGTAGTCAAATTAATGCTCATTTAGGCTTCAGAATGTCAACCTGAACTAAATACATGTTGAAATGTGTGCATAAGTCCTTTGGTTTAGGCGTGACACTCATTTTCAGTTTTTATTGCTTTAAATGCACTTTCAGTCCGAATTGAGCCGGTTTTTTTACTTTGAATGTTCCTTCATAGGAATAAGTTGTGTAGTCAAATTAATGCTCATTTAGGCTTCAGGAGGTCAACCTGAACTAAATACATGTTGAAATGTGTGTATAAGTCCTTTGGTTTAGGCGTGACACTCAATTTGAGTTTTTATTGCTTTAAATGCATTTTCAGGCCGAGTAGAGCACGTTTCTGAGTTTGAATGTATCTTCATAGGAATGAGTTGTGTGATCAAATTAATGCTCATTTAGGCTTCAGAATGTCAACCTGAACTAAATACATGTTGAAATGTGTGCATAAGTCCTTTGGTTTAGGCGTGACACTCATTTTGAGTTTTTATTGCTTTAAATGCACTTTCAGGCCTAGTTGAGCACGTTTTGTGACTTTTAATGTACCTTCATAGGAATGAGTTGTGTAGTCAAATTATACTCATTTAGGCTTCAGGAGGTCAACCTGAACTAAATACATGTTGAAATGTGTGCATAAGTCCTTTGGTTTAGGCGTGACACTCATTTTCAGTTTTTATTGCTTTAAATGCACTTTCAGTCCGAGTTGAGCCCGTTTTTTTACTTTGAATGTATCTTCATAGGAATAAGTTGTGTAGTCAAATTAATGGTGATTTAGGCTTCAGGAGGTCAACCTGAACTAAATACATGTTGAAATGTGTGCATAAGTCCTTTGGTTTAGGCGTGACACTCATTTTGAGTTTTTATTGCTTTAAATGCACTTTCAGGCCTAGTTGAGCACGTTTTGTGACTTTGAATGTACCTTCATAGGAATGAGTTGTGTAGTCAAATTAATGATCATTTAGGCTTCAGGAGGTCAACCTGAACTACATACATGTTGAAATGTGTGCATAAGTCCTTTGGTTCAGGCGTGACACTCATTTTCAGTTTTTATTGCTTTAAATGCACTTTCAGTCCGAGTTGAGCCCGTTTTTTTACTTTGAATGTTCCTTCATAGGAATAAGTTGTGTAGTCAAATTAATGCTCATTTAGGCTTCAGGAGGTCAACCTGAACTAAATACATGTTGAAATGTGTGCATAAGTCCTTTGGTTTAGGCGTGACACTCATTTTCAGTTTTTATTGCTTTAAATGCACTTTCAGTCCGAGTTGAGCCCGTTTTTTTACTTTGAATGTATCTTCATAGGAATAAGTTGTGTAGTCAAATTAATGGTGATTTAGGCTTCAGGAGGTCAACCTGAACTAAATACATGTTGAAATGTGTGCATAAGTCCTTTGGTTTAGGCGTGACACTCATTTTTGAGTTTTTTATTGCTTTAAATGCACTTTCAGGCCTAGTTGAGCACGTTTTGTGACTTTGAATGTACCTTCATAGGAATGAGTTGTGTTGTCAAATTAATGCTCATTTAGGCTTCAGGAGGTCAACCTGAACTAAATAAATGTTGAAATGTGTGCATATGTCATTTGGTCTAGGCGTGACACTCATTATGAACCATTGATGAAATAAGTTTTATTTTTAAAAAAGCCAAAAAATGTGAAAGGGACGAAATTACAAATGTCCTGTGTGTTTCACATAGAGTACATACAGGCCAGCGATCCCGCTCCCTCTCTTTCTCTGTGACACACACGCTTCCGAGCGCGCCAGCACGCAGCAAGCACACACACAAACGCACGCACACACACTCACACAAACGTACGCACAGACGAGCACGTATCGTAAACAACACACCAACGATGATTTAGATCAAAGAAACACTCACACATGTATGGGCACACGATCACGCGCGCGCAAACACACACACAAACTCATGAGAGGCACACACATCCGCACACGCTACGCATGTAAACAACATTTGGACACTGATTGAAGATCAAAGACTAACCCACGTGGAAGACTGAAAGATGCACAGCCAATCACCTAGGCTTTGCATCTTTTCACCTCCCCCTGCTCTCACACCACGTGGGCTAGATCCACTCGGGCTGTCATTGTTGGACGTCGTCGGTGTCAGAACAAATCAAGTGCAAGCAAAAGTTAAAACCTCTGAGTAATTCGTCATTTTTATCCGAATACAGTACTTTTTTTGGGGGGGGGGTGCGCACAACACACACACGCACGCACCCACACAAACACACACAAACACACGCACACACTTACACACTCTCACACACGCACGCACACATACACTAGCAGGCATCGGAAACAACACTTTAGACGTTGAAATGTGTGCAGACGTCCTTTGGTTTAGGCATGACACTCAATTTTAGTTTTTATTGATTCAAATGCATTTTCAGACAGAGCAGGGCACTTGCTGACTTTGAATGTATCTTCATGGGAATGAGTTGTGTGATCAAATTAATGCTCATTTAGGCTTCAGGAGGTCAACCTAAACTAAATACATGTTGAAATGTGTGCATAAGTCCTTTGATTTAGGCGTGAAACTCATTTTGAGTTTTTATTGCTTTAAATGCACTTTCAGGCCTAGTTGAGCACGTTTTGTGACTTTTAATGTACCTTCATAGGAATGAGTTGTGTAGTCAAATTAATGCTCATTTAGGGTTCAGGAGGTCAACCTAAACTAAATACATGTTGAAATGTGTGCATAAGCCCTTTGGTTTAGGCGTGACACTCATTTTCAGTTTTTATTGCTTTAAATGCACTTTCAGTCCGAGTTGAGCCGTTTTTTTACTTTGAATGTATCTTCATAGGAATAAGTTGTGTAGTCAAATTAATGCTCATTTAGGCTTCAGGACGTCAACCTGAACTAAATACATGTTGAAATGTGTGCATAAGTCCTTTGGTTTAGGCGTGACACTCATTTTCAGTTTTTATTGCTTTAAATGCACTTTCAGTCCGAGTTGAGCCCGTTTTTTTACTTTGAATGTATCTTCATAGGAATAAGTTGTGTAGTCAAATTATACTCATTTAGGCTTCAGGAGGTCAACCTGAACTAAATACATGTTGAAATGTGTGCATAAGTCCTTTGGTTTAGGCGTGACACTCATTTTGAGTTTTTATTGCTTTAAATGCACTTTCAGGCCTAGTTGAGTACGTTTTGTGACTTTGAATGTACCTTCATAGGAATGAGTTGTGTAGTCAAATTAATGCTCATTTAGGCTTCAGGAGGTCAACCTGAACTAAATACATGTTGAAATGTGTGCATAAGTCCTTTGGTTTAGGCGTGACACTCATTTTCAGTTATTATTGCTTTAAATGCACTTTCAGTCCGAGTTGAGCCGTTTTTTTACTTTTAATGTACCTTCATAGGAATGAGTTGTGTAGTCAAATTAATGCTCATTTAGGCTTCAGGAGGTCAACCTGAACAAAATACATGTTGAAATGTGTGCATAAATCCTTTGGTTTAGGCGTGACACTCATTTTGAGTTTTTATTGCTTTAAATGCACTTTCAGGCCTAGTTGAGCACGTTTTGTGACTTTGAATGTACCTTCATAGGAATGAGTTGTGTAGTCAAATTAATGCTCATTTAGGCTTCAGGAGGTCAACCTGAACTAAATACATGTTGAAATGTGTGCATAAGTCCTTTGGTTTAGGCGTGACACTCATTTTCAGTTTTTATTGCTTTAAATGCACTTTCAGTCCGAGTTGAGCCCGTTTTTTTACTTTGAATGTATCTTCATAGGAATAAGTTGTGTAGTCAAATTAATGCTCATTTAGGCTTCAGAATGTCAACCTGAACTAAATACATGTTGAAATGTGTGCATAAGTCCTTTGGTTTAGGCGTGACACTCATTTTGAGTTTTTATTGCTTTAAATGCACTTTCAGGCCTAGTTGAGCACGTTTTGTGACTTTGAATGTACCTTCATAGGAATGAGTTGTGTAGTCAAATTAATGCTCATTTAGGCTTCAGGAGGTCAACCTGAACTAAATACATGTTGAAATGTGTGCATAAGTCCTTTGGTTTAGGCGTGACACTCATTTTCAGTTTTTATTGCTTTACATGCACTTTCAGTCCGAGTTGAGCCGTTTTTTTACTTTGAATGTATCTTCATAGGAATAAGTTGTGTAGTCAAATTAATGGTGATTTAGGTTTCAGGAGGTCAACCTGAACTAAATAAATGTTGAAATGTGTGCATAAGTCCTTTGGTTTAGGCGTGACACTCAATTTGAGTTTTTATTGCTTTAAATGCATTTTCAGGCCGAGTAGAGCACGTTTCTGAGTTTGAATGTATCTTCATAGGAATGAGTTGTGTGATCAAATTAATGCTCATTTAGGCTTCAGAATGTCAACCTGAACTAAATACATGTTGAAATGTGTGCATAAGTCCTTTGGTTTAGGCGTGACACTCATTTTGAGTTTTTATTGCTTTAAATGCACTTTCAGGCCTAGTTGAGCACGTTTTGTGACTTTTAATGTACCTTCATAGGAATGAGTTGTGTAGTCAAATTATACTCATTTAGGCTTCAGGAGGTCAACCTGAACTAAATACATGTTGAAATGTGTGCATAAGTCCTTTGGTTTAGGCGTGACACTCATTTTCAGTTGTTATTGCTTTAAATGCACTTTCAGTCCGAGTTGAGCACGTTTTGTGACTTTGAATGTACCTTCATAGGAATGAGTTGTGTAGTCAAATAAATGCTCATTTAGGCTTCAGGAGGTCAACCTGAACTAAATACATGTTGAAATGTGTGCATAAGTCCTTTGGTTTAGGCGTGACACTCATTTTGAGTTTTTATTGCTTTAAATGCACTTTCAGGCCTAGTTGAGCACGTTTTGTGACTTTGAATGTACCTTCATAGGAATGAGTTGTGTAGTCAAATAAATGCTCATTTAGGCTTCAGGAGGTCAACCTGAACAAAATACATGTTGAAATGTGTGCATAAATCCTTTGGTTTAGGTGTGACACTCATTTTGAGTTTTTATTGCTTTAAATGCACTTTCAGGCCTAGTTGAGCACGTTTTGTGACTTTGAATGTACCTTCATAGGAATGAGTTGTGTAGTCAAATTAATGGTGATTTAGGCTTCAGGAGGTCAACCTGAACTAAATACATGTTGAATTGTGTGCATAAGTCCTTTGGTTTAGGCGTGACACTCATTTTCAGTTTTTATTGCTTTAAATGCACTTTCAGTCCGAGTTGAGACGTTTTTTTACTTTGAATGTATCTTCATAGGAATAAGTTGTGTAGTCAAATTAATGTTGATTTAGGCTTCAGGAGGTCAACCTGAACTAAATACATGTTGAAATGTGTGCATAAGTCCTTTGGTTTAGGCGTGACACTCATTTTCAGTTTTTATTGCTTTAAATGCACTTTCAGTCCGATTTGAGCCGTTTTTTTACTTTGAATGTATCTTCATAGGAATAAGTTGTGTAGTCAAATTAATGGTGATTTAGGTTTCAGGAGGTCAACCTGAACTAAATAAATGTTGAAATGTGTGCATAAGTCCTTTGGTTTAGGCGTGACACTCATTTTCAGTTTGTATTGCTTTAAATGCACTTTCAGTCCGAGTTGAGCCCGTTTTTTTACTTTGAATGTATCTTCATAGGATTAAGTTGTGTAGTCAAATTAATGCTCATTTAGGCTTCAGGGGGTCAACCTGAACTAAATACATGTTGAAATGTGTGCATAAGTCCTTTGGTTTAGGCGTGACACTCATTTTCAGTTTTTATTGCTTTAAATGCACTTTCAGTCCGAATTGAGCCGGTTTTTTTACTTTGAATGTTCCTTCATAGGAATAAGTTGTGTAGTCAAATTAATGCTCATTTAGGCTTCAGGAGGTCAACCTGAACTAAATACATGTTGAAATGTGTGTATAAGTCCTTTGGTTTAGGCGTGACACTCAATTTGAGTTTTTATTGCTTTAAATGCATTTTCAGGCCGAGTAGAGCACGTTTCTGAGTTTGAATGTATCTTCATAGGAATGAGTTGTGTGATCAAATTAATGCTCATTTAGGCTTCAGAATGTCAACCTGAACTAAATACATGTTGAAATGTGTGCATAAGTCCTTTGGTTTAGGCGTGACACTCATTTTGAGTTTTTATTGCTTTAAATGCACTTTCAGGCCTAGTTGAGCACGTTTTGTGACTTTTAATGTACCTTCATAGGAATGAGTTGTGTAGTCAAATTATACTCATTTAGGCTTCAGGAGGTCAACCTGAACTAAATACATGTTGAAATGTGTGCATAAGTCCTTTGGTTTAGGCGTGACACTCATTTTCAGTTTTTATTGCTTTAAATGCACTTTCAGTCCGAGTTGAGCCCGTTTTTTTACTTTGAATGTATCTTCATAGGAATAAGTTGTGTAGTCAAATTAATGGTGATTTAGGCTTCAGGAGGTCAACCTGAACTAAATACATGTTGAAATGTGTGCATAAGTCCTTTGGTTTAGGCGTGACACTCATTTTGAGTTTTTATTGCTTTAAATGCACTTTCAGGCCTAGTTGAGCACGTTTTGTGACTTTGAATGTACCTTCATAGGAATGAGTTGTGTAGTCAAATTAATGATCATTTAGGCTTCAGGAGGTCAACCTGAACTACATACATGTTGAAATGTGTGCATAAGTCCTTTGGTTCAGGCGTGACACTCATTTTCAGTTTTTATTGCTTTAAATGCACTTTCAGTCCGAGTTGAGCCCGTTTTTTTACTTTGAATGTTCCTTCATAGGAATAAGTTGTGTAGTCAAATTAATGCTCATTTAGGCTTCAGGAGGTCAACCTGAACTAAATACATGTTGAAATGTGTGCATAAGTCCTTTGGTTTAGGCGTGACACTCATTTTCAGTTTTTATTGCTTTAAATGCACTTTCAGTCCGAGTTGAGCCCGTTTTTTTACTTTGAATGTATGTTCATAGGAATAAGTTGTGTAGTCAAATTAATGGTGATTTAGGCTTCAGGAGGTCAACCTGAACTAAATACATGTTGAAATGTGTGCATAAGTCCTTTGGTTTAGGCGTGACACTCATTTTTGAGTTTTTTATTGCTTTAAATGCACTTTCAGGCCTAGTTGAGCACGTTTTGTGACTTTGAATGTACCTTCATAGGAATGAGTTGTGTTGTCAAATTAATGCTCATTTAGGCTTCAGGAGGTCAACCTGAACTAAATAAATGTTGAAATGTGTGCATATGTCATTTGGTCTAGGCGTGACACTCATTATGAACCATTGATGAAATAAGTTTTATTTTTAAAAAAGCCAAAAAATGTGAAAGGGACGAAATTACAAATGTCCTGTGTGTTTCACATAGAGTACATACAGGCCAGCGATCCCGCTCCCTCTCTTTCTCTGTGACACACACGCTTCCGAGCGCGCCAGCACGCAGCAAGCACACACACAAACGCACGCACACACACTCACACAAACGTACGCACAGACGAGCACGTATCGTAAACAACACACCAACGATGATTTAGATCAAAGAAACACTCACACATGTATGGGCACACGATCACGCGCGCGCAAACACACACACAAACTCATGAGAGGCACACACATCCGCACACGCTACGCATGTAAACAACATTTGGACACTGATTGAAGATCAAAGACTAACCCACGTGGAAGACTGAAAGATGCACAGCCAATCACCTAGGCTTTGCATCTTTTCACCTCCCCCTGCTCTCACACCACGTGGGCTAGATCCACTCGGGCTGTCATTGTTGGACGTCGTCGGTGTCAGAACAAATCAAGTGCAAGCAAAAGTTAAAACCTCTGAGTAATTCGTCATTTTTATCCGAATACAGTACTTTTTTTGGGGGGGGGGGGGGGTGCGCACAACACACACACGCACGCACCCACAAACACACGCACACACTTACACACTCTCACACACGCACGCACACATACACTAGCAGGCATCGGAAACAACACTTTAGACGTTGAAATGTGTGCAGACGTCCTTTGGTTTAGGCATGACACTCAATTTTAGTTTTTATTGATTCAAATGCATTTTCAGACAGAGCAGGGCACTTGCTGACTTTGAATGTATCTTCATGGGAATGAGTTGTGTGATCAAATTAATGCTCATTTAGGCTTCAGGAGGTCAACCTAAACTAAATACATGTTGAAATGTGTGCATAAGTCCTTTGATTTAGGCGTGAAACTCATTTTGAGTTTTTATTGCTTTAAATGCACTTTCAGGCCTAGTTGAGCACGTTTTGTGACTTTTAATGTACCTTCATAGGAATGAGTTGTGTAGTCAAATTAATGCTCATTTAGGGTTCAGGAGGTCAACCTAAACTAAATACATGTTGAAATGTGTGCATAAGCCCTTTGGTTTAGGCGTGACACTCATTTTCAGTTTTTATTGCTTTAAATGCACTTTCAGTCCGAGTTGAGCCGTTTTTTTACTTTGAATGTATCTTCATAGGAATAAGTTGTGTAGTCAAATTAATGCTCATTTAGGCTTCAGGACGTCAACCTGAACTAAATACATGTTGAAATGTGTGCATAAGTCCTTTGGTTTAGGCGTGACACTCATTTTCAGTTTTTATTGCTTTAAATGCACTTTCAGTCCGAGTTGAGCCCGTTTTTTTACTTTGAATGTATCTTCATAGGAATAAGTTGTGTAGTCAAATTATACTCATTTAGGCTTCAGGAGGTCAACCTGAACTAAATACATGTTGAAATGTGTGCATAAGTCCTTTGGTTTAGGCGTGACACTCATTTTGAGTTTTTATTGCTTTAAATGCACTTTCAGGCCTAGTTGAGCACGTTTTGTGACTTTGAATGTACCTTCATAGGAATGAGTTGTGTAGTCAAATTAATGCTCATTTAGGCTTCAGGAGGTCAACCTGAACTAAATACATGTTGAAATGTGTGCATAAGTCCTTTGGTTTAGGCGTGACACTCATTTTCAGTTATTATTGCTTTAAATGCACTTTCAGTCCGAGTTGAGCCGTTTTTTTACTTTTAATGTACCTTCATAGGAATGAGTTGTGTAGTCAAATTAATGCTCATTTAGGCTTCAGGAGGTCAACCTGAACTAAATACATGTTGAAATGTGTGCATAAGTCCTTTGGTTTAGGCGTGACACTCATTTTGAGTTTTTATTGCTTTAAATGCACTTTCAGGCCTAGTTGAGCACGTTTTGTGACTTTGAATGTACCTTCATAGGAATGAGTTGTGTAGTCAAATTAATGCTCATTTAGGCTTCAGGAGGTCAACCTGAACTAAATACATGTTGAAATGTGTGCATAAGTCCTTTGGTTTAGGCGTGACACTCATTTTCAGTTTTTATTGCTTTAAATGCACTTTCAGTCCGAGTTGAGCCCGTTTTTTTACTTTGAATGTATCTTCATAGGAATAAGTTGTGTAGTCAAATTAATGCTCATTTAGGCTTCAGAATGTCAACCTGAACTAAATACAAGTTGAAATGTGTGCATAAGTCCTTTGGTTTAGGCGTGACACTCATTTTGAGTTTTTATTGCTTTAAATGCACTTTCAGGCCTAGTTGAGCACGTTTTGTGACTTTGAATGTACCTTCATAGGAATGAGTTGTGTAGTCAAATTAATGCTCATTTAGGCTTCAGGAGGTCAACCTGAACTAAATACATGTTGAAATGTGTGCATAAGTCCTTTGGTTTAGGCGTGACACTCATTTTCAGTTTTTATTGCTTTACATGCACTTTCAGTCCGAGTTGAGCCGTTTTTTTACTTTGAATGTATCTTCATAGGAATAGGTTGTGTAGTCAAATTAATGGTGATTTAGGTTTCAGGAGGTCAACCTGAACTAAATAAATGTTGAAATGTGTGCATAAGTCCTTTGGTTTAGGCGTGACACTCAATTTGAGTTTTTATTGCTTTAAATGCATTTTCAGGCCGAGTAGAGCACGTTTCTGAGTTTGAATGTATCTTCATAGGAATGAGTTGTGTGATCAAATTAATGCTCATTTAGGCTTCAGAATGTCAACCTGAACTAAATACATGTTGAAATGTGTGCATAAGTCCTTTGGTTTAGGCGTGACACTCATTTTGAGTTTTTATTGCTTTAAATGCACTTTCAGGCCTAGTTGAGCACGTTTTGTGACTTTTAATGTACCTTCATAGGAATGAGTTGTGTAGTCAAATTATACTCATTTAGGCTTCAGGAGGTCAACCTGAACTAAATACATGTTGAAATGTGTGCATAAGTCCTTTGGTTTAGGCGTGACACTCATTTTCAGTTGTTATTGCTTTAAATGCACTTTCAGTCCGAGTTGAGCACGTTTTGTGACTTTGAATGTACCTTCATAGGAATGAGTTGTGTAGTCAAATAAATGCTCATTTAGGCTTCAGGAGGTCAACCTGAACTAAATACATGTTGAAATGTGTGCATAAGTCCTTTGGTTTAGGCGTGACACTCATTTTGAGTTTTTATTGCTTTAAATGCACTTTCAGGCCTAGTTGAGCACGTTTTGTGACTTTGAATGTACCTTCATAGGAATGAGTTGTGTAGTCAAATAAATGCTCATTTAGGCTTCAGGAGGTCAACCTGAACAAAATACATGTTGAAATGTGTGCATAAATCCTTTGGTTTAGGTGTGACACTCATTTTGAGTTTTTATTGCTTTAAATGCACTTTCAGGCCTAGTTGAGCACGTTTTGTGACTTTGAATGTACCTTCATAGGAATGAGTTGTGTAGTCAAATTAATGGTGATTTAGGCTTCAGGAGGTCAACCTGAACTAAATACATGTTGAAATGTGTGCATAAGTCCTTTGGTTTAGGCGTGACACTCATTTTCAGTTTTTATTGCTTTAAATGCACTTTCAGTCCGAGTTGAGCCGTTTTTTTACTTTGAATGTATCTTCATAGGAATAAGTTGTGTAGTCAAATTAATGTTGATTTAGGCTTCAGGAGGTCAACCTGAACTAAATACATGTTGAAATGTGTGCATAAGTCCTTTGGTTTAGGCGTGACACTCATTTTCAGTTTTTATTGCTTTAAATGCACTTTCAGTCCGAGTTGAGCCGTTTTTTTACTTTGAATGTATCTTCATAGGAATAAGTTGTGTAGTCAAATTAATGGTGATTTAGGTTTCAGGAGGTCAACCTGAACTAAATAAATGTTGAAATGTGTGCATAAGTCCTTTGGTTTAGGCGTGACACTCATTTTCAGTTTGTATTGCTTTAAATGCACTTTCAGTCCGAGTTGAGCCCGTTTTTTTACTTTGAATGTATCTTCATAGGATTAAGTTGTGTAGTCAAATTAATGGTGATTTAGGCTTCAGGAGGTCAACCTGAACTAAATACATGTTGAAATGTGTGCATAAGTCCTTTGGTTTAGGCGTGACACTCATTTTGAGTTTTTATTGCTTTAAATGCACTTTCAGGCCTAGTTGAGCACGTTTTGTGACTTTGAATGTACCTTCATAGGAATGAGTTGTGTAGTCAAATTAATGATCATTTAGGCTTCAGGAGGTCAACCTGAACTACATACATGTTGAAATGTGTGCATAAGTCCTTTGGTTCAGGCGTGACACTCATTTTCAGTTTTTATTGCTTTAAATGCACTTTCAGTCCGAGTTGAGCCCGTTTTTTTACTTTGAATGTTCCTTCATAGGAATAAGTTGTGTAGTCAAATTAATGCTCATTTAGGCTTCAGGGGGTCAACCTGAACTAAATACATGTTGAAATGTGTGCATAAGTCCTTTGGTTTAGGCGTGACACTCATTTTCAGTTTTTATTGCTTTAAATGCACTTTCAGTCCGAGTTGAGCCCGTTTTTTTACTTTGAATGTTCCTTCATAGGAATAAGTTGTGTAGTCAAATTAATGCTCATTTAGGCTTCAGGGGGTCAACCTGAACTAAATACATGTTGAAATGTGTGCATAAGTCCTTTGGTTTAGGCGTGACACTCATTTTCAGTTTGTATTGCTTTAAATGCACTTTCAGTCCGAGTTGAGCCCGTTTTTTTACTTTGAATGTATCTTCATAGGATTAAGTTGTGTAGTCAAATTAATGGTGATTTAGGCTTCAGGAGGTCAACCTGAACTAAATACATGTTGAAATGTGTGCATAAGTCCTTTGGTTTAGGCGTGACACTCATTTTGAGTTTTTATTGCTTTAAATGCACTTTCAGGCCTAGTTGAGCACGTTTTGTGACTTTGAATGTACCTTCATAGGAATGAGTTGTGTAGTCAAATTAATGATCATTTAGGCTTCAGGAGGTCAACCTGAACTACATACATGTTGAAATGTGTGCATAAGTCCTTTGGTTCAGGCGTGACACTCATTTTCAGTTTTTATTGCTTTAAATGCACTTTCAGTCCGAGTTGAGCCCGTTTTTTTACTTTGAATGTTCCTTCATAGGAATAAGTTGTGTAGTCAAATTAATGCTCATTTAGGCTTCAGGGGGTCAACCTGAACTAAATACATGTTGAAATGTGTGCATAAGTCCTTTGGTTTAGGCGTGACACTCATTTTCAGTTTTTATTGCTTTAAATGCACTTTCAGTCCGAGTTGAGCCCGTTTTTTTACTTTGAATGTATCTTCATAGGAATAAGTTGTGTAGTCAAATTAATGCTCATTTAGGCTTCAGAATGTCAACCTGAACTAAATACATGTTGAAATGTGTGCATAAGTCCTTTGGTTTAGGCGTGACACTCATTTTGAGTTTTTATTGCTTTAAATGCACTTTCAGGCCTAGTTGAGCACGTTTTGTGACTTTGAATGTACCTTCATAGGAATGAGTTGTGTAGTCAAATAAATGCTCATTTAGGCTTCAGGAGGTCAACCTGAACAAAATACATGTTGAAATGTGTGCATAAATCCTTTGGTTTAGGTGTGACACTCATTTTGAGTTTTTATTGCTTTAAATGCACTTTCAGGCCTAGTTGAGCACGTTTTGTGACTTTGAATGTACCTTCATAGGAATGAGTTGTGTAGTCAAATTAATGGTGATTTAGGCTTCAGGAGGTCAACCTGAACTAAATACATGTTGAAATGTGTGCATAAGTCCTTTGGTTTAGGCGTGACACTCATTTTCAGTTTTTATTGCTTTAAATGCACTTTCAGTCCGAGTTGAGCCGTTTTTTTACTTTGAATGTATCTTCATAGGAATAAGTTGTGTAGTCAAATTAATGTTGATTTAGGCTTCAGGAGGTCAACCTGAACTAAATACATGTTGAAATGTGTGCATAAGTCCTTTGGTTTAGGCGTGACACTCATTTTCAGTTTTTATTGCTTTAAATGCACTTTCAGTCCGAGTTGAGCCGTTTTTTTACTTTGAATGTATCTTCATAGGAATAAGTTGTGTAGTCAAATTAATGGTGATTTAGGTTTCAGGAGGTCAACCTGAACTAAATAAATGTTGAAATGTGTGCATAAGTCCTTTGGTTTAGGCGTGACACTCATTTTCAGTTTGTATTGCTTTAAATGCACTTTCAGTCCGAGTTGAGCCCGTTTTTTTACTTTGAATGTATCTTCATAGGATTAAGTTGTGTAGTCAAATTAATGGTGATTTAGGCTTCAGGAGGTCAACCTGAACTAAATACATGTTGAAATGTGTGCATAAGTCCTTTGGTTTAGGCGTGACACTCATTTTGAGTTTTTATTGCTTTAAATGCACTTTCAGGCCTAGTTGAGCACGTTTTGTGACTTTGAATGTACCTTCATAGGAATGAGTTGTGTAGTCAAATTAATGATCATTTAGGCTTCAGGAGGTCAACCTGAACTACATACATGTTGAAATGTGTGCATAAGTCCTTTGGTTCAGGCGTGACACTCATTTTCAGTTTTTATTGCTTTAAATGCACTTTCAGTCCGAGTTGAGCCCGTTTTTTTACTTTGAATGTTCCTTCATAGGAATAAGTTGTGTAGTCAAATTAATGCTCATTTAGGCTTCAGGGGGTCAACCTGAACTAAATACATGTTGAAATGTGTGCATAAGTCCTTTGGTTTAGGCGTGACACTCATTTTCAGTTTTTATTGCTTTAAATGCACTTTCAGTCCGAGTTGAGCCCGTTTTTTTACTTTGAATGTATCTTCATAGGAATAAGTTGTGTAGTCAAATTAATGCTCATTTAGGCTTCAGAATGTCAACCTGAACTAAATACATGTTGAAATGTGTGCATAAGTCCTTTGGTTTAGGCGTGACACTCATTTTGAGTTTTTATTGCTTTAAATGCACTTTCAGGCCTAGTTGAGCACGTTTTGTGACTTTGAATGTACCTTCATAGGAATGAGTTGTGTAGTCAAATTATACTCATTTAGGCTTCAGGAGGTCAACCTGAACTAAATACATGTTGAAATGTGTGCATAAGTCCTTTGGTTTAGGCGTGACACTCATTTTCAGTTTTTATTGCTTTAAATGCACTTTCAGTCCGAGTTGAGCCCGTTTTTTTACTTTGAATGTATCTTCATAGGAATAAGTTGTGTAGTCAAATTAATGGTGATTTAGGCTTCAGGAGGTCAACCTGAACTAAATACATGTTGAAATGTGTGCATAAGTCCTTTGGTTTAGGCGTGACACTCATTTTGAGTTTTTATTGCTTTAAATGCACTTTCAGGCCTAGTTGAGCACGTTTTGTGACTTTGAATGTACCTTCATAGGAATGAGTTGTGTAGTCAAATTAATGATCATTTAGGCTTCAGGAGGTCAACCTGAACTACATACATGTTGAAATGTGTGCATAAGTCCTTTGGTTCAGGCGTGACACTCATTTTCAGTTTTTATTGCTTTAAATGCACTTTCAGTCCGAGTTGAGCCCGTTTTTTTACTTTGAATGTTCCTTCATAGGAATAAGTTGTGTAGTCAAATTAATGCTCATTTAGGCTTCAGGAGGTCAACCTGAACTAAATACATGTTGAAATGTGTGCATAAGTCCTTTGGTTTAGGCGTGACACTCATTTTCAGTTTTTATTGCTTTAAATGCACTTTCAGTCCGAGTTGAGCCCGTTTTTTTACTTTGAATGTATCTTCATAGGAATAAGTTGTGTAGTCAAATTAATGGTGATTTAGGCTTCAGGAGGTCAACCTGAACTAAATACATGTTGAAATGTGTGCATAAGTCCTTTGGTTTAGGCGTGACACTCATTTTTGAGTTTTTTATTGCTTTAAATGCACTTTCAGGCCTAGTTGAGCACGTTTTGTGACTTTGAATGTACCTTCATAGGAATGAGTTGTGTTGTCAAATTAATGCTCAGTTAGGCTTCAGGTGGTCAACCTGAACTAAATAAATGTTGAAATGTGTGCATATGTCATTTGGTCTAGGCGTGACACTCATTATGAACCATTGATGAAATAAGTTTTATTTTTAAAAAAGCCAAAAAATGTGAAAGGGACGAAATTACAAATGTCCTGTGTGTTTCACATAGAGTACATACAGGCCAGCGATCCCGCTCCCTCTCTTTCTCTGTGACACACACGCTTCCGAGCGCGCCAGCACGCAGCAAGCACACACACAAACGCACGCACACACACTCACACAAACGTACGCACAGACGAGCACGTATCGTAAACAACACACCAACGATGATTTAGATCAAAGAAACACTCACACATGTATGGGCACACGATCACGCGCGCGCAAACACACACACAAACTCATGAGAGGCACACACATCCGCACACGCTACGCATGTAAACAACATTTGGACACTGATTGAAGATCAAAGACTAACCCACGTGGAAGACTGAAAGATGCACAGCCAATCACCTAGGCTTTGCATCTTTTCACCTCCCCCTGCTCTCACACCACGTGGGCTAGATCCACTCGGGCTGTCATTGTTGGACGTCGTCGGTGTCAGAACAAATCAAGTGCAAGCAAAAGTTAAAACCTCTGAGTAATTCGTCATTTTTATCCGAATACAGTACTTTTTTTTGGGGGGGGGGTGCGCACAACACACACACGCACGCACCCACACAAACACACACAAACACACGCACACACTTACACACTCTCACACACGCACGCACACATACACTAGCAGGCATCGGAAACAACACTTTAGACGTTGAAATGTGTGCAGACGTCCTTTGGTTTAGGCATGACACTCAATTTTAGTTTTTATTGATTCAAATGCATTTTCAGACAGAGCAGGGCACTTGCTGACTTTGAATGTATCTTCATGGGAATGAGTTGTGTGATCAAATTAATGCTCATTTAGGCTTCAGGAGGTCAACCTAAACTAAATACATGTTGAAATGTGTGCATAAGTCCTTTGATTTAGGCGTGAAACTCATTTTGAGTTTTTATTGCTTTAAATGCACTTTCAGGCCTAGTTGAGCACGTTTTGTGACTTTTAATGTACCTTCATAGGAATGAGTTGTGTAGTCAAATTAATGCTCATTTAGGGTTCAGGAGGTCAACCTAAACTAAATACATGTTGAAATGTGTGCATAAGCCCTTTGGTTTAGGCGTGACACTCATTTTCAGTTTTTATTGCTTTAAATGCACTTTCAGTCCGAGTTGAGCCGTTTTTTTACTTTGAATGTATCTTCATAGGAATAAGTTGTGTAGTCAAATTAATGCTCATTTAGGCTTCAGGACGTCAACCTGAACTAAATACATGTTGAAATGTGTGCATAAGTCCTTTGGTTTAGGCGTGACACTCATTTTCAGTTTTTATTGCTTTAAATGCACTTTCAGTCCGAGTTGAGCCCGTTTTTTTACTTTGAATGTATCTTCATAGGAATAAGTTGTGTAGTCAAATTATACTCATTTAGGCTTCAGGAGGTCAACCTGAACTAAATACATGTTGAAATGTGTGCATAAGTCCTTTGGTTTAGGCGTGACACTCATTTTGAGTTTTTATTGCTTTAAATGCACTTTCAGGCCTAGTTGAGCACGTTTTGTGACTTTGAATGTACCTTCATAGGAATGAGTTGTGTAGTCAAATTAATGCTCATTTAGGCTTCAGGAGGTCAACCTGAACTAAATACATGTTGAAATGTGTGCATAAGTCCTTTGGTTTAGGCGTGACACTCATTTTCAGTTATTATTGCTTTAAATGCACTTTCAGTCCGAGTTGAGCCGTTTTTTTACTTTTAATGTACCTTCATAGGAATGAGTTGTGTAGTCAAATTAATGCTCATTTAGGCTTCAGGAGGTCAACCTGAACAAAATACATGTTGAAATGTGTGCATAAATCCTTTGGTTTAGGCGTGACACTCATTTTGAGTTTTTATTGCTTTAAATGCACTTTCAGGCCTAGTTGAGCACGTTTTGTGACTTTGAATGTACCTTCATAGGAATGAGTTGTGTAGTCAAATTAATGCTCATTTAGGCTTCAGGAGGTCAACCTGAACTAAATACATGTTGAAATGTGTGCATAAGTCCTTTGGTTTAGGCGTGACACTCATTTTCAGTTTTTATTGCTTTAAATGCACTTTCAGTCCGAGTTGAGCCCGTTTTTTTACTTTGAATGTATCTTCATAGGAATAAGTTGTGTAGTCAAATTAATGCTCATTTAGGCTTCAGAATGTCAACCTGAACTAAATACATGTTGAAATGTGTGCATAAGTCCTTTGGTTTAGGCGTGACACTCATTTTGAGTTTTTATTGCTTTAAATGCACTTTCAGGCCTACTTGAGCACGTTTTGTGACTTTGAATGTACCTTCATAGGAATGAGTTGTGTAGTCAAATTAATGCTCATTTAGGCTTCAGGAGGTCAACCTGAACTAAATACATGTTGAAATGTGTGCATAAGTCCTTTGGTTTAGGCGTGACACTCATTTTCAGTTTTTATTGCTTTACATGCACTTTCAGTCCGAGTTGAGCCGTTTTTTTACTTTGAATGTATCTTCATAGGAATAAGTTGTGTAGTCAAATTAATGGTGATTTAGGTTTCAGGAGGTCAACCTGAACTAAATAAATGTTGAAATGTGTGCATAAGTCCTTTGGTTTAGGCGTGACACTCAATTTGAGTTTTTATTGCTTTAAATGCATTTTCAGGCCGAGTAGAGCACGTTTCTGAGTTTGAATGTATCTTCATAGGAATGAGTTGTGTGATCAAATTAATGCTCATTTAGGCTTCAGAATGTCAACCTGAACTAAATACATGTTGAAATGTGTGCATAAGTCCTTTGGTTTAGGCGTGACACTCATTTTGAGTTTTTATTGCTTTAAATGCACTTTCAGGCCTAGTTGAGCACGTTTTGTGACTTTTAATGTACCTTCATAGGAATGAGTTGTGTAGTCAAATTATACTCATTTAGGCTTCAGGAGGTCAACCTGAACTAAATACATGTTGAAATGTGTGCATAAGTCCTTTGGTTTAGGCGTGACACTCATTTTCAGTTGTTATTGCTTTAAATGCACTTTCAGTCCGAGTTGAGCACGTTTTGTGACTTTGAATGTACCTTCATAGGAATGAGTTGTGTAGTCAAATAAATGCTCATTTAGGCTTCAGGAGGTCAACCTGAACTAAATACATGTTGAAATGTGTGCATAAGTCCTTTGGTTTAGGCGTGACACTCATTTTGAGTTTTTATTGCTTTAAATGCACTTTCAGGCCTAGTTGAGCACGTTTTGTGACTTTGAATGTACCTTCATAGGAATGAGTTGTGTAGTCAAATAAATGCTCATTTAGGCTTCAGGAGGTCAACCTGAACAAAATACATGTTGAAATGTGTGCATAAATCCTTTGGTTTAGGTGTGACACTCATTTTGAGTTTTTATTGCTTTAAATGCACTTTCAGGCCTAGTTGAGCACGTTTTGTGACTTTGAATGTACCTTCATAGGAATGAGTTGTGTAGTCAAATTAATGGTGATTTAGGCTTCAGGAGGTCAACCTGAACTAAATACATGTTGAATTGTGTGCATAAGTCCTTTGGTTTAGGCGTGACACTCATTTTCAGTTTTTATTGCTTTAAATGCACTTTCAGTCCGAGTTGAGACGTTTTTTTACTTTGAATGTATCTTCATAGGAATAAGTTGTGTAGTCAAATTAATGTTGATTTAGGCTTCAGGAGGTCAACCTGAACTAAATACATGTTGAAATGTGTGCATAAGTCCTTTGGTTTAGGCGTGACACTCATTTTCAGTTTTTATTGCTTTAAATGCACTTTCAGTCCGATTTGAGCCGTTTTTTTACTTTGAATGTATCTTCATAGGAATAAGTTGTGTAGTCAAATTAATGGTGATTTAGGTTTCAGGAGGTCAACCTGAACTAAATAAATGTTGAAATGTGTGCATAAGTCCTTTGGTTTAGGCGTGACACTCATTTTCAGTTTGTATTGCTTTAAATGCACTTTCAGTCCGAGTTGAGCCCGTTTTTTTACTTTGAATGTATCTTCATAGGATTAAGTTGTGTAGTCAAATTAATGCTCATTTAGGCTTCAGGGGGTCAACCTGAACTAAATACATGTTGAAATGTGTGCATAAGTCCTTTGGTTTAGGCGTGACACTCATTTTCAGTTTTTATTGCTTTAAATGCACTTTCAGTCCGAATTGAGCCGGTTTTTTTACTTTGAATGTTCCTTCATAGGAATAAGTTGTGTAGTCAAATTAATGCTCATTTAGGCTTCAGGAGGTCAACCTGAACTAAATACATGTTGAAATGTGTGTATAAGTCCTTTGGTTTAGGCGTGACACTCAATTTGAGTTTTTATTGCTTTAAATGCATTTTCAGGCCGAGTAGAGCACGTTTCTGAGTTTGAATGTATCTTCATAGGAATGAGTTGTGTGATCAAATTAATGCTCATTTAGGCTTCAGAATGTCAACCTGAACTAAATACATGTTGAAATGTGTGCATAAGTCCTTTGGTTTAGGCGTGACACTCATTTTGAGTTTTTATTGCTTTAAATGCACTTTCAGGCCTAGTTGAGCACGTTTTGTGACTTTTAATGTACCTTCATAGGAATGAGTTGTGTAGTCAAATTATACTCATTTAGGCTTCAGGAGGTCAACCTGAACTAAATACATGTTGAAATGTGTGCATAAGTCCTTTGGTTTAGGCGTGACACTCATTTTCAGTTTTTATTGCTTTAAATGCACTTTCAGTCCGAGTTGAGCCCGTTTTTTTACTTTGAATGTATCTTCATAGGAATAAGTTGTGTAGTCAAATTAATGGTGATTTAGGCTTCAGGAGGTCAACCTGAACTAAATACATGTTGAAATGTGTGCATAAGTCCTTTGGTTTAGGCGTGACACTCATTTTGAGTTTTTATTGCTTTAAATGCACTTTCAGGCCTAGTTGAGCACGTTTTGTGACTTTGAATGTACCTTCATAGGAATGAGTTGTGTAGTCAAATTAATGATCATTTAGGCTTCAGGAGGTCAACCTGAACTACATACATGTTGAAATGTGTGCATAAGTCCTTTGGTTCAGGCGTGACACTCATTTTCAGTTTTTATTGCTTTAAATGCACTTTCAGTCCGAGTTGAGCCCGTTTTTTTACTTTGAATGTTCCTTCATAGGAATAAGTTGTGTAGTCAAATTAATGCTCATTTAGGCTTCAGGAGGTCAACCTGAACTAAATACATGTTGAAATGTGTGCATAAGTCCTTTGGTTTAGGCGTGACACTCATTTTCAGTTTTTATTGCTTTAAATGCACTTTCAGTCCGAGTTGAGCCCGTTTTTTTACTTTGAATGTATGTTCATAGGAATAAGTTGTGTAGTCAAATTAATGGTGATTTAGGCTTCAGGAGGTCAACCTGAACTAAATACATGTTGAAATGTGTGCATAAGTCCTTTGGTTTAGGCGTGACACTCATTTTTGAGTTTTTTATTGCTTTAAATGCACTTTCAGGCCTAGTTGAGCACGTTTTGTGACTTTGAATGTACCTTCATAGGAATGAGTTGTGTTGTCAAATTAATGCTCATTTAGGCTTCAGGAGGTCAACCTGAACTAAATAAATGTTGAAATGTGTGCATATGTCATTTGGTCTAGGCGTGACACTCATTATGAACCATTGATGAAATAAGTTTTATTTTTAAAAAAGCCAAAAAATGTGAAAGGGACGAAATTACAAATGTCCTGTGTGTTTCACATAGAGTACATACAGGCCAGCGATCCCGCTCCCTCTCTTTCTCTGTGACACACACGCTTCCGAGCGCGCCAGCACGCAGCAAGCACACACACAAACGCACGCACACACACTCACACAAACGTACGCACAGACGAGCACGTATCGTAAACAACACACCAACGATGATTTAGATCAAAGAAACACTCACACATGTATGGGCACACGATCACGCGCGCGCAAACACACACACAAACTCATGAGAGGCACACACATCCGCACACGCTACGCATGTAAACAACATTTGGACACTGATTGAAGATCAAAGACTAACCCACGTGGAAGACTGAAAGATGCACAGCCAATCACCTAGGCTTTGCATCTTTTCACCTCCCCCTGCTCTCACACCACGTGGGCTAGATCCACTCGGGCTGTCATTGTTGGACGTCGTCGGTGTCAGAACAAATCAAGTGCAAGCAAAAGTTAAAACCTCTGAGTAATTCGTCATTTTTATCCGAATACAGTACTTTTTTTGGGGGGGGGGGTGCGCACAACACACACACGCACGCACCCACAAACACACGCACACACTTACACACTCTCACACACGCACGCACACATACACTAGCAGGCATCGGAAACAACACTTTAGACGTTGAAATGTGTGCAGACGTCCTTTGGTTTAGGCATGACACTCAATTTTAGTTTTTATTGATTCAAATGCATTTTCAGACAGAGCAGGGCACTTGCTGACTTTGAATGTATCTTCATGGGAATGAGTTGTGTGATCAAATTAATGCTCATTTAGGCTTCAGGAGGTCAACCTAAACTAAATACATGTTGAAATGTGTGCATAAGTCCTTTGATTTAGGCGTGAAACTCATTTTGAGTTTTTATTGCTTTAAATGCACTTTCAGGCCTAGTTGAGCACGTTTTGTGACTTTTAATGTACCTTCATAGGAATGAGTTGTGTAGTCAAATTAATGCTCATTTAGGGTTCAGGAGGTCAACCTAAACTAAATACATGTTGAAATGTGTGCATAAGCCCTTTGGTTTAGGCGTGACACTCATTTTCAGTTTTTATTGCTTTAAATGCACTTTCAGTCCGAGTTGAGCCGTTTTTTTACTTTGAATGTATCTTCATAGGAATAAGTTGTGTAGTCAAATTAATGCTCATTTAGGCTTCAGGACGTCAACCTGAACTAAATACATGTTGAAATGTGTGCATAAGTCCTTTGGTTTAGGCGTGACACTCATTTTCAGTTTTTATTGCTTTAAATGCACTTTCAGTCCGAGTTGAGCCCGTTTTTTTACTTTGAATGTATCTTCATAGGAATAAGTTGTGTAGTCAAATTATACTCATTTAGGCTTCAGGAGGTCAACCTGAACTAAATACATGTTGAAATGTGTGCATAAGTCCTTTGGTTTAGGCGTGACACTCATTTTGAGTTTTTATTGCTTTAAATGCACTTTCAGGCCTAGTTGAGCACGTTTTGTGACTTTGAATGTACCTTCATAGGAATGAGTTGTGTAGTCAAATTAATGCTCATTTAGGCTTCAGGAGGTCAACCTGAACTAAATACATGTTGAAATGTGTGCATAAGTCCTTTGGTTTAGGCGTGACACTCATTTTCAGTTATTATTGCTTTAAATGCACTTTCAGTCCGAGTTGAGCCGTTTTTTTACTTTTAATGTACCTTCATAGGAATGAGTTGTGTAGTCAAATTAATGCTCATTTAGGCTTCAGGAGGTCAACCTGAACTAAATACATGTTGAAATGTGTGCATAAGTCCTTTGGTTTAGGCGTGACACTCATTTTGAGTTTTTATTGCTTTAAATGCACTTTCAGGCCTAGTTGAGCACGTTTTGTGACTTTGAATGTACCTTCATAGGAATGAGTTGTGTAGTCAAATTAATGCTCATTTAGGCTTCAGGAGGTCAACCTGAACTAAATACATGTTGAAATGTGTGCATAAGTCCTTTGGTTTAGGCGTGACACTCATTTTCAGTTTTTATTGCTTTAAATGCACTTTCAGTCCGAGTTGAGCCCGTTTTTTTACTTTGAATGTATCTTCATAGGAATAAGTTGTGTAGTCAAATTAATGCTCATTTAGGCTTCAGAATGTCAACCTGAACTAAATACATGTTGAAATGTGTGCATAAGTCCTTTGGTTTAGGCGTGACACTCATTTTGAGTTTTTATTGCTTTAAATGCACTTTCAGGCCTAGTTGAGCACGTTTTGTGACTTTGAATGTACCTTCATAGGAATGAGTTGTGTAGTCAAATTAATGCTCATTTAGGCTTCAGGAGGTCAACCTGAACTAAATACATGTTGAAATGTGTGCATAAGTCCTTTGGTTTAGGCGTGACACTCATTTTCAGTTTTTATTGCTTTACATGCACTTTCAGTCCGAGTTGAGCCGTTTTTTTACTTTGAATGTATCTTCATAGGAATAGGTTGTGTAGTCAAATTAATGGTGATTTAGGTTTCAGGAGGTCAACCTGAACTAAATAAATGTTGAAATGTGTGCATAAGTCCTTTGGTTTAGGCGTGACACTCAATTTGAGTTTTTATTGCTTTAAATGCATTTTCAGGCCGAGTAGAGCACGTTTCTGAGTTTGAATGTATCTTCATAGGAATGAGTTGTGTGATCAAATTAATGCTCATTTAGGCTTCAGAATGTCAACCTGAACTAAATACATGTTGAAATGTGTGCATAAGTCCTTTGGTTTAGGCGTGACACTCATTTTGAGTTTTTATTGCTTTAAATGCACTTTCAGGCCTAGTTGAGCACGTTTTGTGACTTTTAATGTACCTTCATAGGAATGAGTTGTGTAGTCAAATTATACTCATTTAGGCTTCAGGAGGTCAACCTGAACTAAATACATGTTGAAATGTGTGCATAAGTCCTTTGGTTTAGGCGTGACACTCATTTTCAGTTGTTATTGCTTTAAATGCACTTTCAGTCCGAGTTGAGCACGTTTTGTGACTTTGAATGTACCTTCATAGGAATGAGTTGTGTAGTCAAATAAATGCTCATTTAGGCTTCAGGAGGTCAACCTAAACTAAATACATGTTGAAATGTGTGCATAAGTCCTTTGGTTTAGGCGTGACACTCATTTTGAGTTTTTATTGCTTTAAATGCACTTTCAGGCCTAGTTGAGCACGTTTTGTGACTTTGAATGTACCTTCATAGGAATGAGTTGTGTAGTCAAATAAATGCTCATTTAGGCTTCAGGAGGTCAACCTGAACAAAATACATGTTGAAATGTGTGCATAAATCCTTTGGTTTAGGTGTGACACTCATTTTGAGTTTTTATTGCTTTAAATGCACTTTCAGGCCTAGTTGAGCACGTTTTGTGACTTTGAATGTACCTTCATAGGAATGAGTTGTGTAGTCAAATTAATGGTGATTTAGGCTTCAGGAGGTCAACCTGAACTAAATACATGTTGAAATGTGTGCATAAGTCCTTTGGTTTAGGCGTGACACTCATTTTCAGTTTTTATTGCTTTAAATGCACTTTCAGTCCGAGTTGAGCCGTTTTTTTACTTTGAATGTATCTTCATAGGAATAAGTTGTGTAGTCAAATTAATGTTGATTTAGGCTTCAGGAGGTCAACCTGAACTAAATACATGTTGAAATGTGTGCATAAGTCCTTTGGTTTAGGCGTGACACTCATTTTCAGTTTTTATTGCTTTAAATGCACTTTCAGTCCGAGTTGAGCCGTTTTTTTACTTTGAATGTATCTTCATAGGAATAAGTTGTGTAGTCAAATTAATGGTGATTTAGGTTTCAGGAGGTCAACCTGAACTAAATAAATGTTGAAATGTGTGCATAAGTCCTTTGGTTTAGGCGTGACACTCATTTTCAGTTTGTATTGCTTTAAATGCACTTTCAGTCCGAGTTGAGCCTGTTTTTTTACTTTGAATGTATCTTCATAGGATTAAGTTGTGTAGTCAAATTAATGGTGATTTAGGCTTCAGGAGGTCAACCTGAACTAAATACATGTTGAAATGTGTGCATAAGTCCTTTGGTTTAGGCGTGACACTCATTTTGAGTTTTTATTGCTTTAAATGCACTTTCAGGCCTAGTTGAGCACGTTTTGTGACTTTGAATGTACCTTCATAGGAATGAGTTGTGTAGTCAAATTAATGATCATTTAGGCTTCAGGAGGTCAACCTGAACTACATACATGTTGAAATGTGTGCATAAGTCCTTTGGTTCAGGCGTGACACTCATTTTCAGTTTTTATTGCTTTAAATGCACTTTCAGTCCGAGTTGAGCCCGTTTTTTTACTTTGAATGTTCCTTCATAGGAATAAGTTGTGTAGTCAAATTAATGCTCATTTAGGCTTCAGGGGGTCAACCTGAACTAAATACATGTTGAAATGTGTGCATAAGTCCTTTGGTTTAGGCGTGACACTCATTTTCAGTTTTTATTGCTTTAAATGCACTTTCAGTCCGAGTTGAGCCCGTTTTTTTACTTTGAATGTTCCTTCATAGGAATAAGTTGTGTAGTCAAATTAATGCTCATTTAGGCTTCAGGGGGTCAACCTGAACTAAATACATGTTGAAATGTGTGCATAAGTCCTTTGGTTTAGGCGTGACACTCATTTTCAGTTTGTATTGCTTTAAATGCACTTTCAGTCCGAGTTGAGCCCGTTTTTTTACTTTGAATGTATCTTCATAGGATTAAGTTGTGTAGTCAAATTAATGGTGATTTAGGCTTCAGGAGGTCAACCTGAACTAAATACATGTTGAAATGTGTGCATAAGTCCTTTGGTTTAGGCGTGACACTCATTTTGAGTTTTTATTGCTTTAAATGCACTTTCAGGCCTAGTTGAGCACGTTTTGTGACTTTGAATGTACCTTCATAGGAATGAGTTGTGTAGTCAAATTAATGATCATTTAGGCTTCAGGAGGTCAACCTGAACTACATACATGTTGAAATGTGTGCATAAGTCCTTTGGTTCAGGCGTGACACTCATTTTCAGTTTTTATTGCTTTAAATGCACTTTCAGTCCGAGTTGAGCCCGTTTTTTTACTTTGAATGTTCCTTCATAGGAATAAGTTGTGTAGTCAAATTAATGCTCATTTAGGCTTCAGGGGGTCAACCTGAACTAAATACATGTTGAAATGTGTGCATAAGTCCTTTGGTTTAGGCGTGACACTCATTTTCAGTTTTTATTGCTTTAAATGCACTTTCAGTCCGAGTTGAGCCCGTTTTTTTACTTTGAATGTATCTTCATAGGAATAAGTTGTGTAGTCAAATTAATGCTCATTTAGGCTTCAGAATGTCAACCTGAACTAAATACATGTTGAAATGTGTGCATAAGTCCTTTGGTTTAGGCGTGACACTCATTTTGAGTTTTTATTGCTTTAAATGCACTTTCAGGCCTAGTTGAGCACGTTTTGTGACTTTGAATGTACCTTCATAGGAATGAGTTGTGTAGTCAAATAAATGCTCATTTAGGCTTCAGGAGGTCAACCTGAACAAAATACATGTTGAAATGTGTGCATAAATCCTTTGGTTTAGGTGTGACACTCATTTTGAGTTTTTATTGCTTTAAATGCACTTTCAGGCCTAGTTGAGCACGTTTTGTGACTTTGAATGTACCTTCATAGGAATGAGTTGTGTAGTCAAATTAATGGTGATTTAGGCTTCAGGAGGTCAACCTGAACTAAATACATGTTGAAATGTGTGCATAAGTCCTTTGGTTTAGGCGTGACACTCATTTTCAGTTTTTATTGCTTTAAATGCACTTTCAGTCCGAGTTGAGCCGTTTTTTTACTTTGAATGTATCTTCATAGGAATAAGTTGTGTAGTCAAATTAATGTTGATTTAGGCTTCAGGAGGTCAACCTGAACTAAATACATGTTGAAATGTGTGCATAAGTCCTTTGGTTTAGGCGTGACACTCATTTTCAGTTTTTATTGCTTTAAATGCACTTTCAGTCCGAGTTGAGCCGTTTTTTTACTTTGAATGTATCTTCATAGGAATAAGTTGTGTAGTCAAATTAATGGTGATTTAGGTTTCAGGAGGTCAACCTGAACTAAATAAATGTTGAAATGTGTGCATAAGTCCTTTGGTTTAGGCGTGACACTCATTTTCAGTTTGTATTGCTTTAAATGCACTTTCAGTCCGAGTTGAGCCCGTTTTTTTACTTTGAATGTATCTTCATAGGATTAAGTTGTGTAGTCAAATTAATGGTGATTTAGGCTTCAGGAGGTCAACCTGAACTAAATACATGTTGAAATGTGTGCATAAGTCCTTTGGTTTAGGCGTGACACTCATTTTGAGTTTTTATTGCTTTAAATGCACTTTCAGGCCTAGTTGAGCACGTTTTGTGACTTTGAATGTACCTTCATAGGAATGAGTTGTGTAGTCAAATTAATGATCATTTAGGCTTCAGGAGGTCAACCTGAACTACATACATGTTGAAATGTGTGCATAAGTCCTTTGGTTCAGGCGTGACACTCATTTTCAGTTTTTATTGCTTTAAATGCACTTTCAGTCCGAGTTGAGCCCGTTTTTTTACTTTGAATGTTCCTTCATAGGAATAAGTTGTGTAGTCAAATTAATGCTCATTTAGGCTTCAGGGGGTCAACCTGAACTAAATACATGTTGAAATGTGTGCATAAGTCCTTTGGTTTAGGCGTGACACTCATTTTCAGTTTTTATTGCTTTAAATGCACTTTCAGTCCGAGTTGAGCCCGTTTTTTTACTTTGAATGTATCTTCATAGGAATAAGTTGTGTAGTCAAATTAATGCTCATTTAGGCTTCAGAATGTCAACCTGAACTAAATACATGTTGAAATGTGTGCATAAGTCCTTTGGTTTAGGCGTGACACTCATTTTGAGTTTTTATTGCTTTAAATGCACTTTCAGGCCTAGTTGAGCACGTTTTGTGACTTTGAATGTACCTTCATAGGAATGAGTTGTGTAGTCAAATTAATGCTCATTTAGGCTTCAGGAGGTCAACCTGAACTAAATACATGTTGAAATGTGTGCATAAGTCCTTTGGTTTAGGCGTGACACTCATTTTGAGTTTTTATTGCTTTAAATGCACTTTCAGGCCTAGTTGAGCACGTTTTGTGACTTTGAATGTACCTTCATAGGAATGAGTTGTGTAGTCAAATTAATGATCATTTAGGCTTCAGGAGGTCAACCTGAACTACATACATGTTGAAATGTGTGCATAAGTCCTTTGGTTCAGGCGTGACACTCATTTTCAGTTTTTATTGCTTTAAATGCACTTTCAGTCCGAGTTGAGCCCGTTTTTTTACTTTGAATGTATCTTCATAGGAATAAGTTGTGTAGTCAAATTAATGCTCATTTAGGCTTCAGAATGTCAACCTGAACTAAATACATGTTGAAATGTGTGCATAAGTCCTTTGGTTTAGGCGTGACACTCATTTTGAGTTTTTATTGCTTTAAATGCACTTTCAGGCCTAGTTGAGCACGTTTTGTGACTTTGAATGTACCTTCATAGGAATGAGTTGTGTAGTCAAATTAATGCTCATTTAGGCTTCAGGAGGTCAACCTGAACTAAATACATGTTGAAATGTGTGCATAAGTCCTTTGGTTTAGGCGTGACACTCATTTTCAGTTTTTATTGCTTTAAATGCACTTTCAGTCCGAATTGAGCCCGTTTTTTTACTTTGAATGTTCCTTCATAGGAATAAGTTGTGTAGTCAAATTAATGCTCATTTAGGCTTCAGGAGGTCAACCTGAACTAAATACATGTTGAAATGTGTGCATAAGTCCTTTGGTTTAGGCGTGACACTCATTTTGAGTTTTTATTGCTTTAAATGCACTTTCAGGCCTAGTTGAGCACGTTTTGTGACTTTTAATGTACCTTCATAGGAATGAGTTGTGTAGTCAAATTATACTCATTTAGGCTTCAGGAGGTCAACCTGAACTAAATACATGTTGAAATGTGTGCATAAGTCCTTTGGTTTAGGCGTGACACTCATTTTCAGTTGTTATTGCTTTAAATGCACTTTCAGTCCGAGTTGAGCCCGTTTTTTTACTTTGAATGTTCCTTCATAGGAATGAGTTGTGTAGTCAAATTAATGCTCATTTAGGCTTCAGAAGGTCAACCTGAACTAAATACATGTTGAAATGTGTGCATAAGGCCTTTGGTTTAGGCGTGACACTCATTTTGAGTTTTTATTGCTTTAAATGCATTTTCAGGCCGAGTAGAGCACGTTTCTGAGTTTGAATGTATCTTCATAGGAATAAGTTGTGTAGTCAAATTAATGCTCATTTAGGCTTCAGGACGTCAACCTGAACTAAATACATGTTGAAATGTGTGCATAAGTCCTTTGGTTTAGGCGTGACACTCATTTTCAGTTTTTATTGCTTTAAATGCACTTTCAGTCCGAGTTGAGCCCGTTTTTTTACTTTGAATGTATCTTCATAGGATTAAGTTGTGTAGTCAAATTAATGGTGATTTAGGCTTCAGGAGGTCAACCTGAACTAAATACATGTTGAAATGTGTGCATAAGTCCTTTGGTTTAGGCGTGACACTCATTTTGAGTTTTTATTGCTTTAAATGCACTTTCAGGCCTAGTTGAGCACGTTTTGTGACTTTGAATGTACCTTCATAGGAATGAGTTGTGTAGTCAAATTAATGCTCATTTAGGCTTCAGGAGGTCAACCTGAACTAAATACATGTTGAAATGTGTGCATAAGTCCTTTGGTTTAGGCGTGACACACATTTTCAGTTTTTATTGCTTTAAATGCACTTTCAGTCCGAGTTGAGCACGTTTTGTGACTTTGAATGTACCTTCATAGGAATGAGTTGTGTAGTCAAATAAATGCTCATTTAGGCTTCAGGAGGTCAACCTGAACTAAATACATGTTGAAATGTGTGCATAAGTCCTTTGGTTTTGGCGTGACACTCATTTTCAGTTTTTATTGCTTTAAATGCATTTTCAGGCGGAGTAGAGCACGTTTCTGAGTTTGAATGTGTCTTCATAGGAATGAGTTGTGTGATCAAATTAATGGTGATTTAGGCTTCAGGAGGTCAACCTGAACTAAATACATGTTGAAATGTGTGCATAAGTCCTTTGGTTTAGGCGTGACACTCATTTTGAGTTTTTATTGCTTTAAATGCACTTTCAGGCCTAGTTGAGCACGTTTTGTGACTTTGAATGTACCTTCATAGGAATGAGTTGTGTAGTCAAATAAATGCTCATTTAGGCTTCAGGAGGTCAACCTGAACAAAATACATGTTGAAATGTGTGCATAAATCCTTTGGTTTAGGTGTGACACTCATTTTGAGTTTTTATTGCTTTAAATGCACTTTCAGGCCTAGTTGAGCACGTTTTGTGACTTTGAATGTACCTTCATAGGAATGAGTTGTGTAGTCAAATTAATGGTGATTTAGGCTTCTGGAGGTCAACCTGAACTAAATACATGTTGAAATGTGTGCATAAGTCCTTTGGTTTAGGCGTGACACTCATTTTCAGTTTTTATTGCTTTACATGCACTTTCAGTCCGAGTTGAGCCGTTTTTTTACTTTGAATGTATCTTCATAGGAATAAGTTGTGTAGTCAAATTAATGGTGATTTAGGCTTCAGGAGGTCAACCTGAACTAAATACATGTTGAAATGTGTGCATAAGTCCTTTGGTTTAGGCGTGACACTCATTTTGAGTTTTTATTGCTTTAAATGCACTTTCAGGCCTAGTTGAGCACGTTTTGTGACTTTGAATGTACCTTCATAGGAATGAGTTGTGTAGTCAAATTAATGCTCATTTAGGCTTCAGGAGGTCAACCTGAACTAAATACATGCTGAAATGTGTGCATAAGTCCTTTGGTTTAGGCGTGACACTCATTTTCAGTTTTTATTGCTTTAAATGCACTTTCAGTCCGAATTGAGCCCGTTTTTTTACTTTGAATGTTCCTTCATAGGAATAAGTTGTGTAGTCAAATTAATGCTCATTTAGGCTTCAGGAGGTCAACCTGAACTAAATACATGTTGAAATGTGTGCATAAGTCCTTTGGTTTAGGCGTGACACTCATTTTGAGTTTTTATTGCTTTAAATGCACTTTCAGGCCTAGTTGAGCACGTTTTGTGACTTTTAATGTACCTTCATAGGAATGAGTTGTGTAGTCAAATTATACTCATTTAGGCTTCAGGAGGTCAACCTGAACTAAATACATGTTGAAATGTGTGCATAAGTCCTTTGGTTTAGGCGTGACACTCATTTTCAGTTGTTATTGCTTTAAATGCACTTTCAGTCCGAGTTGAGCCCGTTTATTTACTTTGAATGTTCCTTCATAGGAATGAGTTGTGTAGTCAAATTAATGCTCATTTAGGCTTCAGAAGGTCAACCTGAACTAAATACAAGTTGAAATGTGTGCATAAGGCCTTTGGTTTAGGCGTGACACTCATTTTGAGTTTTTATTGCTTTAAATGCATTTTCAGGCCGAGTAGAGCACGTTTTTTTACTTTGAATGTATCTTCATAGGAATAAGTTGTGTAGTCAAATTTATGCTCATTTAGGCTTCAGGACGTCAACCTGAACTAAATACATGTTGAAATGTGTGCATAAGTCCTTTGGTTTAGGCGTGACACTCATTTTCAGTTTTTATTGCTTTAAATGCACTTTCAGTCCGAGTTGAGCCCGTTTTTTTACTTTGAATGTATCTTCATAGGATTAAGTTGTGTAGTCAAATTAATGGTGATTTAGGCTTCAGGAGGTCAACCTGAACTAAATACATGTTGAAATGTGTGCATAAGTCCTTTGGTTTAGGCGTGACACTCATTTTGAGTTTTTATTGCTTTAAATGCACTTTCAGGCCTAGTTGAGCACGTTTTGTGACTTTGAATGTACCTTCATAGGAATGAGTTGTGTAGTCAAATTAATGCTCATTTAGGCTTCAGGAGGTCAACCTGAACTAAATACATGTTGAAATGTGTGCATAAGTCCTTTGGTTTAGGCGTGACACACATTTTCAGTTTTTATTGCTTTAAATGCACTTTCAGTCCGAGTTGAGCACGTTTTGTGACTTTGAATGTACCTTCATAGGAATGAGTTGTGTAGTCAAATAAATGCTCATTTAGGCTTCAGGAGGTCAACCTGAACTAAATACATGTTGAAATGTGTGCATAAGTCCTTTGGTTTTGGCGTGACACTCATTTTCAGTTTTTAGTGCTTTAAATGCATTTTCAGGCGGAGTAGAGCACGTTTCTGAGTTTGAATGTGTCTTCATAGGAATGAGTTGTGTGATCAAATTAATGGTGATTTAGGCTTCAGGAGGTCAACCTGAACTAAATACATGTTGAAATGTGTGCATAAGTCCTTTGGTTTAGGCGTGACACTCATTTTGAGTTTTTATTGCTTTAAATGCACTTTCAGGCCTAGTTGAGCACGTTTTGTGACTTTGAATGTACCTTCATAGGAATGAGTTGTGTAGTCAAATAAATGCTCATTTAGGCTTCAGGAGGTCAACCTGAACAAAATACATGTTGAAATGTGTGCATAAATCCTTTGGTTTAGGTGTGACACTCATTTTGAGTTTTTATTGCTTTAAATGCACTTTCAGGCCTAGTTGAGCACGTTTTGTGACTTTGAATGTACCTTCATAGGAATGAGTTGTGTAGTCAAATTAATGGTGATTTAGGCTTCAGGAGGTCAACCTGAACTAAATACATGTTGAAATGTGTGCATAAGTCCTTTTGGTTTAGGCTGAGTGTCTGAAAGTGACACTCATTTTCAGTTTTTATTGCTTTACATGCACTTTCAGTCCGAGTTGAGCCGTTTTTTTACTTTGAATGTATCTTCATAGGAATAAGTTGTGTAGTCAAATTAATGGTGATTTAGGCTTCAGGAGGTCAACCTGAACTAAATACATGTTGAAATGTGTGCATAAGTCCTTTGGTTTAGGCGTGACACTCATTTTGAGTTTTTATTGCTTTAAATGCACTTTCAGGCCTAGTTGAGCACGTTTTGTGACTTTGAATGTACCTTCATAGGAATGAGTTGTGTAGTCAAATTAATGATCATTTAGGCTTCAGGAGGTCAACCTGAACTACATACATGTTGAAATGTGTGCATAAGTCCTTTGGTTCAGGCGTGACACTCATTTTCAGTTTTTATTGCTTTAAATGCACTTTCAGTCCGAGTTGAGCCCGTTTTTTTACTTTGAATGTTCCTTCATAGGAATAAGTTGTGTAGTCAAATTAATGCTCATTTAGGCTTCAGGGGGTCAACCTGAACTAAATACATGTTGAAATGTGTGCATAAGTCCTTTGGTTTAGGCGTGACACTCATTTTCAGTTTATATTGCTTTAAATGCACTTTCAGTCCGAGTTGAGCCCGTTTTTTTACTTTGAATGTATCTTCATAGGAATAAGTTGTGTAGTCAAATTAATGGTGATTTAGGCTTCAGGAGGTCAACCTGTACTAAATAGATCTTGAAATGTGTGCATAAGTCCTTTGGTTTAGGCGTGACACTCATTTTTGAGTTTTTTATTGCTTTAAATGCACTTTCAGGCCTAGTTGAGCACGTTTTGTGACTTTGAATGTACCTTCATAGGAATGAGTTGTGTTGTCAAATTAATGCTCATTTAGGCTTCAGGAGGTCAACCTGAACTAAATAAATGTTGAAATGTGTGCATAAGTCATTTGGTCTAGGCGTGACACTCATTATGAACCATTGATGAAATAAGTTTTATTTTTAAAAAAGCCAAAAAATGTGAAAGGGACGAAATTACAAATGTCCTGTGTGTTTCACATAGAGTACATACAGGCCAGCGATCCCGCTCCCTCTCTTTCTCCGTGACACACACGCTTCCGAGCGCGCCAGCACGCAGCAAGCACACACACAAACGCACGCACACACACTCACACAAACGTACGCACAGACGAGCACGTATCGTAAACAACACACCAACTATGATTTAGATCAAAGAAACACTCACACATGTATGGGCACACGATCACGCGCGCGCAAACACACACACAAACTCATGAGAGGCACACACATCCGCACACGCTACGCATGTAAACAACATTTGGACACTGATTGAAGATCAAAGACTAACCCACGTGGAAGACTGAAAGATGCACAGCCAATCACCTAGGCTTTGCATCTTTTCACCTCCCCCTGCTCTCACACCACGTGGGCTAGATCCACTCGGGCTGTCATTGGTGGACGTCGTCGGTGTCAGAACAAATCAAGTGCAAGCAAAAGTTAAAACCTCTGAGTAATTCGTCATTTTTATCCGAATACAGTACTTTTTGGGGGGGGGGGGGTGCGCACAACACACACACGCACGCACCCACACAAACACACACAAACACACGCACACACTTACACACTCTCACACACGCACGCACACATACACTAGCAGGCATCGGAAACAACACTTTAGACGTTGAAATGTGTGCAGACGTCCTTTGGTTTAGGCATGACACTCAATTTTAGTTGTTATTGATTCAAATGCATTTTCAGACAGAGCAGGGCACTTGCTGACTTTGAATGTATCTTCATGGGAATGAGTTGTGTGATCAAATTAATGCTCATTTAGGCTTCAGTAGGTCAACCTAAACTAAATACATGTTGAAATGTGTGCATAAGTCCTTTGATTTAGGCGTGAAACTCATTTTGAGTTTTTATTGCTTTAAATGCACTTTCAGGCCTAGTTGAGCACGTTTTGTGACTTTGAATGTACCTTCATAGGAATGAGTTGTGTAGTCAAATTAATGCTCATTTAGGCTTCAGAATGTCAACCTGAACTAAATACATGTTGAAATGTGTGCATAAGTCCTTTGGTTTAGGCGTGACACTCATTTTGAGTTTTTATTGCTTTAAATGCACTTTCAGGCCTAGTTGAGCACGTTTTGTGACTTTGAATGTACCTTCATAGGAATGAGTTGTGTAGTCAAATTAATGCTCATTTAGGCTTCAGGAGGTCAACCTGAACTAAATACATGTTGAAATGTGTGCATAAGTCCTTTGGTTTAGGCGTGACACACATTTTCAGTTTTTATTGCTTTAAATGCACTTTCAGTCCGAGTTGAGCACGTTTTGTGACTTTGAATGTACCTTCATAGGAATGAGTAGTGTAGTCAAATAAATGCTCATTTAGGCTTCAGGAGGTCAACCTGAACTAAATACATGTTGAAATGTGTGCATAAGTCCTTTGGTTTTGGCGTGACACTCATTTTCAGTTTTTATTGCTTTAAATGCATTTTCAGGCGGAGTAGAGCACGTTTCTGAGTTTGAATGTGTCTTCATAGGAATGAGTTGTGTGATCAAATTAATGGTGATTTAGGCTTCAGGAGGTCAACCTGAACTAAATACATGTTGAAATGTGTGCATAAGTCCTTTGGTTTAGGCGTGACACTCATTTTGAGTTTTTATTGCTTTAAATGCACTTTCAGGCCTAGTTGAGCACGTTTTGTGACTTTGAATGTACCTTCATAGGAATGAGTTGTGTAGTCAAATAAATGCTCATTTAGGCTTCAGGAGGTCAACCTGAACAAAATACATGTTGAAATGTGTGCATAAATCCTTTGGTTTAGGTGTGACACTCATTTTGAGTTTTTATTGCTTTAAATGCACTTTCAGGCCTAGTTGAGCACGTTTTGTGACTTTGAATGTACCTTCATAGGAATGAGTTGTGTAGTCAAATTAATGGTGATTTAGGCTTCAGGAGGTCAACCTGAACTAAATACATGTTGAAATGTGTGCATAAGTCCTTTTGGTTTAGGCTGAGTGTCTGAAAGTGACACTCATTTTCAGTTTTTATTGCTTTACATGCACTTTCAGTCCGAGTTGAGCCGTTTTTTTACTTTGAATGTATCTTCATAGGAATAAGTTGTGTAGTCAAATTAATGGTGATTTAGGCTTCAGGAGGTCAACCTGAACTAAATACATGTTGAAATGTGTGCATAAGTCCTTTGGTTTAGGCGTGACACTCATTTTGAGTTTTTATTGCTTTAAATGCACTTTCAGGCCTAGTTGAGCACGTTTTGTGACTTTGAATGTACCTTCATAGGAATGAGTTGTGTAGTCAAATTAATGATCATTTAGGCTTCAGGAGGTCAACCTGAACTACATACATGTTGAAATGTGTGCATAAGTCCTTTGGTTCAGGCGTGACACTCATTTTCAGTTTTTATTGCTTTAAATGCACTTTCAGTCCGAGTTGAGCCCGTTTTTTTACTTTGAATGTTCCTTCATAGGAATAAGTTGTGTAGTCAAATTAATGCTCATTTAGGCTTCAGGGGGTCAACCTGAACTAAATACATGTTGAAATGTGTGCATAAGTCCTTTGGTTTAGGCGTGACACTCATTTTCAGTTTATATTGCTTTAAATGCACTTTCAGTCCGAGTTGAGCCCGTTTTTTTACTTTGAATGTATCTTCATAGGAATAAGTTGTGTAGTCAAATTAATGGTGATTTAGGCTTCAGGAGGTCAACCTGTACTAAATAGATCTTGAAATGTGTGCATAAGTCCTTTGGTTTAGGCGTGACACTCATTTTTGAGTTTTTTATTGCTTTAAATGCACTTTCAGGCCTAGTTGAGCACGTTTTGTGACTTTGAATGTACCTTCATAGGAATGAGTTGTGTTGTCAAATTAATGCTCATTTAGGCTTCAGGAGGTCAACCTGAACTAAATAAATGTTGAAATGTGTGCATAAGTCATTTGGTCTAGGCGTGACACTCATTATGAACCATTGATGAAATAAGTTTTATTTTTAAAAAAGCCAAAAAATGTGAAAGGGACGAAATTACAAATGTCCTGTGTGTTTCACATAGAGTACATACAGGCCAGCGATCCCGCTCCCTCTCTTTCTCCGTGACACACACGCTTCCGAGCGCGCCAGCACGCAGCAAGCACACACACAAACGCACGCACACACACTCACACAAACGTACGCACAGACGAGCACGTATCGTAAACAACACACCAACTATGATTTAGATCAAAGAAACACTCACACATGTATGGGCACACGATCACGCGCGCGCAAACACACACACAAACTCATGAGAGGCACACACATCCGCACACGCTACGCATGTAAACAACATTTGGACACTGATTGAAGATCAAAGACTAACCCACGTGGAAGACTGAAAGATGCACAGCCAATCACCTAGGCTTTGCATCTTTTCACCTCCCCCTGCTCTCACACCACGTGGGCTAGATCCACTCGGGCTGTCATTGGTGGACGTCGTCGGTGTCAGAACAAATCAAGTGCAAGCAAAAGTTAAAACCTCTGAGTAATTCGTCATTTTTATCCGAATACAGTACTTTTTGGGGGGGGGGGGGTGCGCACAACACACACACGCACGCACCCACACAAACACACACAAACACACGCACACACTTACACACTCTCACACACGCACGCACACATACACTAGCAGGCATCGGAAACAACACTTTAGACGTTGAAATGTGTGCAGACGTCCTTTGGTTTAGGCATGACACTCAATTTTAGTTTTTATTGATTCAAATGCATTTTCAGACAGAGCAGGGCACTTGCTGACTTTGAATGTATCTTCATGGGAATGAGTTGTGTGATCAAATTAATGCTCATTTAGGCTTCAGTAGGTCAACCTAAACTAAATACATGTTGAAATGTGTGCATAAGTCCTTTGATTTAGGCGTGAAACTCATTTTGAGTTTTTATTGCTTTAAATGCACTTTCAGGCCTAGTTGAGCACGTTTTGTGACTTTTAATGTACCTTCATAGGAATGAGTTGTGTAGTCAAATTAATGCTCATTTAGGCTTCAGGAGGTCAACCTGAACTAAATACATGTTGAAATGTGTGCATAAGTCCTTTGGTTTAGGCGTGACACTCATTTTCAGTGTTTATTGCTTTAAATGCACTTTCAGTCCGAGTTGAGCCCGTTTTTTTACTTTGAATGTACCTTCATAGGAATGAGTTGTGTAGTCAAATAAATGCTCATTTAGGCTTCAGGAGGTCAACCTGAACAAAATACATGTTGAATTGTGTGCATAAATCCTTTGGTTTAGGCGTGACACTCATTTTGAGTTTTTATTGCTTTAAATGCACTTTCAGGCCTAGTTGAGCACGTTTTGTGACTTTGAATGTACCTTCATAGGAATGAGTTGTGTAGTCAAATTAATGCTCATTTAGGCTTCAGGAGGTCAACCTGAACTAAATACATGTTCAAATGTGTGCGTAAGGCCTTTGGTTTAGGCGCGACACTCATTTTGAGTTTTTATTGCTTTAAATGCATTTTCAGGCCGAGTAGAGCACGTTTTTTTACTTTGAATGTATCTTCATAGGAATAAGTTGTGTAGTCAAATTAATGCTCATTTAGGCTTCAGGACGTCAACCTGAACTAAATACATGTTGAAATGTGTGCATAAGTCCTTTGGTTTAGGCGTGACACTCATTTTCAGTTTTTATTGCTTTAAATGCACTTTCAGTCCGAGTTGAGCCCGTTTTTTTACTTTGAATGTTTCTTCATAGGAATAAGTTGTGTAGTCAAATTAATGGTGATTTAGGCGTCAGGAGGTCAACCTGAACTAAATACATGTTGAAATGTGTGCATAAATCCTTTGGTTTAGGCGTGACACTCATTTTCAGTTTTTATTGCTTTAAATGCACTTTCAGTCCGAGTTGAGCCCGTTTTTTTACTTTGAATGTATCTTCATAGGAATAAGTTGTGTAGTCAAATTAATGGTGATTTAGGCTTCAGGAGGTCAACCTGAACTAAATACATGTTGAAATGTGTGCATAAGTCCTTTGGTTTAGGCGTGACACTCATTTTCAGTTTTTACTGCTTTAAATGCACTTTCAGTCCGAGTTGAGCCCGTTTTTTTACTTTGAATGTATCTTCATAGGATTAAGTTGTGTAGTCAAATTAATGGTGATTTAGGCTTCAGGAGGTCAACCTGAACTAAATACATGTTGAAATGTGTGCATAAGTCCTTTGGTTTAGGCGTGACACTCATTTTGAGTTTCTATTGCTTTAAATGCACTTTCAGGCCTAGTTGAGCACGTTTTGTGACTTTGAATGTACCTTCATAGGAATGAGTTGTGTAGTCAAATTAATGCTCATTTAGGCTTCAGGAGGTCAACCTGAACTAAATACATGTTGAAATGTGTGCGTAAGGCCTTTGGTTTAGGCGCGACACTCATTTTGAGTTTTTATTGCTTTAAATGCATTTTCAGGCCGAGTAGAGCACGTTTTTTTACTTTGAATGTATCTTCATAGGAATAAGTTGTGTAGTCAAATTAATGCTCATTTAGGCTTCAGGAGGTCAACCTGAACTAAATACATGTTGAAATGTGTGCATAAGTCCTTTGGTTTAGGCGTGACACTCATTTTGAGTTTTTATTGCTTTAAATGCACTTTCAGGCCTAGTTGAGCACGTTTTGTGACTTTTAATGTACCTTCATAGGAATGAGTTGTGTAGTCAAATTATACTCATTTAGGCTTCAGGAGGTCAACCTGAACTAAATACATGTTGAAATGTGTGCATAAGTCCTTTGGTTTAGGCGTGACACTCATTTTCAGTTGTTATTGCTTTAAATGCACTTTCAGTCCGAGTTGAGCCCGTTTTTTTACTTTGAATGTTCCTTCATAGGAATGAGTTGTGTAGTCAAATTAATGCTCATTTAGGCTTCAGAAGGTCAACCTGAACTAAATACATGTTGAAATGTGTGCATAAGGCCTTTGGTTTAGGCGTGACACTCATTTTGAGTTTTTATTGCTTTAAATGCATTTTCAGGCCGAGTAGAGCACATTTTTTTACTTTGAATGTATCTTCATAGGAATAAGTTGTGTAGTCAAATTAATGCTCATTTAGGCTTCAGGACGTCAACCTGAACTAAATACATGTTGAAATGTGTGCATAAGTCCTTTGGTTAAGGCGTGACACTCATTTTCAGTTTTTATTGCTTTAAATGCACTTTCAGTCCGAGTTGAGCACGTTTTGTGACTTTGAATGTACCTTCATAGGAATGAGTTGTGTAGTCAAATTAATGCTCATTTAGGCTTCAGGAGGTCAACCTGAACTAAATACATGTTGAAATGTGTGCATAAGTCCTTTGGTTTAGGCGTGACACACATTTTCAGTTTTTATTGCTTTAAATGCACTTTCAGTCCGAGTTGAGCACGTTTTGTGACTTTGAATGTACCTTCATAGGAATGAGTTGTGTAGTCAAATAAATGCTCATTTAGGCTTCAGGAGGTCAACCTGAACTAAATACATGTTGAAATGTGTGCATAAGTCCTTTGGTTTTGGCGTGACACTCATTTTCAGTTTTTATTGCTTTAAATGCATTTTCAGGCGGAGTAGAGCACGTTTCTGAGTTTGAATGTGTCTTCATAGGAATGAGTTGTGTGACCAAATTAATGGTGATTTAGGCTTCAGGAGGTCAACCTGAACTAAATACATGTTGAAATGTGTGCATAAGTCCTTTGGTTTAGGCGTGACACTCATTTTGAGTTTTTATTGCTTTAAATGCACTTTCAGGCCTAGTTGAGCACGTTTTGTGACTTTGAATGTACCTTCATAGTAATGAGTTGTGTAGTCAAATAAATGCTCATTTAGGCTTCAGGAGGTCAACCTGAACAAAATACATGTTGAAATGTGTGCATAAATCCTTTGGTTTAGGCGTGACACTCATTTTGAGTTTTTATTGCTTTAAATGCACTTTCAGGCCTAGTTGAGCACGTTTTGTGACTTTGAATGTACCTTCATAGGAATGAGTTGTGTAGTCAAATTAATGCTCATTTAGGCTTCAGGAGGTCAACCTGAACTAAATACATGTTGAAATGTGTGCATAAGTCCTTTGGTTTAGGCGTGACACTCATTTTCAGTTTTTATTGCTTTAAATGCACTTTCAGTCCGAGTTGAGCCCGTTTTTTTACTTTGAATGTTCCTTCATAGGAATGAGTTGTGTAGTCAAATTAATGCTCATTTAGGCTTCAGGAGGTCAACCTGAACTAAATACATGTTGAAATGTGTGCATAAGTCCTTTGGTTTAGGCGTGACACTCATTTTCAGTTTTTATTGCTTTAAATGCACTTTCAGGCCGAGTTGAGCCGTTTTTTTACTTTGAATGTATCTTCATAGGAATAAGTTGTGTAGTCAAATTAATGGTGATTTAGGTTTCAGGAGGTCAACCTGAACTAAATAAATGTTGAAATGTGTGCATAAGTCCTTTGGTTTAGGCGTGACACTCATTTTCAGTTTTTATTGCTTTAAATGCACTTTCAGTCCGAGTTGAGCCCGTTTTTTTACTTTGAATGTATCTTCATAGGATTAAGTTGTGTAGTCAAATTAATGGTGATTTAGGCTTCAGGAGGTCAACCTGAACTAAATACATGTTGAAATGTGTGCATGAGTCCTTTGGTTTAGGCGTGACACTCATTTTGAGTTTTTATTGCTTTAAATGCACTTTCAGGCCTAGTTGAGCACGTTTTGTGACTTTGAATGTACCTTCATAGGAATGAGTTGTGTAGTCAAATTAATGCTCATTTAGGCTTCAGGAGGTCAACCTGAACTAAATACATGTTGAAATGTGTGCATAAGTCCTTTGGTTTAGGCGCGACACTCATTTTGAGTTTTTATTGCTTTAAATGCACTTTCAGTCCGAGTTGAGCACGTTTTTTTACTTTGAATGTATCTTCATAGGAATAAGTTGTGTAGTCAAATTAATGCTCATTTAGGCTTCAGGAGGTCAACCTGAACTAAATACATGTTGAAATGTGTGCATAAGTCCTTTGGTTTAGGCGTGACACTCATTTTCAGTTTTTATTGCTTTAAATGCACTTTCAGTCCGAGTTGAGCCCGTTTTTTTACTTTGAATGTTCCTTCATAGGAATGAGTTGTGTAGTCAAATTAATGCTCATTTAGGCTTCAGGAGGTCAACCTGAACTAAATACATGTTGAAATGTGTGCATAAGTCCTTTGGTTTAGGCGTGACACTCATTTTCAGTTTTTATTGCTTTAAATGCACTTTCAGGCCGAGTTGAGCCGTTTTTTTACTTTGAATGTATCTTCATAGGAATAAGTTGTGTAGTCAAATTAATGGTGATTTAGGTTTCAGGAGGTCAACCTGAACTAAATAAATGTTGAAATGTGTGCATAAGTCCTTTGGTTTAGGCGTGACACTCATTTTCAGTTTTTATTGCTTTAAATGCACTTTCAGTCCGAGTTGAGCCCGTTTTTTTACTTTGAATGTATCTTCATAGGATTAAGTTGTGTAGTCAAATTAATGGTGATTTAGGCTTCAGGAGGTCAACCTGAACTAAATACATGTTGAAATGTGTGCATGAGTCCTTTGGTTTAGGCGTGACACTCATTTTCAGTTTTTATTGCTTTAAATGCACTTTCAGTCCGAGTTGAGCCCGTTTTTTTACTTTGAATGTTCCTTCATAGGAATGAGTTGTGTAGTCAAATTAATGCTCATTTAGGCTTCAGGAGGTCAACCTGAACTAAATACATGTTGAAATGTGTGCATAAGTCCTTTGGTTTAGGCGTGACACTCATTTTCAGTTTTTATTGCTTTAAATGCACTTTCAGGCCGAGTTGAGCCGTTTTTTTACTTTGAATGTATCTTCATAGGAATAAGTTGTGTAGTCAAATTAATGGTGATTTAGGTTTCAGGAGGTCAACCTGAACTAAATAAATGTTGAAATGTGTGCATAAGTCCTTTGGTTTAGGCGTGACACTCATTTTCAGTTTTTATTGCTTTAAATGCACTTTCAGTCCGAGTTGAGCCCGTTTTTTTACTTTGAATGTATCTTCATAGGATTAAGTTGTGTAGTCAAATTAATGGTGATTTAGGCTTCAGGAGGTCAACCTGAACTAAATACATGTTGAAATGTGTGCATGAGTCCTTTGGTTTAGGCGTGACACTCATTTTGAGTTTTTATTGCTTTAAATGCACTTTCAGGCCTAGTTGAGCACGTTTTGTGACTTTGAATGTACCTTCATAGGAATGAGTTGTGTAGTCAAATTAATGCTCATTTAGGCTTCAGGAGGTCAACCTGAACTAAATACATGTTGAAATGTGTGCATAAGTCCTTTGGTTTAGGCGCGACACTCATTTTGAGTTTTTATTGCTTTAAATGCACTTTCAGTCCGAGTTGAGCACGTTTTTTTACTTTGAATGTATCTTCATAGGAATAAGTTGTGTAGTCAAATTAATGCTCATTTAGGCTTCAGGAGGTCAACCTGAACTAAATACATGTTGAAATGTGTGCATAAGTCCTTTGGTTTAGGCGTGACACTCATTTTCAGTTTTTATTGCTTTAAATGCACTTTCAGTCCGAGTGGAGCCCGTTTTTTTACTTTGAATGTTCCTTCATAGGAATGAGTTGTGTAGTCAAATTAATGCTCATTTAGGCTTCAGGAGGTCAACCTGAACTAAATACATGTTGAAATGTGTGCATAAGTCCTTTGGTTTAGGCGTGACACTCATTTTCAGTTTTTATTGCTTTAAATGCACTTTCAGGCCGAGTTGAGCCGTTTTTTTACTTTGAATGTATCTTCATAGGAATAAGTTGTGTAGTCAAATTAATGGTGATTTAGGTTTCAGGAGGTCAACCTGAACTAAATAAATGTTGAAATGTGTGCATAAGTCCTTTGGTTTAGGCGTGACACTCATTTTCAGTTTTTATTGCTTTAAATGCACTTTCAGTCCGAGTTGAGCCCGTTTATTTACTTTGAATGTATCTTCATAGGATTAAGTTGTGTAGTCAAATTAATGGTGATTTAGGCTTCAGGAGGTCAACCTGAACTAAATACATGTTGAAATGTGTGCATGAGTCCTTTGGTTTAGGCGTGACACTCATTTTGAGTTTTTATTGCTTTAAATGCACTTTCAGGCCTAGTTGAGCACGTTTTGTGACTTTGAATGTATCTTCATAGGAATAAGTTGTGTAGTCAAATTAATGCTCATTTAGGCTTCAGGAGGTCAACCTGAACTAAATACATGTTGAAATGTGTGCATAAGTCCTTTGGTTTAGGCGTGACACTCATTTTCAGTTTTTATTGCTTTAAATGCACTTTCAGTCCGAGTTGAGCCCGTTTTTTTACTTTGAATGTTTCTTCATAGGAATAAGTTGTGTAGTCAAATTAATGGTGATTTAGGCGTCAGGAGGTCAACCTGAACTAAATACATGTTGAAATGTGTGCATAAATCCTTTAGTTTAGGCGTGACACTCATTTTCAGTTTTTATTGCTTTAAATGCACTTTCAGTCCGAGTTGAGCCCGTTTTTTTACTTTGAATGTATCTTCATAGGAATAAGTTGTGTAGTCAAATTAATGGTGATTTAGGCTTCAGGAGGTCAACCTGAACTAAATACATGTTGAAATGTGTGCATAAGTCCTTTGGTTTAGGCGTGACACTCATTTTGAGTTTTTATTGCTTTAAATGCATTTTCAGGCCGAGTAGAGCACGTTTTTTTACTTTGAATGTATCTTCATAGGAATAAGTTGTGTAGTCAAATTAATGCTCATTTAGGCTTCAGGACGTCAACCTGAACTAAATACATGTTGAAATGTGTGCATAAGTCCTTTGGTTTAGGCGTGACACTCATTTTGAGTTTTTATTGCTTTAAATGCACTTTCAGGCCTAGCTGAGCACGTTTTGTGACTTTGAATGTACCTTCATAGGAATGAGTTGTGTAGTCAAATTAATGGTGATTTAGGCTTCAGGAGGTCAACCTGAACTAAATACATGTTGAAATGTGTGCATAAGTCCTTTGGTTTAGGGGTGACACTCATTTTCAGTTTTTATTGCTTTAAATGCACTTTCAGTCCGAGTTGAGCCGTTTTTTTACTTTGAATGTATCTTCATAGGAATAAGTTGTGTAGTCAAATTAATGGTGATTTAGGCTTCAGGAGGTCAACCTGAACTAAATACATGTTGAAATGTGTGCATAAGTCCTTTGGTTTAGGCGTGACACTCATTTTCAGTTTTTATTGCTTTAAATGCACTTTCAGTCCGAGTTGAGCCGTTTTTTTACTTTGGATGTATCTTCATAGGAATAAGTTGTGTAGTCAAATTAATGGTGATTTAGGCTTCAGGAGGTCAACCTGAACTACATACATGTTGAAATGTGTGCATAAGTCCTTTGGTTTAGGCGTGACACTCATTTTGAGTTTTTATTGCTTTAAATGCACTTTCAGGCCTAGCTGAGCACGTTTTGTGACTTTGAATGTACCTTCATAGGAATGAGTTGTGTAGTCAAATTAATGGTGATTTAGGCTTCAGGAGGTCAACCTGAACTAAATACATGTTGAAATGTGTGCATAAGTCCTTTGGTTTAGGGGTGACACTCATTTTCAGTTTTTATTGCTTTAAATGCACTTTCAGTCCGAGTTGAGCCGTTTTTTTACTTTGAATGTATCTTCATAGGAATAAGTTGTGTAGTCAAATTAATGGTGATTTAGGCTTCAGGAGGTCAACCTGAACTAAATACATGTTGAAATGTGTGCATAAGTCCTTTGGTTTAGGCGTGACACTCATTTTCAGTTTTTATTGCTTTAAATGCACTTTCAGTCCGAGTTGAGCCGTTTTTTTACTTTGGATGTATCTTCATAGGAATAAGTTGTGTAGTCAAATTAATGGTGATTTAGGCTTCAGGAGGTCAACCTGAACTAAATACATGTTGAAATGTGTGCATAAGTCCTTTGGTTTAGGCGTGACACTCATTTTGAGTTTTTATTGCTTTAAATGCACTTTCAGGCCTAGCTGATCACGTTTTGTGACTTTGAATGTACCTTCATAGGAATGAGTTGTGTAGTCAAATTAATGCTCATTTAGGCTTCAGGAGGTCAACCTGAACTAAATACATGTTGAAATGTGTGCATAAGTCCTTTGGTTTAGGCGTGACACACATTTTCAGTTTTTATTGCTTTAAATGCACTTTCAGTCCGAGTTGAGCACGTTTTGTGACTTTGAATGTACCTTCATAGGAATGAGTTGTGTAGTCAAATAAATGCTCATTTAGGCTTCAGGAGGTCAACCTGAACTAAATACATGTTGAAATGTGTGCATAAGTCATTTGGTTTAGGCGTGACACACATTTTCAGTTTTTATTGCTTTAAATGCACTTTCAGTCCGAGTTGAGCACGTTTTGTGACTTTGAATGTACCTTCATAGGAATGAGTTGTGTTGTCAAATTAATGCTCATTTAGGCTTCAGGAGGTCAACCTGAACTAAATAAATGTTGAAATGTGTGCATAAGTCATTTGGTCTAGGCGTGACACTCATTATGAACCATTGATGAAATAAGTTTTATTTTTAAAAAAGCCAAAAAATGTGAAAGGGACGAAATTACAAATGTCCTGTGTGTTTCACATAGAGTACATACAGGCCAGCGATCCCGCTCCCTCTCTTTCTCTGTGACACACACGCTTCCGAGCGCGCCAGCACGCAGCAAGCACACACACAAACGCACGCACACACACTCACACAAACGTACGCACAGACGAGCACGTATCGTAAACAACACACCAACGATGATTTAGATCAAAGAAACACTCACACATGTATGGGCACACGATCACGCGCGCGCAAACACACACACAAACTCATGAGAGGCACACACATCCGCACACGCTACGCATGTAAACAACATTTGGACACTGATTGAAGATCAAAGACTAACCCACGTGGAAGACTGAAAGATGCACAGCCAATCACCTAGGCTTTGCATCTTTTCACCTCCCCCTGCTCTCACACCACGTGGGCTAGATCCACTCGGGCTGTCATTGGTGGACGTCGTCGGTGTCAGAACAAATCAAGTGCAAGCAAAAGTTAAAACCTCTGAGTAATTCGTCATTTTTATCCGAATACAGTACTTTTTGGGGGGGGGGGGGTGCGCACAACACACACACGCACGCACCCACACAAACACACACAAACACACGCACACACTTACACACTCTCACACACGCACGCACACATACACTAGCAGGCATCGGAAACAACACTTTAGACGTTGAAATGTGTGCAGACGTCCTTTGGTTTAGGCATGACACTCAATTTTAGTTTTTATTGATTCAAATGCATTTTCAGACAGAGCAGGGCACTTGCTGACTTTGAATGTATCTTCATGGGAATGAGTTGTGTGATCAAATTAATGCTCATTTAGGCTTCAGTAGGTCAACCTAAACTAAATACATGTTGAAATGTGTGCATAAGTCCTTTGATTTAGGCGTGAAACTCATTTTGAGTTTTTATTGCTTTAAATGCACTTTCAGGCCTAGTTGAGCACGTTTTGTGACTTTTAATGTACCTTCATAGGAATGAGTTGTGTAGTCAAATTAATGCTCATTTAGGCTTCAGGAGGTCAACCTGAACTAAATACATGTTGAAATGTGTGCATAAGTCCTTTGGTTTAGGCGTGACACTCATTTTCAGTTTTTATTGCTTTAAATGCACTTTCAGTCCGAGTTGAGCCCGTTTTTTTACTTTGAATGTACCTTCATAGGAATGAGTTGTGTAGTCAAATAAATGCTCATTTAGGCTTCAGGAGGTCAACCTGAACAAAATACATGTTGAAATGTGTGCATAAATCCTTTGGTTTAGGCGTGACACTCATTTTGAGTTTTTATTGCTTTAAATGCACTTTCAGGCCTAGTTGAGCACGTTTTGTGACTTTGAATGTACCTTCATAGGAATGAGTTGTGTAGTCAAATTAATGCTCATTTAGGCTTCAGGAGGTCAACCTGAACTAAATACATGTTCAAATGTGTGCGTAAGGCCTTTGGTTTAGGCGCGACACTCATTTTGAGTTTTTATTGCTTTAAATGCATTTTCAGGCCGAGTAGAGCACGTTTTTTTACTTTGAATGTATCTTCATAGGAATAAGTTGTGTAGTCAAATTAATGCTCATTTAGGCTTCAGGACGTCAACCTGAACTAAATACATGTTGAAATGTGTGCATAAGTCCTTTGGTTTAGGCGTGACACTCATTTTCAGTTTTTATTGCTTTAAATGCACTTTCAGTCCGAGTTGAGCCCGTTTTTTTACTTTGAATGTTTCTTCATAGGAATAAGTTGTGTAGTCAAATTAATGGTGATTTAGGCGTCAGGAGGTCAACCTGAACTAAATACATGTTGAAATGTGTGCATAAATCCTTTGGTTTAGGCGTGACACTCATTTTCAGTTTTTATTGCTTTAAATGCACTTTCAGTCCGAGTTGAGCCCGTTTTTTTACTTTGAATGTATCTTCATAGGAATAAGTTGTGTAGTCAAATTAATGGTGATTTAGGCTTCAGGAGGTCAACCTGAACTAAATACATGTTGAAATGTGTGCATAAGTCCTTTGGTTTAGGCGTGACACTCATTTTCAGTTTTTACTGCTTTAAATGCACTTTCAGTCCGAGTTGAGCCCGTTTTTTTACTTTGAATGTATCTTCATAGGATTAAGTTGTGTAGTCAAATTAATGGTGATTTAGGCTTCAGGAGGTCAACCTGAACTAAATACATGTTGAAATGTGTGCATAAGTCCTTTGGTTTAGGCGTGACACTCATTTTGAGTTTCTATTGCTTTAAATGCACTTTCAGGCCTAGTTGAGCACGTTTTGTGACTTTGAATGTACCTTCATAGGAATGAGTTGTGTAGTCAAATTAATGCTCATTTAGGCTTCAGGAGGTCAACCTGAACTAAATACATGTTGAAATGTGTGCATAAGTCCTTTGGTTTAGGCGTGAGAACTCATTTTCAGTTTTTATTGCTTTAAATGCACTTTCAGTCCGAGTTGAGCCGTTTTTTTACTTTGAATGTATCTTCATAGGAATAAGTTGTGTAGTCAAATTAATGCTCATTTAGGCTTCAGAATGTCAACCTGAACTAAATACATGTTGAAATGTGTGCATAAGTCCTTTGGTTTAGGCGTGACACTCATTTTGAGTTTTTATTGCTTTAAATGCACTTTCAGGCCTAGTTGAGCACGTTTTGTGACTTTGAATGTACCTTCATAGGAATGAGTTGTGTAGTCAAATTAATGCTCATTTAGGCTTCAGGAGGTCAACCTGAACTAAATACATGTTGAAATGTGTGCGTAAGGCCTTTGGTTTAGGCGCGACACTCATTTTGAGTTTTTATTGCTTTAAATGCATTTTCAGGCCGAGTAGAGCACGTTTTTTTACTTTGAATGTATCTTCATAGGAATAAGTTGTGTAGTCAAATTAATGCTCATTTAGGCTTCAGGAGGTCAACCTGAACTAAATACATGTTGAAATGTGTGCATAAGTCCTTTGGTTTAGGCGTGACACTCATTTTGAGTTTTTATTGCTTTAAATGCACTTTCAGGCCTAGTTGAGCACGTTTTGTGACTTTTAATGTACCTTCATAGGAATGAGTTGTGTAGTCAAATTATACTCATTTAGGCTTCAGGAGGTCAACCTGAACTAAATACATGTTGAAATGTGTGCATAAGTCCTTTGGTTCAGGCGTGACACTCATTTTCAGTTGTTATTGCTTTAAATGCACTTTCAGTCCGAGTTGAGCCCGTTTTTTTACTTTGAATGTTCCTTCATAGGAATGAGTTGTGTAGTCAAATTAATGCTCATTTAGGCTTCAGAAGGTCAACCTGAACTAAATACATGTTGAAATGTGTGCATAAGGCCTTTGGTTTAGGCGTGACACTCATTTTGAGTTTTTATTGCTTTAAATGCATTTTCAGGCCGAGTAGAGCCCGTTTTTTTACTTTGAATGTATCTTCATAGGAATAAGTTGTGTAGTCAAATTAATGCTCATTTAGGCTTCAGGACGTCAACCTGAACTAAATACATGTTGAAATGTGTGCATAAGTCCTTTGGTTTAGGCGTGACACTCATTTTCAGTTTTTATTGCTTTAAATGCACTTTCAGTCCGAGTTGAGCCCGTTTTTTTACTTTGAATGTATCTTCATAGGATTAAGTTGTGTAGTCAAATTAATGGTGATTTAGGCTTCAGGAGGTCAACCTGAACTAAATACATGTTGAAATGTGTGCATAAGTCCTTTGGTTTAGGCGTGACACTCATTTTGAGTTTTTATTGCTTTAAATGCACTTTGAGGCCTAGTTGAGCACGTTTTGTGACTTTGAATGTACCTTCATAGGAATGAGTTGTGTAGTCAAATTAATGCTCATTTAGGCTTCAGGAGGTCAACCTGAACTAAATACATGTTGAAATGTGTGCATAAGTCCTTTGGTTTAGGCGTGACACACATTTTCAGTTTTTATTGCTTTAAATGCACTTTCAGTCCGAGTTGAGCACGTTTTGTGACTTTGAATGTACCTTCATAGGAATGAGTTGTGTAGTCAAATAAATGCTCATTTAGGCTTCAGGAGGTCAACCTGAACTAAATACATGTTGAAATGTGTGCATAAGTCCTTTGGTTTTGGCGTGACACTCATTTTCAGTTTTTATTGCTTTAAATGCATTTTCAGGCGGAGTAGAGCACGTTTCTGAGTTTGAATGTGTCTTCATAGGAATGAGTTGTGTGATCAAATTAATGGTGATTTAGGCTTCAGGAGGTCAACCTGAACTAAATACATGTTGAAATGTGTGCATAAGTCCTTTGGTTTAGGCGTGACACTCATTTTGAGTTTTTATTGCTTTAAATGCACTTTCAGGCCTAGTTGAGCACGTTTTGTGACTTTGAATGTACCTTCATAGGAATGAGTTGTGTAGTCAAATTAATGGTGATTTAGGCTTCAGGAGGTCAACCTGAACTAAATACATGTTGAAATGTGTGCATAAGTCCTTTGGTTTAGGCGTGACACTCATTTTCAGTTTTTATTGCTTTACATGCACTTTCAGTCCGAGTTGAGCCGTTTTTTTACTTTGAATGTATCTTCATAGGAATAAGTTGTGTAGTCAAATTAATGGTGATTTAGGCTTCAGGAGGTCAACCTGAACTAAATACATGTTGAAATGTGTGCATAAGTCCTTTGGTTTAGGCGTGACACTCATTTTCAGTTTTTATTGCTTTAAATGCACTTTCAGTCCGAGTTGAGCCGTTTTTTTACTTTGAATGTATCTTCATAGGAATAAGTTGTGTAGTCAAATTAATGGTGATTTAGGTTTCAGGAGGTCAACCTGAACTAAATAAATGTTGAAATGTGTGCATAAGTCCTTTGGTTTAGGCGTGACACTCATTTTCAGTTTTTATTGCTTTAAATGCACTTTCAGTCCGAGTTGAGCCCGTTTTTTTACTTTGAATGTATCTTCATAGGATTAAGTTGTGTAGTCAAATTAATGGTGATTTAGGCTTTAGGAGGTCAACCTGAACTAAATACATGTTGAAATGTGTGCATAAGTCCTTTGGTTTAGGCGTGACACTCATTTTGAGTTTTTATTGCTTTAAATGCACTTTCAGGCCTAGTTGAGCACGTTTTGTGACTTTGAATGTACCTTCATAGGAATGAGTTGTGTAGTCAAATTAATGATCATTTAGGCTTCAGGAGGTCAACCTGAACTACATACATGTTGAAATGTGTGCATAAGTCCTTTGGTTCAGGCGTGACACTCATTTTCAGTTTTTATTGCTTTAATTGCACTTTCAGTCCGAGTTGAGCCCGTTTTTTTACTTTGAATGTTCCTTCATAGGAATAAGTTGTGTAGTCAAATTAATGCTCATTTAGGCTTCAGGGGGTCAACCTGAACTAAATACATGTTGAAATGTGTGCATAAGTCCTTTGGTTTAGGCGTGACACTCATTTTCAGTTTATATTGCTTTAAATGCACTTTCAGTCCGAGTTGAGCCCGTTTTTTTACTTTGAATGTATCTTCATAGGAATAAGTTGTGTAGTCAAATTAATGGTGATTTAGGCTTCAGGAGGTCAACCTGAACTAAATAGATGTTGAAATGTGTGCATAAGTCCTTTGGTTTAGGCGTGACACTCATTTTTGAGTTTTTTATTGCTTTAAATGCACTTTCAGGCCTAGTTGAGCACGTTTTGTGACTTTGAATGTACCTTCATAGGAATGAGTTGTGTTGTCAAATTAATGCTCATTTAGGCTTCAGGAGGTCAACCTGAACTAAATAAATGTTGAAATGTGTGCATAAGTCATTTGGTCTAGGCGTGACACTCATTATGAACCATTGATGAAATAAGTTTTATTTTTAAAAAAGCCAAAAAATGTGAAAGGGACGAAATTACAAATGTCCTGTGTGTTTCACATAGAGTACATACAGGCCAGCGATCCCGCTCCCTCTCTTTCTCTGTGACACACACGCTTCCGAGCGCGCCAGCACGCAGCAAGCACACACACAAACGCACGCACACACACTCACACAAACGTACGCACAGACGAGCACGTATCGTAAACAACACACCAACGATGATTTAGATCAAAGAAACACTCACACATGTATGGGCACACGATCACGCGCGCGCAAACACACACACAAACTCATGAGAGGCACACACATCCGCACACGCTACGCATGTAAACAACATTTGGACACTGATTGAAGATCAAAGACTAACCCACGTGGAAGACTGAAAGATGCACAGCCAATCACCTAGGCTTTGCATCTTTTCACCTCCCCCTGCTCTCACACCACGTGGGCTAGATCCACTCGGGCTGTCATTGGTGGACGTCGTCGGTGTCAGAACAAATCAAGTGCAAGCAAAAGTTAAAACCTCTGAGTAATTCGTCATTTTTATCCGAATACAGTACTTTTTGGGGGGGGGGGTGCGCACAACACACACACGCACGCACCCACACAAACACACACAAACACACGCACACACTTACACACTCTCACACACGCACGCACACATACACTAGCAGGCATCGGAAACAACACTTTAGACGTTGAAATGTGTGCAGACGTCCTTTGGTTTAGGCATGACACTCAATTTTAGTTTTTATTGATTCAAATGCATTTTCAGACAGAGCAGGGCACTTGCTGACTTTGAATGTATCTTCATGGGAATGAGTTGTGTGATCAAATTAATGCTCATTTAGGCTTCAGGAGGTCAACCTAAACTAAATACATGTTGAAATGTGTGCATAAGTCCTTTGGTTTAGGCGTGACACTCATTTTCAGTTTTTATTGCTTTAAATGCACTTTCAGTCCGAGTTGAGCCGTTTTTTTACTTTGGATGTATCTTCATAGGAATAAGTTGTGTAGTCAAATTAATGGTGATTTAGGCTTCAGGAGGTCAACCTGAACTAAATACATGTTGAAATGTGTGCATAAGTCCTTTGGTTTAGGCGTGACACTCATTTTGAGTTTTTATTGCTTTAAATGCACTTTCAGGCCTAGCTGAGCACGTTTTGTGACTTTGAATGTACCTTCATAGGAATGAGTTGTGTAGTCAAATTAATGGTGATTTAGGCTTCAGGAGGTCAACCTGAACTAAATACATGTTGAAATGTGTGCATAAGTCCTTTGGTTTAGGGGTGACACTCATTTTCAGTTTTTATTGCTTTAAATGCACTTTCAGTCCGAGTTGAGCCGTTTTTTTACTTTGAATGTATCTTCATAGGAATAAGTTGTGTAGTCAAATTAATGGTGATTTAGGCTTCAGGAGGTCAACCTGAACTAAATACATGTTGAAATGTGTGCATAAGTCCTTTGGTTTAGGCGTGACACTCATTTTCAGTTTTTATTGCTTTAAATGCACTTTCAGTCCGAGTTGAGCCGTTTTTTTACTTTGGATGTATCTTCATAGGAATAAGTTGTGTAGTCAAATTAATGGTGATTTAGGCTTCAGGAGGTCAACCTGAACTAAATACATGTTGAAATGTGTGCATAAGTCCTTTGGTTTAGGCGTGACACTCATTTTGAGTTTTTATTGCTTTAAATGCACTTTCAGGCCTAGCTGAGCACGTTTTGTGACTTTGAATGTACCTTCATAGGAATGAGTTGTGTAGTCAAATTAATGCTCATTTAGGCTTCAGGAGGTCAACCTGAACTAAATACATGTTGAAATGTGTGCATAAGTCCTTTGGTTTAGGCGTGACACACATTTTCAGTTTTTATTGCTTTAAATGCACTTTCAGTCCGAGTTGAGCACGTTTTGTGACTTTGAATGTACCTTCATAGGAATGAGTTGTGTAGTCAAATAAATGCTCATTTAGGCTTCAGGAGGTCAACCTGAACTAAATACATGTTGAAATGTGTGCATAAGTCCTTTGGTTTTGGCGTGACACTCATTTTGAGTTTTTATTGCTTTAAATGCATTTTCAGGCCGAGTAGAGCACGTTTCTGAGTTTGAATGTGTCTTCATAGGAATGAGTTGTGTGATCAAATTAATGGTGATTTAGGCTTCAGGAGGTCAACCTGAACTAAATACATGTTGAAATGTGTGCATAAGTCCTTTGGTTTAGGCGTGACACTCATTTTGAGTTTTTATTGCTTTAAATGCACTTTCAGGCCTAGTTGAGCACGTTTTGTGACTTTGAATGTACCTTCATAGGAATGAGTTGTGTAGTCAAATTAATGCTCATTTAGGGTTCAGGAGGTCAACCTGAACTAAATACATGTTGAAATGTGTGCATAAGTCCTTTGGTTTAGGCGTGACACTCATTTTGAGTTTTTATTGCTTTAAATGCACTTTCAGGCCTAGCTGAGCACGTTTTGTGACTTTGAATGTACCTTCATAGGAATGAGTTGTGTAGTCAAATTAATGCTCATTTAGGCTTCAGGAGGTCAACCTGAACTAAATACATGTTGAAATGTGTGCATAAGTCCTTTGGTTTAGGCGTGACACACATTTTCAGTTTTTATTGCTTTAAATGCACTTTCAGTCCGAGTTGAGCACGTTTTGTGACTTTGAATGTACCTTCATAGGAATGAGTTGTGTAGTCAAATAAATGCTCATTTAGGCTTCAGGAGGTCAACCTGAACTAAATACATGTTGAAATGTGTGCATAAGTCCTTTGGTTTTGGCGTGACACTCATTTTGAGTTTTTATTGCTTTAAATGCATTTTCAGGCCGAGTAGAGCACGTTTCTGAGTTTGAATGTGTCTTCATAGGAATGAGTTGTGTGATCAAATTAATGGTGATTTAGGCTTCAGGAGGTCAACCTGAACTAAATACATGTTGAAATGTGTGCATAAGTCCTTTGGTTTAGGCGTGACACTCATTTTGAGTTTTTATTGCTTTAAATGCACTTTCAGGCCTAGTTGAGCACGTTTTGTGACTTTGAATGTACCTTCATAGGAATGAGTTGTGTAGTCAAATTAATGCTCATTTAGGGTTCAGGAGGTCAACCTGAACTAAATACATGTTGAAATGTGTGCATAAGTCCTTTGGTTTAGGCGTGACACTCATTTTGAGTTTTTATTGCTTTAAATGCACTTTCAGGCCTAGTTGAGCACGTTTTGTGACTTTGAATGTACCTTCATAGGAATGAGTTGTGTAGTCAAATTAATGCTCATTTAGGCTTCAGGAGGTCAACCTGAACTAAATACATGTTGAAATGTGTGCATAAGTCCTTTGGTTTAGGCGTGACACTCATTTTCAGTTTTTATTGCTTTAAATGCACTTTCAGTCCGAGTTGAGCCCGTTTTTTTACTTTGAATGTTCCTTCATAGGAATGAGTTGTGTAGTCAAATTAATGCTCATTTAGGCTTCAGGAGGTCAACCTGAACTAAATACATGTTGAAATGTGTGCGTAAGGCCTTTGGTTTAGGCGTGACACTCATTTTGAGTTTTTATTGCTTTAAATGCACTTTCAGGCCTAGTTGAGCACGTTTTGTGACTTTGAATGTACCTTCATAGGAATGAGTTGTGTAGTCAAATTAATGCTCATTTAGGGTTCAGGAGGTCAACCTGAACTAAATACATGTTGAAATGTGTGCATAAGTCCTTTGGTTTAGGCGTGACACTCATTTTCAGTTTTTATTGCTTTAAATGCACTTTCAGTCCGAGTTGAGCCGTTTTTTTACTTTGAATATATCTTCATAGGAATAAGTTGTGTAGTCAAATTAATGCTCATTTAGGCTTAAGGAGGTCATCCTGAACTAAATACATGTTGAAATGTGTGCATAAGTCCTTTGGTTTAGGCGTGACACTCATTTTGAGTTTTTATTGCTTTAAATGCACTTTCAGGCCTAGTTGAGCACGTTTTGTGACTTTGAATGTACCTTCATAGGAATGAGTTGTGTAGTCAAATTAATGCTCATTTAGGCTTCAGGAGGTCAACCTGAACTAAATACATGTTCAAATGTGTGCGTAAGGCCTTTGGTTTAGGCGCGACACTCATTTTGAGTTTTTATTGCTTTAAATGCATTTTCAGGCCGAGTAGAGCACGTTTTTTTACTTTGAATGTATCTTCATAGGAATAAGTTGTGTAGTCAAATTAATGCTCATTTAGGCTTCAGGACGTCAACCTGAACTAAATACATGTTGAAATGTGTGCATAAGTCCTTTGGTTTAGGCGTGACACTCATTTTCAGTTTTTATTGCTTTAAATGCACTTTCAGTCCGAGTTGAGCCCGTTTTTTTACTTTGAATGTTTCTTCATAGGAATAAGTTGTGTAGTCAAATTAATGGTGATTTAGGCGTCAGGAGGTCAACCTGAACTAAATACATGTTGAAATGTGTGCATAAATCCTTTGGTTTAGGCGTGACACTCATTTTCAGTTTTTATTGCTTTAAATGCACTTTCAGTCCGAGTTGAGCCCGTTTTTTTACTTTGAATGTATCTTCATAGGAATAAGTTGTGTAGTCAAATTAATGGTGATTTAGGCTTCAGGAGGTCAACCTGAACTAAATACATGTTGAAATGTGTGCATAAGTCCTTTGGTTTAGGCGTGACACTCATTTTCAGTTTTTACTGCTTTAAATGCACTTTCAGTCCGAGTTGAGCCCGTTTTTTTACTTTGAATGTATCTTCATAGGATTAAGTTGTGTAGTCAAATTAATGGTGATTTAGGCTTCAGGAGGTCAACCTGAACTAAATACATGTTGAAATGTGTGCATAAGTCCTTTGGTTTAGGCGTGACACTCATTTTGAGTTTCTATTGCTTTAAATGCACTTTCAGGCCTAGTTGAGCACGTTTTGTGACTTTGAATGTACCTTCATAGGAATGAGTTGTGTAGTCAAATTAATGCTCATTTAGGCTTCAGGAGGTCAACCTGAACTAAATACATGTTGAAATGTGTGCATAAGTCCTTTGGTTTAGGCGTGAGAACTCATTTTCAGTTTTTATTGCTTTAAATGCACTTTCAGTCCGAGTTGAGCCGTTTTTTTACTTTGAATGTATCTTCATAGGAATAAGTTGTGTAGTCAAATTAATGCTCATTTAGGCTTCAGAATGTCAACCTGAACTAAATACATGTTGAAATGTGTGCATAAGTCCTTTGGTTTAGGCGTGACACTCATTTTGAGTTTTTATTGCTTTAAATGCACTTTCAGGCCTAGTTGAGCACGTTTTGTGACTTTGAATGTACCTTCATAGGAATGAGTTGTGTAGTCAAATTAATGCTCATTTAGGCTTCAGGAGGTCAACCTGAACTAAATACATGTTGAAATGTGTGCGTAAGGCCTTTGGTTTAGGCGCGACACTCATTTTGAGTTTTTATTGCTTTAAATGCATTTTCAGGCCGAGTAGAGCACGTTTTTTTACTTTGAATGTATCTTCATAGGAATAAGTTGTGTAGTCAAATTAATGCTCATTTAGGCTTCAGGACGTCAACCTGAACTAAATACATGTTGAAATGTGTGCATAAGTCCTTTGGTTTAGGCGTGACACTCATTTTCAGTTTTTATTGCTTTAAATGCACTTTCAGTCCGAGTTGAGCCCGTTTTTTTACTTTGAATGTATCTTCATAGGAATAAGTTGTGTAGTCAAATTAATGCTCATTTAGGCTTCAGAATGTCAACCTGAACTAAATACATGTTGAAATGTGTGCATAAGTCCTTTGGTTTAGGCGTGACACTCATTTTGAGTTTTTATTGCTTTAAATGCACTTTCAGGCCTAGTTGAGCACGTTTTGTGACTTTGAATGTACCTTCATAGGAATGAGTTGTGTAGTCAAATTAATGGTGATTTAGGCTTCAGGAGGTCAACCTGAACTAAATACATGTTGAAATGTGTGCATAAGTCCTTTGGTTTAGGCGTGACACTCATTTTCAGTTTTTATTGCTTTACATGCACTTTCAGTCCGAGTTGAGCCGTTTTTTTACTTTGAATGTATCTTCATAGGAATAAGTTGTGTAGTCAAATTAATGGTGATTTAGGCTTCAGGAGGTCAACCTGAACTAAATACATGTTGAAATGTGTGCATAAGTCCTTTGGTTTAGGCGTGACACTCATTTTCAGTTTTTATTGCTTTAAATGCACTTTCAGTCCGAGTTGAGCCGTTTTTTTACTTTGAATGTATCTTCATAGGAATAAGTTGTGTAGTCAAATTAATGGTGATTTAGGTTTCAGGAGGTCAACCTGAACTAAATAAATGTTGAAATGTGTGCATAAGTCCTTTGGTTTAGGCGTGACACTCATTTTCAGTTTTTATTGCTTTAAATGCACTTTCAGTCCGAGTTGAGCCCGTTTTTTTACTTTGAATGTATCTTCATAGGATTAAGTTGTGTAGTCAAATTAATGGTGATTTAGGCTTTAGGAGGTCAACCTGAACTAAATACATGTTGAAATGTGTGCATAAGTCCTTTGGTTTAGGCGTGACACTCATTTTGAGTTTTTATTGCTTTAAATGCACTTTCAGGCCTAGTTGAGCACGTTTTGTGACTTTGAATGTACCTTCATAGGAATGAGTTGTGTAGTCAAATTAATGATCATTTAGGCTTCAGGAGGTCAACCTGAACTACATACATGTTGAAATGTGTGCATAAGTCCTTTGGTTCAGGCGTGACACTCATTTTCAGTTTTTATTGCTTTAATTGCACTTTCAGTCCGAGTTGAGCCCGTTTTTTTACTTTGAATGTTCCTTCATAGGAATAAGTTGTGTAGTCAAATTAATGCTCATTTAGGCTTCAGGGGGTCAACCTGAACTAAATACATGTTGAAATGTGTGCATAAGTCCTTTGGTTTAGGCGTGACACTCATTTTCAGTTTATATTGCTTTAAATGCACTTTCAGTCCGAGTTGAGCCCGTTTTTTTACTTTGAATGTATCTTCATAGGAATAAGTTGTGTAGTCAAATTAATGGTGATTTAGGCTTCAGGAGGTCAACCTGAACTAAATAGATGTTGAAATGTGTGCATAAGTCCTTTGGTTTAGGCGTGACACTCATTTTTGAGTTTTTTATTGCTTTAAATGCACTTTCAGGCCTAGTTGAGCACGTTTTGTGACTTTGAATGTACCTTCATAGGAATGAGTTGTGTTGTCAAATTAATGCTCATTTAGGCTTCAGGAGGTCAACCTGAACTAAATAAATGTTGAAATGTGTGCATAAGTCATTTGGTCTAGGCGTGACACTCATTATGAACCATTGATGAAATAAGTTTTATTTTTAAAAAAGCCAAAAAATGTGAAAGGGACGAAATTACAAATGTCCTGTGTGTTTCACATAGAGTACATACAGGCCAGCGATCCCGCTCCCTCTCTTTCTCTGTGACACACACGCTTCCGAGCGCGCCAGCACGCAGCAAGCACACACACAAACGCACGCACACACACTCACACAAACGTACGCACAGACGAGCACGTATCGTAAACAACACACCAACGATGATTTAGATCAAAGAAACACTCACACATGTATGGGCACACGATCACGCGCGCGCAAACACACACACAAACTCATGAGAGGCACACACATCCGCACACGCTACGCATGTAAACAACATTTGGACACTGATTGAAGATCAAAGACTAACCCACGTGGAAGACTGAAAGATGCACAGCCAATCACCTAGGCTTTGCATCTTTTCACCTCCCCCTGCTCTCACACCACGTGGGCTAGATCCACTCGGGCTGTCATTGGTGGACGTCGTCGGTGTCAGAACAAATCAAGTGCAAGCAAAAGTTAAAACCTCTGAGTAATTCGTCATTTTTATCCGAATACAGTACTTTTTGGGGGGGGGGGGTGCGCACAACACACACACGCACGCACCCACACAAACACACACAAACACACGCACACACTTACACACTCTCACACACGCACGCACACATACACTAGCAGGCATCGGAAACAACACTTTAGACGTTGAAATGTGTGCAGACGTCCTTTGGTTTAGGCATGACACTCAATTTTAGTTTTTATTGATTCAAATGCATTTTCAGACAGAGCAGGGCACTTGCTGACTTTGAATGTATCTTCATGGGAATGAGTTGTGTGATCAAATTAATGCTCATTTAGGCTTCAGGAGGTCAACCTAAACTAAATACATGTTGAAATGTGTGCATAAGTCCTTTGGTTTAGGCGTGACACTCATTTTCAGTTTTTATTGCTTTAAATGCACTTTCAGTCCGAGTTGAGCCGTTTTTTTACTTTGGATGTATCTTCATAGGAATAAGTTGTGTAGTCAAATTAATGGTGATTTAGGCTTCAGGAGGTCAACCTGAACTAAATACATGTTGAAATGTGTGCATAAGTCCTTTGGTTTAGGCGTGACACTCATTTTGAGTTTTTATTGCTTTAAATGCACTTTCAGGCCTAGCTGAGCACGTTTTGTGACTTTGAATGTACCTTCATAGGAATGAGTTGTGTAGTCAAATTAATGGTGATTTAGGCTTCAGGAGGTCAACCTGAACTAAATACATGTTGAAATGTGTGCATAAGTCCTTTGGTTTAGGGGTGACACTCATTTTCAGTTTTTATTGCTTTAAATGCACTTTCAGTCCGAGTTGAGCCGTTTTTTTACTTTGAATGTATCTTCATAGGAATAAGTTGTGTAGTCAAATTAATGGTGATTTAGGCTTCAGGAGGTCAACCTGAACTAAATACATGTTGAAATGTGTGCATAAGTCCTTTGGTTTAGGCGTGACACTCATTTTCAGTTTTTATTGCTTTAAATGCACTTTCAGTCCGAGTTGAGCCGTTTTTTTACTTTGGATGTATCTTCATAGGAATAAGTTGTGTAGTCAAATTAATGGTGATTTAGGCTTCAGGAGGTCAACCTGAACTAAATACATGTTGAAATGTGTGCATAAGTCCTTTGGTTTAGGCGTGACACTCATTTTGAGTTTTTATTGCTTTAAATGCACTTTCAGGCCTAGCTGAGCACGTTTTGTGACTTTGAATGTACCTTCATAGGAATGAGTTGTGTAGTCAAATTAATGCTCATTTAGGCTTCAGGAGGTCAACCTGAACTAAATACATGTTGAAATGTGTGCATAAGTCCTTTGGTTTAGGCGTGACACACATTTTCAGTTTTTATTGCTTTAAATGCACTTTCAGTCCGAGTTGAGCCCGTTTTTTTACTTTGAATGTATCTTCATAGGATTAAGTTGTGTAGTCAAATTAATGGTGATTTAGGCTTTAGGAGGTCAACCTGAACTAAATACATGTTGAAATGTGTGCATAAGTCCTTTGGTTTAGGCGTGACACTCATTTTGAGTTTTTATTGCTTTAAATGCACTTTCAGGCCTAGTTGAGCACGTTTTGTGACTTTGAATGTACCTTCATAGGAATGAGTTGTGTAGTCAAATTAATGATCATTTAGGCTTCAGGAGGTCAACCTGAACTACATACATGTTGAAATGTGTGCATAAGTCCTTTGGTTCAGGCGTGACACTCATTTTCAGTTTTTATTGCTTTAATTGCACTTTCAGTCCGAGTTGAGCCCGTTTTTTTACTTTGAATGTTCCTTCATAGGAATAAGTTGTGTAGTCAAATTAATGCTCATTTAGGCTTCAGGGGGTCAACCTGAACTAAATACATGTTGAAATGTGTGCATAAGTCCTTTGGTTTAGGCGTGACACTCATTTTCAGTTTATATTGCTTTAAATGCACTTTCAGTCCGAGTTGAGCCCGTTTTTTTACTTTGAATGTATCTTCATAGGAATAAGTTGTGTAGTCAAATTAATGGTGATTTAGGCTTCAGGAGGTCAACCTGAACTAAATAGATGTTGAAATGTGTGCATAAGTCCTTTGGTTTAGGCGTGACACTCATTTTTGAGTTTTTTATTGCTTTAAATGCACTTTCAGGCCTAGTTGAGCACGTTTTGTGACTTTGAATGTACCTTCATAGGAATGAGTTGTGTTGTCAAATTAATGCTCATTTAGGCTTCAGGAGGTCAACCTGAACTAAATAAATGTTGAAATGTGTGCATAAGTCATTTGGTCTAGGCGTGACACTCATTATGAACCATTGATGAAATAAGTTTTATTTTTAAAAAAGCCAAAAAATGTGAAAGGGACGAAATTACAAATGTCCTGTGTGTTTCACATAGAGTACATACAGGCCAGCGATCCCGCTCCCTCTCTTTCTCTGTGACACACACGCTTCCGAGCGCGCCAGCACGCAGCAAGCACACACACAAACGCACGCACACACACTCACACAAACGTACGCACAGACGAGCACGTATCGTAAACAACACACCAACGATGATTTAGATCAAAGAAACACTCACACATGTATGGGCACACGATCACGCGCGCGCAAACACACACACAAACTCATGAGAGGCACACACATCCGCACACGCTACGCATGTAAACAACATTTGGACACTGATTGAAGATCAAAGACTAACCCACGTGGAAGACTGAAAGATGCACAGCCAATCACCTAGGCTTTGCATCTTTTCACCTCCCCCTGCTCTCACACCACGTGGGCTAGATCCACTCGGGCTGTCATTGGTGGACGTCGTCGGTGTCAGAACAAATCAAGTGCAAGCAAAAGTTAAAACCTCTGAGTAATTCGTCATTTTTATCCGAATACAGTACTTTTTGGGGGGGGGGGGGGTGCGCACAACACACACACGCACGCACCCACACAAACACACACAAACACACGCACACACTTACACACTCTCACACACGCACGCACACATACACTAGCAGGCATCGGAAACAACACTTTAGACGTTGAAATGTGTGCAGACGTCCTTTGGTTTAGGCATGACACTCAATTTTAGTTTTTATTGATTCAAATGCATTTTCAGACAGAGCAGGGCACTTGCTGACTTTGAATGTATCTTCATGGGAATGAGTTGTGTGATCAAATTAATGCTCATTTAGGCTTCAGGAGGTCAACCTAAACTAAATACATGTTGAAATGTGTGCATAAGTCCTTTGGTTTAGGCGTGACACTCATTTTCAGTTTTTATTGCTTTAAATGCACTTTCAGTCCGAGTTGAGCCGTTTTTTTACTTTGGATGTATCTTCATAGGAATAAGTTGTGTAGTCAAATTAATGGTGATTTAGGCTTCAGGAGGTCAACCTGAACTAAATACATGTTGAAATGTGTGCATAAGTCCTTTGGTTTAGGCGTGACACTCATTTTGAGTTTTTATTGCTTTAAATGCACTTTCAGGCCTAGCTGAGCACGTTTTGTGACTTTGAATGTACCTTCATAGGAATGAGTTGTGTAGTCAAATTAATGGTGATTTAGGCTTCAGGAGGTCAACCTGAACTAAATACATGTTGAAATGTGTGCATAAGTCCTTTGGTTTAGGGGTGACACTCATTTTCAGTTTTTATTGCTTTAAATGCACTTTCAGTCCGAGTTGAGCCGTTTTTTTACTTTGAATGTATCTTCATAGGAATAAGTTGTGTAGTCAAATTAATGGTGATTTAGGCTTCAGGAGGTCAACCTGAACTAAATACATGTTGAAATGTGTGCATAAGTCCTTTGGTTTAGGCGTGACACTCATTTTCAGTTTTTATTGCTTTAAATGCACTTTCAGTCCGAGTTGAGCCGTTTTTTTACTTTGGATGTATCTTCATAGGAATAAGTTGTGTAGTCAAATTAATGGTGATTTAGGCTTCAGGAGGTCAACCTGAACTAAATACATGTTGAAATGTGTGCATAAGTCCTTTGGTTTAGGCGTGACACTCATTTTGAGTTTTTATTGCTTTAAATGCACTTTCAGGCCTAGCTGAGCACGTTTTGTGACTTTGAATGTACCTTCATAGGAATGAGTTGTGTAGTCAAATTAATGCTCATTTAGGCTTCAGGAGGTCAACCTGAACTAAATACATGTTGAAATGTGTGCATAAGTCCTTTGGTTTAGGCGTGACACACATTTTCAGTTTTTATTGCTTTAAATGCACTTTCAGTCCGAGTTGAGCACGTTTTGTGACTTTGAATGTACCTTCATAGGAATGAGTTGTGTAGTCAAATAAATGCTCATTTAGGCTTCAGGAGGTCAACCTGAACTAAATACATGTTGAAATGTGTGCATAAGTCCTTTGGTTTTGGCGTGACACTCATTTTGAGTTTTTATTGCTTTAAATGCATTTTCAGGCCGAGTAGAGCACGTTTCTGAGTTTGAATGTGTCTTCATAGGAATGAGTTGTGTGATCAAATTAATGGTGATTTAGGCTTCAGGAGGTCAACCTGAACTAAATACATGTTGAAATGTGTGCATAAGTCCTTTGGTTTAGGCGTGACACTCATTTTGAGTTTTTATTGCTTTAAATGCACTTTCAGGCCTAGTTGAGCACGTTTTGTGACTTTGAATGTACCTTCATAGGAATGAGTTGTGTAGTCAAATTAATGCTCATTTAGGGTTCAGGAGGTCAACCTGAACTAAATACATGTTGAAATGTGTGCATAAGTCCTTTGGTTTAGGCGTGACACTCATTTTGAGTTTTTATTGCTTTAAATGCACTTTCAGGCCTAGCTGAGCACGTTTTGTGACTTTGAATGTACCTTCATAGGAATGAGTTGTGTAGTCAAATTAATGCTCATTTAGGCTTCAGGAGGTCAACCTGAACTAAATACATGTTGAAATGTGTGCATAAGTCCTTTGGTTTAGGCGTGACACACATTTTCAGTTTTTATTGCTTTAAATGCACTTTCAGTCCGAGTTGAGCACGTTTTGTGACTTTGAATGTACCTTCATAGGAATGAGTTGTGTAGTCAAATAAATGCTCATTTAGGCTTCAGGAGGTCAACCTGAACTAAATACATGTTGAAATGTGTGCATAAGTCCTTTGGTTTTGGCGTGACACTCATTTTGAGTTTTTATTGCTTTAAATGCATTTTCAGGCCGAGTAGAGCACGTTTCTGAGTTTGAATGTGTCTTCATAGGAATGAGTTGTGTGATCAAATTAATGGTGATTTAGGCTTCAGGAGGTCAACCTGAACTAAATACATGTTGAAATGTGTGCATAAGTCCTTTGGTTTAGGCGTGACACTCATTTTGAGTTTTTATTGCTTTAAATGCACTTTCAGGCCTAGTTGAGCACGTTTTGTGACTTTGAATGTATCTTCATAGGAATGAGTTGTGTAGTCAAATTAATGCTCATTTAGGGTTCAGGAGGTCAACCTGAACTAAATACATGTTGAAATGTGTGCATAAGTCCTTTGGTTTAGGCGTGACACTCATTTTGAGTTTTTATTGCTTTAAATGCACTTTCAGGCCTAGCTGAGCACGTTTTGTGACTTTGAATGTACCTTCATAGGAATGAGTTGTGTAGTCAAATTAATGCTCATTTAGGCTTCAGGAGGTCAACCTGAACTAAATACATGTTGAAATGTGTGCATAAGTCCTTTGGTTTAGGCGTGACACACATTTTCAGTTTTTATTGCTTTAAATGCACTTTCAGTCCGAGTTGAGCACGTTTTGTGACTTTGAATGTACCTTCATAGGAATGAGTTGTGTAGTCAAATAAATGCTCATTTAGGCTTCAGGAGGTCAACCTGAACTAAATACATGTTGAAATGTGTGCATAAGTCCTTTGGTTTTGGCGTGACACTCATTTTGAGTTTTTATTGCTTTAAATGCATTTTCAGGCCGAGTAGAGCACGTTTCTGAGTTTGAATGTGTCTTCATAGGAATGAGTTGTGTGATCAAATTAATGGTGATTTAGGCTTCAGGAGGTCAACCTGAACTAAATACATGTTGAAATGTGTGCATAAGTCCTTTGGTTTAGGCGTGACACTCATTTTGAGTTTTTATTGCTTTAAATGCACTTTCAGGCCTAGTTGAGCACGTTTTGTGACTTTGAATGTACCTTCATAGGAATGAGTTGTGTAGTCAAATTAATGCTCATTTAGGGTTCAGGAGGTCAACCTGAACTAAATACATGTTGAAATGTGTGCATAAGTCCTTTGGTTTAGGCGTGACACTCATTTTGAGTTTTTATTGCTTTAAATGCACTTTCAGGCCTAGCTGAGCACGTTTTGTGACTTTGAATGTACCTTCATAGGAATGAGTTGTGTAGTCAAATTAATGCTCATTTAGGCTTCAGGAGGTCAACCTGAACTAAATACATGTTGAAATGTGTGCATAAGTCCTTTGGTTTAGGCGTGACACACATTTTCAGTTTTTATTGCTTTAAATGCACTTTCAGTCCGAGTTGAGCACGTTTTGTGACTTTGAATGTACCTTCATAGGAATGAGTTGTGTAGTCAAATAAATGCTCATTTAGGCTTCAGGAGGTCAACCTGAACTAAATACATGTTGAAATGTGTGCATAAGTCCTTTGGTTTTGGCGTGACACTCATTTTGAGTTTTTATTGCTTTAAATGCATTTTCAGGCCGAGTAGAGCACGTTTCTGAGTTTGAATGTGTCTTCATAGGAATGAGTTGTGTGATCAAATTAATGGTGATTTAGGCTTCAGGAGGTCAACCTGAACTAAATACATGTTGAAATGTGTGCATAAGTCCTTTGGTTTAGGCGTGACACTCATTTTGAGTTTTTATTGCTTTAAATGCACTTTCAGGCCTAGTTGAGCACGTTTTGTGACTTTGAATGTAACTTCATAGGAATGAGTTGTGTAGTCAAATTAATGCTCATTTAGGGTTCAGGAGGTCAACCTGAACTAAATACATGTTGAAATGTGTGCATAAGTCCTTTGGTTTAGGCGTGACACTCATTTTGAGTTTTTATTGCTTTAAATGCACTTTCAGGCCTAGTTGAGCACGTTTTGTGACTTTGAATGTACCTTCATAGGAATGAGTTGTGTAGTCAAATTAATGCTCATTTAGGCTTCAGGAGGTCAACCTGAACTAAATACATGTTGAAATGTGTGCATAAGTCCTTTGGTTTAGGCGTGACACTCATTTTCAGTTTTTATTGCTTTAAATGCACTTTCAGTCCGAGTTGAGCCCGTTTTTTTACTTTGAATGTTCCTTCATAGGAATGAGTTGTGTAGTCAAATTAATGCTCATTTAGGCTTCAGGAGGTCAACCTGAACTAAATACATGTTGAAATGTGTGCGTAAGGCCTTTGGTTTAGGCGTGACACTCATTTTGAGTTTTTATTGCTTTAAATGCACTTTCAGGCCTAGTTGAGCACGTTTTGTGACTTTGAATGTACCTTCATAGGAATGAGTTGTGTAGTCAAATTAATGCTCATTTAGGCTTCAGGAGGTCAACCTGAACTAAATACATGTTGAAATGTGTGCATAAGTCCTTTGGTTTAGGCGTGACACTCATTTTCAGTTTTTATTGCTTTAAATGCACTTTCATTCCGAGTTGATCCCGTTTTTTTACTTTGAATGTTCCTTCATAGGAATGAGTTGTGTAGTCAAATTAATGCTCATTTAGGCTTCAGGAGGTCAACCTGAACTAAATACATGTTGAAATGTGTGCGTAAGGCCTTTGGTTTAGGCGCGACACTCATTTTGAGTTTTTATTGCTTTAAATGCATTTTCAGGCCGAGTAGAGCACGTTTTTTTACTTTGAATGTATCTTCATAGGAATAAGTTGTGTAGTCAAATTAATGGTGATTTAGGCTTCAGGATGTCAACCTGAACTAAATAAATGTTGAAATGTGTGCATAAGTCCTTTGGTTTAGGCGTGACACTCATTTTCAGTTTTTATTGCTTTAAATGCACTTTCAGTCCGAGTTGAGCCCGTTTTTTTACTTTGAATGTATCTTCATAGGATTAAGTTGTGTAGTCAAATTAATGGTGATTTAGGCTTCAGGAGGTCAACCTGAACTAAATACATGTTGAAATGTGTGCATAAGTCCTTTGGTTTAGGTGTGACACTCATTTTGAGTTTTTATTGCTTTAAATGCACTTTCAGGCCTAGTTGAGCACGTTTTGTGACTTTGAATGTACCTTCATAGGAATGAGTTGTGTAGTCAACTTAATGGTGATTTAGGCTTCAGGAGGTCAACCCGAACTAAATACATGTTGAAATGTGTGCATAAGTCCTTTGGTTTAGGGGTGACACTCATTTTCAGTTTTTATTGCTTTAAATGCACTTTCAGTCCGAGTTGAGCCGTTTTTTTACTTTGGATGTATCTTCATAGGAATAAGTTGTGTAGTCAAATTAATGGTGATTTAGGCTTCAGGAGGTCAACCTGAACTAAATACATGTTGAAATGTGTGCATAAGTCCTTTGGTTTAGGCGTGACACTCATTTTGAGTTTTTATTGCTTTAAATGCACTTTCAGGCCTAGCTGAGCACGTTTTGTGACTTTGAATGTACCTTCATAGGAATGAGTTGTGTAGTCAAATTAATGGTGATTTAGGCTTCAGGAGGTCAACCTGAACTAAATACATGTTGAAATGTGTGCATAAGTCCTTTGGTTTAGGGGTGACACTCATTTTCAGTTTTTATTGCTTTAAATGCACTTTCAGTCCGAGTTGAGCCGTTTTTTTACTTTGAATGTATCTTCATAGGAATAAGTTGTGTAGTCAAATTAATGGTGATTTAGGCTTCAGGAGGTCAACCTGAACTAAATACATGTTGAAATGTGTGCATAAGTCCTTTGGTTTAGGCGTGACACTCATTTTCAGTTTTTATTGCTTTAAATGCACTTTCAGTCCGAGTTGAGCCGTTTTTTTACTTTGGATGTATCTTCATAGGAATAAGTTGTGTAGTCAAATTAATGGTGATTTAGGCTTCAGGAGGTCAACCTGAACTAAATACATGTTGAAATGTGTGCATAAGTCCTTTGGTTTAGGCGTGACACTCATTTTGAGTTTTTATTGCTTTAAATGCACTTTCAGGCCTAGCTGAGCACGTTTTGTGACTTTGAATGTACCTTCATAGGAATGAGTTGTGTAGTCAAATTAATGGTGATTTAGGCTTCAGGAGGTCAACCTGAACTAAATACATGTTGAAATGTGTGCATAAGTCCTTTGGTTTAGGGGTGACACTCATTTTCAGTTTTTATTGCTTTAAATGCACTTTCAGTCCGAGTTGAGCCGTTTTTTTACTTTGAATGTATCTTCATAGGAATAAGTTGTGTAGTCAAATTAATGGTGATTTAGGCTTCAGGAGGTCAACCTGAACTAAATACATGTTGAAATGTGTGCATAAGTCCTTTGGTTTAGGCGTGACACTCATTTTCAGTTTTTATTGCTTTAAATGCACTTTCAGTCCGAGTTGAGCCGTTTTTTTACTTTGGATGTATCTTCATAGGAATAAGTTGTGTAGTCAAATTAATGGTGATTTAGGCTTCAGGAGGTCAACCTGAACTAAATACATGTTGAAATGTGTGCATAAGTCCTTTGGTTTAGGCGTGACACTCATTTTGAGTTTTTATTGCTTTAAATGCACTTTCAGGCCTAGCTGAGCACGTTTTGTGACTTTGAATGTACCTTCATAGGAATGAGTTGTGTAGTCAAATTAATGCTCATTTAGGCTTCAGGAGGTCAACCTGAACTAAATACATGTTGAAATGTGTGCATAAGTCCTTTGGTTTAGGCGTGACACACATTTTCAGTTTTTATTGCTTTAAATGCACTTTCAGTCCGAGTTGAGCACGTTTTGTGACTTTGAATGTACCTTCATAGGAATGAGTTGTGTAGTCAAATAAATGCTCATTTAGGCTTCAGGAGGTCAACCTGAACTAAATACATGTTGAAATGTGTGCATAAGTCCTTTGGTTTTGGCGTGACACTCATTTTGAGTTTTTATTGCTTTAAATGCATTTTCAGGCCGAGTAGAGCACGTTTCTGAGTTTGAATGTGTCTTCATAGGAATGAGTTGTGTGATCAAATTAATGGTGATTTAGGCTTCAGGAGGTCAACCTGAACTAAATACATGTTGAAATGTGTGCATAAGTCCTTTGGTTTAGGCGTGACACTCATTTTGAGTTTTTATTGCTTTAAATGCACTTTCAGGCCTAGTTGAGCACGTTTTGTGACTTTGAATGTACCTTCATAGGAATGAGTTGTGTAGTCAAATTAATGCTCATTTAGGGTTCAGGAGGTCAACCTGAACTAAATACATGTTGAAATGTGTGCATAAGTCCTTTGGTTTAGGCGTGACACTCATTTTGAGTTTTTATTGCTTTAAATGCACTTTCAGGCCTAGCTGAGCACGTTTTGTGACTTTGAATGTACCTTCATAGGAATGAGTTGTGTAGTCAAATTAATGCTCATTTAGGCTTCAGGAGGTCAACCTGAACTAAATACATGTTGAAATGTGTGCATAAGTCCTTTGGTTTAGGCGTGACACACATTTTCAGTTTTTATTGCTTTAAATGCACTTTCAGTCCGAGTTGAGCACGTTTTGTGACTTTGAATGTACCTTCATAGGAATGAGTTGTGTAGTCAAATAAATGCTCATTTAGGCTTCAGGAGGTCAACCTGAACTAAATACATGTTGAAATGTGTGCATAAGTCCTTTGGTTTTGGCGTGACACTCATTTTGAGTTTTTATTGCTTTAAATGCATTTTCAGGCCGAGTAGAGCACGTTTCTGAGTTTGAATGTGTCTTCATAGGAATGAGTTGTGTGATCAAATTAATGGTGATTTAGGCTTCAGGAGGTCAACCTGAACTAAATACATGTTGAAATGTGTGCATAAGTCCTTTGGTTTAGGCGTGACACTCATTTTGAGTTTTTATTGCTTTAAATGCACTTTCAGGCCTAGTTGAGCACGTTTTGTGACTTTGAATGTACCTTCATAGGAATGAGTTGTGTAGTCAAATTAATGCTCATTTAGGGTTCAGGAGGTCAACCTGAACTAAATACATGTTGAAATGTGTGCATAAGTCCTTTGGTTTAGGCGTGACACTCATTTTGAGTTTTTATTGCTTTAAATGCACTTTCAGGCCTAGTTGAGCACGTTTTGTGACTTTGAATGTACCTTCATAGGAATGAGTTGTGTAGTCAAATTAATGCTCATTTAGGCTTCAGGAGGTCAACCTGAACTAAATACATGTTGAAATGTGTGCATAAGTCCTTTGGTTTAGGCGTGACACTCATTTTCAGTTTTTATTGCTTTAAATGCACTTTCAGTCCGAGTTGAGCCCGTTTTTTTACTTTGAATGTTCCTTCATAGGAATGAGTTGTGTAGTCAAATTAATGCTCATTTAGGCTTCAGGAGGTCAACCTGAACTAAATACATGTTGAAATGTGTGCGTAAGGCCTTTGGTTTAGGCGTGACACTCATTTTGAGTTTTTATTGCTTTAAATGCACTTTCAGGCCTAGTTGAGCACGTTTTGTGACTTTGAATGTACCTTCATAGGAATGAGTTGTGTAGTCAAATTAATGCTCATTTAGGCTTCAGGAGGTCAACCTGAACTAAATACATGTTGAAATGTGTGCATAAGTCCTTTGGTTTAGGCGTGACACTCATTTTCAGTTTTTATTGCTTTAAATGCACTTTCAGTCCGAGTTGAGCCCGTTTTTTTACTTTGAATGTTCCTTCATAGGAATGAGTTGTGTAGTCAAATTAATGCTCATTTAGGCTTCAGGAGGTCAACCTGAACTAAATACATGTTGAAATGTTTGCGTAAGGCCTTTGGTTTAGGCGCGACACTCATTTTGAGTTTTTATTGCTTTAAATGCATTTTCAGGCCGAGTAGAGCACGTTTTTTTACTTTGAATGTATCTTCATAGGAATAAGTTGTGTAGTCAAATTAATGGTGATTTAGGCTTCAGGATGTCAACCTGAACTAAATAAATGTTGAAATGTGTGCATAAGTCCTTTGGTTTAGGCGTGACACTCATTTTGAGTTTTTATTGCTTTAAATGCACTTTCAGGCCTAGTTGAGCACGTTTTGTGACTTTGAATGTACCTTCATAGGAATGAGTTGTGTAGTCAAATTAATGCTCATTTAGGGTTCAGGAGGTCAACCTGAACTAAATACATGTTGAAATGTGTGCATAAGTCCTTTGGTTTAGGCGTGACACTCATTTTGAGTTTTTATTGCTTTAAATGCACTTTCAGGCCTAGCTGAGCACGTTTTGTGACTTTGAATGTACCTTCATAGGAATGAGTTGTGTAGTCAAATTAATGCTCATTTAGGCTTCAGGAGGTCAACCTGAACTACATACATGTTGAAATGTGTGCATAAGTCCTTTGGTTTAGGCGTGACACTCATTTTGAGTTTTTATTGCTTTAAATGCACTTTCAGGCCTAGTTGAGCACGTTTTGTGACTTTGAATGTACCTTCATAGGAATGAGTTGTGTAGTCAAATTAATGCTCATTTAGGGTTCAGGAGGTCAACCTGAACTAAATACATGTTGAAATGTGTGCATAAGTCCTTTGGTTTAGGCGTGACACTCATTTTGAGTTTTTATTGCTTTAAATGCACTTTCAGGCCTAGCTGAGCACGTTTTGTGACTTTGAATGTACCTTCATAGGAATGAGTTGTGTAGTCAAATTAATGCTCATTTAGGCTTCAGGAGGTCAACCTGAACTAAATACATGTTGAAATGTGTGCATAAGTCCTTTGGTTTAGGCGTGACACACATTTTCAGTTTTTATTGCTTTAAATGCACTTTCAGTCCGAGTTGAGCACGTTTTGTGACTTTGAATGTACCTTCATAGGAATGAGTTGTGTAGTCAAATAAATGCTCATTTAGGCTTCAGGAGGTCAACCTGAACTAAATACATGTTGAAATGTGTGCATAAGTCCTTTGGTTTAGGCGTGACACTCATTTTCAGTTTTTATTGCTTTAAATGCACTTTCAGTCCGAGTTGAGCCCGTTTTTTTACTTTGAATGTATCTTCATAGGATTAAGTTGTGTAGTCAAATTAATGGTGATTTAGGCTTCAGGAGGTCAACCTGAACTAAATACATGTTGAAATGTGTGCATAAGTCCTTTGGTTTAGGCGTGACACTCATTTTGAGTTTTTATTGCTTTAAATGCACTTTCAGGCCTAGTTGAGCACGTTTTGTGACTTTGAATGTACCTTCATAGGAATGAGTTGTGTAGTCAAATTAATGCTCATTTAGGCTTCAGGAGGTCAACCTGAACTACATACATGTTGAAATGTGTGCATAAGTCCTTTGGTTTAGGCGTGACACTCATTTTCAGTTTTTATTGCTTTAAATGCACTTTCAGTCCGAGTTGAGCCCGTTTTTTTACTTTGAATGTTCCTTCATAGGAATGAGTTGTGTAGTCAAATTAATGCTCATTTAGGCTTCAGAATGTCAACCTGAACTAAATACATGTTGAAATGTGTGCATAAGTCCTTTGGTTTAGGCGTGACACTCATTTTCAGTTTTTATTGCTTTAAATGCACTTTCAGTCCGAGTTGAGCCCGTTTTTTTACTTTGAATGTATCTTCATAGGAATAAGTTGTGTAGTCAAATTAATGGTGATTTAGGCTTCAGGAGGTCAACCTGAACTAAATACATGTTGAAATGTGTGCATAAGTCCTTTGGTTTATGCGTGACACTCATTTTTGAGTTTTTTATTGCTTTAAATGCACTTTCAGGCCTAGTTGAGCACGTTTTGTGACTTTGAATGTACCTTCATAGGAATGAGTTGTGTTGTCAAATTAATGCTCATTTAGGCTTCAGGAGGTCAACCTGAACTAAATAAATGTTGAAATGTGTGCATAAGTCATTTGGTCTAGGCGTGACACACATTATGAACCATTGATGAAATAAGTTTTATTTTTAAAAAAGCCAAAAAATGTGAAAGGGACGAAATTACAAATATCCTGTGTGTTTCACATAGAGTACATACAGGCCAGCGATCCCGCTCCCTCTCTTTCTCTGTGACACACACGCTTCCGAGCGCGCCAGCACGCAGCAAGCACACACACAAACGCACGCACACACACTCACACAAACGTACGCACAGACGAGCACGTATCGTAAACAACACACCAACGATGATTTAGATCAAAGAAACACTCACACATGTATGGGCACACGATCACGCGCGCGCAAACACACACACAAACTCATGAGAGGCACACACATCCGCACACGCTACGCATGTAAACAACATTTGGACACTGATTGAAGATCAAAGACTAACCCACGTGGAAGACTGAAAGATGCACAGCCAATCACCTAGGCTTTGCATCTTTTCACCTCCCCCTGCTCTCACACCACGTGGGCTAGATCCACTCGGGCTGTCATTGGTGGACGTCGTCGGTGTCAGAACAAATCAAGTGCAAGCAAAAGTTAAAACCTCTGAGTAATTCGTCATTTTTATCCGAATACAGTACTTTTTGGGGGGGGGGGGGTGCGCACAACACACACACGCACGCACCCACACAAACACACACAAACACACGCACACACTTACACACTCTCACACACGCACGCACACATACACTAGCAGGCATCGGAAACAACACTTTAGACGTTGAAATGTGTGCAGACGTCCTTTGGTTTAGGCGTGACACTCATTTTGAGTTTTTATTGCTTTAAATGCACTTTCAGGCCTAGTTGAGCACGTTTTGTGACTTTGAATGTACCTTCATAGGAATGAGTTGTGTAGTCAAATTAATGCTCATTTAGGCTTCAGGAGGTCAACCTGAACTAAATACATGTTGAAATGTGTGCATAAGTCCTTTGGTTTAGGCGTGACACTCATTTTCAGTTTTTATTGCTTTAAATGCACTTTCAGTCCGAATTGAGCCCGTTTTTTTACTTTGAATGTTCCTTCATAGGAATAAGTTGTGTAGTCAAATTAATGCTCATTTAGGCTTCAGGAGGTCAACCTGAACTAAATACATGTTGAAATGTGTGTATAAGTCCTTTGGTTTAGGCGTGACACTCAATTTGAGTTTTTATTGCTTTAAATGCATTTTCAGGCCGAGTAGAGCACGTTTCTGAGTTTGAATGTATCTTCATAGGAATGAGTTGTGTAGTCAAATTAATGCTCATTTAGGCTTCAGGAGGTCAACCTGAACTAAATACATGTTGAAATGTGTGCATAAGTCCTTTGGTTTAGGCGTGACACTCATTTTCAGTTGTTATTGCTTTAAATGCACTTTCAGTCCGAGTTGAGCCCGTTTTTTTACTTTGAATGTTCCTTCATAGGAATGAGTTGTGTAGTCAAATTAATGCTCATTTAGGCTTCAGAAGGTCAACCTGAACTAAATACATGTTGAAATGTGTGCATAAGTCCTTTGGTTTAGGCGTGACACTCATTTTCAGTTTTTATTGCTTTAAATGCACTTTCAGTCCGAGTTGAGCCCGTTTTTTTACTTTGAATGTATCTTCATAGGATTAAGTTGTGTAGTCAAATTAATGGTGATTTAGGCTTCAGGAGGTCAACCTGAACTAAATACATGTTGAAATGTGTGCATAAGTCCTTTGGTTTAGGCGTGACACTCATTTTGAGTTTTTATTGCTTTAAATGCACTTTCAGGCCTAGTTGAGCACGTTTTGTGACTTTGAATGTACCTTCATAGGAATGAGTTGTGTAGTCAAATTAATGCTCATTTAGGCTTCAGGAGGTCAACCTGAACTAAATACATGTTGAAATGTGTGCATAAGTCATTTGGTTTAGGCGTGACACACATTTTCAGTTTTTATTGCTTTAAATGCACTTTCAGTCCGAGTTGAGCACGTTTTGTGACTTTGAATGTACCTTCATAGGAATGAGTTGTGTAGTCAAATAAATGCTCATTTAGGCTTCAGGAGGTCAACCTGAACTAAATACATGTTGAAATGTGGGCATAAGTCCTTTGGTTTTGGCGTGACACTCATTTTCAGTTTTTATTGCTTTAAATGCATTTTCAGGCCGAGTAGAGCACGTTTCTGAGTTTGAATGTGTCTTCATAGGAATGAGTTGTGTGATCAAATTAATGGTGATTTAGGCTTCAGGAGGTCAACCTGAACTAAATACATGTTGAAATGTGTGCATAAGTCCTTTGGTTTAGGCGTGACACTCATTTTGAGTTTTTATTGCTTTAAATGCACTTTCAGTCCGAGTTGAGCCCGTTTTTTTACTTTGAATGTATCTTCATAGGAATAAGTTGTGTAGTCAAATTATACTCATTTAGGCTTCAGGAGGTCAACCTGAACTAAATACATGTTGAAATGTGTGCATAAGTCCTTTGGGTTAGGCGTGACACTCATTTTGAGTTTTTATTGCTTTAAATGCACTTTCAGGCCTAGTTGAGCACGTTTTGTGACTTTGAATGTACCTTCATAGGAATGAGTTGTGTAGTCAAATAAATGCTCATTTAGGCTTCAGGAGGTCAACCTGAACTAAATACATGTTGAAATGAGGGCATAAGTCCTTTGGTTTAGGCGTGACACTCATTTTCAGTTATTATTGCTTTAAATGCACTTTCAGTCCGAGTTGAGCCCGTTTTTTTACTTTGAATGTTCCTTCATAGGAATGAGTTGTGTAGTCAAATTAATGCTCATTTAGGCTTCAGGAGGTCAACCTGAACTAAATACATGTTGAAATGTGTGCATAAGTCCTTTGGTTTTGGCGTGACACTCATTTTCAGTTTTTATTGCTTTAAATGCATTTTCAGGCCGAGTAGAGCACGTTTCTGAGTTTGAATGTGTCTTCATAGGAATGAGTTGTGTGATCAAATTAATGGTGATTTAGGCTTCAGGAGGTCAACCTGAACTAAATACATGTTGAAATGTGTGCATAAGTCCTTTGGTTTACGCGTGACGCTCATTTTCAGTTGTTATTGCTTTAAATGCACTTTCAGTCCGAGTTGAGCCGTTTTTTTACTTTAAATGTATCTTCATAGGAATAAGTTGTGTAGTCAAATTAATGCTCATTTAGGCTTCAGAATGTCAACCTGAACTAAATACATGTTGAAATGTGTGCATAAGTCCTTTGGTTTAGGCGTGACACTCATTTTGAGTTTTTATTGCTTTAAATGCACTTTCAGGCCTAGTTGAGCACGTTTTGTGACTTTGAATGTACCTTCATAGGAATGAGTTGTGTAGTCAAATTAATGCTCATTTAGGCATCAGGAGGTCAACCTGAACTAAATACATGTTCAAATGTGTGCGTAAGGCCTTTGGTTTAGGCGCGACACTCATTTTGAGTTTTTATTGCTTTAAATGCATTTTCAGGCCGAGTAGAGCACGTTTTTTTACTTTGAATGTATCTTCATAGGAATAAGTTGTGTAGTCAAATTAATGGTGATTTAGGCTTCAGGAGGTCAACCTGAACTAAATACATGTTGAAATGTGTGCATAAGTCCTTTGGTTTAGGCATGACACTCATTTTCAGTTTTTATTGCTTTAAATGCACTTTCAGTCCGAGTTGAGCCCGTTTTTTTACTTTGAATGTTCCTTCATAGGAATGAGTTGTGTATTTAGGAATAAATGTGTGCATAAGTCCTTTGGTTTAGGCGTGACACTCATTTTCAGTTTTTATTGCTTTAAATGCACTTTCAGTCCGAGTTGAGCCCGTTTTTTTACTTTGAATGTATCTTCATAGGATTAAGTTGTGTAGTCAAATTAATGGTGATTTAGGCTTCAGGAGGTCAACCTGAACTAAATACATGTTGAAATGTGTGCATAAGTCCTTTGGTTTAGGCGTGACACTCATTTTGAGTTTTTATTGCTTTAAATGCACTTTCAGGCCTAGTTGAGCACGTTTTGTGACTTTGAATGTACCTTCATAGGAATGAGTTGTGTAGTCAAATTAATGCTCATTTAGGGTTCAGGAGGTCAACCTGAACTAAATACATGTTGAAATGTGTGCATAAGTCCTTTGGTTTAGGCGTGACACTCATTTTGAGTTTTTATTGCTTTAAATGCACTTTCAGGCCTAGCTGAGCACGTTTTGTGACTTTGAATGTACCTTCATAGGAATGAGTTGTGTAGTCAAATTAATGCTCATTTAGGCTTCAGGAGGTCAACCTGAACTACATACATGTTGAAATGTGTGCATAAGTCCTTTGGTTTAGGCGTGACACTCATTTTGAGTTTTTATTGCTTTAAATGCACTTTCAGGCCTAGTTGAGCACGTTTTGTGACTTTGAATGTACCTTCATAGGAATGAGTTGTGTAGTCAAATTAATGCTCATTTAGGGTTCAGGAGGTCAACCTGAACTAAATACATGTTGAAATGTGTGCATAAGTCCTTTGGTTTAGGCGTGACACTCATTTTGAGTTTTTATTGCTTTAAATGCACTTTCAGGCCTAGCTGAGCACGTTTTGTGACTTTGAATGTACCTTCATAGGAATGAGTTGTGTAGTCAAATTAATGCTCATTTAGGCTTCAGGAGGTCAACCTGAACTAAATACATGTTGAAATGTGTGCATAAGTCCTTTGGTTTAGGCGTGACACACATTTTCAGTTTTTATTGCTTTAAATGCACTTTCAGTCCGAGTTGAGCACGTTTTGTGACTTTGAATGTACCTTCATAGGAATGAGTTGTGTAGTCAAATAAATGCTCATTTAGGCTTCAGGAGGTCAACCTGAACTAAATACATGTTGAAATGTGTGCATAAGTCCTTTGGTTTAGGCGTGACACTCATTTTCAGTTTTTATTGCTTTAAATGCACTTTCAGTCCGAGTTGAGCCCGTTTTTTTACTTTGAATGTATCTTCATAGGATTAAGTTGTGTAGTCAAATTAATGGTGATTTAGGCTTCAGGAGGTCAACCTGAACTAAATACATGTTGAAATGTGTGCATAAGTCCTTTGGTTTAGGCGTGACACTCATTTTGAGTTTTTATTGCTTTAAATGCACTTTCAGGCCTAGTTGAGCACGTTTTGTGACTTTGAATGTACCTTCATAGGAATGAGTTGTGTAGTCAAATTAATGCTCATTTAGGCTTCAGGAGGTCAACCTGAACTACATACATGTTGAAATGTGTGCATAAGTCCTTTGGTTTAGGCGTGACACTCATTTTCAGTTTTTATTGCTTTAAATGCACTTTCAGTCCGAGTTGAGCCCGTTTTTTTACTTTGAATGTTCCTTCATAGGAATGAGTTGTGTAGTCAAATTAATGCTCATTTAGGCTTCAGAATGTCAACCTGAACTAAATACATGTTGAAATGTGTGCATAAGTCCTTTGGTTTAGGCGTGACACTCATTTTCAGTTTTTATTGCTTTAAATGCACTTTCAGTCCGAGTTGAGCCCGTTTTTTTACTTTGAATGTATCTTCATAGGAATAAGTTGTGTAGTCAAATTAATGGTGATTTAGGCTTCAGGAGGTCAACCTGAACTAAATACATGTTGAAATGTGTGCATAAGTCCTTTGGTTTATGCGTGACACTCATTTTTGAGTTTTTTATTGCTTTAAATGCACTTTCAGGCCTAGTTGAGCACGTTTTGTGACTTTGAATGTACCTTCATAGGAATGAGTTGTGTTGTCAAATTAATGCTCATTTAGGCTTCAGGAGGTCAACCTGAACTAAATAAATGTTGAAATGTGTGCATAAGTCATTTGGTCTAGGCGTGACACACATTATGAACCATTGATGAAATAAGTTTTATTTTTAAAAAAGCCAAAAAATGTGAAAGGGACGAAATTACAAATATCCTGTGTGTTTCACATAGAGTACATACAGGCCAGCGATCCCGCTCCCTCTCTTTCTCTGTGACACACACGCTTCCGAGCGCGCCAGCACGCAGCAAGCACACACACAAACGCACGCACACACACTCACACAAACGTACGCACAGACGAGCACGTATCGTAAACAACACACCAACGATGATTTAGATCAAAGAAACACTCACACATGTATGGGCACACGATCACGCGCGCGCAAACACACACACAAACTCATGAGAGGCACACACATCCGCACACGCTACGCATGTAAACAACATTTGGACACTGATTGAAGATCAAAGACTAACCCACGTGGAAGACTGAAAGATGCACAGCCAATCACCTAGGCTTTGCATCTTTTCACCTCCCCCTGCTCTCACACCACGTGGGCTAGATCCACTCGGGCTGTCATTGGTGGACGTCGTCGGTGTCAGAACAAATCAAGTGCAAGCAAAAGTTAAAACCTCTGAGTAATTCGTCATTTTTATCCGAATACAGTACTTTTTGGGGGGGGGGGGGGGGGTGCGCACAACACACACACGCACGCACCCACACAAACACACACAAACACACGCACACACTTACACACTCTCACACACGCACGCACACATACACTAGCAGGCATCGGAAACAACACTTTAGACGTTGAAATGTGTGCAGACGTCCTTTGGTTTAGGCGTGACACTCATTTTGAGTTTTTATTGCTTTAAATGCACTTTCAGGCCTAGTTGAGCACGTTTTGTGACTTTGAATGTACCTTCATAGGAATGAGTTGTGTAGTCAAATTAATGCTCATTTAGGCTTCAGGAGGTCAACCTGAACTAAATACATGTTGAAATGTGTGCATAAGTCCTTTGGTTTAGGCGTGACACTCATTTTCAGTTTTTATTGCTTTAAATGCACTTTCAGTCCGAATTGAGCCCGTTTTTTTACTTTGAATGTTCCTTCATAGGAATAAGTTGTGTAGTCAAATTAATGCTCATTTAGGCTTCAGGAGGTCAACCTGAACTAAATACATGTTGAAATGTGTGTATAAGTCCTTTGGTTTAGGCGTGACACTCAATTTGAGTTTTTATTGCTTTAAATGCATTTTCAGGCCGAGTAGAGCACGTTTCTGAGTTTGAATGTATCTTCATAGGAATGAGTTGTGTAGTCAAATTAATGCTCATTTAGGCTTCAGCAGGTCAACCTGAACTAAATACATGTTGAAATGTGTGCATAAGTCCTTTGGTTTAGGCGTGACACTCATTTTCAGTTGTTATTGCTTTAAATGCACTTTCAGTCCGAGTTGAGCCCGTTTTTTTACTTTGAATGTTCCTTCATAGGAATGAGTTGTGTAGTCAAATTAATGCTCATTTAGGCTTCAGAAGGTCAACCTGAACTAAATACATGTTGAAATGTGTGCATAAGTCCTTTGGTTTAGGCGTGACACTCATTTTCAGTTTTTATTGCTTTAAATGCACTTTCAGTCCGAGTTGAGCCCGTTTTTTTACTTTGAATGTATCTTCATAGGATTAAGTTGTGTAGTCAAATTAATGGTGATTTAGGCTTCAGGAGGTCAACCTGAACTAAATACATGTTGAAATGTGTGCATAAGTCCTTTGGTTTAGGCGTGACACTCATTTTGAGTTTTTATTGCTTTAAATGCACTTTCAGGCCTAGTTGAGCACGTTTTGTGACTTTGAATGTACCTTCATAGGAATGAGTTGTGTAGTCAAATTAATGCTCATTTAGGCTTCAGGAGGTCAACCTGAACTAAATACATGTTGAAATGTGTGCATAAGTCATTTGGTTTAGGCGTGACACACATTTTCAGTTTTTATTGCTTTAAATGCACTTTCAGTCCGAGTTGAGCACGTTTTGTGACTTTGAATGTACCTTCATAGGAATGAGTTGTGTAGTCAAATAAATGCTCATTTAGGCTTCAGGAGGTCAACCTGAACTAAATACATGTTGAAATGTGGGCATAAGTCCTTTGGTTTTGGCGTGACACTCATTTTCAGTTTTTATTGCTTTAAATGCATTTTCAGGCCGAGTAGAGCACGTTTCTGAGTTTGAATGTGTCTTCATAGGAATGAGTTGTGTGATCAAATTAATGGTGATTTAGGCTTCAGGAGGTCAACCTGAACTAAATACATGTTGAAATGTGTGCATAAGTCCTTTGGTTTAGGCGTGACACTCATTTTGAGTTTTTATTGCTTTAAATGCACTTTCAGTCCGAGTTGAGCCCGTTTTTTTACTTTGAATGTATCTTCATAGGAATAAGTTGTGTAGTCAAATTATACTCATTTAGGCTTCAGGAGGTCAACCTGAACTAAATACATGTTGAAATGTGTGCATAAGTCCTTTGGGTTAGGCGTGACACTCATTTTGAGTTTTTATTGCTTTAAATGCACTTTCAGGCCTAGTTGAGCACGTTTTGTGACTTTGAATGTACCTTCATAGGAATGAGTTGTGTAGTCAAATAAATGCTCATTTAGGCTTCAGGAGGTCAACCTGAACTAAATACATGTTGAAATGAGGGCATAAGTCCTTTGGTTTAGGCGTGACACTCATTTTCAGTTATTATTGCTTTAAATGCACTTTCAGTCCGAGTTGAGCCCGTTTTTTTACTTTGAATGTTCCTTCATAGGAATGAGTTGTGTAGTCAAATTAATGCTCATTTAGGCTTCAGGAGGTCAACCTGAACTAAATACATGTTGAAATGTGTGCATAAGTCCTTTGGTTTTGGCGTGACACTCATTTTCAGTTTTTATTGCTTTAAATGCATTTTCAGGCCGAGTAGAGCACGTTTCTGAGTTTGAATGTGTCTTCATAGGAATGAGTTGTGTGATCAAATTAATGGTGATTTAGGCTTCAGGAGGTCAACCTGAACTAAATACATGTTGAAATGTGTGCATAAGTCCTTTGGTTTACGCGTGACGCTCATTTTCAGTTGTTATTGCTTTAAATGCACTTTCAGTCCGAGTTGAGCCGTTTTTTTACTTTAAATGTATCTTCATAGGAATAAGTTGTGTAGTCAAATTAATGCTCATTTAGGCTTCAGAATGTCAACCTGAACTAAATACATGTTGAAATGTGTGCATAAGTCCTTTGGTTTAGGCGTGACACTCATTTTGAGTTTTTATTGCTTTAAATGCACTTTCAGGCCTAGTTGAGCACGTTTTGTGACTTTGAATGTACCTTCATAGGAATGAGTTGTGTAGTCAAATTAATGCTCATTTAGGCATCAGGAGGACAACCTGAACTAAATACATGTTCAAATGTGTGCGTAAGGCCTTTGGTTTAGGCGCGACACTCATTTTGAGTTTTTATTGCTTTAAATGCATTTTCAGGCCGAGTAGAGCACGTTTTTTTACTTTGAATGTATCTTCATAGGAATAAGTTGTGTAGTCAAATTAATGCTCATTTAGGCTTCAGAATGTCAACCTGAACTAAATACATGTTGAAATGTGTGCATAAGTCCTTTGGTTTAGGCGTGACACTCATTTTGAGTTTTTATTGCTTTAAATGCACTTTCAGGCCTAGTTGAGCACGTTTTGTGACTTTGAATGTACCTTCATAGGAATGAGTTGTGTAGTCAAATTAATGCTCATTTAGGCTTCAGGAGGTCAACCTGAACTAAATACATGTTGAAATGTGTGCATAAGTCCTTTAGTTTAGGCGTGACACTCATTTTCAGTTTTTATTGCTTTAAATGCACTTTCAGTCCGAGTTGAGCCCGTTTTTTTACTTTGAATGTTCCTTCATAGGAATGAGTTGTGTAGTCAAATTAATGCTCATTTAGGCTTCAGGAGGTCAACCTGAACTAAATACATGTTGAAATGTGTGCATAAGTCCTTTGGTTTAGGCGTGACACTCATTTTCAGTTTTTATTGCTTTAAATGCACTTTCAGTCCGAGTTGAGCCCGTTTTTTTACTTTGAATGTATCTTCATAGGAATAAGTTGTGTAGTCAAATTAATGGTGATTTAGGCTTCAGGAGGTCAACCTGAACTAAATACATGTTGAAATGTGTGCATAAGTCCTTTGGTTTAGGCGTGACACTCATTTTCAGTTTTTATTGCTTTAAATGCACTTTCAGTCCGAGTTGAGCCCGTTTTTTTACTTTGAATGTATCTTCATAGGATTAAGTTGTGTAGTCAAATTAATGGTGATTTAGGCTTCAGGAGGTCAACCTGAACTAAATACATGTTGAAATGTGTGCATAAGTCCTTTGGTTTAGGCGTGACACTCATTTTGAGTTTTTATTGCTTTAAATGCACTTTCAGGCCTAGTTGAGCACGTTTTGTGACTTTGAATGTACCTTCATAGGAATGAGTTGTGTAGTCAAATTAATGCTCATTTAGGCTTCAGGAGGTCAACCTGAACTAAATACATGTTGAAATGTGTGCATAAGTCCTTTGGTTTAGGCGTGACACACATTTTCAGTTTTTATTGCTTTAAATGCACTTTCAGTCCGAGTTGAGCACGTTTTGTGACTTTGAATGTACCTTCATAGGAATGAGTTGTGTAGTCAAATAAATGCTAATTTAGGCTTCAGGAGGTCAACCTGAACTAAATACATGTTGAAATGTGTGCATAAGTTTTTTGGTTTTGGCGTGACACTCATTTTCAGTTTTTATTGCTTTAAATGCATTTTCAGGCCGAGTAGAGCACGTTTCTGAGTTTGAATGTGTCTTCATAGGAATGAGTTGTGTGATCAAATTAATGGTGATTTAGGCTTCAGGAGGTCAACCTGAACTAAATACATGTTGAAATGTGTGCATAAGTCCTTTGGTTTAGGCGTGACACTCATTTTGAGTTTTTATTGCTTTAAATGCACTTTCAGTCGGAGTTGAGCCCGTTTTTTTACTTTGAATGTATCTTCATAGGAATAAGTTGTGTAGTCAAATTATACTCATTTAGGCTTCAGGAGGTCAACCTGAACTAAATACATGTTGAAATGTGTGCATAAGTCCTTTGGGTTAGGCGTGACACTCATTTTGAGTTTTTATTGCTTTAAATGCACTTTCAGGCCTAGTTGAGCACGTTTTGTGACTTTGAATGTACCTTCATAGGAATGAGTTGTGTAGTCAAATTAATGCTCATTTAGGCTTCAGAAGGTCAACCTGAACTAAATACATGTTGAAATGTGTGCATAAGTCCTTTGGTTTAGGCGTGACACTCATTTTGAGTTTTTATTGCTTTAAATGCATTTTCAGGCCGAGTAGAGCACGTTTTTTTACTTTGAATGTATCTTCATAGGAATAAGTTGTGTAGTCAAATTAATGCTCATTTAGGCTTCAGGACGTCAACCTGAACTAAATACATGTTGAAATGTGTGCATAAGTCCTTTGGTTTAGGCGTGACACTCATTTTCAGTTTTTATTGCTTTAAATGCACTTTCAGTCCGAGTTGAGCCCGTTTTTTTACTTTGAATGTATCTTCATAGGATTAAGTTGTGTAGTCAAATTAATGGTGATTTAGGCTTCAGGAGGTCAACCTGAACTAAATACATGTTGAAATGTGTGCATAAGTCCTTTGGTTTAGGCGTGACACTCATTTTGAGTTTTTATTGCTTTAAATGCACTTTCAGGCCTAGTTGAGCACGTTTTGTGACTTTGAATGTACCTTCATAGGAATGAGTTGTGTAGTCAAATTAATGCTCATTTAGGCTTCAGGAGGTCAACCTGAACTAAATACATGTTGAAATGTGTGCATAAGTCCTTTGGTTTAGGCGTGACACACATTTTCAGTTTTTATTGCTTTAAATGCACTTTCAGTCCGAGTTGAGCACGTTTTGTGACTTTGAATGTACCTTCATAGGAATGAGTTGTGTAGTCAAATAAATGCTCATTTAGGCTTCAGGAGGTCAACCTGAACTAAATACATGTTGAAATGTGTGCATAAGTCCTTTGGTTTTGGCGTGACACTCATTTTCAGTTTTTATTGCTTTAAATGCATTTTCAGGCCGAGTAGAGCACGTTCTGAGTTTGAATGTGTCTTCATAGGAATGAGTTGTGTGATCAAATTAATGGTGATTTAGGCTTCAGGAGGTCAACCTGAACTAAATACATGTTGAAATGTGTGCATAAGTCCTTTGGTTTAGGCGTGACACTCATTTTGAGTTTTTATTGCTTTAAATGCACTTTCAGTCCGAGTTGAGCCCGTTTTTTTACTTTGAATGTATCTTCATAGGAATAAGTTGTGTAGTCAAATTATACTCATTTAGGCTTCAGGAGGTCAACCTGAACTAAAAATGTTGAAATGTGTGCATAAGTCCTTTGGGTTAGGCGTGACACTCATTTTGAGTTTTTATTGCTTTAAATGCACTTTCAGGCCTAGTTGAGCACGTTTTGTGACTTTGAATGTACCTTCATAGGAATGAGTTGTGTAGTCAAATTAATGCTCATTTAGGCTTCAAGGAGGTCACCCTGAACTAAATACATGTTGAAATGTGTGCATAAGTCCTTTGGTTTAGGCGTGACACTCATTTTCAGTTATTATTGCTTTAAATGCACTTTCAGTCCGAGTTGAGCCGTTTTTTTACTTTAAATGTATCTTCATAGGAATAAGTTGTGTAGTCAAATTAATGCTCATTTAGGCTTCAGAATGTCAACCTGAACTAAATACATGTTGAAATGTGTGCATAAGTCCTTTGGTTTAGGCGTGACACTCATTTTGAGTTTTTATTGCTTTAAATGCACTTTCAGGCCTAGTTGAGCACGTTTTGTGACTTTGAATGTACCTTCATAGGAATGAGTTGTGTAGTCAAATTAATGCTCATTTAGGCTTCAGGAGGTCAACCTGAACTAAATACATGTTCAAATGTGTGCGTAAGGCCTTTGGTTTAGGCGCGACACTCATTTTGAGTTTTTATTGCTTTAAATGCATTTTCAGGCCGAGTAGAGCACGTTTTTTTACTTTGAATGTATCTTCATAGGAATAAGTTGTGTAGTCAAATTAATGCTCATTTAGGCTTCAGGACGTCAACCTGAACTAAATACATGTTGAAATGTGTGCATAAGTCCTTTGGTTTAGGCGTGACACTCATTTTCAGTTTTTATTGCTTTAAATGCACTTTCAGTCCGAGTTGAGCCCGTTTTTTTACTTTGAATGTTTCTTCATAGGAATAAGTTGTGTAGTCAAATTAATGGTGATTTAGGCGTCAGGAGGTCAACCTGAACTAAATACATGTTGAAATGTGTGCATAAATCCTTTGGTTTAGGCATGACACTCATTTTCAGTTTTTATTGCTTTAAATGCACTTTCAGTCCGAGTTGAGCCCGTTTTTTTACTTTGAATGTATCTTCATAGGAATAAGTTGTGTAGTCAAATTAATGGTGATTTAGGCTTCAGGAGGTCAACCTGAACTAAATACATGTTGAAATGTGTGCATAAGTCCTTTGGTTTAGGCGTGACACTCATTTTCAGTTTTTATTGCTTTAAATGCACTTTCAGGCCTAGTTGAGCACGTTTTGTGACTTTGAATGTACCTTCATAGGAATGAGTTGTGTAGTCAAATTAATGCTCATTTAGGCTTCAGGAGGTCAACCTGAACTAAATACATGTTGAAATGTGTGCATAAGTCTTTTGGTTTAGGCGTGACACTCATTTTCAGTTTTTATTGCTTTAAATGCACTTTCAGTCCGAGTTGAGCCGTTTTTTTACTTTGAATGTATCTTCATAGGAATAAGTTGTGTAGTCAAATTAATGCTCATTTAGGCTTCAGAATGTCAACCTGAACTAAATACATGTTGAAATGTGTGCATAAGTCCTTTGGTTTAGGCGTGACACTCATTTTGAGTTTTTATTGCTTTAAATGCACTTTCAGGCCTAGTTGAGCACGTTTTGTGACTTTGAATGTACCTTCATAGGAATTAGTTGTGTAGTCAAATTAATGCTCATTTAGGCTTCAGGAGGTCAACCTGAACTAAATACATGTTGAAATGTGTGCATAAGTCCTTTGGTTTAGGCGTGACACACATTTTCAGTTTTTATTGCTTTAAATGCACTTTCAGTCCGAGTTGAGCACGTTTTGTGACTTTGAATGTACCTTCATAGGAATGAGTTGTGTAGTCAAATAAATGCTCATTTAGGCTTCAGGAGGTCAACCTGAACTAAATACATGTTGAAATGTGTGCATAAGTCCTTTGGTTTTGGCGTGACACTCATTTTCAGTTTTTATTGCTTTAAATGCATTTTCAGGCCGAGTAGAGCACGTTTCTGAGTTTGAATGTGTCTTCATAGGAATGAGTTGTGTGATCAAATTAATGGTGATTTAGGCTTCAGGAGGTCAACCTGAACTAAATACATGTTGAAATGTGTGCATAAGTCCTTTGGTTTAGGCGTGACACTCATTTTGAGTTTTTATTGCTTTAAATGCACTTTCAGGCCTAGTTGAGCACGTTTTGTGAATTTGAATGTACCTTCATAGGAATGAGTTGTGTAGTCAAATTAATGCTCATTTAGGGTTCAGGAGGTCAACCTGAACTAAATACATGTTGAAATGTGTGCATAAGTCCTTTGGTTTAGGCGTGACACTCATTTTCAGTTTTTATTGCTTTAAATGCACTTTCAGTCCGAGTTGAGCCGTTTTTTTACTTTGAATGTATCTTCATAGGAATAAGTTGTGTAGTCAAATTAATGCTCATTTAGGCTTCAGAATGTCAACCTGAACTAAATACATGTTGAAATGTGTGCATAAGTCCTTTGGTTTAGGCGTGACACTCATTTTGAGTTTTTATTGCTTTAAATGCACTTTCAGCCCAGTTGAGCACGTTTTGTGACTTTGAATGTACCTTCATAGGAATGAGTTGTGTAGTCAAATTAATGCTCATTTAGGCTTCAGGAGGTCAACCTGAACTAAATACATGTTGAAATGTGTGCATAAGTCCTTTAGTTTAGGCGTGACACTCATTTTCAGTTTTAATTGCTTTAAATGCACTTTCAGTCCGAGTTGAGCCCGTTTTTTTACTTTGAATGTTCCTTCATAGGAATGAGTTGTGTAGTCAAATTAATGCTCATTTAGGCTTCAGGAGGTCAACCTGAACTAATTACATGTTGAAATGTGTGCATAAGTCCTTTAGTTTAGGCGTGACACTCATTTTCAGTTTTTATTGCTTTAAATGCACTTTCAGTCCGAGTTGAGCCCGTTTTTTTACTTTGAATGTTCCTTCATAGGAATGAGTTGTGTAGTCAAATTAATGCTCATTTAGGCTTCAGGAGGTCAACCTGAACTAAATACATGTTGAAATGTGTGCGTAAGGCCTTTGGTTTAGGCGCGACACTCATTTTGAGTTTTTATTGCTTTAAATGCACTTTCAGTCCGAGTTGAGCCCGTTTTTTTACTTTGAATGTATCTTCATAGGATTAAGTTGTGTAGTCAAATTAATGGTGATTTAGGCTTCAGGAGGTCAACCTGAACTAAATACATGTTGAAATGTGTGCATAAGTCCTTTGGTTTAGGCGTGACACTCATTTTCAGTTTTTATTGCTTTAAATGCACTTTCAGTCCGAGTTGAGCCCGTTTTTTTACTTTGAATGTTCCTTCATCGGAATGAGTTGTGTATTTAGGAATAAATGTGTGCATAAGTCCTTTGGTTTAGGCGTGACACTCATTTTCAGTTTTTATTGCTTTAAATGCACTTTCAGTCCGAGTTGAGCCCGTTTTTTTACTTTGAATGTATCTTCATAGGATTAAGTTGTGTAGTCAAATTAATGGTGATTTAGGCTTCAGGAGGTCAACCTGAACTAAATACATGTTGAAATGTGTGCATAAGTCCTTTGGTTTAGGCGTGACACTCATTTTGAGTTTTTATTGCTTTAAATGCACTTTCAGGCCTAGTTGAGCACGTTTTGTGACTTTGAATGTACCTTCATAGGAATGAGTTGTGTAGTCAAATTAATGCTCATTTAGGCTTCAGGAGGTCAACCTGAACTAAATACATGTTGAAATGTGTGCATAAGTCCTTTGGTTTAGGCGTGACACACATTTTCAGTTTTTATTGCTTTAAATGCACTTTCAGTCCGAGTTGAGCACGTTTTGTGACTTTGAATGTACCTTCATAGGAATGAGTTGTGTAGTCAAATAAATGCTCATTTAGGCTTCAGGAGGTCAACCTGAACTAAATACATGTTGAAATGTGTGCATAAGTCCTTTGGTTTTGGCGTGACACTCATTTTCAGTTTTTATTGCTTTAAATGCATTTTCAGGCCGAGTAGAGCACGTTTCTGAGTTTGAATGTGTCTTCATAGGAATGAGTTGTGTGATCAAATTAATGGTGATTTAGGCTTCAGGAGGTCAACCTGAACTAAATACATGTTGAAATGTGTGCATAAGTCCTTTGGTTTAGGCGTGACACTCATTTTGAGTTTTTATTGCTTTAAATGCACTTTCAGGCCTAGTTGAGCACGTTTTGTGAATTTGAATGTACCTTCATAGGAATGAGTTGTGTAGTCAAATTAATGCTCATTTAGGGTTCAGGAGGTCAACCTGAACTAAATACATGTTGAAATGTGTGCATAAGTCCTTTGGTTTAGGCGTGACACTCATTTTCAGTTTTTATTGCTTTAAATGCACTTTCAGTCCGAGTTGAGCCGTTTTTTTACTTTGAATGTATCTTCATAGGAATAAGTTGTGTAGTCAAATTAATGCTCATTTAGGCTTCAGAATGTCAACCTGAACTAAATACATGTTGAAATGTGTGCATAAGTCCTTTGGTTTAGGCGTGACACTCATTTTGAGTTTTTATTGCTTTAAATGCACTTTCAGCCCAGTTGAGCACGTTTTGTGACTTTGAATGTACCTTCATAGGAATGAGTTGTGTAGTCAAATTAATGCTCATTTAGGCTTCAGGAGGTCAACCTGAACTAAATACATGTTGAAATGTGTGCATAAGTCCTTTAGTTTAGGCGTGACACTCATTTTCAGTTTTAATTGCTTTAAATGCACTTTCAGTCCGAGTTGAGCCCGTTTTTTTACTTTGAATGTTCCTTCATAGGAATGAGTTGTGTAGTCAAATTAATGCTCATTTAGGCTTCAGGAGGTCAACCTGAACTAATTACATGTTGAAATGTGTGCATAAGTCCTTTAGTTTAGGCGTGACACTCATTTTCAGTTTTTATTGCTTTAAATGCACTTTCAGTCCGAGTTGAGCCCGTTTTTTTACTTTGAATGTTCCTTCATAGGAATGAGTTGTGTAGTCAAATTAATGCTCATTTAGGCTTCAGGAGGTCAACCTGAACTAAATACATGTTGAAATGTGTGCGTAAGGCCTTTGGTTTAGGCGCGACACTCATTTTGAGTTTTTATTGCTTTAAATGCACTTTCAGTCCGAGTTGAGCCCGTTTTTTTACTTTGAATGTATCTTCATAGGATTAAGTTGTGTAGTCAAATTAATGGTGATTTAGGCTTCAGGAGGTCAACCTGAACTAAATACATGTTGAAATGTGTGCATAAGTCCTTTGGTTTAGGCGTGACACTCATTTTCAGTTTTTATTGCTTTAAATGCACTTTCAGTCCGAGTTGAGCCCGTTTTTTTACTTTGAATGTTCCTTCATCGGAATGAGTTGTGTATTTAGGAATAAATGTGTGCATAAGTCCTTTGGTTTAGGCGTGACACTCATTTTCAGTTTTTATTGCTTTAAATGCACTTTCAGTCCGAGTTGAGCCCGTTTTTTTACTTTGAATGTATCTTCATAGGATTAAGTTGTGTAGTCAAATTAATGGTGATTTAGGCTTCAGGAGGTCAACCTGAACTAAATACATGTTGAAATGTGTGCATAAGTCCTTTGGTTTAGGCGTGACACTCATTTTGAGTTTTTATTGCTTTAAATGCACTTTCAGGCCTAGTTGAGCACGTTTTGTGACTTTGAATGTACCTTCATAGGAATGAGTTGTGTAGTCAAATTAATGCTCATTTAGGCTTCAGGAGGTCAACCTGAACTAAATACATGTTGAAATGTGTGCATAAGTCCTTTGGTTTAGGCGTGACACACATTTTCAGTTTTTATTGCTTTAAATGCACTTTCAGTCCGAGTTGAGCACGTTTTGTGACTTTGAATGTACCTTCATAGGAATGAGTTGTGTAGTCAAATAAATGCTCATTTAGGCTTCAGGAGGTCAACCTGAACTAAATACATGTTGAAATGTGTGCATAAGTCCTTTGGTTTTGGCGTGACACTCATTTTCAGTTTTTATTGCTTTAAATGCATTTTCAGGCCGAGTAGAGCACGTTTCTGAGTTTGAATGTGTCTTCATAGGAATGAGTTGTGTGATCAAATTAATGGTGATTTAGGCTTCAGGAGGTCAACCTGAACTAAATACATGTTGAAATGTGTGCATAAGTCCTTTGGTTTAGGCGTGACACTCATTTTGAGTTTTTATTGCTTTAAATGCACTTTCAGGCCTAGTTGAGCACGTTTTGTGACTTTGAATGTACCTTCATAGGAATGAGTTGTGTAGTCAAATTAATGCTCATTTAGGGTTCAGGAGGTCAACCTGAACTAAATACATGTTGAAATGTGTGCATAAGTCCTTTGGTTTAGGCGTGACACTCATTTTCAGTTTTTATTGCTTTAAATGCACTTTCAGTCCGAGTTGAGCCGTTTTTTTTACTTTGAATGTATCTTCATAGGAATAAGTTGTGTAGTCAAATTAATGCTCATTTAGGCTTCAGAATGTCAACCTGAACTAAATACATGTTGAAATGTGTGCATAAGTCCTTTGGTTTAGGCGTGACACTCATTTTGAGTTTTTATTGCTTTAAATGCATTTTCAGGCCGAGTAGAGCACGTTTCTGAGTTTGAATGTGTCTTCATAGGAATGAGTTGTGTAGTCAAATTAATGCTCATTTAGGCTTCAGGAGGTCAACCTGAACTAAATACATGTTGAAATGTGTGCATAAGTCCTTTGGTTTTGGCGTGACACTCATTTTCAGTTTTTATTGCTTTAAATGCATTTTCAGGCCGAGTAGAGCACGTTTCTGAGTTTGAATGTATCTTCATAGGAATGAGTTGTGTGATCAAATTAATGGTGATTTAGGCTTCAGGAGGTCAACCTGAACTAAATACATGTTGAAATGTGTGCATAAGTCCTTTGGTTTAGGCGTGACACTCATTTTGAGTTTTTATTGCTTTAAATGCACTTTCAGGCCTAGTTGAGCACGTTTTGTGACTTTGAATGTACCTTCATAGGAATGAGTTGTGTAGTCAAATTAATGCTCATTTAGGCTTCAGGAGGTCAACCTGAACTAAATAAATGTTGAAATGTGTGCATAAGTCATTTGGTCTAGGCGTGACACTCATTATGAACCATTGATGAAAATAAGTTTTATTTTTAAAAAAGCCAAAAAATGTGAAAGGGACGAAATTACAAAAGTCCTGTGTGTTTCACATAGAGTACATACAGGCCAGCGATCCCGCTCCCTCTCTTTCTCTGTGACACACACGCTTCCGAGCGCGCCAGCACGCAGCAAGCACACACACAAACGCACGCACACACACTCACACAAACGTACGCACAGACGAATACGTATCGTAAACAACACACCAACGATGATTTAGATCAAAGAAACACTCACACATGTATGGGCACACGATCACGCGCGCGCAAACACACACACAAACTCATGAGAGGCACACACATCCGCACACGCTACGCATGTAAACAACATTTGGACACTGATTGAAGATCAAAGACTAACCCACGTGGAAGACTGAAAGATGCACAGCCAATCACCTAGGCTTTGCATCTTTTCACCTCCCCCTGCTCTCACACCACGTGGGCTAGATCCACTCGGGCTGTCATTGGTGGACGTCGTCGGTGTCAGAACAAATCAAGTGCAAGCAAAAGTTAAAACCTCTGAGTAATTCGTCATTTTTATCCGAATACAGTACTTTTTGGGGGGGGGGGGGGGGTGCGCACAACACACACACGCACGCACCCACACAAACACACGCACACACTTACACACTCTCACACACGCACGCACACATACACTAGCAGGCATCGGAAACAACACTTTAGACGTTGAAATGTGTGCAGACGTCCTTTGGTTTAGGCATGACACTCAATTTTAGTTTTTATTGATTCAAATGCATGTTCAGACAGTGCAGGGCACTTGCTGACTTTGAATGTATCTTCATGGGAATGAGTTGTGTGATCAAATTAATGCTCATTTAGGCTTCAGTAGGTCAACCTAAACTAAATACATGTTGAAATGTGTGCATAAGTCCTTTGATTTAGGCGTGAAACTCATTTTGAGTTTTTATTGCTTTAAATGCACTTTCAGGCCTAGTTGAGCACGTTTTGTGACTTTTAATGTACCTTCATAGGAATGAGTTGTGTAGTCAAATTAATGCTCATTTAGGGTTCAGGAGGTCAACCTGAACTAAATACATGTTGAAATGTGTGCATAAGTCCTTTGGTTTAGGCGTGACACTCATTTTCAGTTTTTATTGCTTTAAATGCACTTTCAGTCCGAGTTGAGCCGTTTTTTTACTTTGAATGTATCTTCATAGGAATAAGTTGTGTAGTCAAATTAATGCTCATTTAGGCTTCAGAATGTCAACCTGAACTAAATGCATGTTGAAATGTGTGCATAAGTCCTTTGGTTTAGGCGTGACACTCATTTTCAGTTTTTATTGCTTTAAATGCACTTTCAGTCCTAGTTGAGCCTGTTTTTTTACTTTGAATGTATCTTCATAGGAATAAGTTGTGTAGTCAAATTAATGGTGATTTAGGCTTCAGGAGGTCAACCTGAACTAAATACATGTTGAAATGTGTGCATAAGTCCTTTGGTTTATGCGTGACACTCATTTTTGAGTTTTTTATTGCTTTAAATGCACTTTCAGGCCTAGTTGAGCACGTTTTGTGACTTTGAATGTACCTTCATAGGAATGAGTTGTGTTGTCAAATTAATGGTCATTTAGGCTTCAGGAGGTCAACCTGAATTAAATAAATGTTGAAATGTGTGCATAAGTCATTTGGTCTAGGCGTGACACACATTATGAACCATTGATGAAATAAGTTTTATTTTTAAAAAAGCCAAAAAATGTGAAAGGGACGAAATTACAAATGTCCTGTGTGTTTCACATAGAGTACATACAGGCCAGCGATCCCGCTCCCTCTCTTTCTCTGTGACACACACGCTTCCGAGCGCGCCAGCACGCAGCAAGCACACACACAAACGCACGCACACACACTCACACAAACGTACGCACAGACGAGCACGTATCGTAAACAACACACCAACGATGATTTAGATCAAAGAAACACTCACACATGTATGGGCACACGATCACGCGCGCGCAAACACACACACAAACTCATGAGAGGCACACACATCCGCACACGCTACGCATGTAAACAACATTTGGACACTGATTGAAGATCAAAGACTAACCCACGTGGAAGACTGAAAGATGCACAGCCAATCACCTAGGCTTTGCATCTTTTCACCTCCCCCTGCTCTCATACCACGTGGGCTAGATCCACTCGGGCTGTCATTGGTGGACGTCGTCGGTGTCAGAACAAATCAAGTGCAAGCAAAAGTTAAAACCTCTGAGTAATTCGTCATTTTTATCCGAATACAGTACTTTTTGGGGGGGGGGGGTGCGCACAACACACACACGCACGCACCCACACAAACACACGCACACACTTACACACTCTCACACACGCACGCACACATACACTAGCAGGCATCGGAAACAACACTTTAGACGTTGAAATGTGTGCAGACGTCCTTTGGTTTAGGCATGACACTCAATTTTAGTTTTTATTGATTCAAATGCATGTTCAGACAGTGCAGGGCACTTGCTGACTTTGAATGTATCTTCATGGGAATGAGTTGTGTGATCAAATTAATGCTCATTTAGGCTTCAGTAGGTCAACCTAAACTAAATACATGTTGAAATGTGTGCATAAGTCCTTTGGTTTAGGCGTGACACTCATTTTGAGTTTTTATTGCTTTAAATGCACTTTCAGTCCGAGTTGAGCCGTTTTTTTACTTTAAATGTATCCTCATAGGAATAAGTTGTGGAGTCAAATAAATGCTCACTTAGGCTTCAGAATGTCAACCTGAACTAAATACATGTTGAAATGTGTGCATAAGTCCTTTGGTTTAGGCGTGACACTCATTTTGAGTTTTTATTGCTTTAAATGCACTTTCAGGCCTAGTTGAGCACGTTTTGTGACTTTGAATGTACCTTCATAGGAATGAGTTGTGTAGTCAAATTAATGCTCATTTAGGCTTCAGGAGGTCAACCTGCACTAAATACATGTTCAAATGTGTGCGTAAGGCCTTTGGTTTAGGCGCGACACTCATTTTGAGTTTTTATTGCTTTAAATGCATTTTCAGGCCGAGTAGAGCACGTTTTTTTACTTTGAATGTATCTTCATAGGAATAAGTTATGTAGTCAAATTAATGCTCATTTAGGCTTCAGGACGTCAACCTGAACTAAATACATGTTGAAATGTGTGCATAAGTCCTTTGGTTTAGGCGTGACACTCATTTTCAGTTTTTATTGCTTTAAATGCACTTTCAGTCCGAGTTGAGCCCGTTTTTTTACTTTGAATGTTTCTTCATAGGAATAAGTTGTGTAGTCAAATTAATGGTGATTTAGGCGTCAGGAGGTCAACCTGAACTAAATACATGTTGAAATGTGTGCATAAATCCTTTGGTTTAGGCGTGACACTCATTTTCAGTTTTTATTGCTTTAAATGCACTTTCAGTCCGAGTTGAGCCCGTTTTTTTACTTTGAATGTATCTTCATAGGAATAAGTTGTGTAGTCAAATTAATGCTCATTTAGGCTTCAGGAGGTCAACCTGCACTAAATACATGTTCAAATGTGTGCGTAAGGCCTTTGGTTTAGGCGCGACACTCATTTTGAGTTTTTATTGCTTTAAATGCATTTTCAGGCCGAGTAGAGCACGTTTTTTTACTTTGAATGTATCTTCATAGGAATAAGTTATGTAGTCAAATTAATGCTCATTTAGGCTTCAGGACGTCAACCTGAACTAAATACATGTTGAAATGTGTGCATAAGTCCTTTGGTTTAGGCGTGACACTCATTTTCAGTTTTTATTGCTTTAAATGCACTTTCAGTCCGAGTTGAGCCCGTTTTTTTACTTTGAATGTTTCTTCATAGGAATAAGTTGTGTAGTCAAATTAATGGTGATTTAGGCGTCAGGAGGTCAACCTGAACTAAATACATGTTGAAATGTGTGCATAAATCCTTTGGTTTAGGCGTGACACTCATTTTCAGTTTTTATTGCTTTAAATGCACTTTCAGTCCGAGTTGAGCCCGTTTTTTTACTTTGAATGTATCTTCATAGGAATAAGTTGTGTAGTCAAATTAATGGTGATTTAGGCTTCAGGAGGTCAACCTGAACTAAATACATGTTGAAATGTGTGCATAAGTCCTTTGGTTTAGGCGTGACACTCATTTTCAGTTTTTACTGCTTTAAATGCACTTTCAGTCCGAGTTGAGCCCGTTTTTTTACTTTGAATGTATCTTCATAGGATTAAGTTGTGTAGTCAAATTAATGGTGATTTAGGCTTCAGGAGGTCAACCTGAACTAAATACATGTTGAAATGTGTGCATAAGTCCTTTGGTTTAGGCGTGACACTCATTTTGAGTTTTTATTGCTTTAAATGCACTTTCAGGCCTAGTTGAGCACGTTTTGTGACTTTGAATGTACCTTCATAGGAATGAGTTGTGTAGTCAAATTAATGCTCATTTAGGCTTCAGGAGGTCAACCTGAACTAAATACATGTTGAAATGTGTGCGTAAGGCCTTTGGTTTAGGCGCGACACTCATTTTGAGTTTTTATTGCTTTAAATGCACTTTCAGTCCGAGTTGAGCCCGTTTTTTTACTTTGAATGTATCTTCATAGGATTAAGTTGTGTAGTCAAATTAATGGTGATTTAGGCTTCAGGAGGTCAACCTGAACTAAATACATGTTGAAATGTGTGCATAAGTCCTTTGGTTTAGGCGTGACACTCATTTTGAGTTTTTATTGCTTTAAATGCACTTTCAGGCCTAGTTGAGCACGTTTTGTGACTTTGAATGTACCTTCATAGGAATGAGTTGTGTAGTCAAATTAATGCTCATTTAGGCTTCAGGAGGTCAACCTGAACTACATACATGTTGAAATGTGTGCATAAGTCCTTTGGTTTAGGCGTGACACTCATTTTCAGTTTTTATTGCTTTAAATGCACTTTCAGTCCGAGTTGAGCCCGTTTTTTTACTTTGAATGTTCCTTCATAGGAATGAGTTGTGTAGTCAAATTAATGCTCATTTAGGCTTCAGAATGTCAACCTGAACTAAATACATGTTGAAATGTGTGCATAAGTCCTTTGGTTTAGGCGTGACACTCATTTTCAGTTTTTATTGCTTTAAATGCACTTTCAGTCCGAGTTGAGCCCGTTTTTTTACTTTGAATGTATCTTCATAGGAATAAGTTGTGTAGTCAAATTAATGGTGATTTAGGCTTCAGGAGGTCAACCTGAACTAAATACATGTTGAAATGTGTGCATAAGTCCTTTGGTTTATGCGTGACACTCATTTTTGAGTTTTTTATTGCTTTAAATGCACTTTCAGGCCTAGTTGAGCACGTTTTGTGACTTTGAATGTACCTTCATAGGAATGAGTTGTGTTGTCAAATTAATGCTCATTTAGGCTTCAGGAGGTGAACCTGAACTAAATAAATGTTGAAATGTGTGCATAAGTCATTTGGTCTAGGCGTGACACACATTATGAACCATTGATGAAATAAGTTTTATTTTTAAAAAAGCCAAAAAATGTGAAAGGGACGAAATTACAAATGTCCTGTGTGTTTCACATAGAGTACATACAGGCCAGCGATCCCGCTCCCTCTCTTTCTCTGTGACACACACGCTTCCGAGCGCGCCAGCACGCAGCAAGCACACACACAAACGCACGCACACACACTCACACAAACGTACGCACAGACGAGCACGTATCGTAAACAACACACCAACGATGATTTAGATCAAAGAAACACTCACACATGTATGGGCACACGATCACGCGCGCGCAAACACACACACAAACTCATGAGAGGCACACACATCCGCACACGCTACGCATGTAAACAACATTTGGACACTGATTGAAGATCAAAGACTAACCCACGTGGAAGACTGAAAGATGCACAGCCAATCACCTAGGCTTTGCATCTTTTCACCTCCCCCTGCTCTCACACCACGTGGGCTAGATCCACTCGGGCTGTCATTGGTGGACGTCGTCGGTGTCAGAACAAATCAAGTGCAAGCAAAAGTTAAAACCTCTGAGTAATTCGTCATTTTTATCCGAATACAGTACTTTTTGGGGGGGGGGGGGTGCGCACAACACACACACGCACGCACCCACACAAACACACACAAACACACGCACACACTTACACACTCTCACACACGCACGCACACATACACTAGCAGGCATCGGAAACAACACTTTAGACGTTGAAATGTGTGCAGACGTCCTTTGGTTTAGGCGTGACACTCATTTTGAGTTTTTATTGCTTTAAATGCACTTTCAGGCCTAGTTGAGCACGTTTTGTGACTTTGAATGTACCTTCATAGGAATGAGTTGTGTAGTCAAATTAATGCTCATTTAGGCTTCAGGAGGTCAACCTGAACTAAATACATGTTGAAATGTGTGTATAAGTCCTTTGGTTTAGGCGTGACACTCAATTTGAGTTTTTATTGCTTTAAATGCATTTTCAGGCCGAGTAGAGCACGTTTCTGAGTTTGAATGTATCTTCATAGGAATGAGTTGTGTGATCAAATTAATGCTCATTTAGGCTTCAGAATGTCAACCTGAACTAAATACATGTTGAAATGTGTGCATAAGTCCTTTGGTTTAGGCGTGACACTCATTTTGAGTTTTTATTGCTTTAAATGCACTTTCAGGCCTAGTTGAGCACGTTTTGTGACTTTTAATGTACCTTCATAAGAATGAGTTGTGTAGTCAAATTATACTCATTTAGGCTTCAGGAGGTCAACCTGAACTAAATACATGTTGAAATGTGTGCATAAGTCCTTTGGTTTAGGCGTGACACTCATTTTCAGTTTTTATTGCTTTAAATGCACTTTCAGTCCGAGTTGAGCCCGTTTTTTTACTTTGAATGTATCTTCATAGGAATAAGTTGTGTAGTCAAATTAATGGTGATTTAGGCTTCAGGAGGTCAACCTGAACTAAATACATGTTGAAATGTGTGCATAAGTCCTTTGGTTTATGCGTGACACTCATTTTTGAGTTTTTTATTGCTTTAAATGCACTTTCAGGCCTAGTTGAGCACGTTTTGTGACTTTGAATGTACCTTCATAGGAATGAGTTGTGTTGTCAAATTAATGCTCATTTAGGCTTCAGGAGGTCAACCTGAACTAAATAAATGTTGAAATGTGTGCATAAGTCATTTGGTCTAGGCGTGACACACATTATGAACCATTGATGAAATAAGTTTTATTTTTAAAAAAGCCAAAAAATGTGAAAGGGACGAAATTACAAATGTCCTGTGTGTTTCACATAGAGTACATACAGGCCAGCGATCCCGCTCCCTCTCTTTCTCTGTGACACACACGCTTCCGAGCGCGCCAGCACGCAGCAAGCACACACACAAACGCACGCACACACACTCACACAAACGTACGCACAGACGAGCACGTATCGTAAACAACACACTAACGATGATTTAGATCAAAGAAACACTCACACATGTATGGGCACACGATCACGCGCGCGCAAACACACACACAAACTCATGAGAGGCACACACATCCGCACACGCTACGCATGTAAACAACATTTGGACACTGATTGAAGATCAAAGACTAACCCACGTGGAAGACTGAAAGATGCACAGCCAATCACCTAGGCTTTGCATCTTTTCACCTCCCCCTGCTCTCACACCACGTGGGCTAGATCCACTCGGGCTGTCATTGGTGGACGTCGTCGGTGTCAGAACAAATCAAGTGCAAGCAAAAGTTAAAACCTCTGAGTAATTCGTCATTTTTATCCGAATACAGTACTTTTTGGGGGGGGGGGGGGGTGCGCACAACACACACACGCACGCACCCACACAAACACACACAAACACACGCACACACTTACACACTCTCACACACGCACGCACACATACACTAGCAGGCATCGGAAACAACACTTTAGACGTTGAAATGTGTGCAGACGTCCTTTGGTTTAGGCGTGACACTCATTTTGAGTTTTTATTGCTTTAAATGCACTTTCAGGCCTAGTTGAGCACGTTTTGTGACTTTGAATGTACCTTCATAGGAATGAGTTGTGTAGTCAAATTAATGCTCATTTAGGCTTCAGGAGGTCAACCTGAACTAAATACATGTTGAAATGTGTGTATAAGTCCTTTGGTTTAGGCGTGACACTCAATTTGAGTTTTTATTGCTTTAAATGCATTTTCAGGCCGAGTAGAGCACGTTTCTGAGTTTGAATGTATCTTCATAGGAATGAGTTGTGTGATCAAATTAATGCTCATTTAGGCTTCAGAATGTCAACCTGAACTAAATACATGTTGAAATGTGTGCATAAGTCCTTTGGTTTAGGCGTGACACTCATTTTGAGTTTTTATTGCTTTAAATGCACTTTCAGGCCTAGTTGAGCACGTTTTGTGACTTTTAATGTACCTTCATAGGAATGAGTTGTGTAGTCAAATTAATGCTCATTTAGGCTTCAGAAGGTCAACCTGAACTAAATACATGTTGAAATGTGTGCATAAGTCCTTTGGTTTAGGCGTGACACTCATTTTGAGTTTTTATTGCTTTAAATGCATTTTCAGGCCGAGTAGAGCACGTTTTTTTACTTTGAATGTTCCTTCATAGGAATGAGTTGTGTAGTCAAATTAATGCTCATTTAGGCTTCAGAAGGTCAACCTGAACTAAATACATGTTGAAATGTGTGCATAAGTCCTTTGGTTTAGGCGTGACACTCATTTTGAGTTTTTATTGCTTTAAATGCATTTTCAGGCCGAGTAGAGCACGTTTTTTTACTTTGAATGTATCTTCATAGGAATAAGTTGTGTAGTCAAATTAATGCTCATTTAGGCTTCAGGACGTCAACCTGAACTAAATACATGTTGAAATGTGTGCATAAGTCCTTTGGTTTAGGCGTGACACTCATTTTCAGTTGTTATTGCTTTAAATGCACTTTCAGTCCGAGTTGAGCCCGTTTTTTTACTTTGAATGTTCCTTCATAGGAATGAGTTGTGTAGTCAAATTAATGCTCATTTAGGCTTCAGAAGGTCAACCTGAACTAAATACATGTTGAAATGTGTGCATAAGTCCTTTGGTTTAGGCGTGACACTCATTTTGAGTTTTTATTGCTTTAAATGCATTTTCAGGCCGAGTAGAGCACGTTTTTTTACTTTGAATGTTCCTTCATAGGAATGAGTTGTGTAGTCAAATTAATGCTCATTTAGGCTTCAGAAGGTCAACCTGAACTAAATACATGTTGAAATGTGTGCATAAGTCCTTTGGTTTAGGCGTGACACTCATTTTGAGTTTTTATTGCTTTAAATGCATTTTCAGGCCGAGTAGAGCACGTTTTTTTACTTTGAATGTATCTTCATAGGAATAAGTTGTGTAGTCAAATTAATGCTCATTTAGGCTTCAGGACGTCAACCTGAACTAAATACATGTTGAAATGTGTGCATAAGTCCTTTGGTTTAGGCGTGACACTCATTTTCAGTTTTTATTGCTTTAAATGCACTTTCAGTCCGAGTTGAGCCCGTTTTTTTACTTTGAATGTATCTTCATAGGATTAAGTTGTGTAGTCAAATTAATGGTGATTTAGGCTTCAGGAGGTCAACCTGAACTAAATACATGTTGAAATGTGTGCATAAGTCCTTTGGTTTAGGCGTGACACACATTTTCAGTTTTTATTGCTTTAAATGCACTTTCAGTCCGAGTTGAGCACGTTTTGTGACTTTGAATGTACCTTCATAGGAATGAGTTGTGTAGTCAAATAAATGCTCATTTAGGCTTCAGGAGGTCAACCTGAACTAAATACATGTTGAAATGTGTGCATAAGTCCTTTGGTTTTGGCGTGACACTCATTTTCAGTTTTTATTGCTTTAAATGCATTTTCAGGCCGAGTAGAGCACGTTTCTGAGTTTGAATGTGTCTTCATAGGAATGAGTTGTGTGATCAAATTAATGGTGATTTAGGCTTCAGGAGGTCAACCTGAACTAAATACATGTTGAAATGTGTGCATAAGTCCTTTGGTTTAGGCGTGACACTCATTTTGAGTTTTTATTGCTTTAAATGCACTTTCAGGCCTAGTTGAGCACGTTTTGTGACTTTGAATGTATCTTCATAGGAATGAGTTGTGTAGTCAAATTAATGCTCATTTAGGGTTCAGGAGGTCAACCTGAACTAAATACATGTTGAAATGTGTGCATAAGTCCTTTGGTTTAGGCGTGACACTCATTTTGAGTTTTTATTGCTTTAAATGCACTTTCAGGCCTAGCTGAGCACGTTTTGTGACTTTGAATGTACCTTCATAGGAATGAGTTGTGTAGTCAAATTAATGCTCATTTAGGCTTCAGGAGGTCAACCTGAACTAAATACATGTTGAAATGTGTGCATAAGTCCTTTGGTTTAGGCGTGACACACATTTTCAGTTTTTATTGCTTTAAATGCACTTTCAGTCCGAGTTGAGCACGTTTTGTGACTTTGAATGTACCTTCATAGGAATGAGTTGTGTAGTCAAATAAATGCTCATTTAGGCTTCAGGAGGTCAACCTGAACTAAATACATGTTGAAATGTGTGCATAAGTCCTTTGGTTTTGGCGTGACACTCATTTTGAGTTTTTATTGCTTTAAATGCATTTTCAGGCCGAGTAGAGCACGTTTCTGAGTTTGAATGTGTCTTCATAGGAATGAGTTGTGTGATCAAATTAATGGTGATTTAGGCTTCAGGAGGTCAACCTGAACTAAATACATGTTGAAATGTGTGCATAAGTCCTTTGGTTTAGGCGTGACACTCATTTTGAGTTTTTATTGCTTTAAATGCACTTTCAGGCCTAGTTGAGCACGTTTTGTGACTTTGAATGTACCTTCATAGGAATGAGTTGTGTAGTCAAATTAATGCTCATTTAGGGTTCAGGAGGTCAACCTGAACTAAATACATGTTGAAATGTGTGCATAAGTCCTTTGGTTTAGGCGTGACACTCATTTTGAGTTTTTATTGCTTTAAATGCACTTTCAGGCCTAGCTGAGCACGTTTTGTGACTTTGAATGTACCTTCATAGGAATGAGTTGTGTAGTCAAATTAATGCTCATTTAGGCTTCAGGAGGTCAACCTGAACTAAATACATGTTGAAATGTGTGCATAAGTCCTTTGGTTTAGGCGTGACACACATTTTCAGTTTTTATTGCTTTAAATGCACTTTCAGTCCGAGTTGAGCACGTTTTGTGACTTTGAATGTACCTTCATAGGAATGAGTTGTGTAGTCAAATAAATGCTCATTTAGGCTTCAGGAGGTCAACCTGAACTAAATACATGTTGAAATGTGTGCATAAGTCCTTTGGTTTTGGCGTGACACTCATTTTGAGTTTTTATTGCTTTAAATGCATTTTCAGGCCGAGTAGAGCACGTTTCTGAGTTTGAATGTGTCTTCATAGGAATGAGTTGTGTGATCAAATTAATGGTGATTTAGGCTTCAGGAGGTCAACCTGAACTAAATACATGTTGAAATGTGTGCATAAGTCCTTTGGTTTAGGCGTGACACTCATTTTGAGTTTTTTATTGCTTTAAATGCACTTTCAGGCCTAGTTGAGCACGTTTTGTGACTTTGAATGTACCTTCATAGGAATAAGTTGTGTAGTCAAATTAATGGTGATTTAGGCTTCAGGAGGTCAACCTGAACTAAATACATGTTGAAATGTGTGCATAAGTCCTTTGGTTTAGGCGTGACACTCATTTTGAGTTTCTATTGCTTTAAATGCACTTTCAGGCCTAGTTGAGCACGTTTTGTGACTTTGAATGTACCTTCATAGGAATGAGTTGTGTTGTCAAATTAATGCTCATTTAGGCTTCAGGAGGTCAACCTGAACTAAATAAATGTTGAAATGTGTGCATAAGTCATTTGGTCTAGGCGTGACACACATTATGAACCATTGATGAAATAAGTTTTATTTTTAAAAAAGCCAAAAAATGTGAAAGGGACGAAATTACAAATGTCCTGTGTGTTTCACATAGAGTACATACAGGCCAGCGATCCCGCTCCCTCTCTTTCTCTGTGACACACACGCTTCCGAGCGCGCCAGCACGCAGCAAGCACACACACAAACGCACGCACACACACTCACACAAACGTACGCACAGACGAGCACGTATCGTAAACAACACACTAACGATGATTTAGATCAAAGAAACACTCACACATGTATGGGCACACGATCACGCGCGCGCAAACACACACACAAACTCATGAGAGGCACACACATCCGCACACGCTACGCATGTAAACAACATTTGGACACTGATTGAAGATCAAAGACTAACCCACGTGGAAGACTGAAAGATGCACAGCCAATCACCTAGGCTTTGCATCTTTTCACCTCCCCCTGCTCTCACACCACGTGGGCTAGATCCACTCGGGCTGTCATTGGTGGACGTCGTCGGTGTCAGAACAAATCAAGTGCAAGCAAAAGTTAAAACCTCTGAGTAATTCGTCATTTTTATCCGAATACAGTACTTTTTGGGGGGGGGGGGGTGCGCACAACACACACACGCACGCACCCACACAAACACACACAAACACACGCACACACTTACACACTCTCACACACGCACGCACACATACACTAGCAGGCATCGGAAACAACACTTTAGACGTTGAAATGTGTGCAGACGTCCTTTGGTTTAGGCGTGACACTCATTTTGAGTTTTTATTGCTTTAAATGCACTTTCAGGCCTAGTTGAGCACGTTTTGTGACTTTGAATGTACCTTCATAGGAATGAGTTGTGTAGTCAAATTAATGCTCATTTAGGCTTCAGGAGGTCAACCTGAACTAAATACATGTTGAAATGTGTGTATAAGTCCTTTGGTTTAGGCGTGACACTCAATTTGAGTTTTTATTGCTTTAAATGCATTTTCAGGCCGAGTAGAGCACGTTTCTGAGTTTGAATGTATCTTCATAGGAATGAGTTGTGTGATCAAATTAATGCTCATTTAGGCTTCAGAATGTCAACCTGAACTAAATACATGTTGAAATGTGTGCATAAGTCCTTTGGTTTAGGCGTGACACTCATTTTGAGTTTTTATTGCTTTAAATGCACTTTCAGGCCTAGTTGAGCACGTTTTGTGACTTTTAATGTACCTTCATAGGAATGAGTTGTGTAGTCAAATTAATGCTCATTTAGGCTTCAGAAGGTCAACCTGAACTAAATACATGTTGAAATGTGTGCATAAGTCCTTTGGTTTAGGCGTGACACTCATTTTGAGTTTTTATTGCTTTAAATGCATTTTCAGGCCGAGTAGAGCACGTTTTTTTACTTTGAATGTTCCTTCATAGGAATGAGTTGTGTAGTCAAATTAATGCTCATTTAGGCTTCAGAAGGTCAACCTGAACTAAATACATGTTGAAATGTGTGCATAAGTCCTTTGGTTTAGGCGTGACACTCATTTTGAGTTTTTATTGCTTTAAATGCATTTTCAGGCCGAGTAGAGCACGTTTTTTTACTTTGAATGTATCTTCATAGGAATAAGTTGTGTAGTCAAATTAATGCTCATTTAGGCTTCAGGACGTCAACCTGAACTAAATACATGTTGAAATGTGTGCATAAGTCCTTTGGTTTAGGCGTGACACTCATTTTCAGTTGTTATTGCTTTAAATGCACTTTCAGTCCGAGTTGAGCCCGTTTTTTTACTTTGAATGTTCCTTCATAGGAATGAGTTGTGTAGTCAAATTAATGCTCATTTAGGCTTCAGAAGGTCAACCTGAACTAAATACATGTTGAAATGTGTGCATAAGTCCTTTGGTTTAGGCGTGACACTCATTTTGAGTTTTTATTGCTTTAAATGCATTTTCAGGCCGAGTAGAGCACGTTTTTTTACTTTGAATGTTCCTTCATAGGAATGAGTTGTGTAGTCAAATTAATGCTCATTTAGGCTTCAGAAGGTCAACCTGAACTAAATACATGTTGAAATGTGTGCATAAGTCCTTTGGTTTAGGCGTGACACTCATTTTGAGTTTTTATTGCTTTAAATGCATTTTCAGGCCGAGTAGAGCACGTTTTTTTACTTTGAATGTATCTTCATAGGAATAAGTTGTGTAGTCAAATTAATGCTCATTTAGGCTTCAGGACGTCAACCTGAACTAAATACATGTTGAAATGTGTGCATAAGTCCTTTGGTTTAGGCGTGACACTCATTTTCAGTTTTTATTGCTTTAAATGCACTTTCAGTCCGAGTTGAGCCCGTTTTTTTACTTTGAATGTATCTTCATAGGATTAAGTTGTGTAGTCAAATTAATGGTGATTTAGGCTTCAGGAGGTCAACCTGAACTAAATACATGTTGAAATGTGTGCATAAGTCCTTTGGTTTAGGCGTGACACACATTTTCAGTTTTTATTGCTTTAAATGCACTTTCAGTCCGAGTTGAGCACGTTTTGTGACTTTGAATGTACCTTCATAGGAATGAGTTGTGTAGTCAAATAAATGCTCATTTAGGCTTCAGGAGGTCAACCTGAACTAAATACATGTTGAAATGTGTGCATAAGTCCTTTGGTTTTGGCGTGACACTCATTTTCAGTTTTTATTGCTTTAAATGCATTTTCAGGCCGAGTAGAGCACGTTTCTGAGTTTGAATGTGTCTTCATAGGAATGAGTTGTGTGATCAAATTAATGGTGATTTAGGCTTCAGGAGGTCAACCTGAACTAAATACATGTTGAAATGTGTGCATAAGTCCTTTGGTTTAGGCGTGACACTCATTTTGAGTTTTTATTGCTTTAAATGCACTTTCAGGCCTAGTTGAGCACGTTTTGTGACTTTGAATGTATCTTCATAGGAATGAGTTGTGTAGTCAAATTAATGCTCATTTAGGGTTCAGGAGGTCAACCTGAACTAAATACATGTTGAAATGTGTGCATAAGTCCTTTGGTTTAGGCGTGACACTCATTTTGAGTTTTTATTGCTTTAAATGCACTTTCAGGCCTAGCTGAGCACGTTTTGTGACTTTGAATGTACCTTCATAGGAATGAGTTGTGTAGTCAAATTAATGCTCATTTAGGCTTCAGGAGGTCAACCTGAACTAAATACATGTTGAAATGTGTGCATAAGTCCTTTGGTTTAGGCGTGACACACATTTTCAGTTTTTATTGCTTTAAATGCACTTTCAGTCCGAGTTGAGCACGTTTTGTGACTTTGAATGTACCTTCATAGGAATGAGTTGTGTAGTCAAATAAATGCTCATTTAGGCTTCAGGAGGTCAACCTGAACTAAATACATGTTGAAATGTGTGCATAAGTCCTTTGGTTTTGGCGTGACACTCATTTTGAGTTTTTATTGCTTTAAATGCATTTTCAGGCCGAGTAGAGCACGTTTCTGAGTTTGAATGTGTCTTCATAGGAATGAGTTGTGTGATCAAATTAATGGTGATTTAGGCTTCAGGAGGTCAACCTGAACTAAATACATGTTGAAATGTGTGCATAAGTCCTTTGGTTTAGGCGTGACACTCATTTTGAGTTTTTATTGCTTTAAATGCACTTTCAGGCCTAGTTGAGCACGTTTTGTGACTTTGAATGTACCTTCATAGGAATGAGTTGTGTAGTCAAATTAATGCTCATTTAGGGTTCAGGAGGTCAACCTGAACTAAATACATGTTGAAATGTGTGCATAAGTCCTTTGGTTTAGGCGTGACACTCATTTTGAGTTTTTATTGCTTTAAATGCACTTTCAGGCCTAGCTGAGCACGTTTTGTGACTTTGAATGTACCTTCATAGGAATGAGTTGTGTAGTCAAATTAATGCTCATTTAGGCTTCAGGAGGTCAACCTGAACTAAATACATGTTGAAATGTGTGCATAAGTCCTTTGGTTTAGGCGTGACACACATTTTCAGTTTTTATTGCTTTAAATGCACTTTCAGTCCGAGTTGAGCACGTTTTGTGACTTTGAATGTACCTTCATAGGAATGAGTTGTGTAGTCAAATAAATGCTCATTTAGGCTTCAGGAGGTCAACCTGAACTAAATACATGTTGAAATGTGTGCATAAGTCCTTTGGTTTTGGCGTGACACTCATTTTGAGTTTTTATTGCTTTAAATGCATTTTCAGGCCGAGTAGAGCACGTTTCTGAGTTTGAATGTGTCTTCATAGGAATGAGTTGTGTGATCAAATTAATGGTGATTTAGGCTTCAGGAGGTCAACCTGAACTAAATACATGTTGAAATGTGTGCATAAGTCCTTTGGTTTAGGCGTGACACTCATTTTGAGTTTTTATTGCTTTAAATGCACTTTCAGGCCTAGTTGAGCACGTTTTGTGACTTTGAATGTAACTTCATAGGAATGAGTTGTGTAGTCAAATTAATGCTCATTTAGGGTTCAGGAGGTCAACCTGAACTAAATACATGTTGAAATGTGTGCATAAGTCCTTTGGTTTAGGCGTGACACTCATTTTGAGTTTTTATTGCTTTAAATGCACTTTCAGGCCTAGTTGAGCACGTTTTGTGACTTTGAATGTACCTTCATAGGAATGAGTTGTGTAGTCAAATTAATGCTCATTTAGGCTTCAGGAGGTCAACCTGAACTAAATACATGTTGAAATGTGTGCATAAGTCCTTTGGTTTAGGCGTGACACTCATTTTCAGTTTTTATTGCTTTAAATGCACTTTCAGTCCGAGTTGAGCCCGTTTTTTTACTTTGAATGTTCCTTCATAGGAATGAGTTGTGTAGTCAAATTAATGCTCATTTAGGCTTCAGGAGGTCAACCTGAACTAAATACATGTTGAAATGTGTGCGTAAGGCCTTTGGTTTAGGCGTGACACTCATTTTGAGTTTTTATTGCTTTAAATGCACTTTCAGGCCTAGTTGAGCACGTTTTGTGACTTTGAATGTACCTTCATAGGAATGAGTTGTGTAGTCAAATTAATGCTCATTTAGGCTTCAGGAGGTCAACCTGAACTAAATACATGTTGAAATGTGTGCATAAGTCCTTTGGTTTAGGCGTGACACTCATTTTCAGTTTTTATTGCTTTAAATGCACTTTCATTCCGAGTTGATCCCGTTTTTTTACTTTGAATGTTCCTTCATAGGAATGAGTTGTGTAGTCAAATTAATGCTCATTTAGGCTTCAGGAGGTCAACCTGAACTAAATACATGTTGAAATGTGTGCGTAAGGCCTTTGGTTTAGGCGCGACACTCATTTTGAGTTTTTATTGCTTTAAATGCATTTTCAGGCCGAGTAGAGCACGTTTTTTTACTTTGAATGTATCTTCATAGGAATAAGTTGTGTAGTCAAATTAATGGTGATTTAGGCTTCAGGATGTCAACCTGAACTAAATAAATGTTGAAATGTGTGCATAAGTCCTTTGGTTTAGGCGTGACACTCATTTTCAGTTTTTATTGCTTTAAATGCACTTTCAGTCCGAGTTGAGCCCGTTTTTTTACTTTGAATGTATCTTCATAGGATTAAGTTGTGTAGTCAAATTAATGGTGATTTAGGCTTCAGGAGGTCAACCTGAACTAAATACATGTTGAAATGTGTGCATAAGTCCTTTGGTTTAGGTGTGACACTCATTTTGAGTTTTTATTGCTTTAAATGCACTTTCAGGCCTAGTTGAGCACGTTTTGTGACTTTGAATGTACCTTCATAGGAATGAGTTGTGTAGTCAACTTAATGGTGATTTAGGCTTCAGGAGGTCAACCCGAACTAAATACATGTTGAAATGTGTGCATAAGTCCTTTGGTTTAGGGGTGACACTCATTTTCAGTTTTTATTGCTTTAAATGCACTTTCAGTCCGAGTTGAGCCGTTTTTTTACTTTGGATGTATCTTCATAGGAATAAGTTGTGTAGTCAAATTAATGGTGATTTAGGCTTCAGGAGGTCAACCTGAACTAAATACATGTTGAAATGTGTGCATAAGTCCTTTGGTTTAGGCGTGACACTCATTTTGAGTTTTTATTGCTTTAAATGCACTTTCAGGCCTAGCTGAGCACGTTTTGTGACTTTGAATGTACCTTCATAGGAATGAGTTGTGTAGTCAAATTAATGGTGATTTAGGCTTCAGGAGGTCAACCTGAACTAAATACATGTTGAAATGTGTGCATAAGTCCTTTGGTTTAGGGGTGACACTCATTTTCAGTTTTTATTGCTTTAAATGCACTTTCAGTCCGAGTTGAGCCGTTTTTTTACTTTGAATGTATCTTCATAGGAATAAGTTGTGTAGTCAAATTAATGGTGATTTAGGCTTCAGGAGGTCAACCTGAACTAAATACATGTTGAAATGTGTGCATAAGTCCTTTGGTTTAGGCGTGACACTCATTTTCAGTTTTTATTGCTTTAAATGCACTTTCAGTCCGAGTTGAGCCGTTTTTTTACTTTGGATGTATCTTCATAGGAATAAGTTGTGTAGTCAAATTAATGGTGATTTAGGCTTCAGGAGGTCAACCTGAACTAAATACATGTTGAAATGTGTGCATAAGTCCTTTGGTTTAGGCGTGACACTCATTTTGAGTTTTTATTGCTTTAAATGCACTTTCAGGCCTAGCTGAGCACGTTTTGTGACTTTGAATGTACCTTCATAGGAATGAGTTGTGTAGTCAAATTAATGGTGATTTAGGCTTCAGGAGGTCAACCTGAACTAAATACATGTTGAAATGTGTGCATAAGTCCTTTGGTTTAGGGGTGACACTCATTTTCAGTTTTTATTGCTTTAAATGCACTTTCAGTCCGAGTTGAGCCGTTTTTTTACTTTGAATGTATCTTCATAGGAATAAGTTGTGTAGTCAAATTAATGGTGATTTAGGCTTCAGGAGGTCAACCTGAACTAAATACATGTTGAAATGTGTGCATAAGTCCTTTGGTTTAGGCGTGACACTCATTTTCAGTTTTTATTGCTTTAAATGCACTTTCAGTCCGAGTTGAGCCGTTTTTTTACTTTGGATGTATCTTCATAGGAATAAGTTGTGTAGTCAAATTAATGGTGATTTAGGCTTCAGGAGGTCAACCTGAACTAAATACATGTTGAAATGTGTGCATAAGTCCTTTGGTTTAGGCGTGACACTCATTTTGAGTTTTTATTGCTTTAAATGCACTTTCAGGCCTAGCTGAGCACGTTTTGTGACTTTGAATGTACCTTCATAGGAATGAGTTGTGTAGTCAAATTAATGCTCATTTAGGCTTCAGGAGGTCAACCTGAACTAAATACATGTTGAAATGTGTGCATAAGTCCTTTGGTTTAGGCGTGACACACATTTTCAGTTTTTATTGCTTTAAATGCACTTTCAGTCCGAGTTGAGCACGTTTTGTGACTTTGAATGTACCTTCATAGGAATGAGTTGTGTAGTCAAATAAATGCTCATTTAGGCTTCAGGAGGTCAACCTGAACTAAATACATGTTGAAATGTGTGCATAAGTCCTTTGGTTTTGGCGTGACACTCATTTTGAGTTTTTATTGCTTTAAATGCATTTTCAGGCCGAGTAGAGCACGTTTCTGAGTTTGAATGTGTCTTCATAGGAATGAGTTGTGTGATCAAATTAATGGTGATTTAGGCTTCAGGAGGTCAACCTGAACTAAATACATGTTGAAATGTGTGCATAAGTCCTTTGGTTTAGGCGTGACACTCATTTTGAGTTTTTATTGCTTTAAATGCACTTTCAGGCCTAGTTGAGCACGTTTTGTGACTTTGAATGTACCTTCATAGGAATGAGTTGTGTAGTCAAATTAATGCTCATTTAGGGTTCAGGAGGTCAACCTGAACTAAATACATGTTGAAATGTGTGCATAAGTCCTTTGGTTTAGGCGTGACACTCATTTTGAGTTTTTATTGCTTTAAATGCACTTTCAGGCCTAGCTGAGCACGTTTTGTGACTTTGAATGTACCTTCATAGGAATGAGTTGTGTAGTCAAATTAATGCTCATTTAGGCTTCAGGAGGTCAACCTGAACTAAATACATGTTGAAATGTGTGCATAAGTCCTTTGGTTTAGGCGTGACACACATTTTCAGTTTTTATTGCTTTAAATGCACTTTCAGTCCGAGTTGAGCACGTTTTGTGACTTTGAATGTACCTTCATAGGAATGAGTTGTGTAGTCAAATAAATGCTCATTTAGGCTTCAGGAGGTCAACCTGAACTAAATACATGTTGAAATGTGTGCATAAGTCCTTTGGTTTTGGCGTGACACTCATTTTGAGTTTTTATTGCTTTAAATGCATTTTCAGGCCGAGTAGAGCACGTTTCTGAGTTTGAATGTGTCTTCATAGGAATGAGTTGTGTGATCAAATTAATGGTGATTTAGGCTTCAGGAGGTCAACCTGAACTAAATACATGTTGAAATGTGTGCATAAGTCCTTTGGTTTAGGCGTGACACTCATTTTGAGTTTTTATTGCTTTAAATGCACTTTCAGGCCTAGTTGAGCACGTTTTGTGACTTTGAATGTACCTTCATAGGAATGAGTTGTGTAGTCAAATTAATGCTCATTTAGGGTTCAGGAGGTCAACCTGAACTAAATACATGTTGAAATGTGTGCATAAGTCCTTTGGTTTAGGCGTGACACTCATTTTGAGTTTTTATTGCTTTAAATGCACTTTCAGGCCTAGTTGAGCACGTTTTGTGACTTTGAATGTACCTTCATAGGAATGAGTTGTGTAGTCAAATTAATGCTCATTTAGGCTTCAGGAGGTCAACCTGAACTAAATACATGTTGAAATGTGTGCATAAGTCCTTTGGTTTAGGCGTGACACTCATTTTCAGTTTTTATTGCTTTAAATGCACTTTCAGTCCGAGTTGAGCCCGTTTTTTTACTTTGAATGTTCCTTCATAGGAATGAGTTGTGTAGTCAAATTAATGCTCATTTAGGCTTCAGGAGGTCAACCTGAACTAAATACATGTTGAAATGTGTGCGTAAGGCCTTTGGTTTAGGCGTGACACTCATTTTGAGTTTTTATTGCTTTAAATGCACTTTCAGGCCTAGTTGAGCACGTTTTGTGACTTTGAATGTACCTTCATAGGAATGAGTTGTGTAGTCAAATTAATGCTCATTTAGGCTTCAGGAGGTCAACCTGAACTAAATACATGTTGAAATGTGTGCATAAGTCCTTTGGTTTAGGCGTGACACTCATTTTCAGTTTTTATTGCTTTAAATGCACTTTCAGTCCGAGTTGAGCCCGTTTTTTTACTTTGAATGTTCCTTCATAGGAATGAGTTGTGTAGTCAAATTAATGCTCATTTAGGCTTCAGGAGGTCAACCTGAACTAAATACATGTTGAAATGTTTGCGTAAGGCCTTTGGTTTAGGCGCGACACTCATTTTGAGTTTTTATTGCTTTAAATGCATTTTCAGGCCGAGTAGAGCACGTTTTTTTACTTTGAATGTATCTTCATAGGAATAAGTTGTGTAGTCAAATTAATGGTGATTTAGGCTTCAGGATGTCAACCTGAACTAAATAAATGTTGAAATGTGTGCATAAGTCCTTTGGTTTAGGCGTGACACTCATTTTGAGTTTTTATTGCTTTAAATGCACTTTCAGGCCTAGTTGAGCACGTTTTGTGACTTTGAATGTACCTTCATAGGAATGAGTTGTGTAGTCAAATTAATGCTCATTTAGGGTTCAGGAGGTCAACCTGAACTAAATACATGTTGAAATGTGTGCATAAGTCCTTTGGTTTAGGCGTGACACTCATTTTGAGTTTTTATTGCTTTAAATGCACTTTCAGGCCTAGCTGAGCACGTTTTGTGACTTTGAATGTACCTTCATAGGAATGAGTTGTGTAGTCAAATTAATGCTCATTTAGGCTTCAGGAGGTCAACCTGAACTACATACATGTTGAAATGTGTGCATAAGTCCTTTGGTTTAGGCGTGACACTCATTTTGAGTTTTTATTGCTTTAAATGCACTTTCAGGCCTAGTTGAGCACGTTTTGTGACTTTGAATGTACCTTCATAGGAATGAGTTGTGTAGTCAAATTAATGCTCATTTAGGGTTCAGGAGGTCAACCTGAACTAAATACATGTTGAAATGTGTGCATAAGTCCTTTGGTTTAGGCGTGACACTCATTTTGAGTTTTTATTGCTTTAAATGCACTTTCAGGCCTAGCTGAGCACGTTTTGTGACTTTGAATGTACCTTCATAGGAATGAGTTGTGTAGTCAAATTAATGCTCATTTAGGCTTCAGGAGGTCAACCTGAACTAAATACATGTTGAAATGTGTGCATAAGTCCTTTGGTTTAGGCGTGACACACATTTTCAGTTTTTATTGCTTTAAATGCACTTTCAGTCCGAGTTGAGCACGTTTTGTGACTTTGAATGTACCTTCATAGGAATGAGTTGTGTAGTCAAATAAATGCTCATTTAGGCTTCAGGAGGTCAACCTGAACTAAATACATGTTGAAATGTGTGCATAAGTCCTTTGGTTTAGGCGTGACACTCATTTTCAGTTTTTATTGCTTTAAATGCACTTTCAGTCCGAGTTGAGCCCGTTTTTTTACTTTGAATGTATCTTCATAGGATTAAGTTGTGTAGTCAAATTAATGGTGATTTAGGCTTCAGGAGGTCAACCTGAACTAAATACATGTTGAAATGTGTGCATAAGTCCTTTGGTTTAGGCGTGACACTCATTTTGAGTTTTTATTGCTTTAAATGCACTTTCAGGCCTAGTTGAGCACGTTTTGTGACTTTGAATGTACCTTCATAGGAATGAGTTGTGTAGTCAAATTAATGCTCATTTAGGCTTCAGGAGGTCAACCTGAACTACATACATGTTGAAATGTGTGCATAAGTCCTTTGGTTTAGGCGTGACACTCATTTTCAGTTTTTATTGCTTTAAATGCACTTTCAGTCCGAGTTGAGCCCGTTTTTTTACTTTGAATGTTCCTTCATAGGAATGAGTTGTGTAGTCAAATTAATGCTCATTTAGGCTTCAGAATGTCAACCTGAACTAAATACATGTTGAAATGTGTGCATAAGTCCTTTGGTTTAGGCGTGACACTCATTTTCAGTTTTTATTGCTTTAAATGCACTTTCAGTCCGAGTTGAGCCCGTTTTTTTACTTTGAATGTATCTTCATAGGAATAAGTTGTGTAGTCAAATTAATGGTGATTTAGGCTTCAGGAGGTCAACCTGAACTAAATACATGTTGAAATGTGTGCATAAGTCCTTTGGTTTATGCGTGACACTCATTTTTGAGTTTTTTATTGCTTTAAATGCACTTTCAGGCCTAGTTGAGCACGTTTTGTGACTTTGAATGTACCTTCATAGGAATGAGTTGTGTTGTCAAATTAATGCTCATTTAGGCTTCAGGAGGTCAACCTGAACTAAATAAATGTTGAAATGTGTGCATAAGTCATTTGGTCTAGGCGTGACACACATTATGAACCATTGATGAAATAAGTTTTATTTTTAAAAAAGCCAAAAAATGTGAAAGGGACGAAATTACAAATATCCTGTGTGTTTCACATAGAGTACATACAGGCCAGCGATCCCGCTCCCTCTCTTTCTCTGTGACACACACGCTTCCGAGCGCGCCAGCACGCAGCAAGCACACACACAAACGCACGCACACACACTCACACAAACGTACGCACAGACGAGCACGTATCGTAAACAACACACCAACGATGATTTAGATCAAAGAAACACTCACACATGTATGGGCACACGATCACGCGCGCGCAAACACACACACAAACTCATGAGAGGCACACACATCCGCACACGCTACGCATGTAAACAACATTTGGACACTGATTGAAGATCAAAGACTAACCCACGTGGAAGACTGAAAGATGCACAGCCAATCACCTAGGCTTTGCATCTTTTCACCTCCCCCTGCTCTCACACCACGTGGGCTAGATCCACTCGGGCTGTCATTGGTGGACGTCGTCGGTGTCAGAACAAATCAAGTGCAAGCAAAAGTTAAAACCTCTGAGTAATTCGTCATTTTTATCCGAATACAGTACTTTTTGGGGGGGGGGGGGTGCGCACAACACACACACGCACGCACCCACACAAACACACACAAACACACGCACACACTTACACACTCTCACACACGCACGCACACATACACTAGCAGGCATCGGAAACAACACTTTAGACGTTGAAATGTGTGCAGACGTCCTTTGGTTTAGGCGTGACACTCATTTTGAGTTTTTATTGCTTTAAATGCACTTTCAGGCCTAGTTGAGCACGTTTTGTGACTTTGAATGTACCTTCATAGGAATGAGTTGTGTAGTCAAATTAATGCTCATTTAGGCTTCAGGAGGTCAACCTGAACTAAATACATGTTGAAATGTGTGCATAAGTCCTTTGGTTTAGGCGTGACACTCATTTTCAGTTTTTATTGCTTTAAATGCACTTTCAGTCCGAATTGAGCCCGTTTTTTTACTTTGAATGTTCCTTCATAGGAATAAGTTGTGTAGTCAAATTAATGCTCATTTAGGCTTCAGGAGGTCAACCTGAACTAAATACATGTTGAAATGTGTGTATAAGTCCTTTGGTTTAGGCGTGACACTCAATTTGAGTTTTTATTGCTTTAAATGCATTTTCAGGCCGAGTAGAGCACGTTTCTGAGTTTGAATGTATCTTCATAGGAATGAGTTGTGTAGTCAAATTAATGCTCATTTAGGCTTCAGGAGGTCAACCTGAACTAAATACATGTTGAAATGTGTGCATAAGTCCTTTGGTTTAGGCGTGACACTCATTTTCAGTTGTTATTGCTTTAAATGCACTTTCAGTCCGAGTTGAGCCCGTTTTTTTACTTTGAATGTTCCTTCATAGGAATGAGTTGTGTAGTCAAATTAATGCTCATTTAGGCTTCAGAAGGTCAACCTGAACTAAATACATGTTGAAATGTGTGCATAAGTCCTTTGGTTTAGGCGTGACACTCATTTTCAGTTTTTATTGCTTTAAATGCACTTTCAGTCCGAGTTGAGCCCGTTTTTTTACTTTGAATGTATCTTCATAGGATTAAGTTGTGTAGTCAAATTAATGGTGATTTAGGCTTCAGGAGGTCAACCTGAACTAAATACATGTTGAAATGTGTGCATAAGTCCTTTGGTTTAGGCGTGACACTCATTTTGAGTTTTTATTGCTTTAAATGCACTTTCAGGCCTAGTTGAGCACGTTTTGTGACTTTGAATGTACCTTCATAGGAATGAGTTGTGTAGTCAAATTAATGCTCATTTAGGCTTCAGGAGGTCAACCTGAACTAAATACATGTTGAAATGTGTGCATAAGTCATTTGGTTTAGGCGTGACACACATTTTCAGTTTTTATTGCTTTAAATGCACTTTCAGTCCGAGTTGAGCACGTTTTGTGACTTTGAATGTACCTTCATAGGAATGAGTTGTGTAGTCAAATAAATGCTCATTTAGGCTTCAGGAGGTCAACCTGAACTAAATACATGTTGAAATGTGGGCATAAGTCCTTTGGTTTTGGCGTGACACTCATTTTCAGTTTTTATTGCTTTAAATGCATTTTCAGGCCGAGTAGAGCACGTTTCTGAGTTTGAATGTGTCTTCATAGGAATGAGTTGTGTGATCAAATTAATGGTGATTTAGGCTTCAGGAGGTCAACCTGAACTAAATACATGTTGAAATGTGTGCATAAGTCCTTTGGTTTAGGCGTGACACTCATTTTGAGTTTTTATTGCTTTAAATGCACTTTCAGTCCGAGTTGAGCCCGTTTTTTTACTTTGAATGTATCTTCATAGGAATAAGTTGTGTAGTCAAATTATACTCATTTAGGCTTCAGGAGGTCAACCTGAACTAAATACATGTTGAAATGTGTGCATAAGTCCTTTGGGTTAGGCGTGACACTCATTTTGAGTTTTTATTGCTTTAAATGCACTTTCAGGCCTAGTTGAGCACGTTTTGTGACTTTGAATGTACCTTCATAGGAATGAGTTGTGTAGTCAAATAAATGCTCATTTAGGCTTCAGGAGGTCAACCTGAACTAAATACATGTTGAAATGAGGGCATAAGTCCTTTGGTTTAGGCGTGACACTCATTTTCAGTTATTATTGCTTTAAATGCACTTTCAGTCCGAGTTGAGCCCGTTTTTTTACTTTGAATGTTCCTTCATAGGAATGAGTTGTGTAGTCAAATTAATGCTCATTTAGGCTTCAGGAGGTCAACCTGAACTAAATACATGTTGAAATGTGTGCATAAGTCCTTTGGTTTTGGCGTGACACTCATTTTCAGTTTTTATTGCTTTAAATGCATTTTCAGGCCGAGTAGAGCACGTTTCTGAGTTTGAATGTGTCTTCATAGGAATGAGTTGTGTGATCAAATTAATGGTGATTTAGGCTTCAGGAGGTCAACCTGAACTAAATACATGTTGAAATGTGTGCATAAGTCCTTTGGTTTACGCGTGACGCTCATTTTCAGTTGTTATTGCTTTAAATGCACTTTCAGTCCGAGTTGAGCCGTTTTTTTACTTTAAATGTATCTTCATAGGAATAAGTTGTGTAGTCAAATTAATGCTCATTTAGGCTTCAGAATGTCAACCTGAACTAAATACATGTTGAAATGTGTGCATAAGTCCTTTGGTTTAGGCGTGACACTCATTTTGAGTTTTTATTGCTTTAAATGCACTTTCAGGCCTAGTTGAGCACGTTTTGTGACTTTGAATGTACCTTCATAGGAATGAGTTGTGTAGTCAAATTAATGCTCATTTAGGCATCAGGAGGTCAACCTGAACTAAATACATGTTCAAATGTGTGCGTAAGGCCTTTGGTTTAGGCGCGACACTCATTTTGAGTTTTTATTGCTTTAAATGCATTTTCAGGCCGAGTAGAGCACGTTTTTTTACTTTGAATGTATCTTCATAGGAATAAGTTGTGTAGTCAAATTAATGGTGATTTAGGCTTCAGGAGGTCAACCTGAACTAAATACATGTTGAAATGTGTGCATAAGTCCTTTGGTTTAGGCATGACACTCATTTTCAGTTTTTATTGCTTTAAATGCACTTTCAGTCCGAGTTGAGCCCGTTTTTTTACTTTGAATGTTCCTTCATAGGAATGAGTTGTGTATTTAGGAATAAATGTGTGCATAAGTCCTTTGGTTTAGGCGTGACACTCATTTTCAGTTTTTATTGCTTTAAATGCACTTTCAGTCCGAGTTGAGCCCGTTTTTTTACTTTGAATGTATCTTCATAGGATTAAGTTGTGTAGTCAAATTAATGGTGATTTAGGCTTCAGGAGGTCAACCTGAACTAAATACATGTTGAAATGTGTGCATAAGTCCTTTGGTTTAGGCGTGACACTCATTTTGAGTTTTTATTGCTTTAAATGCACTTTCAGGCCTAGTTGAGCACGTTTTGTGACTTTGAATGTACCTTCATAGGAATGAGTTGTGTAGTCAAATTAATGCTCATTTAGGGTTCAGGAGGTCAACCTGAACTAAATACATGTTGAAATGTGTGCATAAGTCCTTTGGTTTAGGCGTGACACTCATTTTGAGTTTTTATTGCTTTAAATGCACTTTCAGGCCTAGCTGAGCACGTTTTGTGACTTTGAATGTACCTTCATAGGAATGAGTTGTGTAGTCAAATTAATGCTCATTTAGGCTTCAGGAGGTCAACCTGAACTACATACATGTTGAAATGTGTGCATAAGTCCTTTGGTTTAGGCGTGACACTCATTTTGAGTTTTTATTGCTTTAAATGCACTTTCAGGCCTAGTTGAGCACGTTTTGTGACTTTGAATGTACCTTCATAGGAATGAGTTGTGTAGTCAAATTAATGCTCATTTAGGGTTCAGGAGGTCAACCTGAACTAAATACATGTTGAAATGTGTGCATAAGTCCTTTGGTTTAGGCGTGACACTCATTTTGAGTTTTTATTGCTTTAAATGCACTTTCAGGCCTAGCTGAGCACGTTTTGTGACTTTGAATGTACCTTCATAGGAATGAGTTGTGTAGTCAAATTAATGCTCATTTAGGCTTCAGGAGGTCAACCTGAACTAAATACATGTTGAAATGTGTGCATAAGTCCTTTGGTTTAGGCGTGACACACATTTTCAGTTTTTATTGCTTTAAATGCACTTTCAGTCCGAGTTGAGCACGTTTTGTGACTTTGAATGTACCTTCATAGGAATGAGTTGTGTAGTCAAATAAATGCTCATTTAGGCTTCAGGAGGTCAACCTGAACTAAATACATGTTGAAATGTGTGCATAAGTCCTTTGGTTTAGGCGTGACACTCATTTTCAGTTTTTATTGCTTTAAATGCACTTTCAGTCCGAGTTGAGCCCGTTTTTTTACTTTGAATGTATCTTCATAGGATTAAGTTGTGTAGTCAAATTAATGGTGATTTAGGCTTCAGGAGGTCAACCTGAACTAAATACATGTTGAAATGTGTGCATAAGTCCTTTGGTTTAGGCGTGACACTCATTTTGAGTTTTTATTGCTTTAAATGCACTTTCAGGCCTAGTTGAGCACGTTTTGTGACTTTGAATGTACCTTCATAGGAATGAGTTGTGTAGTCAAATTAATGGTGATTTAGGCTTCAGGAGGTCAACCTGAACTAAATACATGTTGAAATGTGTGCATAAGTCCTTTGGTTTAGGCGTGACACTCATTTTGAGTTTTTATTGCTTTAAATGCACTTTCAGGCCTAGTTGAGCACGTTTTGTGACTTTGAATGTACCTTCATAGGAATGAGTTGTGTAGTCAAATTAATGCTCATTTAGGCTTCAGGAGGTCAACCTGAACTACATACATGTTGAAATGTGTGCATAAGTCCTTTGGTTTAGGCGTGACACTCATTTTCAGTTTTTATTGCTTTAAATGCACTTTCAGTCCGAGTTGAGCCCGTTTTTTTACTTTGAATGTTCCTTCATAGGAATGAGTTGTGTAGTCAAATTAATGCTCATTTAGGCTTCAGAATGTCAACCTGAACTAAATACATGTTGAAATGTGTGCATAAGTCCTTTGGTTTAGGCGTGACACTCATTTTCAGTTTTTATTGCTTTAAATGCACTTTCAGTCCGAGTTGAGCCCGTTTTTTTACTTTGAATGTATCTTCATAGGAATAAGTTGTGTAGTCAAATTAATGGTGATTTAGGCTTCAGGAGGTCAACCTGAACTAAATACATGTTGAAATGTGTGCATAAGTCCTTTGGTTTATGCGTGACACTCATTTTTGAGTTTTTTATTGCTTTAAATGCACTTTCAGGCCTAGTTGAGCACGTTTTGTGACTTTGAATGTACCTTCATAGGAATGAGTTGTGTTGTCAAATTAATGCTCATTTAGGCTTCAGGAGGTCAACCTGAACTAAATAAATGTTGAAATGTGTGCATAAGTCATTTGGTCTAGGCGTGACACACATTATGAACCATTGATGAAATAAGTTTTATTTTTAAAAAAGCCAAAAAATGTGAAAGGGACGAAATTACAAATATCCTGTGTGTTTCACATAGAGTACATACAGGCCAGCGATCCCGCTCCCTCTCTTTCTCTGTGACACACACGCTTCCGAGCGCGCCAGCACGCAGCAAGCACACACACAAACGCACGCACACACACTCACACAAACGTACGCACAGACGAGCACGTATCGTAAACAACACACCAACGATGATTTAGATCAAAGAAACACTCACACATGTATGGGCACACGATCACGCGCGCGCAAACACACACACAAACTCATGAGAGGCACACACATCCGCACACGCTACGCATGTAAACAACATTTGGACACTGATTGAAGATCAAAGACTAACCCACGTGGAAGACTGAAAGATGCACAGCCAATCACCTAGGCTTTGCATCTTTTCACCTCCCCCTGCTCTCACACCACGTGGGCTAGATCCACTCGGGCTGTCATTGGTGGACGTCGTCGGTGTCAGAACAAATCAAGTGCAAGCAAAAGTTAAAACCTCTGAGTAATTCGTCATTTTTATCCGAATACAGTACTTTTTGGGGGGGGGGGGGGTGCGCACAACACACACACGCACGCACCCACACAAACACACACAAACACACGCACACACTTACACACTCTCACACACGCACGCACACATACACTAGCAGGCATCGGAAACAACACTTTAGACGTTGAAATGTGTGCAGACGTCCTTTGGTTTAGGCGTGACACTCATTTTGAGTTTTTATTGCTTTAAATGCACTTTCAGGCCTAGTTGAGCACGTTTTGTGACTTTGAATGTACCTTCATAGGAATGAGTTGTGTAGTCAAATTAATGCTCATTTAGGCTTCAGGAGGTCAACCTGAACTAAATACATGTTGAAATGTGTGCATAAGTCCTTTGGTTTAGGCGTGACACTCATTTTCAGTTTTTATTGCTTTAAATGCACTTTCAGTCCGAATTGAGCCCGTTTTTTTACTTTGAATGTTCCTTCATAGGAATAAGTTGTGTAGTCAAATTAATGCTCATTTAGGCTTCAGGAGGTCAACCTGAACTAAATACATGTTGAAATGTGTGTATAAGTCCTTTGGTTTAGGCGTGACACTCAATTTGAGTTTTTATTGCTTTAAATGCATTTTCAGGCCGAGTAGAGCACGTTTCTGAGTTTGAATGTATCTTCATAGGAATGAGTTGTGTAGTCAAATTAATGCTCATTTAGGCTTCAGGAGGTCAACCTGAACTAAATACATGTTGAAATGTGTGCATAAGTCCTTTGGTTTAGGCGTGACACTCATTTTCAGTTGTTATTGCTTTAAATGCACTTTCAGTCCGAGTTGAGCCCGTTTTTTTACTTTGAATGTTCCTTCATAGGAATGAGTTGTGTAGTCAAATTAATGCTCATTTAGGCTTCAGAAGGTCAACCTGAACTAAATACATGTTGAAATGTGTGCATAAGTCCTTTGGTTTAGGCGTGACACTCATTTTCAGTTTTTATTGCTTTAAATGCACTTTCAGTCCGAGTTGAGCCCGTTTTTTTACTTTGAATGTATCTTCATAGGATTAAGTTGTGTAGTCAAATTAATGGTGATTTAGGCTTCAGGAGGTCAACCTGAACTAAATACATGTTGAAATGTGTGCATAAGTCCTTTGGTTTAGGCGTGACACTCATTTTGAGTTTTTATTGCTTTAAATGCACTTTCAGGCCTAGTTGAGCACGTTTTGTGACTTTGAATGTACCTTCATAGGAATGAGTTGTGTAGTCAAATTAATGCTCATTTAGGCTTCAGGAGGTCAACCTGAACTAAATACATGTTGAAATGTGTGCATAAGTCATTTGGTTTAGGCGTGACACACATTTTCAGTTTTTATTGCTTTAAATGCACTTTCAGTCCGAGTTGAGCACGTTTTGTGACTTTGAATGTACCTTCATAGGAATGAGTTGTGTAGTCAAATAAATGCTCATTTAGGCTTCAGGAGGTCAACCTGAACTAAATACATGTTGAAATGTGGGCATAAGTCCTTTGGTTTTGGCGTGACACTCATTTTCAGTTTTTATTGCTTTAAATGCATTTTCAGGCCGAGTAGAGCACGTTTCTGAGTTTGAATGTGTCTTCATAGGAATGAGTTGTGTGATCAAATTAATGGTGATTTAGGCTTCAGGAGGTCAACCTGAACTAAATACATGTTGAAATGTGTGCATAAGTCCTTTGGTTTAGGCGTGACACTCATTTTGAGTTTTTATTGCTTTAAATGCACTTTCAGTCCGAGTTGAGCCCGTTTTTTTACTTTGAATGTATCTTCATAGGAATAAGTTGTGTAGTCAAATTATACTCATTTAGGCTTCAGGAGGTCAACCTGAACTAAATACATGTTGAAATGTGTGCATAAGTCCTTTGGGTTAGGCGTGACACTCATTTTGAGTTTTTATTGCTTTAAATGCACTTTCAGGCCTAGTTGAGCACGTTTTGTGACTTTGAATGTACCTTCATAGGAATGAGTTGTGTAGTCAAATAAATGCTCATTTAGGCTTCAGGAGGTCAACCTGAACTAAATACATGTTGAAATGAGGGCATAAGTCCTTTGGTTTAGGCGTGACACTCATTTTCAGTTATTATTGCTTTAAATGCACTTTCAGTCCGAGTTGAGCCCGTTTTTTTACTTTGAATGTTCCTTCATAGGAATGAGTTGTGTAGTCAAATTAATGCTCATTTAGGCTTCAGGAGGTCAACCTGAACTAAATACATGTTGAAATGTGTGCATAAGTCCTTTGGTTTTGGCGTGACACTCATTTTCAGTTTTTATTGCTTTAAATGCATTTTCAGGCCGAGTAGAGCACGTTTCTGAGTTTGAATGTGTCTTCATAGGAATGAGTTGTGTGATCAAATTAATGGTGATTTAGGCTTCAGGAGGTCAACCTGAACTAAATACATGTTGAAATGTGTGCATAAGTCCTTTGGTTTACGCGTGACGCTCATTTTCAGTTGTTATTGCTTTAAATGCACTTTCAGTCCGAGTTGAGCCGTTTTTTTACTTTAAATGTATCTTCATAGGAATAAGTTGTGTAGTCAAATTAATGCTCATTTAGGCTTCAGAATGTCAACCTGAACTAAATACATGTTGAAATGTGTGCATAAGTCCTTTGGTTTAGGCGTGACACTCATTTTGAGTTTTTATTGCTTTAAATGCACTTTCAGGCCTAGTTGAGCACGTTTTGTGACTTTGAATGTACCTTCATAGGAATGAGTTGTGTAGTCAAATTAATGCTCATTTAGGCATCAGGAGGTCAACCTGAACTAAATACATGTTCAAATGTGTGCGTAAGGCCTTTGGTTTAGGCGCGACACTCATTTTGAGTTTTTATTGCTTTAAATGCATTTTCAGGCCGAGTAGAGCACGTTTTTTTACTTTGAATGTATCTTCATAGGAATAAGTTGTGTAGTCAAATTAATGGTGATTTAGGCTTCAGGAGGTCAACCTGAACTAAATACATGTTGAAATGTGTGCATAAGTCCTTTGGTTTAGGCATGACACTCATTTTCAGTTTTTATTGCTTTAAATGCACTTTCAGTCCGAGTTGAGCCCGTTTTTTTACTTTGAATGTTCCTTCATAGGAATGAGTTGTGTATTTAGGAATAAATGTGTGCATAAGTCCTTTGGTTTAGGCGTGACACTCATTTTCAGTTTTTATTGCTTTAAATGCACTTTCAGTCCGAGTTGAGCCCGTTTTTTTACTTTGAATGTATCTTCATAGGATTAAGTTGTGTAGTCAAATTAATGGTGATTTAGGCTTCAGGAGGTCAACCTGAACTAAATACATGTTGAAATGTGTGCATAAGTCCTTTGGTTTAGGCGTGACACTCATTTTGAGTTTTTATTGCTTTAAATGCACTTTCAGGCCTAGTTGAGCACGTTTTGTGACTTTGAATGTACCTTCATAGGAATGAGTTGTGTAGTCAAATTAATGCTCATTTAGGGTTCAGGAGGTCAACCTGAACTAAATACATGTTGAAATGTGTGCATAAGTCCTTTGGTTTAGGCGTGACACTCATTTTGAGTTTTTATTGCTTTAAATGCACTTTCAGGCCTAGCTGAGCACGTTTTGTGACTTTGAATGTACCTTCATAGGAATGAGTTGTGTAGTCAAATTAATGCTCATTTAGGCTTCAGGAGGTCAACCTGAACTACATACATGTTGAAATGTGTGCATAAGTCCTTTGGTTTAGGCGTGACACTCATTTTGAGTTTTTATTGCTTTAAATGCACTTTCAGGCCTAGTTGAGCACGTTTTGTGACTTTGAATGTACCTTCATAGGAATGAGTTGTGTAGTCAAATTAATGCTCATTTAGGGTTCAGGAGGTCAACCTGAACTAAATACATGTTGAAATGTGTGCATAAGTCCTTTGGTTTAGGCGTGACACTCATTTTGAGTTTTTATTGCTTTAAATGCACTTTCAGGCCTAGCTGAGCACGTTTTGTGACTTTGAATGTACCTTCATAGGAATGAGTTGTGTAGTCAAATTAATGCTCATTTAGGCTTCAGGAGGTCAACCTGAACTAAATACATGTTGAAATGTGTGCATAAGTCCTTTGGTTTAGGCGTGACACACATTTTCAGTTTTTATTGCTTTAAATGCACTTTCAGTCCGAGTTGAGCACGTTTTGTGACTTTGAATGTACCTTCATAGGAATGAGTTGTGTAGTCAAATAAATGCTCATTTAGGCTTCAGGAGGTCAACCTGAACTAAATACATGTTGAAATGTGTGCATAAGTCCTTTGGTTTAGGCGTGACACTCATTTTCAGTTTTTATTGCTTTAAATGCACTTTCAGTCCGAGTTGAGCCCGTTTTTTTACTTTGAATGTATCTTCATAGGATTAAGTTGTGTAGTCAAATTAATGGTGATTTAGGCTTCAGGAGGTCAACCTGAACTAAATACATGTTGAAATGTGTGCATAAGTCCTTTGGTTTAGGCGTGACACTCATTTTGAGTTTTTATTGCTTTAAATGCACTTTCAGGCCTAGTTGAGCACGTTTTGTGACTTTGAATGTACCTTCATAGGAATGAGTTGTGTAGTCAAATTAATGCTCATTTAGGCTTCAGGAGGTCAACCTGAACTACATACATGTTGAAATGTGTGCATAAGTCCTTTGGTTTAGGCGTGACACTCATTTTCAGTTTTTATTGCTTTAAATGCACTTTCAGTCCGAGTTGAGCCCGTTTTTTTACTTTGAATGTTCCTTCATAGGAATGAGTTGTGTAGTCAAATTAATGCTCATTTAGGCTTCAGAATGTCAACCTGAACTAAATACATGTTGAAATGTGTGCATAAGTCCTTTGGTTTAGGCGTGACACTCATTTTCAGTTTTTATTGCTTTAAATGCACTTTCAGTCCGAGTTGAGCCCGTTTTTTTACTTTGAATGTATCTTCATAGGAATAAGTTGTGTAGTCAAATTAATGGTGATTTAGGCTTCAGGAGGTCAACCTGAACTAAATACATGTTGAAATGTGTGCATAAGTCCTTTGGTTTATGCGTGACACTCATTTTTGAGTTTTTTATTGCTTTAAATGCACTTTCAGGCCTAGTTGAGCACGTTTTGTGACTTTGAATGTACCTTCATAGGAATGAGTTGTGTTGTCAAATTAATGCTCATTTAGGCTTCAGGAGGTCAACCTGAACTAAATAAATGTTGAAATGTGTGCATAAGTCATTTGGTCTAGGCGTGACACACATTATGAACCATTGATGAAATAAGTTTTATTTTTAAAAAAGCCAAAAAATGTGAAAGGGACGAAATTACAAATATCCTGTGTGTTTCACATAGAGTACATACAGGCCAGCGATCCCGCTCCCTCTCTTTCTCTGTGACACACACGCTTCCGAGCGCGCCAGCACGCAGCAAGCACACACACAAACGCACGCACACACACTCACACAAACGTACGCACAGACGAGCACGTATCGTAAACAACACACCAACGATGATTTAGATCAAAGAAACACTCACACATGTATGGGCACACGATCACGCGCGCGCAAACACACACACAAACTCATGAGAGGCACACACATCCGCACACGCTACGCATGTAAACAACATTTGGACACTGATTGAAGATCAAAGACTAACCCACGTGGAAGACTGAAAGATGCACAGCCAATCACCTAGGCTTTGCATCTTTTCACCTCCCCCTGCTCTCACACCACGTGGGCTAGATCCACTCGGGCTGTCATTGGTGGACGTCGTCGGTGTCAGAACAAATCAAGTGCAAGCAAAAGTTAAAACCTCTGAGTAATTCGTCATTTTTATCCGAATACAGTACTTTTTGGGGGGGGGGGGGGTGCGCACAACACACACACGCACGCACCCACACAAACACACACAAACACACGCACACACTTACACACTCTCACACACGCACGCACACATACACTAGCAGGCATCGGAAACAACACTTTAGACGTTGAAATGTGTGCAGACGTCCTTTGGTTTAGGCGTGACACTCATTTTGAGTTTTTATTGCTTTAAATGCACTTTCAGGCCTAGTTGAGCACGTTTTGTGACTTTGAATGTACCTTCATAGGAATGAGTTGTGTAGTCAAATTAATGCTCATTTAGGCTTCAGGAGGTCAACCTGAACTAAATACATGTTGAAATGTGTGCATAAGTCCTTTGGTTTAGGCGTGACACTCATTTTCAGTTTTTATTGCTTTAAATGCACTTTCAGTCCGAATTGAGCCCGTTTTTTTACTTTGAATGTTCCTTCATAGGAATAAGTTGTGTAGTCAAATTAATGCTCATTTAGGCTTCAGGAGGTCAACCTGAACTAAATACATGTTGAAATGTGTGTATAAGTCCTTTGGTTTAGGCGTGACACTCAATTTGAGTTTTTATTGCTTTAAATGCATTTTCAGGCCGAGTAGAGCACGTTTCTGAGTTTGAATGTATCTTCATAGGAATGAGTTGTGTAGTCAAATTAATGCTCATTTAGGCTTCAGCAGGTCAACCTGAACTAAATACATGTTGAAATGTGTGCATAAGTCCTTTGGTTTAGGCGTGACACTCATTTTCAGTTGTTATTGCTTTAAATGCACTTTCAGTCCGAGTTGAGCCCGTTTTTTTACTTTGAATGTTCCTTCATAGGAATGAGTTGTGTAGTCAAATTAATGCTCATTTAGGCTTCAGAAGGTCAACCTGAACTAAATACATGTTGAAATGTGTGCATAAGTCCTTTGGTTTAGGCGTGACACTCATTTTCAGTTTTTATTGCTTTAAATGCACTTTCAGTCCGAGTTGAGCCCGTTTTTTTACTTTGAATGTATCTTCATAGGATTAAGTTGTGTAGTCAAATTAATGGTGATTTAGGCTTCAGGAGGTCAACCTGAACTAAATACATGTTGAAATGTGTGCATAAGTCCTTTGGTTTAGGCGTGACACTCATTTTGAGTTTTTATTGCTTTAAATGCACTTTCAGGCCTAGTTGAGCACGTTTTGTGACTTTGAATGTACCTTCATAGGAATGAGTTGTGTAGTCAAATTAATGCTCATTTAGGCTTCAGGAGGTCAACCTGAACTAAATACATGTTGAAATGTGTGCATAAGTCATTTGGTTTAGGCGTGACACACATTTTCAGTTTTTATTGCTTTAAATGCACTTTCAGTCCGAGTTGAGCACGTTTTGTGACTTTGAATGTACCTTCATAGGAATGAGTTGTGTAGTCAAATAAATGCTCATTTAGGCTTCAGGAGGTCAACCTGAACTAAATACATGTTGAAATGTGGGCATAAGTCCTTTGGTTTTGGCGTGACACTCATTTTCAGTTTTTATTGCTTTAAATGCATTTTCAGGCCGAGTAGAGCACGTTTCTGAGTTTGAATGTGTCTTCATAGGAATGAGTTGTGTGATCAAATTAATGGTGATTTAGGCTTCAGGAGGTCAACCTGAACTAAATACATGTTGAAATGTGTGCATAAGTCCTTTGGTTTAGGCGTGACACTCATTTTGAGTTTTTATTGCTTTAAATGCACTTTCAGTCCGAGTTGAGCCCGTTTTTTTACTTTGAATGTATCTTCATAGGAATAAGTTGTGTAGTCAAATTATACTCATTTAGGCTTCAGGAGGTCAACCTGAACTAAATACATGTTGAAATGTGTGCATAAGTCCTTTGGGTTAGGCGTGACACTCATTTTGAGTTTTTATTGCTTTAAATGCACTTTCAGGCCTAGTTGAGCACGTTTTGTGACTTTGAATGTACCTTCATAGGAATGAGTTGTGTAGTCAAATAAATGCTCATTTAGGCTTCAGGAGGTCAACCTGAACTAAATACATGTTGAAATGAGGGCATAAGTCCTTTGGTTTAGGCGTGACACTCATTTTCAGTTATTATTGCTTTAAATGCACTTTCAGTCCGAGTTGAGCCCGTTTTTTTACTTTGAATGTTCCTTCATAGGAATGAGTTGTGTAGTCAAATTAATGCTCATTTAGGCTTCAGGAGGTCAACCTGAACTAAATACATGTTGAAATGTGTGCATAAGTCCTTTGGTTTTGGCGTGACACTCATTTTCAGTTTTTATTGCTTTAAATGCATTTTCAGGCCGAGTAGAGCACGTTTCTGAGTTTGAATGTGTCTTCATAGGAATGAGTTGTGTGATCAAATTAATGGTGATTTAGGCTTCAGGAGGTCAACCTGAACTAAATACATGTTGAAATGTGTGCATAAGTCCTTTGGTTTACGCGTGACGCTCATTTTCAGTTGTTATTGCTTTAAATGCACTTTCAGTCCGAGTTGAGCCGTTTTTTTACTTTAAATGTATCTTCATAGGAATAAGTTGTGTAGTCAAATTAATGCTCATTTAGGCTTCAGAATGTCAACCTGAACTAAATACATGTTGAAATGTGTGCATAAGTCCTTTGGTTTAGGCGTGACACTCATTTTGAGTTTTTATTGCTTTAAATGCACTTTCAGGCCTAGTTGAGCACGTTTTGTGACTTTGAATGTACCTTCATAGGAATGAGTTGTGTAGTCAAATTAATGCTCATTTAGGCATCAGGAGGTCAACCTGAACTAAATACATGTTCAAATGTGTGCGTAAGGCCTTTGGTTTAGGCGCGACACTCATTTTGAGTTTTTATTGCTTTAAATGCATTTTCAGGCCGAGTAGAGCACGTTTTTTTACTTTGAATGTATCTTCATAGGAATAAGTTGTGTAGTCAAATTAATGCTCATTTAGGCTTCAGAATGTCAACCTGAACTAAATACATGTTGAAATGTGTGCATAAGTCCTTTGGTTTAGGCGTGACACTCATTTTGAGTTTTTATTGCTTTAAATGCACTTTCAGGCCTAGTTGAGCACGTTTTGTGACTTTGAATGTACCTTCATAGGAATGAGTTGTGTAGTCAAATTAATGCTCATTTAGGCTTCAGGAGGTCAACCTGAACTAAATACATGTTGAAATGTGTGCATAAGTCCTTTAGTTTAGGCGTGACACTCATTTTCAGTTTTTATTGCTTTAAATGCACTTTCAGTCCGAGTTGAGCCCGTTTTTTTACTTTGAATGTTCCTTCATAGGAATGAGTTGTGTAGTCAAATTAATGCTCATTTAGGCTTCAGGAGGTCAACCTGAACTAAATACATGTTGAAATGTGTGCATAAGTCCTTTGGTTTAGGCGTGACACTCATTTTCAGTTTTTATTGCTTTAAATGCACTTTCAGTCCGAGTTGAGCCCGTTTTTTTACTTTGAATGTATCTTCATAGGAATAAGTTGTGTAGTCAAATTAATGGTGATTTAGGCTTCAGGAGGTCAACCTGAACTAAATACATGTTGAAATGTGTGCATAAGTCCTTTGGTTTAGGCGTGACACTCATTTTCAGTTTTTATTGCTTTAAATGCACTTTCAGTCCGAGTTGAGCCCGTTTTTTTACTTTGAATGTATCTTCATAGGATTAAGTTGTGTAGTCAAATTAATGGTGATTTAGGCTTCAGGAGGTCAACCTGAACTAAATACATGTTGAAATGTGTGCATAAGTCCTTTGGTTTAGGCGTGACACTCATTTTGAGTTTTTATTGCTTTAAATGCACTTTCAGGCCTAGTTGAGCACGTTTTGTGACTTTGAATGTACCTTCATAGGAATGAGTTGTGTAGTCAAATTAATGCTCATTTAGGCTTCAGGAGGTCAACCTGAACTAAATACATGTTGAAATGTGTGCATAAGTCCTTTGGTTTAGGCGTGACACACATTTTCAGTTTTTATTGCTTTAAATGCACTTTCAGTCCGAGTTGAGCACGTTTTGTGACTTTGAATGTACCTTCATAGGAATGAGTTGTGTAGTCAAATAAATGCTAATTTAGGCTTCAGGAGGTCAACCTGAACTAAATACATGTTGAAATGTGTGCATAAGTTTTTTGGTTTTGGCGTGACACTCATTTTCAGTTTTTATTGCTTTAAATGCATTTTCAGGCCGAGTAGAGCACGTTTCTGAGTTTGAATGTGTCTTCATAGGAATGAGTTGTGTGATCAAATTAATGGTGATTTAGGCTTCAGGAGGTCAACCTGAACTAAATACATGTTGAAATGTGTGCATAAGTCCTTTGGTTTAGGCGTGACACTCATTTTGAGTTTTTATTGCTTTAAATGCACTTTCAGTCGGAGTTGAGCCCGTTTTTTTACTTTGAATGTATCTTCATAGGAATAAGTTGTGTAGTCAAATTATACTCATTTAGGCTTCAGGAGGTCAACCTGAACTAAATACATGTTGAAATGTGTGCATAAGTCCTTTGGGTTAGGCGTGACACTCATTTTGAGTTTTTATTGCTTTAAATGCACTTTCAGGCCTAGTTGAGCACGTTTTGTGACTTTGAATGTACCTTCATAGGAATGAGTTGTGTAGTCAAATTAATGCTCATTTAGGGTTCAGGAGGTCAACCTGAACTAAATACATGTTGAAATGTGTGCATAAGTCCTTTGGTTTAGGCGTGACACTCATTTTCAGTTTTTATTGCTTTAAATGCACTTTCAGTCCGAGTTGAGCCGTTTTTTTACTTTGAATGTATCTTCATAGGAATAAGTTGTGTAGTCAAATTAATGCTAATTTAGGCTTCAGAATGTCAACCTGAACTAAATACATGTTGAAATGTGTGCAGACGTCCTTTGGTTTAGGCGTGACACTCATTTTGAGTTTTTATTGCTTTAAATGCACTTTCAGGCCTAGTTGAGCACGTTTTGTGACTTTGAATGTACCTTCATAGGAATGAGTTGTGTAGTCAAATTAATGCTCATTTAGGCTTCAGAAGGTCAACCTGAACTAAATACATGTTGAAATGTGTGCATAAGTCCTTTGGTTTAGGCGTGACACTCATTTTGAGTTTTTATTGCTTTAAATGCATTTTCAGGCCGAGTAGAGCACGTTTTTTTACTTTGAATGTATCTTCATAGGAATAAGTTGTGTAGTCAAATTAATGCTCATTTAGGCTTCAGGACGTCAACCTGAACTAAATACATGTTGAAATGTGTGCATAAGTCCTTTGGTTTAGGCGTGACACTCATTTTCAGTTTTTATTGCTTTAAATGCACTTTCAGTCCGAGTTGAGCCCGTTTTTTTACTTTGAATGTATCTTCATAGGATTAAGTTGTGTAGTCAAATTAATGGTGATTTAGGCTTCAGGAGGTCAACCTGAACTAAATACATGTTGAAATGTGTGCATAAGTCCTTTGGTTTAGGCGTGACACTCATTTTGAGTTTTTATTGCTTTAAATGCACTTTCAGGCCTAGTTGAGCACGTTTTGTGACTTTGAATGTACCTTCATAGGAATGAGTTGTGTAGTCAAATTAATGCTCATTTAGGCTTCAGGAGGTCAACCTGAACTAAATACATGTTGAAATGTGTGCATAAGTCCTTTGGTTTAGGCGTGACACACATTTTCAGTTTTTATTGCTTTAAATGCACTTTCAGTCCGAGTTGAGCACGTTTTGTGACTTTGAATGTACCTTCATAGGAATGAGTTGTGTAGTCAAATAAATGCTCATTTAGGCTTCAGGAGGTCAACCTGAACTAAATACATGTTGAAATGTGTGCATAAGTCCTTTGGTTTTGGCGTGACACTCATTTTCAGTTTTTATTGCTTTAAATGCATTTTCAGGCCGAGTAGAGCACGTTCTGAGTTTGAATGTGTCTTCATAGGAATGAGTTGTGTGATCAAATTAATGGTGATTTAGGCTTCAGGAGGTCAACCTGAACTAAATACATGTTGAAATGTGTGCATAAGTCCTTTGGTTTAGGCGTGACACTCATTTTGAGTTTTTATTGCTTTAAATGCACTTTCAGTCCGAGTTGAGCCCGTTTTTTTACTTTGAATGTATCTTCATAGGAATAAGTTGTGTAGTCAAATTATACTCATTTAGGCTTCAGGAGGTCAACCTGAACTAAAAATGTTGAAATGTGTGCATAAGTCCTTTGGGTTAGGCGTGACACTCATTTTGAGTTTTTATTGCTTTAAATGCACTTTCAGGCCTAGTTGAGCACGTTTTGTGACTTTGAATGTACCTTCATAGGAATGAGTTGTGTAGTCAAATTAATGCTCATTTAGGCTTCAAGGAGGTCACCCTGAACTAAATACATGTTGAAATGTGTGCATAAGTCCTTTGGTTTAGGCGTGACACTCATTTTCAGTTATTATTGCTTTAAATGCACTTTCAGTCCGAGTTGAGCCGTTTTTTTACTTTAAATGTATCTTCATAGGAATAAGTTGTGTAGTCAAATTAATGCTCATTTAGGCTTCAGAATGTCAACCTGAACTAAATACATGTTGAAATGTGTGCATAAGTCCTTTGGTTTAGGCGTGACACTCATTTTGAGTTTTTATTGCTTTAAATGCACTTTCAGGCCTAGTTGAGCACGTTTTGTGACTTTGAATGTACCTTCATAGGAATGAGTTGTGTAGTCAAATTAATGCTCATTTAGGCTTCAGGAGGTCAACCTGAACTAAATACATGTTCAAATGTGTGCGTAAGGCCTTTGGTTTAGGCGCGACACTCATTTTGAGTTTTTATTGCTTTAAATGCATTTTCAGGCCGAGTAGAGCACGTTTTTTTACTTTGAATGTATCTTCATAGGAATAAGTTGTGTAGTCAAATTAATGCTCATTTAGGCTTCAGGACGTCAACCTGAACTAAATACATGTTGAAATGTGTGCATAAGTCCTTTGGTTTAGGCGTGACACTCATTTTCAGTTTTTATTGCTTTAAATGCACTTTCAGTCCGAGTTGAGCCCGTTTTTTTACTTTGAATGTTTCTTCATAGGAATAAGTTGTGTAGTCAAATTAATGGTGATTTAGGCGTCAGGAGGTCAACCTGAACTAAATACATGTTGAAATGTGTGCATAAATCCTTTGGTTTAGGCATGACACTCATTTTCAGTTTTTATTGCTTTAAATGCACTTTCAGTCCGAGTTGAGCCCGTTTTTTTACTTTGAATGTATCTTCATAGGAATAAGTTGTGTAGTCAAATTAATGGTGATTTAGGCTTCAGGAGGTCAACCTGAACTAAATACATGTTGAAATGTGTGCATAAGTCCTTTGGTTTAGGCGTGACACTCATTTTCAGTTTTTATTGCTTTAAATGCACTTTCAGGCCTAGTTGAGCACGTTTTGTGACTTTGAATGTACCTTCATAGGAATGAGTTGTGTAGTCAAATTAATGCTCATTTAGGCTTCCGGAGGTCAACCTGAACTAAATACATGTTGAAATGTGTGCATAAGTCTTTTGGTTTAGGCGTGACACTCATTTTCAGTTTTTATTGCTTTAAATGCACTTTCAGTCCGAGTTGAGCCGTTTTTTTACTTTGAATGTATCTTCATAGGAATAAGTTGTGTAGTCAAATTAATGCTCATTTAGGCTTCAGAATGTCAACCTGAACTAAATACATGTTGAAATGTGTGCATAAGTCCTTTGGTTTAGGCGTGACACTCATTTTGAGTTTTTATTGCTTTAAATGCACTTTCAGGCCTAGTTGAGCACGTTTTGTGACTTTGAATGTACCTTCATAGGAATTAGTTGTGTAGTCAAATTAATGCTCATTTAGGCTTCAGGAGGTCAACCTGAACTAAATACATGTTGAAATGTGTGCATAAGTCCTTTGGTTTAGGCGTGACACACATTTTCAGTTTTTATTGCTTTAAATGCACTTTCAGTCCGAGTTGAGCACGTTTTGTGACTTTGAATGTACCTTCATAGGAATGAGTTGTGTAGTCAAATAAATGCTCATTTAGGCTTCAGGAGGTCAACCTGAACTAAATACATGTTGAAATGTGTGCATAAGTCCTTTGGTTTTGGCGTGACACTCATTTTCAGTTTTTATTGCTTTAAATGCATTTTCAGGCCGAGTAGAGCACGTTTCTGAGTTTGAATGTGTCTTCATAGGAATGAGTTGTGTGATCAAATTAATGGTGATTTAGGCTTCAGGAGGTCAACCTGAACTAAATACATGTTGAAATGTGTGCATAAGTCCTTTGGTTTAGGCGTGACACTCATTTTGAGTTTTTATTGCTTTAAATGCACTTTCAGGCCTAGTTGAGCACGTTTTGTGAATTTGAATGTACCTTCATAGGAATGAGTTGTGTAGTCAAATTAATGCTCATTTAGGGTTCAGGAGGTCAACCTGAACTAAATACATGTTGAAATGTGTGCATAAGTCCTTTGGTTTAGGCGTGACACTCATTTTCAGTTTTTATTGCTTTAAATGCACTTTCAGTCCGAGTTGAGCCGTTTTTTTACTTTGAATGTATCTTCATAGGAATAAGTTGTGTAGTCAAATTAATGCTCATTTAGGCTTCAGAATGTCAACCTGAACTAAATACATGTTGAAATGTGTGCATAAGTCCTTTGGTTTAGGCGTGACACTCATTTTGAGTTTTTATTGCTTTAAATGCACTTTCAGCCCAGTTGAGCACGTTTTGTGACTTTGAATGTACCTTCATAGGAATGAGTTGTGTAGTCAAATTAATGCTCATTTAGGCTTCAGGAGGTCAACCTGAACTAAATACATGTTGAAATGTGTGCATAAGTCCTTTAGTTTAGGCGTGACACTCATTTTCAGTTTTAATTGCTTTAAATGCACTTTCAGTCCGAGTTGAGCCCGTTTTTTTACTTTGAATGTTCCTTCATAGGAATGAGTTGTGTAGTCAAATTAATGCTCATTTAGGCTTCAGGAGGTCAACCTGAACTAATTACATGTTGAAATGTGTGCATAAGTCCTTTAGTTTAGGCGTGACACTCATTTTCAGTTTTTATTGCTTTAAATGCACTTTCAGTCCGAGTTGAGCCCGTTTTTTTACTTTGAATGTTCCTTCATAGGAATGAGTTGTGTAGTCAAATTAATGCTCATTTAGGCTTCAGGAGGTCAACCTGAACTAAATACATGTTGAAATGTGTGCGTAAGGCCTTTGGTTTAGGCGCGACACTCATTTTGAGTTTTTATTGCTTTAAATGCACTTTCAGTCCGAGTTGAGCCCGTTTTTTTACTTTGAATGTATCTTCATAGGATTAAGTTGTGTAGTCAAATTAATGGTGATTTAGGCTTCAGGAGGTCAACCTGAACTAAATACATGTTGAAATGTGTGCATAAGTCCTTTGGTTTAGGCGTGACACTCATTTTCAGTTTTTATTGCTTTAAATGCACTTTCAGTCCGAGTTGAGCCCGTTTTTTTACTTTGAATGTTCCTTCATCGGAATGAGTTGTGTATTTAGGAATAAATGTGTGCATAAGTCCTTTGGTTTAGGCGTGACACTCATTTTCAGTTTTTATTGCTTTAAATGCACTTTCAGTCCGAGTTGAGCCCGTTTTTTTACTTTGAATGTATCTTCATAGGATTAAGTTGTGTAGTCAAATTAATGGTGATTTAGGCTTCAGGAGGTCAACCTGAACTAAATACATGTTGAAATGTGTGCATAAGTCCTTTGGTTTAGGCGTGACACTCATTTTGAGTTTTTATTGCTTTAAATGCACTTTCAGGCCTAGTTGAGCACGTTTTGTGACTTTGAATGTACCTTCATAGGAATGAGTTGTGTAGTCAAATTAATGCTCATTTAGGCTTCAGGAGGTCAACCTGAACTAAATACATGTTGAAATGTGTGCATAAGTCCTTTGGTTTAGGCGTGACACACATTTTCAGTTTTTATTGCTTTAAATGCACTTTCAGTCCGAGTTGAGCACGTTTTGTGACTTTGAATGTACCTTCATAGGAATGAGTTGTGTAGTCAAATAAATGCTCATTTAGGCTTCAGGAGGTCAACCTGAACTAAATACATGTTGAAATGTGTGCATAAGTCCTTTGGTTTTGGCGTGACACTCATTTTCAGTTTTTATTGCTTTAAATGCATTTTCAGGCCGAGTAGAGCACGTTTCTGAGTTTGAATGTGTCTTCATAGGAATGAGTTGTGTGATCAAATTAATGGTGATTTAGGCTTCAGGAGGTCAACCTGAACTAAATACATGTTGAAATGTGTGCATAAGTCCTTTGGTTTAGGCGTGACACTCATTTTGAGTTTTTATTGCTTTAAATGCACTTTCAGGCCTAGTTGAGCACGTTTTGTGAATTTGAATGTACCTTCATAGGAATGAGTTGTGTAGTCAAATTAATGCTCATTTAGGGTTCAGGAGGTCAACCTGAACTAAATACATGTTGAAATGTGTGCATAAGTCCTTTGGTTTAGGCGTGACACTCATTTTCAGTTTTTATTGCTTTAAATGCACTTTCAGTCCGAGTTGAGCCGTTTTTTTACTTTGAATGTATCTTCATAGGAATAAGTTGTGTAGTCAAATTAATGCTCATTTAGGCTTCAGAATGTCAACCTGAACTAAATACATGTTGAAATGTGTGCATAAGTCCTTTGGTTTAGGCGTGACACTCATTTTGAGTTTTTATTGCTTTAAATGCACTTTCAGCCCAGTTGAGCACGTTTTGTGACTTTGAATGTACCTTCATAGGAATGAGTTGTGTAGTCAAATTAATGCTCATTTAGGCTTCAGGAGGTCAACCTGAACTAAATACATGTTGAAATGTGTGCATAAGTCCTTTAGTTTAGGCGTGACACTCATTTTCAGTTTTAATTGCTTTAAATGCACTTTCAGTCCGAGTTGAGCCCGTTTTTTTACTTTGAATGTTCCTTCATAGGAATGAGTTGTGTAGTCAAATTAATGCTCATTTAGGCTTCAGGAGGTCAACCTGAACTAATTACATGTTGAAATGTGTGCATAAGTCCTTTAGTTTAGGCGTGACACTCATTTTCAGTTTTTATTGCTTTAAATGCACTTTCAGTCCGAGTTGAGCCCGTTTTTTTACTTTGAATGTTCCTTCATAGGAATGAGTTGTGTAGTCAAATTAATGCTCATTTAGGCTTCAGGAGGTCAACCTGAACTAAATACATGTTGAAATGTGTGCGTAAGGCCTTTGGTTTAGGCGCGACACTCATTTTGAGTTTTTATTGCTTTAAATGCACTTTCAGTCCGAGTTGAGCCCGTTTTTTTACTTTGAATGTATCTTCATAGGATTAAGTTGTGTAGTCAAATTAATGGTGATTTAGGCTTCAGGAGGTCAACCTGAACTAAATACATGTTGAAATGTGTGCATAAGTCCTTTGGTTTAGGCGTGACACTCATTTTCAGTTTTTATTGCTTTAAATGCACTTTCAGTCCGAGTTGAGCCCGTTTTTTTACTTTGAATGTTCCTTCATCGGAATGAGTTGTGTATTTAGGAATAAATGTGTGCATAAGTCCTTTGGTTTAGGCGTGACACTCATTTTCAGTTTTTATTGCTTTAAATGCACTTTCAGTCCGAGTTGAGCCCGTTTTTTTACTTTGAATGTATCTTCATAGGATTAAGTTGTGTAGTCAAATTAATGGTGATTTAGGCTTCAGGAGGTCAACCTGAACTAAATACATGTTGAAATGTGTGCATAAGTCCTTTGGTTTAGGCGTGACACTCATTTTGAGTTTTTATTGCTTTAAATGCACTTTCAGGCCTAGTTGAGCACGTTTTGTGACTTTGAATGTACCTTCATAGGAATGAGTTGTGTAGTCAAATTAATGCTCATTTAGGCTTCAGGAGGTCAACCTGAACTAAATACATGTTGAAATGTCTGCATAAGTCCTTTGGTTTAGGCGTGACACACATTTTCAGTTTTTATTGCTTTAAATGCACTTTCAGTCCGAGTTGAGCACGTTTTGTGACTTTGAATGTACCTTCATAGGAATGAGTTGTGTAGTCAAATAAATGCTCATTTAGGCTTCAGGAGGTCAACCTGAACTAAATACATGTTGAAATGTGTGCATAAGTCCTTTGGTTTTGGCGTGACACTCATTTTCAGTTTTTATTGCTTTAAATGCATTTTCAGGCCGAGTAGAGCACGTTTCTGAGTTTGAATGTGTCTTCATAGGAATGAGTTGTGTGATCAAATTAATGGTGATTTAGGCTTCAGGAGGTCAACCTGAACTAAATACATGTTGAAATGTGTGCATAAGTCCTTTGGTTTAGGCGTGACACTCATTTTGAGTTTTTATTGCTTTAAATGCACTTTCAGGCCTAGTTGAGCACGTTTTGTGACTTTGAATGTACCTTCATAGGAATGAGTTGTGTAGTCAAATTAATGCTCATTTAGGGTTCAGGAGGTCAACCTGAACTAAATACATGTTGAAATGTGTGCATAAGTCCTTTGGTTTAGGCGTGACACTCATTTTCAGTTTTTATTGCTTTAAATGCACTTTCAGTCCGAGTTGAGCCGTTTTTTTTACTTTGAATGTATCTTCATAGGAATAAGTTGTGTAGTCAAATTAATGCTCATTTAGGCTTCAGAATGTCAACCTGAACTAAATACATGTTGAAATGTGTGCATAAGTCCTTTGGTTTAGGCGTGACACTCATTTTGAGTTTTTATTGCTTTAAATGCATTTTCAGGCCGAGTAGAGCACGTTTCTGAGTTTGAATGTGTCTTCATAGGAATGAGTTGTGTAGTCAAATTAATGCTCATTTAGGCTTCAGGAGGTCAACCTGAACTAAATACATGTTGAAATGTGTGCATAAGTCCTTTGGTTTTGGCGTGACACTCATTTTCAGTTTTTATTGCTTTAAATGCATTTTCAGGCCGAGTAGAGCACGTTTCTGAGTTTGAATGTATCTTCATAGGAATGAGTTGTGTGATCAAATTAATGGTGATTTAGGCTTCAGGAGGTCAACCTGAACTAAATACATGTTGAAATGTGTGCATAAGTCCTTTGGTTTAGGCGTGACACTCATTTTGAGTTTTTATTGCTTTAAATGCACTTTCAGGCCTAGTTGAGCACGTTTTGTGACTTTGAATGTACCTTCATAGGAATGAGTTGTGTAGTCAAATTAATGCTCATTTAGGCTTCAGGAGGTCAACCTGAACTAAATAAATGTTGAAATGTGTGCATAAGTCATTTGGTCTAGGCGTGACACTCATTATGAACCATTGATGAAAATAAGTTTTATTTTTAAAAAAGCCAAAAAATGTGAAAGGGACGAAATTACAAAAGTCCTGTGTGTTTCACATAGAGTACATACAGGCCAGCGATCCCGCTCCCTCTCTTTCTCTGTGACACACACGCTTCCGAGCGCGCCAGCACGCAGCAAGCACACACACAAACGCACGCACACACACTCACACAAACGTACGCACAGACGAATACGTATCGTAAACAACACACCAACGATGATTTAGATCAAAGAAACACTCACACATGTATGGGCACACGATCACGCGCGCGCAAACACACACACAAACTCATGAGAGGCACACACATCCGCACACGCTACGCATGTAAACAACATTTGGACACTGATTGAAGATCAAAGACTAACCCACGTGGAAGACTGAAAGATGCACAGCCAATCACCTAGGCTTTGCATCTTTTCACCTCCCCCTGCTCTCACACCACGTGGGCTAGATCCACTCGGGCTGTCATTGGTGGACGTCGTCGGTGTCAGAACAAATCAAGTGCAAGCAAAAGTTAAAACCTCTGAGTAATTCGTCATTTTTATCCGAATACAGTACTTTTTGGGGGGGGGGGGGTGCGCACAACACACACACGCACGCACCCACACAAACACACGCACACACTTACACACTCTCACACACGCACGCACACATACACTAGCAGGCATCGGAAACAACACTTTAGACGTTGAAATGTGTGCAGACGTCCTTTGGTTTAGGCATGACACTCAATTTTAGTTTTTATTGATTCAAATGCATGTTCAGACAGTGCAGGGCACTTGCTGACTTTGAATGTATCTTCATGGGAATGAGTTGTGTGATCAAATTAATGCTCATTTAGGCTTCAGTAGGTCAACCTAAACTAAATACATGTTGAAATGTGTGCATAAGTCCTTTGATTTAGGCGTGAAACTCATTTTGAGTTTTTATTGCTTTAAATGCACTTTCAGGCCTAGTTGAGCACGTTTTGTGACTTTTAATGTACCTTCATAGGAATGAGTTGTGTAGTCAAATTAATGCTCATTTAGGGTTCAGGAGGTCAACCTGAACTAAATACATGTTGAAATGTGTGCATAAGTCCTTTGGTTTAGGCGTGACACTCATTTTCAGTTTTTATTGCTTTAAATGCACTTTCAGTCCGAGTTGAGCCGTTTTTTTACTTTGAATGTATCTTCATAGGAATAAGTTGTGTAGTCAAATTAATGCTCATTTAGGCTTCAGAATGTCAACCTGAACTAAATGCATGTTGAAATGTGTGCATAAGTCCTTTGGTTTAGGCGTGACACTCATTTTCAGTTTTTATTGCTTTAAATGCACTTTCAGTCCTAGTTGAGCCCGTTTTTTTACTTTGAATGTATCTTCATAGGAATAAGTTGTGTAGTCAAATTAATGGTGATTTAGGCTTCAGGAGGTCAACCTGAACTAAATACATGTTGAAATGTGTGCATAAGTCCTTTGGTTTATGCGTGACACTCATTTTTGAGTTTTTTATTGCTTTAAATGCACTTTCAGGCCTAGTTGAGCACGTTTTGTGACTTTGAATGTACCTTCATAGGAATGAGTTGTGTTGTCAAATTAATGGTCATTTAGGCTTCAGGAGGTCAACCTGAATTAAATAAATGTTGAAATGTGTGCATAAGTCATTTGGTCTAGGCGTGACACACATTATGAACCATTGATGAAATAAGTTTTATTTTTAAAAAAGCCAAAAAATGTGAAAGGGACGAAATTACAAATGTCCTGTGTGTTTCACATAGAGTACATACAGGCCAGCGATCCCGCTCCCTCTCTTTCTCTGTGACACACACGCTTCCGAGCGCGCCAGCACGCAGCAAGCACACACACAAACGCACGCACACACACTCACACAAACGTACGCACAGACGAGCACGTATCGTAAACAACACACCAACGATGATTTAGATCAAAGAAACACTCACACATGTATGGGCACACGATCACGCGCGCGCAAACACACACACAAACTCATGAGAGGCACACACATCCGCACACGCTACGCATGTAAACAACATTTGGACACTGATTGAAGATCAAAGACTAACCCACGTGGAAGACTGAAAGATGCACAGCCAATCACCTAGGCTTTGCATCTTTTCACCTCCCCCTGCTCTCATACCACGTGGGCTAGATCCACTCGGGCTGTCATTGGTGGACGTCGTCGGTGTCAGAACAAATCAAGTGCAAGCAAAAGTTAAAACCTCTGAGTAATTCGTCATTTTTATCCGAATACAGTACTTTTTGGGGGGGGGGGTGCGCACAACACACACACGCACGCACCCACACAAACACACGCACACACTTACACACTCTCACACACGCACGCACACATACACTAGCAGGCATCGGAAACAACACTTTAGACGTTGAAATGTGTGCAGACGTCCTTTGGTTTAGGCATGACACTCAATTTTAGTTTTTATTGATTCAAATGCATGTTCAGACAGTGCAGGGCACTTGCTGACTTTGAATGTATCTTCATGGGAATGAGTTGTGTGATCAAATTAATGCTCATTTAGGCTTCAGTAGGTCAACCTAAACTAAATACATGTTGAAATGTGTGCATAAGTCCTTTGATTTAGGCGTGAAACTCATTTTGAGTTTTTATTGCTTTAAATGCACTTTCAGGCCTAGTTGAGCACGTTTTGTGACTTTTAATGTACCTTCATAGGAATGAGTTGTGTAGTCAAATTAATGCTCATTTAGGGTTCAGGAGGTCAACCTGAACTAAATACATGTTGAAATGTGTGCATAAGTCCTTTGGTTTAGGCGTGACACTCATTTTCAGTTTTTATTGCTTTAAATGCACTTTCAGTCCGAGTTGAGCCGTTTTTTTACTTTGAATGTATCTTCATAGGAATAAGTTGTGTAGTCAAATTAATGCTCATTTAGGCTTCAGAATGTCAACCTGAACTAAATACATGTTGAAATGTGTGCATAAGTCCTTTGGTTTAGGCGTGACACTCATTTTCAGTTTTTATTGCTTTAAATGCACTTTCAGTCCGAGTTGAGCCCGTTTTTTTACTTTGAATGTATCTTCATAGGAATAAGTTGTGTAGTCAAATTATACTCATTTAGGCTTCAGGAGGTCAACCTGAACTAAATACATGTTGAAATGTGTGCATAAGTCCTTTGGTTTAGGCGTGACACTCATTTTCAGTTATTATTGCTTTAAATGCACTTTCAGTCCGAGTTGAGCCGTTTTTTTACTTTAAATGTATCCTCATAGGAATAAGTTGTGGAGTCAAATAAATGCTCACTTAGGCTTCAGAATGTCAACCTGAACTAAATACATGTTGAAATGTGTGCATAAGTCCTTTGGTTTAGGCGTGACACTCATTTTGAGTTTTTATTGCTTTAAATGCACTTTCAGGCCTAGTTGAGCACGTTTTGTGACTTTGAATGTACCTTCATAGGAATGAGTTGTGTAGTCAAATTAATGCTCATTTAGGCTTCAGGAGGTCAACCTGCACTAAATACATGTTCAAATGTGTGCGTAAGGCCTTTGGTTTAGGCGCGACACTCATTTTGAGTTTTTATTGCTTTAAATGCATTTTCAGGCCGAGTAGAGCACGTTTTTTTACTTTGAATGTATCTTCATAGGAATAAGTTATGTAGTCAAATTAATGCTCATTTAGGCTTCAGGACGTCAACCTGAACTAAATACATGTTGAAATGTGTGCATAAGTCCTTTGGTTTAGGCGTGACACTCATTTTCAGTTTTTATTGCTTTAAATGCACTTTCAGTCCGAGTTGAGCCCGTTTTTTTACTTTGAATGTTTCTTCATAGGAATAAGTTGTGTAGTCAAATTAATGGTGATTTAGGCGTCAGGAGGTCAACCTGAACTAAATACATGTTGAAATGTGTGCATAAATCCTTTGGTTTAGGCGTGACACTCATTTTCAGTTTTTATTGCTTTAAATGCACTTTCAGTCCGAGTTGAGCCCGTTTTTTTACTTTGAATGTATCTTCATAGGAATAAGTTGTGTAGTCAAATTAATGCTCATTTAGGCTTCAGGAGGTCAACCTGCACTAAATACATGTTCAAATGTGTGCGTAAGGCCTTTGGTTTAGGCGCGACACTCATTTTGAGTTTTTATTGCTTTAAATGCATTTTCAGGCCGAGTAGAGCACGTTTTTTTACTTTGAATGTATCTTCATAGGAATAAGTTATGTAGTCAAATTAATGCTCATTTAGGCTTCAGGACGTCAACCTGAACTAAATACATGTTGAAATGTGTGCATAAGTCCTTTGGTTTAGGCGTGACACTCATTTTCAGTTTTTATTGCTTTAAATGCACTTTCAGTCCGAGTTGAGCCCGTTTTTTTACTTTGAATGTTTCTTCATAGGAATAAGTTGTGTAGTCAAATTAATGGTGATTTAGGCGTCAGGAGGTCAACCTGAACTAAATACATGTTGAAATGTGTGCATAAATCCTTTGGTTTAGGCGTGACACTCATTTTCAGTTTTTATTGCTTTAAATGCACTTTCAGTCCGAGTTGAGCCCGTTTTTTTACTTTGAATGTATCTTCATAGGAATAAGTTGTGTAGTCAAATTAATGGTGATTTAGGCTTCAGGAGGTCAACCTGAACTAAATACATGTTGAAATGTGTGCATAAGTCCTTTGGTTTAGGCGTGACACTCATTTTCAGTTTTTACTGCTTTAAATGCACTTTCAGTCCGAGTTGAGCCCGTTTTTTTACTTTGAATGTATCTTCATAGGATTAAGTTGTGTAGTCAAATTAATGGTGATTTAGGCTTCAGGAGGTCAACCTGAACTAAATACATGTTGAAATGTGTGCATAAGTCCTTTGGTTTAGGCGTGACACTCATTTTGAGTTTTTATTGCTTTAAATGCACTTTCAGGCCTAGTTGAGCACGTTTTGTGACTTTGAATGTACCTTCATAGGAATGAGTTGTGTAGTCAAATTAATGCTCATTTAGGCTTCAGGAGGTCAACCTGAACTAAATACATGTTGAAATGTGTGCGTAAGGCCTTTGGTTTAGGCGCGACACTCATTTTGAGTTTTTATTGCTTTAAATGCACTTTCAGTCCGAGTTGAGCCCGTTTTTTTACTTTGAATGTATCTTCATAGGATTAAGTTGTGTAGTCAAATTAATGGTGATTTAGGCTTCAGGAGGTCAACCTGAACTAAATACATGTTGAAATGTGTGCATAAGTCCTTTGGTTTAGGCGTGACACTCATTTTGAGTTTTTATTGCTTTAAATGCACTTTCAGGCCTAGTTGAGCACGTTTTGTGACTTTGAATGTACCTTCATAGGAATGAGTTGTGTAGTCAAATTAATGCTCATTTAGGCTTCAGGAGGTCAACCTGAACTACATACATGTTGAAATGTGTGCATAAGTCCTTTGGTTTAGGCGTGACACTCATTTTCAGTTTTTATTGCTTTAAATGCACTTTCAGTCCGAGTTGAGCCCGTTTTTTTACTTTGAATGTTCCTTCATAGGAATGAGTTGTGTAGTCAAATTAATGCTCATTTAGGCTTCAGAATGTCAACCTGAACTAAATACATGTTGAAATGTGTGCATAAGTCCTTTGGTTTAGGCGTGACACTCATTTTCAGTTTTTATTGCTTTAAATGCACTTTCAGTCCGAGTTGAGCCCGTTTTTTTACTTTGAATGTATCTTCATAGGAATAAGTTGTGTAGTCAAATTAATGGTGATTTAGGCTTCAGGAGGTCAACCTGAACTAAATACATGTTGAAATGTGTGCATAAGTCCTTTGGTTTATGCGTGACACTCATTTTTGAGTTTTTTATTGCTTTAAATGCACTTTCAGGCCTAGTTGAGCACGTTTTGTGACTTTGAATGTACCTTCATAGGAATGAGTTGTGTTGTCAAATTAATGCTCATTTAGGCTTCAGGAGGTGAACCTGAACTAAATAAATGTTGAAATGTGTGCATAAGTCATTTGGTCTAGGCGTGACACACATTATGAACCATTGATGAAATAAGTTTTATTTTTAAAAAAGCCAAAAAATGTGAAAGGGACGAAATTACAAATGTCCTGTGTGTTTCACATAGAGTACATACAGGCCAGCGATCCCGCTCCCTCTCTTTCTCTGTGACACACACGCTTCCGAGCGCGCCAGCACGCAGCAAGCACACACACAAACGCACGCACACACACTCACACAAACGTACGCACAGACGAGCACGTATCGTAAACAACACACCAACGATGATTTAGATCAAAGAAACACTCACACATGTATGGGCACACGATCACGCGCGCGCAAACACACACACAAACTCATGAGAGGCACACACATCCGCACACGCTACGCATGTAAACAACATTTGGACACTGATTGAAGATCAAAGACTAACCCACGTGGAAGACTGAAAGATGCACAGCCAATCACCTAGGCTTTGCATCTTTTCACCTCCCCCTGCTCTCACACCACGTGGGCTAGATCCACTCGGGCTGTCATTGGTGGACGTCGTCGGTGTCAGAACAAATCAAGTGCAAGCAAAAGTTAAAACCTCTGAGTAATTCGTCATTTTTATCCGAATACAGTACTTTTTGGGGGGGGGGGGTGCGCACAACACACACACGCACGCACCCACACAAACACACACAAACACACGCACACACTTACACACTCTCACACACGCACGCACACATACACTAGCAGGCATCGGAAACAACACTTTAGACGTTGAAATGTGTGCAGACGTCCTTTGGTTTAGGCGTGACACTCATTTTGAGTTTTTATTGCTTTAAATGCACTTTCAGGCCTAGTTGAGCACGTTTTGTGACTTTGAATGTACCTTCATAGGAATGAGTTGTGTAGTCAAATTAATGCTCATTTAGGCTTCAGGAGGTCAACCTGAACTAAATACATGTTGAAATGTGTGTATAAGTCCTTTGGTTTAGGCGTGACACTCAATTTGAGTTTTTATTGCTTTAAATGCATTTTCAGGCCGAGTAGAGCACGTTTCTGAGTTTGAATGTATCTTCATAGGAATGAGTTGTGTGATCAAATTAATGCTCATTTAGGCTTCAGAATGTCAACCTGAACTAAATACATGTTGAAATGTGTGCATAAGTCCTTTGGTTTAGGCGTGACACTCATTTTGAGTTTTTATTGCTTTAAATGCACTTTCAGGCCTAGTTGAGCACGTTTTGTGACTTTTAATGTACCTTCATAAGAATGAGTTGTGTAGTCAAATTATACTCATTTAGGCTTCAGGAGGTCAACCTGAACTAAATACATGTTGAAATGTGTGCATAAGTCCTTTGGTTTAGGCGTGACACTCATTTTCAGTTTTTATTGCTTTAAATGCACTTTCAGTCCGAGTTGAGCCCGTTTTTTTACTTTGAATGTATCTTCATAGGAATAAGTTGTGTAGTCAAATTAATGGTGATTTAGGCTTCAGGAGGTCAACCTGAACTAAATACATGTTGAAATGTGTGCATAAGTCCTTTGGTTTATGCGTGACACTCATTTTTGAGTTTTTTATTGCTTTAAATGCACTTTCAGGCCTAGTTGAGCACGTTTTGTGACTTTGAATGTACCTTCATAGGAATGAGTTGTGTTGTCAAATTAATGCTCATTTAGGCTTCAGGAGGTCAACCTGAACTAAATAAATGTTGAAATGTGTGCATAAGTCATTTGGTCTAGGCGTGACACACATTATGAACCATTGATGAAATAAGTTTTATTTTTAAAAAAGCCAAAAAATGTGAAAGGGACGAAATTACAAATGTCCTGTGTGTTTCACATAGAGTACATACAGGCCAGCGATCCCGCTCCCTCTCTTTCTCTGTGACACACACGCTTCCGAGCGCGCCAGCACGCAGCAAGCACACACACAAACGCACGCACACACACTCACACAAACGTACGCACAGACGAGCACGTATCGTAAACAACACACTAACGATGATTTAGATCAAAGAAACACTCACACATGTATGGGCACACGATCACGCGCGCGCAAACACACACACAAACTCATGAGAGGCACACACATCCGCACACGCTACGCATGTAAACAACATTTGGACACTGATTGAAGATCAAAGACTAACCCACGTGGAAGACTGAAAGATGCACAGCCAATCACCTAGGCTTTGCATCTTTTCACCTCCCCCTGCTCTCACACCACGTGGGCTAGATCCACTCGGGCTGTCATTGGTGGACGTCGTCGGTGTCAGAACAAATCAAGTGCAAGCAAAAGTTAAAACCTCTGAGTAATTCGTCATTTTTATCCGAATACAGTACTTTTTGGGGGGGGGGGGGGTGCGCACAACACACACACGCACGCACCCACACAAACACACACAAACACACGCACACACTTACACACTCTCACACACGCACGCACACATACACTAGCAGGCATCGGAAACAACACTTTAGACGTTGAAATGTGTGCAGACGTCCTTTGGTTTAGGCGTGACACTCATTTTGAGTTTTTATTGCTTTAAATGCACTTTCAGGCCTAGTTGAGCACGTTTTGTGACTTTGAATGTACCTTCATAGGAATGAGTTGTGTAGTCAAATTAATGCTCATTTAGGCTTCAGGAGGTCAACCTGAACTAAATACATGTTGAAATGTGTGTATAAGTCCTTTGGTTTAGGCGTGACACTCAATTTGAGTTTTTATTGCTTTAAATGCATTTTCAGGCCGAGTAGAGCACGTTTCTGAGTTTGAATGTATCTTCATAGGAATGAGTTGTGTGATCAAATTAATGCTCATTTAGGCTTCAGAATGTCAACCTGAACTAAATACATGTTGAAATGTGTGCATAAGTCCTTTGGTTTAGGCGTGACACTCATTTTGAGTTTTTATTGCTTTAAATGCACTTTCAGGCCTAGTTGAGCACGTTTTGTGACTTTTAATGTACCTTCATAGGAATGAGTTGTGTAGTCAAATTAATGCTCATTTAGGCTTCAGAAGGTCAACCTGAACTAAATACATGTTGAAATGTGTGCATAAGTCCTTTGGTTTAGGCGTGACACTCATTTTGAGTTTTTATTGCTTTAAATGCATTTTCAGGCCGAGTAGAGCACGTTTTTTTACTTTGAATGTTCCTTCATAGGAATGAGTTGTGTAGTCAAATTAATGCTCATTTAGGCTTCAGAAGGTCAACCTGAACTAAATACATGTTGAAATGTGTGCATAAGTCCTTTGGTTTAGGCGTGACACTCATTTTGAGTTTTTATTGCTTTAAATGCATTTTCAGGCCGAGTAGAGCACGTTTTTTTACTTTGAATGTATCTTCATAGGAATAAGTTGTGTAGTCAAATTAATGCTCATTTAGGCTTCAGGACGTCAACCTGAACTAAATACATGTTGAAATGTGTGCATAAGTCCTTTGGTTTAGGCGTGACACTCATTTTCAGTTGTTATTGCTTTAAATGCACTTTCAGTCCGAGTTGAGCCCGTTTTTTTACTTTGAATGTTCCTTCATAGGAATGAGTTGTGTAGTCAAATTAATGCTCATTTAGGCTTCAGAAGGTCAACCTGAACTAAATACATGTTGAAATGTGTGCATAAGTCCTTTGGTTTAGGCGTGACACTCATTTTGAGTTTTTATTGCTTTAAATGCATTTTCAGGCCGAGTAGAGCACGTTTTTTTACTTTGAATGTTCCTTCATAGGAATGAGTTGTGTAGTCAAATTAATGCTCATTTAGGCTTCAGAAGGTCAACCTGAACTAAATACATGTTGAAATGTGTGCATAAGTCCTTTGGTTTAGGCGTGACACTCATTTTGAGTTTTTATTGCTTTAAATGCATTTTCAGGCCGAGTAGAGCACGTTTTTTTACTTTGAATGTATCTTCATAGGAATAAGTTGTGTAGTCAAATTAATGCTCATTTAGGCTTCAGGACGTCAACCTGAACTAAATACATGTTGAAATGTGTGCATAAGTCCTTTGGTTTAGGCGTGACACTCATTTTCAGTTTTTATTGCTTTAAATGCACTTTCAGTCCGAGTTGAGCCCGTTTTTTTACTTTGAATGTATCTTCATAGGATTAAGTTGTGTAGTCAAATTAATGGTGATTTAGGCTTCAGGAGGTCAACCTGAACTAAATACATGTTGAAATGTGTGCATAAGTCCTTTGGTTTAGGCGTGACACACATTTTCAGTTTTTATTGCTTTAAATGCACTTTCAGTCCGAGTTGAGCACGTTTTGTGACTTTGAATGTACCTTCATAGGAATGAGTTGTGTAGTCAAATAAATGCTCATTTAGGCTTCAGGAGGTCAACCTGAACTAAATACATGTTGAAATGTGTGCATAAGTCCTTTGGTTTTGGCGTGACACTCATTTTCAGTTTTTATTGCTTTAAATGCATTTTCAGGCCGAGTAGAGCACGTTTCTGAGTTTGAATGTGTCTTCATAGGAATGAGTTGTGTGATCAAATTAATGGTGATTTAGGCTTCAGGAGGTCAACCTGAACTAAATACATGTTGAAATGTGTGCATAAGTCCTTTGGTTTAGGCGTGACACTCATTTTGAGTTTTTATTGCTTTAAATGCACTTTCAGTCCGAGTTGAGCCCGTTTTTTTACTTTGAATGTATCTTCATAGGAATAAGTTGTGTAGTCAAATTATACTCATTTAGGCTTCAGGAGGTCAACCTGAACGAAATACATGTTGAAATGTGTGCATAAGTCCTTTGGGTTAGGCGTGACACTCATTTTGAGTTTTTATTGCTTTAAATGCACTTTCAGGCCTAGTTGAGCACGTTTTGTGACTTTGAATGTACCTTCATAGGAATGAGTTGTGTAGTCAAATTAATGCTCATTTAGGCTTCAGGAGGTCAACCTGAACTAAATACATGTTCAAATGTGTGCGTAAGGCCTTTGGTTTAGGCGCGACACTCATTTTGAGTTTTTATTGCTTTAAATGCATTTTCAGGCCGAGTAGAGCACGTTTTTTTACTTTGAATGTATCTTCATAGGAATAAGTTGTGTAGTCAAATTAATGCTCATTTAGGCTTCAGGACGTCAACCTGAACTAAATACATGTTGAAATGTGTGCATAAGTCCTTTGGTTTAGGCGTGACACTCATTTTCAGTTTTTATTGCTTTAAATGCACTTTCAGTCCGAGTTGAGCCCGTTTTTTTACTTTGAATGTATCTTCATAGGAATAAGTTGTGTAGTCAAATTAATGGTGATTTAGGCTTCAGGAGGTCAACCTGAACTAAATACATGTTGAAATGTGTGCATAAGTCCTTTGGTTTAGGCGTGACACTCATTTTGAGTTTTTATTGCTTTAAATGCACTTTCAGGCCTAGTTGAGCACGTTTTGTGACTTTGAATGTACCTTCATGGGAATGAGTTGTGTAGTCAAATTAATGCTCATTTAGGCTTCAGGAGGTCAACCTGAACTAAATACATGTTGAAATGTGTGCATAAGTCCTTTGGTTTAGGCGTGACACTCATTTTCAGTTTTTATTGCTTTAAATGCACTTTCAGTCCGAGTTGAGCCGTTTTTTTACTTTGAATGTATCTTCATAGGAATAAGTTGTGTAGTCAAATTAATGCTCATTTAGGCTTCAGAATGTCAACCTGAACTAAATACATGTTGAAATGTGTGCATAAGTCCTTTGGTTTAGGCGTGACACTCATTTTCAGTTTTTATTGCTTTAAATGCACTTTCAGGCCTAGTTGAGCACGTTTTGTGACTTTGAATGTACCTTCATAGGAATGAGTTGTGTAGTCAAATTAATGCTCATTTAGGCTTCAGGAGGTCAACCTGAACTAAATACATGTTGAAATGTGTGCGTAAGGCCTTTGGTTTAGCCGCGACACTCATTTTGAGTTTTTATTGCTTTAAATGCATTTTCAGGCCGAGTAGAGCACGTTTTTTTACTTTGAATGTATCTTCATAGGAATAAGTTGTGTAGTCAAATTAATGCTCATTTAGGCTTCAGGACGTCAACCTGAACTAAATACATGTTGAAATGTGTGCATAAGTCCTTTGGTTTAGGCGTGACACTCATTTTCAGTTGTTATTGCTTTAAATGCACTTTCAGTCCGAGTTGAGCCCGTTTTTTTACTTTGAATGTTCCTTCTTAGGAATGAGTTGTGTAGTCAAATTAATGCTCATTTAGGCTTCAGAAGGTCAACCTGAACTAAATACATGTTGAAATGTGTGCATAAGTCCTTTGGTTTAGGCGTGACACTCATTTTGAGTTTTTATTGCTTTAAATGCACTTTCAGGCCTAGTTGAGCACGTTTTGTGACTTTGAATGTACCTTCATAGGAATGAGTTGTGTGGTCAAATTAATGCTCATTTAGGCTTCAGGAGGTCAACCTGAACTAAATACATGTTGAAATGTGTGCATAAGTCCTTTGGTTTAGGCGTGACACTCATTTTCAGTTTTTATTGCTTTAAATGCACTTTCAGTCCGAGTTGAGCCGTTTTTTTACTTTGAATGTATCTTCATAGGAATACGTTGTGTAGTCAAATTAATGCTCATTTAGGCTTCAGAATGTCAACCTGAACTAAATACATGTTGAAATGTGTGCATAAGTCCTTTGGTTTAGGCGTGACACTCATTTTCAGTTTTTATTGCTTTAAATGCACTTTCAGTCCGAGTTGAGCCCGTTTTTTTACTTTGAATGTATCTTCATAGGAATAAGTTGTGTAGTCAAATTATACTCATTTAGGCTTCAGGAGGTCAACCTGAACTAAATACATGTTGAAATGTGTGCATAAGTCCTTTGGTTTAGGCGTGACACTCATTTTGAGTTGTTATTGCTTTAAATGCACTTTCAGGCCTAGTTGAGCACGTTTTGTGACTTTGAATGTACCTTCATAGGAATGAGTTGTGTAGTCAAATTAATGCTCATTTAGGCTTCAGGAGGTCAACCTGAACTAAATACATGTTGAAATGTGTGCATAAGTCCTTTGGTTTAGGCGTGACACTCATTTTCAGTTATTATTGCTTTAAATGCACTTTCAGTCCGAGTTGAGCCGTTTTTTTACTTTAAATGTATCTTCATAGGAATAAGTTGTGTAGTCAAATTAATGCTCATTTAGGCTTCAGAATGTCAACCTGAACTAAATACATGTTGAAATGTGTGCATAAGTCCTTTGGTTTAGGCGTGACACTCATTTTGAGTTTTTATTGCTTTAAATGCATTTTCAGGCCGAGTAGAGCACGTTTTTTTACTTTGAATGTATCTTCATAGGAATAAGTTGTGTAGTCAAATTAATGCTCATTTAGGCTTCAGGACGTCAACCTGAACTAAATACATGTTGAAATATGTGCATAAGTCCTTTGGTTTAGGCATGACACTCATTTTCAGTTTTTATTGCTTTAAATGCACTTTCAGTCCGAGTTGAGCCCGTTTTTTTACTTTGAATGTTTCTTCATAGGAATAAGTTGTGTAGTCAAATTAATGGTGATTTAGGCGTCAGGAGGTCAACCTGAACTAAATACATGTTGAAATGTGTGCATAAGTCCTTTGGTTTAGGCGTGACACTCATTTTCAGTTTTTATTGCTTTAAATGCACTTTCAGTCCGAGTTGAGCCCGTTTTTTTACTTTGAATGTATCTTCATAGGAATAAGTTGTGTAGTCAAATTAATGGTGATTTAGGCTTCAGGAGGTCAACCTGAACTAAATACATGTTGAAATGTGTGCATAAGTCCTTTGGTTTAGGCGTGACACTCATTTTCAGTTTTTACTGCTTTAAATGCACTTTCAGTCCGAGTTGAGCCCGTTTTTTTACTTTGAATGTATCTTCATAGGAATAAGTTGTGTAGTCAAATTAATGCTCATTTAGGCTTCAGGACGTCAACCTGAACTAAATACATGTTGAAATGTGTGCATAAGTCCTTTGGTTTAGGCGTGACACTCATTTTCAGTTTTTATTGCTTTAAATGCACTTTCAGTCCGAGTTGAGCCCGTTTTTTTACTTTGAATGTATCTTCATAGGAATAAGTTGTGTAGTCAAATTAATGGTGATTTAGGCTTCAGGAGGTCAACCTGAACTAAATACATGTTGAAATGTGTGCATAAGTCCTTTGGTTTAGGCGTGACACTCATTTTGAGTTTTTATTGCTTTAAATGCACTTTCAGGCCTAGTTGAGCACGTTTTGTGACTTTGAATGTACCTTCATAGGAATGAGTTGTGTAGTCAAATTAATGCTCATTTAGGCTTCAGGAGGTCAACCTGAACTAAATACATGTTGAAATGTGTGCATAAGTCCTTTGGTTTAGGCGTGACACTCATTTTCAGTTTTTATTGCTTTAAATGCACTTTCAGTCCGAGTTGAGCCGTTTTTTTACTTTGAATGTATCTTCATAGGAATAAGTTGTGTAGTCAAATTAATGCTCATTTAGGCTTCAGAATGTCAACCTGAACTAAATACATGTTGAAATGTGTGCATAAGTCCTTTGGTTTAGGCGTGACACTCATTTTCAGTTTTTATTGCTTTAAATGCACTTTCAGTCCGAGTTGAGCCCGTTTTTTTACTTTGAATGTATCTTCATAGGAATAAGTTGTGTAGTCAAATTATACTCATTTAGGCTTCAGGAGGTCAACCTGAACTAAATACATGTTGAAATGTGTGCATAAGTCCTTTGGTTTAGGCGTGACACTCATTTTGAGTTGTTATTGCTTTAAATGCACTTTCAGGCCTAGTTGAGCACGTTTTGTGACTTTGAATGTACCTTCATAGGAATGAGTTGTGTAGTCAAATTAATGCTCATTTAGGCTTCAGGAGGTCAACCTGAACTAAATACATGTTGAAATGTGTGCATAAGTCCTTTGGTTTAGGCGTGACACTCATTTTCAGTTATTATTGCTTTAAATGCACTTTCAGTCCGAGTTGAGCCGTTTTTTTACTTTAAATGTATCTTCATAGGAATAAGTTGTGTAGTCAAATTAATGCTCATTTAGGCTTCAGAATGTCAACCTGAACTAAATACATGTTGAAATGTGTGCATAAGTCCTTTGGTTTAGGCGTGACACTCATTTTGAGTTTTTATTGCTTTAAATGCATTTTCAGGCCGAGTAGAGCACGTTTTTTTACTTTGAATGTATCTTCATAGGAATAAGTTGTGTAGTCAAATTAATGCTCATTTAGGCTTCAGGACGTCAACCTGAACTAAATACATGTTGAAATATGTGCATAAGTCCTTTGGTTTAGGCATGACACTCATTTTCAGTTTTTATTGCTTTAAATGCACTTTCAGTCCGAGTTGAGCCCGTTTTTTTACTTTGAATGTTTCTTCATAGGAATAAGTTGTGTAGTCAAATTAATGGTGATTTAGGCGTCAGGAGGTCAACCTGAACTAAATACATGTTGAAATGTGTGCATAAGTCCTTTGGTTTAGGCGTGACACTCATTTTCAGTTTTTATTGCTTTAAATGCACTTTCAGTCCGAGTTGAGCCCGTTTTTTTACTTTGAATGTATCTTCATAGGAATAAGTTGTGTAGTCAAATTAATGGTGATTTAGGCTTCAGGAGGTCACCCTGAACTAAATACATGTTGAAATGTGTGCATAAGTCCTTTGGTTTAGGCGTGACACTCATTTTCAGTTTTTACTGCTTTAAATGCACTTTCAGTCCGAGTTGAGCCCGTTTTTTTACTTTGAATGTATCTTCATAGGAATAAGTTGTGTAGTCAAATTAATGCTCATTTAGGCTTCAGGACGTCAACCTGAACTAAATACATGTTGAAATGTGTGCATAAGTCCTTTGGTTTAGGCGTGACACTCATTTTCAGTTTTTATTGCTTTAAATGCACTTTCAGTCCGAGTTGAGCCCGTTTTTTTACTTTGAATGTATCTTCATAGGAATAAGTTGTGTAGTCAAATTAATGGTGATTTAGGCTTCAGGAGGTCAACCTGAACTAAATACATGTTGAAATGTGTGCATAAGTCCTTTGGTTTAGGCGTGACACTCATTTTGAGTTTTTATTGCTTTAAATGCACTTTCAGGCCTAGTTGAGCACGTTTTGTGACTTTGAATGTACCTTCATAGGAATGAGTTGTGTAGTCAAATTAATGCTCATTTAGGCTTCAGGAGGTCAACCTGAACTAAATACATGTTGAAATGTGTGCATAAGTCCTTTGGTTTAGGCGTGACACTCATTTTCAGTTTTTATTGCTTTAAATGCACTTTCAGTCCGAGTTGAGCCGTTTTTTTACTTTGAATGTATCTTCATAGGAATAAGTTGTGTAGTCAAATTAATGCTCATTTAGGCTTCAGAATGTCAACCTGAACTAAATACATGTTGAAATGTGTGCATAAGTCCTTTGGTTTAGGCGTGACACTCATTTTCAGTTTTTATTGCTTTAAATGCACTTTCAGGCCTAGTTGAGCACGTTTTGTGACTTTGAATGTACCTTCATAGGAATGAGTTGTGTAGTCAAATTAATGCTCATTTAGGCTTCAGGAGGTCAACCTGAACTAAATACATGTTGAAATGTGTGCGTAAGGCCTTTGGTTTAGCCGCGACACTCATTTTGAGTTTTTATTGCTTTAAATGCATTTTCAGGCCGAGTAGAGCACGTTTTTTTACTTTGAATGTATCTTCATAGGAATAAGTTGTGTGGTCAAATTAATGCTCATTTAGGCTTCAGGACGTCAACCTGAACTAAATACATGTTGAAATGTGTGCATAAGTCCTTTGGTTTAGGCGTGACACTCATTTTCAGTTGTTATTGCTTTAAATGCACTTTCAGTCCGAGTTGAGCCCGTTTTTTTACTTTGAATGTTCCTTCTTAGGAATGAGTTGTGTAGTCAAATTAATGCTCATTTAGGCTTCAGAATGTCAACCTGAACTAAATACATGTTGAAATGTGTGCATAAGTCCTTTGGTTTAGGCGTGACACTCATTTTCAGTTTTTATTGCTTTAAATGCACTTTCAGTCCGAGTTGAGCCCGTTTTTTTACTTTGAATGTATCTTCATAGGAATAAGTTGTGTAGTCAAATTAATGCTCATTTAGGCTTCAGGACGTCAACCTGAACTAAATACATGTTGAAATATGTGCATAAGTCCTTTGGTTTAGGCATGACACTCATTTTCAGTTTTTATTGCTTTAAATGCACTTTCAGTCCGAGTTGAGCCGTTTTTTTACTTTGAATGTATCTTCATAGGAATAAGTTGTGTAGTCAAATTAATGCTCATTTAGGCTTCAGAATGTCAACCTGAACTAAATACATGTTGAAATGTGTGCATAAGTCCTTTGGTTTAGGCGTGACACTCATTTTCAGTTTTTATTGCTTTAAATGCACTTTCAGGCCTAGTTGAGCACGTTTTGTGACTTTGAATGTACCTTCATAGGAATGAGTTGTGTAGTCAAATTAATGCTCATTTAGGCTTCAGGAGGTCAACCTGAACTAAATACATGTTGAAATGTGTGCGTAAGGCCTTTGGTTTAGCCGCGACACTCATTTTGAGTTTTTATTGCTTTAAATGCATTTTCAGGCCGAGTAGAGCACGTTTTTTTACTTTGAATGTATCTTCATAGGAATAAGTTGTGTAGTCAAATTAATGCTCATTTAGGCTTCAGGACGTCAACCTGAACTAAATACATGTTGAAATGTGTGCATAAGTCCTTTGGTTTAGGCGTGACACTCATTTTCAGTTGTTATTGCTTTAAATGCACTTTCAGTCCGAGTTGAGCCCGTTTTTTTACTTTGAATGTTCCTTCTTAGGAATGAGTTGTGTAGTCAAATTAATGCTCATTTAGGCTTCAGAAGGTCAACCTGAACTAAATACATGTTGAAATGTGTGCATAAGTCCTTTGGTTTAGGCGTGACACTCATTTTGAGTTTTTATTGCTTTAAATGCACTTTCAGGCCTAGTTGAGCACGTTTTGTGACTTTGAATGTACCTTCATAGGAATGAGTTGTGTAGTCAAATTAATGCTCATTTAGGCTTCAGGAGGTCAACCTGAACTAAATACATGTTGAAATGTGTGCATAAGTCCTTTGGTTTAGGCGTGACACTCATTTTCAGTTTTTATTGCTTTAAATGCACTTTCAGTCCGAGTTGAGCCGTTTTTTTACTTTGAATGTATCTTCATAGGAATACGTTGTGTAGTCAAATTAATGCTCATTTAGGCTTCAGAATGTCAACCTGAACTAAATACATGTTGAAATGTGTGCATAAGTCCTTTGGTTTAGGCGTGACACTCATTTTCAGTTTTTATTGCTTTAAATGCACTTTCAGGCCTAGTTGAGCACGTTTTGTGACTTTGAATGTACCTTCATAGGAATGAGTTGTGTAGTCAAATTAATGCTCATTTAGGCTTCAGGAGGTCAACCTGAACTAAATACATGTTGAAATGTGTGCGTAAGGCCTTTGGTTTAGCCGCGACACTCATTTTGAGTTTTTATTGCTTTAAATGCATTTTCAGGCCGAGTAGAGCACGTTTTTTTACTTTGAATGTATCTTCATAGGAATAAGTTGTGTAGTCAAATTAATGCTCATTTAGGCTTCAGGACGTCAACCTGAACTAAATACATGTTGAAATGTGTGCATAAGTCCTTTGGTTTAGGCGTGACACTCATTTTCAGTTGTTATTGCTTTAAATGCACTTTCAGTCCGAGTTGAGCCCGTTTTTTTACTTTGAATGTTCCTTCATAGGAATGAGTTGTGTAGTCAAATTAATGCTCATTTAGGCTTCAGAAGGTCAACCTGAACTAAATACATGTTGAAATGTGTGCATAAGTCCTTTGGTTTAGGCGTGACACTCATTTTGAGTTTTTATTGCTTTAAATGCACTTTCAGGCCTAGTTGAGCACGTTTTGTGACTTTGAATGTACCTTCATAGGAATGAGTTGTGTGGTCAAATTAATGCTCATTTAGGCTTCAGGAGGTCAACCTGAACTAAATACATGTTGAAATGTGTGCATAAGTCCTTTGGTTTAGGCGTGACACTCATTTTCAGTTTTTATTGCTTTAAATGCACTTTCAGTCCGAGTTGAGCCGTTTTTTTACTTTGAATGTATCTTCATAGGAATACGTTGTGTAGTCAAATTAATGCTCATTTAGGCTTCAGAATGTCAACCTGAACTAAATACATGTTGAAATGTGTGCATAAGTCCTTTGGTTTAGGCGTGACACTCATTTTCAGTTTTTATTGCTTTAAATGCACTTTCAGTCCGAGTTGAGCCCGTTTTTTTACTTAGAATGTATCTTCATAGGAATAAGTTGTGTAGTCAAATTATACTCATTTAGGCTTCAGGAGGTCAACCTGAACTAAATACATGTTGAAATGTGTGCATAAGTCCTTTGGTTTAGGCGTGACACTCATTTTGAGTTTTTATTGCTTTAAATGCACTTTCAGGCCTAGTTGAGCACGTTTTGTGACTTTGAATGTTCCTTCATAGGAATGAGTTGTGTAGTCAAATTAATGCTCATTTAGGCTTCAGGAGGTCAACCTGAACTAAATACATGTTGAAATGTGTGCATAAGTCCTTTGGTTTAGGCGTGACACTCATTTTCAGTTATTATTGCTTTAAATGCACTTTCAGTCCGAGTTGAGCCGTTTTTTTACTTTAAATGTATCTTCATAGGAATAAGTTGTGTAGTCAAATTAATGCTCATTTAGGCTTCAGAATGTCAACCTGAACTAAATACATGTTGAAATGTGTGCATAAGTCCTTTGGTTTAGGCGTGACACTCATTTTGAGTTTTTATTGCTTTAAATGCATTTTCAGGCCGAGTAGAGCACGTTTTTTTACTTTGAATGTATCTTCATAGGAATAAGTTGTGTAGTCAAATTAATGCTCATTTAGGCTTCAGGACGTCAACCTGAACTAAATACATGTTGAAATATGTGCATAAGTCCTTTGGTTTAGGCGTGACACTCATTTTCAGTTTTTATTGCTTTAAATGCACTTTCAGGCCTAGTTGAGCACGTTTTGTGACTTTGAATGTACCTTCATAGGAATGAGTTGTGTAGTCAAATTAATGCTCATTTAGGCTTCAGGAGGTCAACCTGAACTAAATACATGTTGAAATGTGTGCATAAGTCCTTTGGTTTAGGCGTGACACTCATTTTCAGTTTTTATTGCTTTAAATGCACTTTCAGTCCGAGTTGAGCCGTTTTTTTACTTTGAATGTATCTTCATAGGAATAAGTTGTGTAGTCAAATTAATGCTCATTTAGGCTTCAGAATGTCAACCTGAACTAAATACATGTTGAAATGTGTGCATAAGTCCTTTGGTTTAGGCGTGACACTCATTTTCAGTTTTTATTGCTTTAAATGCATTTTCAGGCCGAGTAGAGCACGTTTTTTTACTTTGAATGTATCTTCATAGGAATAAGTTGTGTAGTCAAATTAATGCTCATTTAGGCTTCAGGACGTCAACCTGAACTAAATACATGTTGAAATATGTGCATAAGTCCTTTGGTTTAGGCGTGACACTCATTTTCAGTTTTTATTGCTTTAAATGCACTTTCAGGCCTAGTTGAGCACGTTTTGTGACTTTGAATGTACCTTCATAGGAATGAGTTGTGTAGTCAAATTAATGCTCATTTAGGCTTCAGGAGGTCAACCTGAACTAAATACATGTTGAAATGTGTGCATAAGTCCTTTGGTTTAGGCGTGACACTCATTTTCAGTTTTTATTGCTTTAAATGCACTTTCAGTCCGAGTTGAGCCGTTTTTTTACTTTGAATGTATCTTCATAGGAATAAGTTGTGTAGTCAAATTAATGCTCATTTAGGCTTCAGAATGTCAACCTGAACTAAATACATGTTGAAATGTGTGCATAAGTCCTTTGGTTTAGGCGTGACACTCATTTTCAGTTTTTATTGCTTTAAATGCACTTTCAGGCCTAGTTGAGCACGTTTTGTGACTTTGAATGTACCTTCATAGGAATGAGTTGTGTAGTCAAATTAATGCTCATTTAGGCTTCAGGAGGTCAACCTGAACTAAATACATGTTGAAATGTGTGCGTAAGGCCTTTGGTTTAGCCGCGACACTCATTTTGAGTTTTTATTGCTTTAAATGCATTTTCAGGCCGAGTAGAGCACGTTTTTTTACTTTGAATGTATCTTCATAGGAATAAGTTGTGTAGTCAAATTAATGCTCATTTAGGCTTCAGGACGTCAACCTGAACTAAATACATGTTGAAATGTGTGCATAAGTCCTTTGGGTTAGGCGTGACACTCATTTTGTGTTTTTATTGCTTTAAATGCACTTTCAGGCCTAGTTGAGCACGTTTTGTGACTTTGAATGTACCTTCATAGGAATGAGTTGTGTAGTCAAATTAATGCTCATTTAGGCTTCAGGAGGTCAACCTGAACTAAATACATGTTCAAATGTGTGCGTAAGGCCTTTGGTTTAGGCGCGACACTCATTTTGAGTTTTTATTGCTTTAAATGCATTTTCAGGCCGAGTAGAGCACGTTTTTTTACTTTGAATGTATCTTCATAGGAATAAGTTGTGTAGTCAAATTAATGCTCATTTAGGCTTCAGGACGTCAACCTGAACTAAATACATGTTGAAATGTGTGCATGAGTCCTTTGGTTTAGGCGTGACACTCATTTTCAGTTTTTATTGCTTTAAATGCACTTTCAGTCCGAGTTGAGCCCGTTTTTTTACTTTGAATGTATCTTCATAGGAATAAGTTGTGTAGTCAAATTAATGGTGATTTAGGCTTCAGGAGGTCAACCTGAACTAAATACATGTTGAAATGTGTGCATAAGTCCTTTGGTTTAGGCGTGACACTCATTTTGAGTTTTTATTGCTTTAAATGCACTTTCAGGCCTAGTTGAGCACGTTTTGTGACTTTGAATGTACCTTCATAGGAATGAGTTGTGTAGTCAAATTAATGCTCATTTAGGCTTCAGGAGGTCAACCTGAACTAAATACATGTTGAAATGTGTGCATAAGTCCTTTGGTTTAGGCGTGACACTCATTTTCAGTTTTTATTGCTTTAAATGCACTTTCAGTCCGAGTTGAGCCGTTTTTTTACTTTGAATGTATCTTCATAGGAATAAGTTGTGTAGTCAAATTAATGCTCATTTAGGCTTCAGAATGTCAACCTGAACTAAATACATGTTGAAATGTGTGCATAAGTCCTTTGGTTTAGGCGTGACACTCATTTTCAGTTTTTATTGCTTTAAATGCACTTTCAGGCCTAGTTGAGCACGTTTTGTGACTTTGAATGTACCTTCATAGGAATGAGTTGTGTAGTCAAATTAATGCTCATTTAGGCTTCAGGAGGTCAACCTGAACTAAATACATGTTGAAATGTGTGCGTAAGGCCTTTGGTTTAGCCGCGACACTCATTTTGAGTTTTTATTGCTTTAAATGCATTTTCAGGCCGAGTAGAGCACGTTTTTTTACTTTGAATGTATCTTCATAGGAATAAGTTGTGTAGTCAAATTAATGCTCATTTAGGCTTCAGGACGTCAACCTGAACTAAATACATGTTGAAATGTGTGCATAAGTCCTTTGGTTTAGGCGTGACACTCATTTTCAGTTGTTATTGCTTTAAATGCACTTTCAGTCCGAGTTGAGCCCGTTTTTTTACTTTGAATGTTCCTTCTTAGGAATGAGTTGTGTAGTCAAATTAATGCTCATTTAGGCTTCAGAAGGTCAACCTGAACTAAATACATGTTGAAATGTGTGCATAAGTCCTTTGGTTTAGGCGTGACACTCATTTTGAGTTTTTATTGCTTTAAATGCACTTTCAGGCCTAGTTGAGCACGTTTTGTGACTTTGAATGTACCTTCATAGGAATGAGTTGTGTGGTCAAATTAATGCTCATTTAGGCTTCAGGAGGTCAACCTGAACTAAATACATGTTGAAATGTGTGCATAAGTCCTTTGGTTTAGGCGTGACACTCATTTTCAGTTTTTATTGCTTTAAATGCACTTTCAGTCCGAGTTGAGCCGTTTTTTTACTTTGAATGTATCTTCATAGGAATACGTTGTGTAGTCAAATTAATGCTCATTTAGGCTTCAGAATGTCAACCTGAACTAAATACATGTTGAAATGTGTGCATAAGTCCTTTGGTTTAGGCGTGACACTCATTTTCAGTTTTTATTGCTTTAAATGCACTTTCAGTCCGAGTTGAGCCCGTTTTTTTACTTTGAATGTATCTTCATAGGAATAAGTTGTGTAGTCAAATTATACTCATTTAGGCTTCAGGAGGTCAACCTGAACTAAATACATGTTGAAATGTGTGCATAAGTCCTTTGGTTTAGGCGTGACACTCATTTTGAGTTTTTATTGCTTTAAATGCACTTTCAGGCCTAGTTGAGCACGTTTTGTGACTTTGAATGTACCTTCATAGGAATGAGTTGTGTAGTCAAATTAATGCTCATTTAGGCTTCAGGAGGTCAACCTGAACTAAATACATGTTGAAATGTGTGCATAAGTCCTTTGGTTTAGGCGTGACACTCATTTTCAGTTATTATTGCTTTAAATGCACTTTCAGTCCGAGTTGAGCCGTTTTTTTACTTTAAATGTATCTTCATAGGAATAAGTTGTGTAGTCAAATTAATGCTCATTTAGGCTTCAGAATGTCAACCTGAACTAAATACATGTTGAAATGTGTGCATAAGTCCTTTGGTTTAGGCGTGACACTCATTTTGAGTTTTTATTGCTTTAAATGCATTTTCAGGCCGAGTAGAGCACGTTTTTTTACTTTGAATGTATCTTCATAGGAATAAGTTGTGTAGTCAAATTAATGCTCATTTAGGCTTCAGGACGTCAACCTGAACTAAATACATGTTGAAATATGTGCATAAGTCCTTTGGTTTAGGCATGACACTCATTTTCAGTTTTTATTGCTTTAAATGCACTTTCAGTCCGAGTTGAGCCCGTTTTTTTACTTTGAATGTTTCTTCATAGGAATAAGTTGTGTAGTCAAATTAATGGTGATTTAGGCGTCAGGAGGTCAACCTGAACTAAATACATGTTGAAATGTGTGCATAAGTCCTTTGGTTTAGGCGTGACACTCATTTTCAGTTTTTATTGCTTTAAATGCACTTTCAGTCCGAGTTGAGCCCGTTTTTTTACTTTGAATGTATCTTCATAGGAATAAGTTGTGTAGTCAAATTAATGGTGATTTAGGCTTCAGGAGGTCAACCTGAACTAAATACATGTTGAAATGTGTGCATAAGTCCTTTGGTTTAGGCGTGACACTCATTTTCAGTTTTTACTGCTTTAAATGCACTTTCAGTCCGAGTTGAGCCCGTTTTTTTACTTTGAATGTATCTTCATAGGATTAAGTTGTGTAGTCAAATTAATGGTGATTTAGGCTTCAGGAGGTCAACCTGAACTAAATACATGTTGAAATGTGTGCATAAGTCCTTTGGTTTAGGCGTGACACTCATTTTGAGTTTTTATTGCTTTAAATGCACTTTCAGGCCTAGTTGAGCACGTTTTGTGACTTTGAATGTACCTTCATAGGAATGAGTTGTGTAGTCAAATTAATGCTCATTTACGCTTCAGGAGGTCAACCTGAACTAAATACATGTTGAAATGTGTGCATAAGTACTTTGGTTTAGGCGTGACACTCATTTTCAGTTTTTATTGCTTTAAATGCACTTTCAGTCCGAGTTGAGCCGTTTTTTTACTTTGAATGTATCTTCATAGGAATAAGTTGTGTAGTCAAATTAATGCTCATTTAGGCTTCAGAATGTCAACCTGAACTAAATACATGTTTAAATGTGTGCATAAGTCCTTTGGTTTAGGCGTGACACTCATTTTGAGTTTTTATTGCTTTAAATGCACTTTCAGGCCTAGTTGAGCACGTTTTGTGACTTTGAATGTACCTTCATAGGAATGAGTTGTGTAGTCAAATTAATGCTCATTTAGGCTTCAGGAGCTCAACCTGAACTAAATACATGTTGAAATGTGTGCATAAGTCCTTTGGTTTAGGCGTGACACTCATTTTGAGTTTTTATTGCTTTAAATGCACTTTCAGTCCGAGTTGAGCCCGTTTTTTTACTTTGAATGTATCTTCATAGGAATAAGTTGTGTAGTCAAATTAATGGTGATTTAGGCTTCAGGAGGTCAACCTGAACTAAATACATGTTGAAATGTGTGCATAAGTCCTTTGGTTTAGGCGTGACACTCATTTTCAGTTTTTACTGCTTTAAATGCACTTTCAGTCCGAGTTGAGCCCGTTTTTTTACTTTGAATGTATCTTCATAGGATTAAGTTGTGTAGTCAAATTAATGGTGATTTAGGCTTCAGGAGGTCAACCTGAACTAAATACATGTTGAAATGTGTGCATAAGTCCTTTGGTTTAGGCGTGACACTCATTTTGAGTTTTTATTGCTTTAAATGCACTTTCAGGCCTAGTTGAGCACGTTTTGTGACTTTGAATGTACTTTCATAGGAATGAGTTGTGTAGTCAAATTAATGCTCATTTAGGCTTCAGGAGGTCAACCTGAACTAAATACATGTTGAAATGTGTGCATAAGTCCTTTGGTTTAGGCGTGACACTCATTTTCAGTTTTTATTGCTTTAAATGCACTTTCAGTCCGAGTTGAGCCCGTTTTGTGACTTTGAATGTACCTTCATAGGAATGAGTTGTGTAGTCAAATTAATGCTCATTTAGGCTTCAGGAGGTCAACCTGAACTAAATACATGTTGAAATGTGTGCACAAGTCCTTTGGTTTAGGCGTGACACTCATTTTCAGTTTTTATTCCTTTAAATGCACTTTCAGTCCGAGTTGAGCCCATTTTTTTACTTTGAATGTATCTTCATAGGAATAAGTTGTGTAGTCAAATTAATGGTGATTTAGGCTTCAGGAGGTCAACCTGAACTAAATACATGTTGAAATGTGTGCTTAAGTCCTTTGGTTTAGGCGTGACACTCATTTTGAGTTTTTATTGCTTTAAATGCACTTTCAGGCCTAGTTGAGCACGTTTTGTGACTTTGAATGTACCTTCATAGGAATGAGTTGTGTAGTCAAATTAATGCTCATTTAGGCTTCAGGAGGTCAACCTGAACTAAATACATGTTGAAATGTGTGCATAAGTCCTTTGGTTTAGGCGTGACACTCATTTTCAGGTTTTATTGCTTTAAATGTACTTTCAGTCCGAGTTGAGCCCGTTTTTTTACTTTGAATGTTCCTTCATAGGAATGAGTTGTGTAGTCAAATTAATGCTCATTTAGGCTTCAGGAGGTCAACCTGAACTAAATACATGTTGAAATGTGTGCATAAGAACTTTGGTTTAGGCGTGACACTCATTTTGAGTTTTTATTGCTTTAAATGCACTTTCAGGCCTAGTTGAGCACGTTTTGTGACTTTGAATGTACCTTCATAGGAATGAGTTGTGTAGTCAAATTAATGCTCATTTAGGCTTCAGGAGGTCAACCTGAACTAAATACATGTTGAAATGTGTGCGTAAGGCCTTTGGTTTAGGCGCGACACACATTTTAAGTTTTTATTGCTTTAAATGCACTTTCAGTCCGAGTTGAGCCGTTTTTTTACTTTGAATGTATCTTCATAGGAATAAGTTGTGTAGTCAAATTAATGCTCATTTAGGCTTCAGAATGTCAACCTGAACTAAATACATGTTGAAATGTGTGCATAAGTCCTTTGGTTTAGGCGTGACACTCATTTTCAGTTTTTATTGCTTTAAATGCACTTTCAGTCCGAGTTGAGCCCGTTTTTTTACTTTGAATGTATCTTCATAGGAATAAGTTGTGTAGTCAAATTATACTCATTTAGGCTTCAGGAGGTCAACCTGAACTAAATACATGTTGAAATGTGTGCATAAGTCCTTTGGTTTAGGCGTGACACTCATTTTGAGTTTTTATTGCTTTAAATGCACTTTCAGGCCTAGTTGAGCACGTTTTGTGACTTTGAATGTACCTTCATAGGAATGAGTTGTGTAGTCAAATTAATGCTCATTTAGGCTTCAGGAGGTCAACCTGAACTAAATACATGTTGAAATGTGTGCATAAGTCCTTTGGTTTAGGCGTGACACTCATTTTCAGTTATTATTGCTTTAAATGCACTTTCAGTCCGAGTTGAGCCGTTTTTTTACTTTAAATGTATCTTCATAGGAATAAGTTGTGTAGTCAAATTAATGCTCATTTAGGCTTCAGAATGTCAACCTGAACTAAATACATGTTGAAATGTGTGCATAAGTCCTTTGGTTTAGGCGTGACACTCATTTTGAGTTTTTATTGCTTTAAATGCATTTTCAGGCCGAGTAGAGCACGTTTTTTTACTTTGAATGTATCTTCATAGGAATAAGTTGTGTAGTCAAATTAATGCTCATTTAGGCTTCAGGACGTCAACCTGAACTAAATACATGTTGAAATATGTGCATAAGTCCTTTGGTTTAGGCGTGACACTCATTTTCAGTTTTTATTGCTTTAAATGCACTTTTAGTCCGAGTTGAGCCCGTTTTTTTACTTTGAATGTTTCTTCATAGGAATAAGTTGTGTAGTCAAATTAATGGTGATTTAGGCGTCAGGAGGTCAACCTGAACTAAATACATGTTGAAATGTGTGCATAAGTCCTTTGGTTTAGGCGTGACACTCATTTTCAGTTTTTATTGCTTTAAATGCACTTTCAGTCCGAGTTGAGCCCGTTTTTTTACTTTGAATGTATCTTCATAGGAATAAGTTGTGTAGTCAAATTAATGGTGATTTAGGCTTCAGGAGGTCAACCTGAACTAAATACATGTTGAAATGTGTGCATAAGTCCTTTGGTTTAGGCGTGACACTCATTTTGAGTTTTTATTGCTTTAAATGCACTTTCAGGCCGAGTTGAGAACGTTTTGTGACTTTGAATGTACCTTCATAGGAATGAGTTGTGTAGTCAAATTAATGCTCATTTAGGCTTCAGAAGGTCAACCTGAACTAAATACATGTTGAAATGTGTGCATAAGTCCTTTGGTTTAGGCGTGACACTCATTTTGAGTTTTTATTGCTTTAAATGCATTTTCAGGCCGAGTAGAGCACGTTTTTTTACTTTGAATGTTCCTTCATAGGAATGAGTTGTGTAGTCAAATTAATGCTCATTTAGGCTTCAGAAGGTCAACCTGAACTAAATACATGTTGAAATGTGTGCATAAGTCCTTTGGTTTAGGCGTGACACTCATTTTGAGTTTTTATTGCTTTAAATGCATTTTCAGGCCGAGTAGAGCACGTTTTTTTACTTTGAATGTATCTTCATAGGAATAAGTTGTGTAGTCAGATTAATGCTCATTTAGGCTTCAGGACGTCAACCTGAACTAAATACATGTTGAAATGTGTGCATAAGTCCTTTGGTTTAGGCGTGACACTCATTTTCAGTTTTTATTGCTTTAAATGCACTTTCAGTCCGAGTTGAGCCCGTTTTTTTACTTTGAATGTATCTTCATAGGATTAAGTTGTGTAGTCAAATTAATGGTGATTTAGGCTTCAGGAGGTCAACCTGAACTAAATACATGTTGAAATGTGTGCATAAGTCCTTTGGTTTAGGCGTGACACACATTTTCAGTTTTTATTGCTTTAAATGCACTTTCAGTCCGAGTTGAGCACGTTTTGTGACTTTGAATGTACCTTCATAGGAATGAGTTGTGTAGTCAAATAAATGCTCATTTAGGCTTCAGGAGGTCAACCTGAACTAAATACATGTTGAAATGTGTGCATAAGTCCTTTGGTTTTGGCGTGACACTCATTTTCAGTTTTTATTGCTTTAAATGCACTTTCAGTCCGAGTTGAGCCCGTTTTTTTACTTTGAATGTATCTTCATAGGATTAAGTTGTGTAGTCAAATTAATGGTGATTTAGGCTTCAGGAGGTCAACCTGAACTAAATACATGTTGAAATGTGTGCATAAGTCCTTTGGTTTAGGCGTGACACACATTTTCAGTTTTTATTGCTTTAAATGCACTTTCAGTCCGAGTTGAGCACGTTTTGTGACTTTGAATGTACCTTCATAGGAATGAGTTGTGTAGTCAAATAAATGCTCATTTAGGCTTCAGGAGGTCAACCTGAACTAAATACATGTTGAAATGTGTGCATAAGTCCTTTGGTTTTGGCGTGACACTCATTTTCAGTTTTTATTGCTTTAAATGCATTTTCAGGCCGAGTAGAGCACGTTTCTGAGTTTGAATGTGTCTTCATAGGAATGAGTTGTGTGATCAAATTAATGGTGATTTGGGCTTCAGGAGGTCAACCTGAACTAAATACATGTTGAAATGTGTGCATAAGTCCTTTGGTTTAGGCGTGACACTCATTTTGAGTTTTTATTGCTTTAAATGCACTTTCAGTCCGAGTTGAGCCCGTTTTTTTACTTTGAATGTATCTTCATAGGAATAAGTTGTGTAGTCAAATTATACTCATTTAGGCTTCAGGAGGTCAACCTGAACGAAATACATGTTGAAATGTGTGCATAAGTCCTTTGGGTTAGGCGTGACACTCATTTTGAGTTTTTATTGCTTTAAATGCACTTTCAGGCCTAGTTGAGCACGTTTTGTGACTTTGAATGTACCTTCATAGGAATGAGTTGTGTAGTCAAATTAATGCTCATTTAGGCTTCAAGGAGGTCACCCTGACTAAATACATGTTGAAATGTGTGCATAAGTCCTTTGGTTTAGGCGTGACACTCATTTTCAGTTATTATTGCTTTAAATGCACTTTCAGTCCGAGTTGAGCCGTTTTTTTACTTTAAATGTATCTTCATAGGAATAAGTTGTGTAGTCAAATTAATGCTCATTTAGGCTTCAGAATGTCAACCTGAACTAAATACATGTTGAAATGTGTGCATAAGTCCTTTGGTTTAGGCGTGACACTCATTTTGAGTTTTTATTGCTTTAAATGCACTTTCAGGCCTAGTTGAGCACGTTTTGTGACTTTGAATGTACCTTCATAGGAATGAGTTGTGTAGTCAAATTAATGCTCATTTAGGCTTCAGGAGGTCAACCTGAACTAAATACATGTTCAAATGTGTGCGTAAGGCCTTTGGTTTAGGCGCGACACTCATTTTGAGTTTTTATTGCTTTAAATGCATTTTCAGGCCGAGTAGAGCACGTTTTTTTACTTTGAATGTATCTTCATAGGAATAAGTTGTGTAGTCAAATTAATGCTCATTTAGGCTTCAGGACGTCAACCTGAACTAAATACATGTTGAAATGTGTGCATAAGTCCTTTGGTTTAGGCGTGACACTCATTTTCAGTTTTTATTGCTTTAAATGCACTTTCAGTCCGAGTTGAGCCCGTTTTTTTACTTTGAATGTATCTTCATAGGAATAAGTTGTGTAGTCAAATTAATGGTGATTTAGGCTTCAGGAGGTCAACCTGAACTAAATACATGTTGAAATGTGTGCATAAGTCCTTTGGTTTAGGCGTGACACTCATTTTCAGTTTTTACTGCTTTAAATGCACTTTCAGTCCGAGTTGAGCCCGTTTTTTTACTTTGAATGTATCTTCATAGGATTAAGTTGTGTAGTCAAATTAATGGTGATTTAGGCTTCAGGAGGTCAACCTGAACTAAATACATGTTGAAATGTGTGCATAAGTCCTTTGGTTTAGGCGTGACACTCATTTTGAGTTTTTATTGCTTTAAATGCACTTTCAGGCCTAGTTGAGCACGTTTTGTGACTTTGAATGTACCTTCATAGGAATGAGTTGTGTAGTCAAATTAATGCTCATTTAGGCTTCAGGAGGTCAACCTGAACTAAATACATGTTGAAATGTGTGCATAAGTCCTTTGGTTTAGGCGTGACACTCATTTTCAGTTTTTATTGCTTTAAATGCACTTTGAGTCCGAGTTGAGCCGTTTTTTTACTTTGAATGTATCTTCATAGGAATAAGTTGTGTAGTCAAATTAATGCTCATTTAGGCTTCAGAATGTCAACCTGAACTAAATACATGTTGAAATGTGTGCATAAGTCCTTTGGTTTAGGCGTGACACTCATTTTCAGTTTTTATTGCTTTAAATGCACTTTCAGGCCTAGTTGAGCACGTTTTGTGACTTTGAATGTACCTTCATAGGAATGAGTTGTGTAGTCAAATTAATGCTCATTTAGGCTTAGGGAGGTCAACCTGAACTAAATACATGTTGAAATGTGTGCGTAAGGCCTTTGGTTTAGCCGCGACACTCATTTTGAGTTTTTATTGCTTTAAATGCATTTTCAGGCCGAGTAGAGCACGTTTTTTTACTTTGAATGTATCTTCATAGGAATAAGTTGTGTAGTCAAATTAATGCTCATTTAGGCTTCAGGACGTCAACCTGAACTAAATACATGTTGAAATGTGTGCATAAGTCCTTTGGTTTAGGCGTGACACTCATTTTCAGTTGTTATTGCTTTAAATGCACTTTCAGTCCGAGTTGAGCCCGTTTTTTTACTTTGAATGTTCCTTCATAGGAATGAGTTGTGTAGTCAAATTAATGCTCATTTAGGCTTCAGAAGGTCAACCTGAACTAAATACATGTTGAAATGTGTGCATAAGTCCTTTGGTTTAGGCGTGACACTCATTTTGAGTTTTTATTGCTTTAAATGCACTTTCAGGCCTAGTTGAGCACGTTTTGTGACTTTGAATGTACCTTCATAGGAATGAGTTGTGTGGTCAAATTAATGCTCATTTAGGCTTCAGGAGGTCAACCTGAACTAAATACATGTTGAAATGTGTGCATAAGTCCTTTGGTTTAGGCGTGACACTCATTTTCAGTTTTTATTGCTTTAAATGCACTTTCAGTCCGAGTTGAGCCGTTTTTTTACTTTGAATGTATCTTCATAGGAATACGTTGTGTAGTCAAATTAATGCTCATTTAGGCTTCAGAATGTCAACCTGAACTAAATACATGTTGAAATGTGTGCATAAGTCCTTTGGTTTAGGCGTGACACTCATTTTCAGTTTTTATTGCTTTAAATGCACTTTCAGTCCGAGTTGAGCCCGTTTTTTTACTTTGAATGTATCTTCATAGGAATAAGTTGTGTAGTCAAATTATACTCATTTAGGCTTCAGGAGGTCAACCTGAACTAAATACATGTTGAAATGTGTGCATAAGTCCTTTGGTTTAGGCGTGACACTCATTTTGAGTTTTTATTGCTTTAAATGCACTTTCAGGCCTAGTTGAGCACGTTTTGTGACTTTGAATGTACCTTCATAGGAATGAGTTGTGTAGTCAAATTAATGCTCATTTAGGCTTCAGGAGGTCAACCTGAACTAAATACATGTTGAAATGTGTGCATAAGTCCTTTGGTTTAGGCGTGACACTCATTTTGAGTTTTTATTGCTTTAAATGCATTTTCAGGCCGAGTAGAGCACGTTTTTTTACTTTGAATGTATCTTCATAGGAATAAGTTGTGTAGTCAAATTAATGCTCATTTAGGCTTCAGGACGTCAACCTGAACTAAATACATGTTGAAATATGTGCATAAGTCCTTTGGTTTAGGCGTGACACTCATTTTCAGTTTTTATTGCTTTAAATGCACTTTCAGTCCGAGTTGAGCCCGTTTTTTTACTTTGAATGTTTCTTCATAGGAATAAGTTGTGTAGTCAAATTAATGGTGATTTAGGCGTCAGGAGGTCAACCTGAACTAAATACATGTTGAAATGTGTGCATAAGTCCTTTGGTTTAGGCGTGACACTCATTTTCAGTTTTTATTGCTTTAAATGCACTTTCAGTCCGAGTTGAGCCCGTTTTTTTACTTTGAATGTATCTTCATAGGAATAAGTTGTGTAGTCAAATTAATGGTGATTTAGGCTTCAGGAGGTCAACCTGAACTAAATACATGTTGAAATGTGTGCATAAGTCCTTTGGTTTAGGCGTGACACTCATTTTCAGTTTTTACTGCTTTAAATGCACTTTCAGTCCGAGTTGAGCCCGTTTTTTTACTTTGAATGTATCTTCATAGGATTAAGTTGTGTAGTCAAATTAATGGTGATTTAGGCTTCAGGAGGTCAACCTGAACTAAATACATGTTGAAATGTGTGCATAAGTCCTTTGGTTTAGGCGTGACACTCATTTTGAGTTTTTATTGCTTTAAATGCACTTTCAGGCCTAGTTGAGCACGTTTTGTGACTTTGAATGTACCTTCATAGGAATGAGTTGTGTAGTCAAATTATACTCATTTAGGCTTCAGAAGGTAAACCTGAACTAAATACATGTTGAAATGTGTGCATAAGTCCTTTGGTTTAGGCGTGACACTCATTTTGAGTTTTTATTGCTTTAAATGCACTTTCAGGCCTAGTTGAGCACGTTTTGTGACTTTGAATGTACTTTCATAGGAATGAGTTGTGTAGTCAAAGTAATGCTCATTTAGGCTTCAGGAGGTCAACCTGAACTAAATACATGTTGAAATGTGTGCATAAGTCCTTTGGTTTAGGCGTGACACTCATTTTGAGTTTTTATTGCTTTAAATGCACTTTCAGGCCTAGTTGAGCACGTTTTGTGACTTTGAATGTACCTTCATAGGAATGAGTTGTGTAGTCAAATTAATGCTCATTTAGGCTTCAGGAGGTCAACCTGAACTAAATACATGTTGAAATGTGTGCATAAGTCCTTTGGTTTAGGCGTGACACTCATTTTCAGTTTTTATTGCTTTAAATGCACTTTCAGTCCGAGTTGAGCCGTTTTTTTACTTTGAATGTATCTTCATAGGAATAAGTTGTGTAGTCAAATTAATGCTCATTTAGGCTTCAGAATGTCAACCTGAACTAAATACATGTTGAAATGTGTGCATAAGTCCTTTGGTTTAGGCGTGACACTCATTTTCAGTTTTTATTGCTTTAAATGCACTTTCAGGCCTAGTTGAGCACGTTTTGTGACTTTGAATGTACCTTCATAGGAATGAGTTGTGTAGTCAAATTAATGCTCATTTAGGCTTCAGGAGGTCAACCTGAACTAAATACATGTTGAAATGTGTGCGTAAGGCCTTTGGTTTAGCCGCGACACTCATTTTGAGTTTTTATTGCTTTAAATGCATTTTCAGGCCGAGTAGAGCACGTTTTTTTACTTTGAATGTATCTTCATAGGAATAAGTTGTGTAGTCAAATTAATGCTCATTTAGGCTTCAGGACGTCAACCTGAACTAAATACATGTTGAAATGTGTGCATAAGTCCTTTGGTTTAGGCGTGACACTCATTTTCAGTTGTTATTGCTTTAAATGCACTTTCAGTCCGAGTTGAGCCCGTTTTTTTACTTTGAATGTTCCTTCATAGGAATGAGTTGTGTAGTCAAATTAATGCTCATTTAGGCTTCAGAAGGTCAACCTGAACTAAATACATGTTGAAATGTGTGCATAAGTCCTTTGGTTTAGGCGTGACACTCATTTTGAGTTTTTATTGCTTTAAATGCACTTTCAGGCCTAGTTGAGCACGTTTTGTGACTTTGAATGTACCTTCATAGGAATGAGTTGTGTGGTCAAATTAATGCTCATTTAGGCTTCAGGAGGTCAACCTGAACTAAATACATGTTGAAATGTGTGCATAAGTCCTTTGGTTTAGGCGTGACACTCATTTTCAGTTTTTATTGCTTTAAATGCACTTTCAGTCCGAGTTGAGCCGTTTTTTTACTTTGAATGTATCTTCATAGGAATACGTTGTGTAGTCAAATTAATGCTCATTTAGGCTTCAGAATGTCAACCTGAACTAAATACATGTTGAAATGTGTGCATAAGTCCTTTGGTTTAGGCGTGACACTCATTTTCAGTTTTTATTGCTTTAAATGCACTTTCAGTCCGAGTTGAGCCCGTTTTTTTACTTAGAATGTATCTTCATAGGAATAAGTTGTGTAGTCAAATTATACTCATTTAGGCTTCAGGAGGTCAACCTGAACTAAATACATGTTGAAATGTGTGCATAAGTCCTTTGGTTTAGGCGTGACACTCATTTTGAGTTTTTATTGCTTTAAATGCACTTTCAGGCCTAGTTGAGCACGTTTTGTGACTTTGAATGTTCCTTCATAGGAATGAGTTGTGTAGTCAAATTAATGCTCATTTAGGCTTCAGGAGGTCAACCTGAACTAAATACATGTTGAAATGTGTGCATAAGTCCTTTGGTTTAGGCGTGACACTCATTTTCAGTTATTATTGCTTTAAATGCACTTTCAGTCCGAGTTGAGCCGTTTTTTTACTTTAAATGTATCTTCATAGGAATAAGTTGTGTAGTCAAATTAATGCTCATTTAGGCTTCAGAATGTCAACCTGAACTAAATACATGTTGAAATGTGTGCATAAGTCCTTTGGTTTAGGCGTGACACTCATTTTGAGTTTTTATTGCTTTAAATGCATTTTCAGGCCGAGTAGAGCACGTTTTTTTACTTTGAATGTATCTTCATAGGAATAAGTTGTGTAGTCAAATTAATGCTCATTTAGGCTTCAGGACGTCAACCTGAACTAAATACATGTTGAAATATGTGCATAAGTCCTTTGGTTTAGGCGTGACACTCATTTTCAGTTTTTATTGCTTTAAATGCACTTTCAGTCCGAGTTGAGCCCGTTTTTTTACTTTGAATGTTTCTTCATAGGAATAAGTTGTGTAGTCAAATTAATGGTGATTTAGGCGTCAGGAGGTCAACCTGAACTAAATACATGTTGAAATGTGTGCATAAGTCCTTTGGTTTAGGCGTGACACTCATTTTCAGTTTTTATTGCTTTAAATGCACTTTCAGTCCGAGTTGAGCCCGTTTTTTTACTTTGAATGTATCTTCATAGGAATAAGTTGTGTAGTCAAATTAATGGTGATTTAGGCTTCAGGAGGTCAACCTGAACTAAATACATGTTGAAATGTGTGCATAAGTCCTTTGGTTTAGGCGTGACACTCATTTTCAGTTTTTACTGCTTTAAATGCACTTTCAGTCCGAGTTGAGCCCGTTTTTTTACTTTGAATGTATCTTCATAGGATTAAGTTGTGTAGTCAAATTAATGGTGATTTAGGCTTCAGGAGGTCAACCTGAACTAAATACATGTTGAAATGTGTGCATAAGTCCTTTGGTTTAGGCGTGACACTCATTTTGAGTTTTTATTGCTTTAAATGCACTTTCAGGCCTAGTTGAGCACGTTTTGTGACTTTGAATGTACCTTCATAGGAATGAGTTGTGTAGTCAAATTAATGCTCATTTAGGCTTCAGGAGGTCAACCTGAACTAAATACATGTTGAAATGTGTGCATAAGTCCTTTGGTTTAGGCGTGACACTCATTTTCAGTTTTTATTGCTTTAAATGCACTTTCAGTCCGAGTTGAGCCGTTTTTTTACTTTGAATGTATCTTCATAGGAATAAGTTGTGTAGTCAAATTAATGCTCATTTAGGCTTCAGAATGTCAACCTGAACTAAATACATGTTTAAATGTGTGCATAAGTCCTTTGGTTTAGGCGTGACACTCATTTTGAGTTTTTATTGCTTTAAATGCACTTTCAGGCCTAGTTGAGCACGTTTTGTGACTTTGAATGTACCTTCATAGGAATGAGTTGTGTAGTCAAATTAATGCTCATTTAGGCTTCAGGAGGTCAACCTGAACTAAATACATGTTGAAATGTGTGCGTAAGTCCTTTGGTTTAGGCGTGACACTCATTTTGAGTTTTTATTGCTTTAAATGCACTTTCAGGCCTAGTTGAGCACGTTTTGTGACTTTGAATGTATCTTCATAGGAATAAGTTGTGTAGTCAAATTAATGCTCATTTAGGCTTCAGGACGTCAACCTGAACTAAATACATGTTGAAATGTGTGCATAAGTCCTTTGGTTTAGGCGTGACACTCATTTTCAGTTTTTATTGCTTTAAATGCACTTTCAGTCCGAGTTGAGCCCGTTTTTTTACTTTGAATGTATCTTCATAGGATTAAGTTGTGTAGTCAAATTAATGGTGATTTAAGCTTCAGGAGGTCAACCTGAACTAAATACATGTTGAAATGTGTGCATAAGTCCTTTGGTTTAGGCGTGACACTCATTTTGAGTTTTTATTGCTTTAAATGCACTTTCAGTCCGAGTTGAGCCCGTTTTTTTACTTTGAATGTATCTTCATAGGAATAAGTTGTGTAGTCAAATTAATGGTGATTTAGGCTTCAGGAGGTCAACCTGAACTAAATACATGTTGAAATGTGTGCATAAGTCCTTTGGTTTAGGCGTGACACTCATTTTCAGTTTTTACTGCTTTAAATGCACTTTCAGTCCGAGTTGAGCCCGTTTTTTTACTTTGAATGTATCTTCATAGGATTAAGTTGTGTAGTCAAATTAATGGTGATTTAGGCTTCAGGAGGTCAACCTGAACTAAATACATGTTGAAATGTGTGCATAAGTCCTTTGGTTTAGGCGTGACACTCATTTTGAGTTTTTATTGCTTTAAATGCACTTTCAGGCCTAGTTGAGCACGTTTTGTGACTTTGAATGTATCTTCATAGGAATGAGTTGTGTAGTCAAATTAATGCTCATTTAGGCTTCAGGAGGTCAACCTGAACTAAATACATGTTGAAATGTGTGCATAAGTCCTTTGGTTTAGGCGTGACACACATTTTCAGTTTTTATTGCTTTAAATGCACTTTCAGTCCGAGTTGAGCACGTTTTGTGACTTTGAATGTACCTTCATAGGAATGAGTTGTGTAGTCAAATTAATGCTCATTTAGGCTTCAGGACGTCAACCTGAACTAAATACATGTTGAAATGTGTGCATAAGTCCTTTGGTTTAGGCGTGACACTCATTTTGAGTTTTTATTGCTTTAAATGCACTTTCAGTCCGAGTTGAGCCCGTTTTTTTACTTTGAATGTATCTTCATAGGAATAAGTTGTGTAGTCAAATTAATGGTGATTTAGGCTTCAGGAGGTCAACCTGAACTAAATACATGTTGAAATGTGTGCATAAGTCCTTTGGTTTAGGCGTGACACTCATTTTCAGTTTTTACTGCTTTAAATGCACTTTCAGTCCGAGTTGAGCCCGTTTTTTTACTTTGAATGTATCTTCATAGGATTAAGTTGTGTAGTCAAATTAATGGTGATTTAGGCTTCAGGAGGTCAACCTGAACTAAATACATGTTGAAATGTGTGCATAAGTCCTTTGGTTTAGGCGTGACACTCATTTTGAGTTTTTATTGCTTTAAATGCACTTTCAGGCCTAGTTGAGCACGTTTTGTGACTTTGAATGTACCTTCATAGGAATGAGTTGTGTAGTCAAATTAATGCTCATTTAGGCTTCAGGAGGTCAACCTGAACTAAATACATGTTGAAATGTGTGCATAAGTCCTTTGGTTTAGGCGTGACACTCATTTTCAGTTATTATTGCTTTAAATGCACTTTCAGTCCGAGTTGAGCCGTTTTTTTACTTTAAATGTATCTTCATAGGAATAAGTTGTGTAGTCAAATTAATGCTCATTTAGGCTTCAGAATGTCAACCTGAACTAAATACATGTTGAAATGTGTGCATAAGTCCTTTGGTTTAGGCGTGACACTCATTTTGAGTTTTTATTGCTTTAAATGCATTTTCAGGCCGAGTAGAGCACGTTTTTTTACTTTGAATGTATCTTCATAGGAATAAGTTGTGTAGTCAAATTAATGCTCATTTAGGCTTCAGGACGTCAACCTGAACTAAATACATGTTGAAATATGTGCATAAGTCCTTTGGTTTAGGCGTGACACTCATTTTCAGTTTTTATTGCTTTAAATGCACTTTCAGTCCGAGTTGAGCCCGTTTTTTTACTTTGAATGTTTCTTCATAGGAATAAGTTGTGTAGTCAAATTAATGGTGATTTAGGCGTCAGGAGGTCAACCTGAACTAAATACATGTTGAAATGTGTGCATAAGTCCTTTGGTTTAGGCGTGACACTCATTTTCAGTTTTTATTGCTTTAAATGCACTTTCAGTCCGAGTTGAGCCCGTTTTTTTACTTTGAATGTATCTTCATAGGAATAAGTTGTGTAGTCAAATTAATGGTGATTTAGGCTTCAGGAGGTCAACCTGAACTAAATACATGTTGAAATGTGTGCATAAGTCCTTTGGTTTAGGCGTGACACTCATTTTGAGTTTTTATTGCTTTAAATGCACTTTCAGGCCTAGTTGAGCACGTTTTGTGACTTTGAATGTACCTTCATAGGAATGAGTTGTGTAGTCAAATTAATGCTCATTTAGGCTTCAGGAGGTCAACCTGAACTAAATACATGTTGAAATGTGTGCATAAGTCCTTTGGTTTAGGCGTGACACACATTTTCAGTTTTTATTGCTTTAAATGCACTTTCAGTCCGAGTTGAGCACGTTTTGTGACTTTGAATGTACCTTCATAGGAATGAGTTGTGTAGTCAAATAAATGCTCATTTAGGCTTCAGGAGGTCAACCTGAACTAAATACATGTTGAAATGTGTGCATAAGTCCTTTGGTTTTGGCGTGACACTCATTTTCAGTTTTTATTGCTTTAAATGCATTTTCAGGCCGAGTAGAGCACGTTTCTGAGTTTGAATGTGTCTTCATAGGAATGAGTTGTGTGATCAAATTAATGGTGATTTAGGCTTCAGGAGGTCAACCTGAACTAAATACATGTTGAAATGTGTGCATAAGTCCTTTGGTTTAGGCGTGACACTCATTTTGAGTTTTTATTGCTTTAAATGCACTTTCAGGCCTAGTTGAGCACGTTTTGTGACTTTGAATGTACCTTCATAGGAATGAGTTGTGTAGTCAAATTAATGCTCATTTAGGGTTCAGGACGTCAACCTGAACTAAATACATGTTGAAATGTGTGCATAAGTCCTTTGGTTTAGGCGTGACACTCATTTTGAGTTTTTATTGCTTTAAATGCACTTTCAGGCCTAGTTGAGCACGTTTTGTGACTTTGAATGTATCTTCATAGGAATAAGTTGTGTAGTCAAATTAATGCTCATTTAGGCTTCAGGACGTCAACCTGAACTAAATACATGTTGAAATGTGTGCATAAGTCCTTTGGTTTAGGCGTGACACTCATTTTCAGTTTTTATTGCTTTAAATGCACTTTCAGTCCGAGTTGAGCCCGTTTTTTTACTTTGAATGTATCTTCATAGGAATAAGTTGTGTAGTCAAATTAATGGTGATTTAGGCTTCAGGAGGTCAACCTGAACTAAATACATGTTGAAATGTGTGCATAAGTCCTTTGGTTTAGGCGTGACACTCATTTTGAGTTTTTATTGCTTTAAATGCACTTTCAGGCCGAGTTGAGAACGTTTTGTGACTTTGAATGTACCTTCATAGGAATGAGTTGTGTAGTCAAATTAATGCTCATTTAGGCTTCAGAAGGTCAACCTGAACTAAATACATGTTGAAATGTGTGCATAAGTCCTTTGGTTTAGGCGTGACACTCATTTTGAGTTTTTATTGCTTTAAATGCATTTTCAGGCCGAGTAGAGCACGTTTTTTTACTTTGAATGTTCCTTCATAGGAATGAGTTGTGTAGTCAAATTAATGCTCATTTAGGCTTCAGAAGGTCAACCTGAACTAAATACATGTTGAAATGTGTGCATAAGTCCTTTGGTTTAGGCGTGACACTCATTTTGAGTTTTTATTGCTTTAAATGCATTTTCAGGCCGAGTAGAGCACGTTTTTTTACTTTGAATGTATCTTCATAGGAATAAGTTGTGTAGTCAGATTAATGCTCATTTAGGCTTCAGGACGTCAACCTGAACTAAATACATGTTGAAATGTGTGCATAAGTCCTTTGGTTTAGGCGTGACACTCATTTTCAGTTTTTATTGCTTTAAATGCACTTTCAGTCCGAGTTGAGCCCGTTTTTTTACTTTGAATGTATCTTCATAGGATTAAGTTGTGTAGTCAAATTAATGGTGATTTAGGCTTCAGGAGGTCAACCTGAACTAAATACATGTTGAAATGTGTGCATAAGTCCTTTGGTTTAGGCGTGACACACATTTTCAGTTTTTATTGCTTTAAATGCACTTTCAGTCCGAGTTGAGCACGTTTTGTGACTTTGAATGTACCTTCATAGGAATGAGTTGTGTAGTCAAATAAATGCTCATTTAGGCTTCAGGAGGTCAACCTGAACTAAATACATGTTGAAATGTGTGCATAAGTCCTTTGGTTTTGGCGTGACACTCATTTTCAGTTTTTATTGCTTTAAATGCACTTTCAGTCCGAGTTGAGCCCGTTTTTTTACTTTGAATGTATCTTCATAGGATTAAGTTGTGTAGTCAAATTAATGGTGATTTAGGCTTCAGGAGGTCAACCTGAACTAAATACATGTTGAAATGTGTGCATAAGTCCTTTGGTTTAGGCGTGACACACATTTTCAGTTTTTATTGCTTTAAATGCACTTTCAGTCCGAGTTGAGCACGTTTTGTGACTTTGAATGTACCTTCATAGGAATGAGTTGTGTAGTCAAATAAATGCTCATTTAGGCTTCAGGAGGTCAACCTGAACTAAATACATGTTGAAATGTGTGCATAAGTCCTTTGGTTTTGGCGTGACACTCATTTTCAGTTTTTATTGCTTTAAATGCATTTTCAGGCCGAGTAGAGCACGTTTCTGAGTTTGAATGTGTCTTCATAGGAATGAGTTGTGTGATCAAATTAATGGTGATTTGGGCTTCAGGAGGTCAACCTGAACTAAATACATGTTGAAATGTGTGCATAAGTCCTTTGGTTTAGGCGTGACACTCATTTTGAGTTTTTATTGCTTTAAATGCACTTTCAGTCCGAGTTGAGCCCGTTTTTTTACTTTGAATGTATCTTCATAGGAATAAGTTGTGTAGTCAAATTATACTCATTTAGGCTTCAGGAGGTCAACCTGAACGAAATACATGTTGAAATGTGTGCATAAGTCCTTTGGGTTAGGCGTGACACTCATTTTGAGTTTTTATTGCTTTAAATGCACTTTCAGGCCTAGTTGAGCACGTTTTGTGACTTTGAATGTACCTTCATAGGAATGAGTTGTGTAGTCAAATTAATGCTCATTTAGGCTTCAAGGAGGTCACCCTGACTAAATACATGTTGAAATGTGTGCATAAGTCCTTTGGTTTAGGCGTGACACTCATTTTCAGTTATTATTGCTTTAAATGCACTTTCAGTCCGAGTTGAGCCGTTTTTTTACTTTAAATGTATCTTCATAGGAATAAGTTGTGTAGTCAAATTAATGCTCATTTAGGCTTCAGAATGTCAACCTGAACTAAATACATGTTGAAATGTGTGCATAAGTCCTTTGGTTTAGGCGTGACACTCATTTTGAGTTTTTATTGCTTTAAATGCACTTTCAGGCCTAGTTGAGCACGTTTTGTGACTTTGAATGTACCTTCATAGGAATGAGTTGTGTAGTCAAATTAATGCTCATTTAGGCTTCAGGAGGTCAACCTGAACTAAATACATGTTCAAATGTGTGCGTAAGGCCTTTGGTTTAGGCGCGACACTCATTTTGAGTTTTTATTGCTTTAAATGCATTTTCAGGCCGAGTAGAGCACGTTTTTTTACTTTGAATGTATCTTCATAGGAATAAGTTGTGTAGTCAAATTAATGCTCATTTAGGCTTCAGGACGTCAACCTGAACTAAATACATGTTGAAATGTGTGCATAAGTCCTTTGGTTTAGGCGTGACACTCATTTTCAGTTTTTATTGCTTTAAATGCACTTTCAGTCCGAGTTGAGCCCGTTTTTTTACTTTGAATGTATCTTCATAGGAATAAGTTGTGTAGTCAAATTAATGGTGATTTAGGCTTCAGGAGGTCAACCTGAACTAAATACATGTTGAAATGTGTGCATAAGTCCTTTGGTTTAGGCGTGACACTCATTTTCAGTTTTTACTGCTTTAAATGCACTTTCAGTCCGAGTTGAGCCCGTTTTTTTACTTTGAATGTATCTTCATAGGATTAAGTTGTGTAGTCAAATTAATGGTGATTTAGGCTTCAGGAGGTCAACCTGAACTAAATACATGTTGAAATGTGTGCATAAGTCCTTTGGTTTAGGCGTGACACTCATTTTGAGTTTTTATTGCTTTAAATGCACTTTCAGGCCTAGTTGAGCACGTTTTGTGACTTTGAATGTACCTTCATAGGAATGAGTTGTGTAGTCAAATTAATGCTCATTTAGGCTTCAGGAGGTCAACCTGAACCAAATACATGTTGAAATGTGTGCATAAGTCCTTTGGTTTAGGCGTGACACTCATTTTCAGTTTTTATTGCTTTAAATGCACTTTGAGTCCGAGTTGAGCCGTTTTTTTACTTTGAATGTATCTTCATAGGAATAAGTTGTGTAGTCAAATTAATGCTCATTTAGGCTTCAGAATGTCAACCTGAACTAAATACATGTTGAAATGTGTGCATAAGTCCTTTGGTTTAGGCGTGACACTCATTTTCAGTTTTTATTGCTTTAAATGCACTTTCAGGCCTAGTTGAGCACGTTTTGTGACTTTGAATGTACCTTCATAGGAATGAGTTGTGTAGTCAAATTAATGCTCATTTAGGCTTAGGGAGGTCAACCTGAACTAAATACATGTTGAAATGTGTGCGTAAGGCCTTTGGTTTAGCCGCGACACTCATTTTGAGTTTTTATTGCTTTAAATGCATTTTCAGGCCGAGTAGAGCACGTTTTTTTACTTTGAATGTATCTTCATAGGAATAAGTTGTGTAGTCAAATTAATGCTCATTTAGGCTTCAGGACGTCAACCTGAACTAAATACATGTTGAAATGTGTGCATAAGTCCTTTGGTTTAGGCGTGACACTCATTTTCAGTTGTTATTGCTTTAAATGCACTTTCAGTCCGAGTTGAGCCCGTTTTTTTACTTTGAATGTTCCTTCATAGGAATGAGTTGTGTAGTCAAATTAATGCTCATTTAGGCTTCAGAAGGTCAACCTGAACTAAATACATGTTGAAATGTGTGCATAAGTCCTTTGGTTTAGGCGTGACACTCATTTTGAGTTTTTATTGCTTTAAATGCACTTTCAGGCCTAGTTGAGCACGTTTTGTGACTTTGAATGTACCTTCATAGGAATGAGTTGTGTGGTCAAATTAATGCTCATTTAGGCTTCAGGAGGTCAACCTGAACTAAATACATGTTGAAATGTGTGCATAAGTCCTTTGGTTTAGGCGTGACACTCATTTTCAGTTTTTATTGCTTTAAATGCACTTTCAGTCCGAGTTGAGCCGTTTTTTTACTTTGAATGTATCTTCATAGGAATACGTTGTGTAGTCAAATTAATGCTCATTTAGGCTTCAGAATGTCAACCTGAACTAAATACATGTTGAAATGTGTGCATAAGTCCTTTGGTTTAGGCGTGACACTCATTTTCAGTTTTTATTGCTTTAAATGCACTTTCAGTCCGAGTTGAGCCCGTTTTTTTACTTTGAATGTATCTTCATAGGAATAAGTTGTGTAGTCAAATTATACTCATTTAGGCTTCAGGAGGTCAACCTGAACTAAATACATGTTGAAATGTGTGCATAAGTCCTTTGGTTTAGGCGTGACACTCATTTTGAGTTTTTATTGCTTTAAATGCACTTTCAGGCCTAGTTGAGCACGTTTTGTGACTTTGAATGTACCTTCATAGGAATGAGTTGTGTAGTCAAATTAATGCTCATTTAGGCTTCAGGAGGTCAACCTGAACTAAATACATGTTGAAATGTGTGCATAAGTCCTTTGGTTTAGGCGTGACACTCATTTTGAGTTTTTATTGCTTTAAATGCATTTTCAGGCCGAGTAGAGCACGTTTTTTTACTTTGAATGTATCTTCATAGGAATAAGTTGTGTAGTCAAATTAATGCTCATTTAGGCTTCAGGACGTCAACCTGAACTAAATACATGTTGAAATGTGTGCATAAGTCCTTTGGTTTAGGCGTGACACTCATTTTGAGTTTTTATTGCTTTAAATGCATTTTCAGGCCGAGTAGAGCACGTTTTTTTACTTTGAATGTATCTTCATAGGAATAAGTTGTGTAGTCAAATTAATGCTCATTTAGGCTTCAGGACGTCAACCTGAACTAAATACATGTTGAAATATGTGCATAAGTCCTTTGGTTTAGGCGTGACACTCATTTTCAGTTTTTATTGCTTTAAATGCACTTTCAGTCCGAGTTGAGCCCGTTTTTTTACTTTGAATGTTTCTTCATAGGAATAAGTTGTGTAGTCAAATTAATGGTGATTTAGGCGTCAGGAGGTCAACCTGAACTAAATACATGTTGAAATGTGTGCATAAGTCCTTTGGTTTAGGCGTGACACTCATTTTCAGTTTTTATTGCTTTAAATGCACTTTCAGTCCGAGTTGAGCCCGTTTTTTTACTTTGAATGTATCTTCATAGGAATAAGTTGTGTAGTCAAATTAATGGTGATTTAGGCTTCAGGAGGTCAACCTGAACTAAATACATGTTGAAATGTGTGCATAAGTCCTTTGGTTTAGGCGTGACACTCATTTTGAGTTTTTATTGCTTTAAATGCACTTTCAGGCCTAGTTGAGCACGTTTTGTGACTTTGAATGTACCTTCATAGGAATGAGTTGTGTAGTCAAATTAATGCTCATTTAGGCTTCAGGAGGTCAACCTGAACTAAATACATGTTGAAATGTGTGCATAAGTCCTTTGGTTTAGGCGTGACACACATTTTCAGTTTTTATTGCTTTAAATGCACTTTCAGTCCGAGTTGAGCACGTTTTGTGACTTTGAATGTACCTTCATAGGAATGAGTTGTGTAGTCAAATAAATGCTCATTTAGGCTTCAGGAGGTCAACCTGAACTAAATACATGTTGAAATGTGTGCATAAGTCCTTTGGTTTTGGCGTGACACTCATTTTCAGTTTTTATTGCTTTAAATGCATTTTCAGGCCGAGTAGAGCACGTTTCTGAGTTTGAATGTGTCTTCATAGGAATGAGTTGTGTGATCAAATTAATGGTGATTTAGGCTTCAGGAGGTCAACCTGAACTAAATACATGTTGAAATGTGTGCATAAGTCCTTTGGTTTAGGCGTGACACTCATTTTGAGTTTTTATTGCTTTAAATGCACTTTCAGGCCTAGTTGAGCACGTTTTGTGACTTTGAATGTACCTTCATAGGAATGAGTTGTGTAGTCAAATTAATGCTCATTTAGGGTTCAGGACGTCAACCTGAACTAAATACATGTTGAAATGTGTGCATAAGTCCTTTGGTTTAGGCGTGACACTCATTTTCAGTTTTTAATGCTTTAAATGCACTTTCAGTCCGAGTTGAGCCGTTTTTTTACTTTGAATGTATCTTCATAGGAATAAGTTGTGTAGTCAAATTAATGCTCATTTAGGCTTCAGAATGGCAACCTGAACTAAATACATGTTGAAATGTGTGCATAAGTCCTTTGGTTTAGGCGTGACACTCATTTTCAGTTTTTATTGCTTTAAATGCACTTTCAGGCCTAGTTGAGCACGTTTTGTGACTTTGAATGTACCTTCATAGGAATGAGTTGTGTAGTCAAATTAATGCTCATTTAGGCTTCAGGAGGTCAACCTGAACTAAATACATGTTGAAATGTGTGCATAAGTCCTTTAGTTTAGGCGTGACACTCATTTTCAGTTTTTATTGCTTTAAATGCACTTTCAGTCCGAGTTGAGCCCGTTTTTTTACTTTGAATGTTCCTTCATCGGAATGAGTTGTGTAGTCAAATTAATGCTCATTTAGGCTTCAGGAGGTCAACCTGAACTAAATACATGTTGAAATGTGTGCATAAGTCCTTTAGTTTAGGCGTGACACTCATTTTCAGTTTTTATTGCTTTAAATGCACTTTCAGTCCGAGTTGAGCCCGTTTTTTTACTTTGAATGTTCCTTCATAGGAATGAGTTGTGTAGTCAAATTAATGCTCATTTAGGCTTCAGGAGGTCAACCTGAACTAAATACATGTTGAAATGTGTGCGTAAGGCCTTTGGTTTAGGCGCGACACTCATTTTGAGTTTTTATTGCTTTAAATGCACTTTCAGTCCGAGGTGAGCCCGTTTTTTTACTTTGAATGTATCTTCATAGGATTAAGTTGTGTAGTCAAATTAATGGTGATTTAGGCTTCAGGAGGTCAACCTGAACTAAATACATGTTGAAATGTGTGCATAAGTCCTTTGGTTTAGGCGTGACACTCATTTTCAGTTTTTATTGCTTTAAATGCACTTTCAGTCCGAGTTGAGCCCGTTTTTTTACTTTGAATGTTCCTTCATAGGAATGAGTTGTGTATTTAGGAATAAATGTGTGCATAAGTCCTTTGGTTTAGGCGTGACACTCATTTTCAGTTTTTATTGCTTTAAATGCACTTTCAGTCCGAGTTGAGCCCGTTTTTTTACTTTGAATGTATCTTCATAGGATTAAGTTGTGTAGTCAAATTAATGGTGATTTAGGCTTCAGGAGGTCAACCTGAACTAAATACATGTTGAAATGTGTGCATAAGTCCTTTGGTTTAGGCGTGACACTCATTTTGAGTTTTTATTGCTTTAAATGCACTTTCAGGCCTAGTTGAGCACGTTTTGTGACTTTGAATGTACCTTCATAGGAATGAGTTGTGTAGTCAAATTAATGCTCATTTAGGCTTCAGAATGTCAACCTGAACTAAATACATGTTGAAATGTGTGCATAAGTCCTTTGGTTTAGGCGTGACACTCATTTTCAGTTTTTATTGCTTTAAATGCACTTTCAGTCCGAGTTGAGCCCGTTTTTTTACTTTGAATGTTCCTTCATAGGAATGAGTTGTGTAGTCAAATTAATGCTCATTTAGGCTTCAGAATGTCAACCTGAACTAAATACATGTTGAAATGTGTGCATAAGTCCTTTGGTTTAGGCGTGACACTCATTTTCAGTTTTTATTGCTTTAAATGCACTTTCAGTCCGAGTTGAGCCCGTTTTTTTACTTTGAATGTACCTTCATAGGAATGAGTTGTGTTGTCAAATTAATGCTCATTTAGGCTTCAGGAGGTCAACCTGAACTAAATAAATGTTGAAATGTGTGCATAAGTCATTTGGTCTAGGCGTGACACACATTATGAACCATTGATGAAATAAGTTTTATTTTTAAAAAAGCCAAAAAATGTGAAAGGGACGAAATTACAAATGTCCTGTGTGTTTCACATAGAGTACATACAGGCCAGCGATCCCGCTCCCTCTCTTTCTCTGTGACACACACGCTTCCGAGCGCGCCAGCACGCAGCAAGCACACACACAAACGCACGCACACACACTCACACAAACGTACGCACAGACGAGCACGTATCGTAAACAACACACCAACGATGATTTAGATCAAAGAAACACTCACACATGTATGGGCACACGATCACGCGCGCGCAAACACACACACAAACTCATGAGAGGCACACACATCCGCACACGCTACGCATGTAAACAACATTTGGACACTGATTGAAGATCAAAGACTAACCCACGTGGAAGACTGAAAGATGCACAGCCAATCACCTAGGCTTTGCATCTTTTCACCTCCCCCTGCTCTCACACCACGTGGGCTAGATCCACTCGGGCTGTCATTGGTGGACGTCGTCGGTGTCAGAACAAATCAAGTGCAAGCAAAAGTTAAAACCTCTGAGTAATTCGTCATTTTTATCCGAATACAGTACTTTTTTGGGGGGGGGGGTGCGCACAACACACACACGCACGCACCCACACAAACACACACAAACACACGCACACACTTACACACTCTCACACACGCACGCACACATACACTAGCAGGCATCGGAAACAACACTTTAGACGTTGAAATGTGTGCAGACGTCCTTTGGTTTAGGCGTGACACTCATTTTGAGTTTTTATTGCTTTAAATGCACTTTCAGGCCTAGTTGAGCACGTTTTGTGACTTTGAATGTACCTTCATAGGAATGAGTTGTGTAGTCAAATTAATGCTCATTTAGGCTTCAGGAGGTCAACCTGAACTAAATACATGTTGAAATGTGTGCATAAGTCCTTTGGTTTAGGCGTGACACTCATTTTCAGTTTTTATTGCTTTAAATGCACTTTCAGTCCGAATTGAGCCCGTTTTTTTACTTTGAATGTTCCTTCATAGGAATAAGTTGTGTAGTCAAATTAATGCTCATTTAGGCTTCAGGAGGTCAACCTGAACTAAATACATGTTGAAATGTGTGTATAAGTCCTTTGGTTTAGGCGTGACACTCAATTTGAGTTTTTATTGCTTTAAATGCATTTTCAGGCCGAGTAGAGCACGTTTCTGAGTTTGAATGTATCTTCATAGGAATGAGTTGTGTGATCAAATTAATGCTCATTTAGGCTTCAGAATGTCAACCTGAACTAAATACATGTTGAAATGTGTGCATAAGTCCTTTGGTTTAGGCGTGACACTCATTTTGAGTTTTTATTGCTTTAAATGCACTTTCAGGCCTAGTTGAGCACGTTTTGTGACTTTTAATGTACCTTCATAGGAATGAGTTGTGTAGTCAAATTATACTCATTTAGGCTTCAGGAGGTCAACCTGAACTAAATACATGTTGAAATGTGTGCATAAGTCCTTTGGTTTAGGCGTGACACTCATTTTCAGTTGTTATTGCTTTAAATGCACTTTCAGTCCGAGTTGAGCCCGTTTTTTTACTTTGAATGTTCCTTCATAGGAATGAGTTGTGTAGTCAAATTAATGCTCATTTAGGCTTCAGAAGGTCAACCTGAACTAAATACATGTTGAAATGTGTGCATAAGTCCTTTGGTTTAGGCGTGACACTCATTTTGAGTTTTTATTGCTTTAAATGCATTTTCAGGCCGAGTAGAGCACGTTTTTTTACTTTGAATGTATCTTCATAGGAATAAGTTGTGTAGTCAAATTAATGCTCATTTAGGCTTCAGGACGTCAACCTGAACTAAATACATGTTGAAATGTGTGCATAAGTCCTTTGGTTTAGGCGTGACACTCATTTTCAGTTTTTATTGCTTTAAATGCACTTTCAGTCCGAGTTGAGCCCGTTTTTTTACTTTGAATGTATCTTCATAGGATTAAGTTGTGTAGTCAAATTAATGGTGATTTAGGCTTCAGGAGGTCAACCTGAACTAAATACATGTTGAAATGTGTGCATAAGTCCTTTGGTTTAGGCGTGACACTCATTTTGAGTTTTTATTGCTTTAAATGCACTTTCAGGCCTAGTTGAGCACGTTTTGTGACTTTGAATGTACCTTCATAGGAATGAGTTGTGTAGTCAAATTAATGCTTATTTAGGCTTCAGGAGGTCAACCTGAACTAAATACATGTTGAAATGTGTGCATAAGTCCTTTGGTTTAGGCGTGACACACATTTTCAGTTTTTATTGCTTTAAATGCACTTTCAGTCCGAGTTGAGCACGTTTTGTGACTTTGAATGTACCTTCATAGGAATGAGTTGTGTAGTCAAATAAATGCTCATTTAGGCTTCAGGAGGTCAACCTGAACTAAATACATGTTGAAATGTGTGCATAAGTCCTTTGGTTTAGGCGTGACACTCATTTTCAGTTTTTATTGCTTTAAATGCACTTTCAGTCCGAGTTGAGCCCGTTTTTTTACTTTGAATGTATCTTCATAGGAATAAGTTGTGTAGTCAAATTAATGGTGATTTAGGCTTCAGGAGGTCAACCTGAACTAAATACATGTTGAAATGTGTGCATAAGTCCTTTGGTTTAGGCGTGACACTCATTTTCACTTTTTACTGCTTTAAATGCACTTTCAGTCCGAGTTGAGCCCGTTTTTTTACTTTGAATGTATAGGAATAGGAATAAGTTGTGTAGTCAAATTAATGCTCATTTAGGCTTCAGGACGTCAACCTGAACTAAATACATGTTGAAATGTGTGCATAAGTCCTTTGGTTTAGGCGTGACACTCATTTTCAGTTTTTATTGCTTTAAATGCACTTTCAGTCCGAGTTGAGCCCGTTTTTTTACTTTGAATGTATCTTCATAGGAATAAGTTGTGTAGTCAAATTAATGGTGATTTAGGCTTCAGGAGGTCAACCTGAACTAAATACATGTTGAAATGTGTGCATAAGTCCTTTGGTTTAGGCGTGACACTCATTTTGAGTTTTTATTGCTTTAAATGCACTTTCAGGCCTAGTTGAGCACGTTTTGTGACTTTGAATGTACCTTCATAGGAATGAGTCGTGTAGTCAAATTAATGCTCATTTAGGCTTCAGGTGGTCAACCTGAACTAAATACATGTTGAAATGTGTGCATAAGTCCTTTAGTTTAGGCGTGACACTCATTTTCAGTTTTTATTGCTTTAAATGCACTTTCAGTCCGAGTTGAGCCCGTTTTTTTACTTTGAATGTTCCTTCATCGGAATGAGTTGTGTAGTCAAATTAATGCTCATTTAGGCTTCAGGAGGTCAACCTGAACTAAATACATGTTGAAATGTGTGCATAAGTCCTTTAGTTTAGGCGTGACACTCATTTTCAGTTTTTATTGTTTTAAATGCACTTTCAGTCCGAGTTGAGCCCGTTTTTTTACTTTGAATGTATCTTCATAGGAATAAGTTGTGTAGTCAAATTAATGGTGATTTAGGCTTCAGGAGGTCAACCTGAACTAAATACATGTTGAAATGTGTGCATAAGTCCTTTGGTTTAGGCGTGACACTCATTTTCAGTTTTTACTGCTTTAAATGCACTTTCAGTCCGAGTTGAGCCCGTTTTTTTACTTTGAATGTATCTTCATAGGATTAAGTTGTGTAGTCAAATTAATGGTGATTTAGGCTTCAGGAGGTCAACCTGAACTAAATACATGTTGAAATGTGTGCATAAGTCCTTTGGTTTAGGCGTGACACTCATTTTGAGTTTTTATTGCTTTAAATGCACTTTCAGGCCTAGTTGAGCACGTTTTGTGACTTTGAATGTACCTTCATAGGAATGAGTTGTGTAGTCAAATTAATGCTCATTTAGGCTTCAGGAGGTCAACCTGAACTAAATACATGTTGAAATGTGTGCATAAGTCCTTTGGTTTAGGCGTGACACACATTTTCAGTTTTTATTGCTTTAAATGCACTTTCAGTCCGAGTTGAGCACGTTTTGTGACTTTGAATGTACCTTCATAGGAATGAGTTGTGTAGTCAAATAAATGCTCATTTAGGCTTCAGGAGGTCAACCTGAACTAAATACATGTTGAAATGTGTGCATAAGTCCTTTGGTTTTGGCGTGACACTCATTTTCAGTTTTTATTGCTTTAAATGCATTTTCAGGCCGAGTAGAGCACGTTTCTGAGTTTGAATGTGTCTTCATAGGAATGAGTTGTGTGATCAAATTAATGGTGATTTAGGCTTCAGGAGGTCAACCTGAACTAAATACATGTTGAAATGTGTGCATAAGTCCTTTGGTTTAGGCGTGACACTCATTTTGAGTTTTTATTGCTTTAAATGCACTTTCAGGCCTAGTTGAGCACGTTTTGTGACTTTGAATGTACCTTCATAGGAATGAGTTGTGTAGTCAAATTAATGCTCATTTAGGGTTCAGGACGTCAACCTGAACTAAATACATGTTGAAATGTGTGCATAAGTCCTTTGGTTTAGGCGTGACACTCATTTTCAGTTTTTATTGCTTTAAATGCACTTTCAGTCCGAGTTGAGCCGTTTTTTTACTTTGAATGTATCTTCATAGGAATAAGTTGTGTAGTCAAATTAATGCTCATTTAGGCTTCAGAATGGCAACCTGAACTAAATACATGTTGAAATGTGTGCATAAATCCTTTGGTTTAGGCGTGACACTCATTTTGAGTTTTTATTGCTTTAAATGCACTTTCAGGCCTAGTTGAGCACGTTTTGTGACTTTGAATGTACCTTCATAGGAATGAGTTGTGTAGTCAAATTAATGCTCATTTAGGCTTCAGGAGGTCAACCTGAACTAAATACATGTTGAAATGTGTGCATAAGTCCTTTAGTTTAGGCGTGACACTCATTTTCAGTTTTTATTGCTTTAAATGCACTTTCAGTCCGAGTTGAGCCCGTTTTTTTACTTTGAATGTTCCTTCATCGGAATGAGTTGTGTAGTCAAATTAATGCTCATTTAGGCTTCACGAGGTCAACCTGAACTAAATACATGTTGAAATGTGTGCATAAGTCCTTTAGTTTAGGCGTGACACTCATTTTCAGTTTTTATTGCTTTAAATGCACTTTCAGTCCGAGTTGAGCCCGTTTTTTTACTTTGAATGTTCCTTCATCGGAATGAGTTGTGTAGTCAAATTAATGCTCATTTAGGCTTCAGGAGGTCAACCTGAACTAAATACATGTTGAAATGTGTGCATAAGTCCTTTAGTTTAGGCGTGACACTCATTTTCAGTTTTTATTGTTTTAAATGCACTTTCAGTCCGAGTTGAGCCCGTTTTTTTACTTTGAATGTATCTTCATAGGAATAAGTTGTGTAGTCAAATTAATGGTGATTTAGGCTTCAGGAGGTCAACCTGAACTAAATACATGTTGAAATGTGTGCATAAGTCCTTTGGTTTAGGCGTGACACTCATTTTCAGTTTTTACTGCTTTAAATGCACTTTCAGTCCGAGTTGAGCCCGTTTTTTTACTTTGAATGTATCTTCATAGGATTAAGTTGTGTAGTCAAATTAATGGTGATTTAGGCTTCAGGAGGTCAACCTGAACTAAATACATGTTGAAATGTGTGCATAAGTCCTTTGGTTTAGGCGTGACACTCATTTTGAGTTTTTATTGCTTTAAATGCACTTTCAGGCCTAGTTGAGCACGTTTTGTGACTTTGAATGTACCTTCATAGGAATGAGTTGTGTAGTCAAATTAATGCTCATTTAGGCTTCAGGAGGTCAACCTGAACTAAATACATGTTGAAATGTGTGCATAAGTCCTTTGGTTTAGGCGTGACACACATTTTCAGTTTTTATTGCTTTAAATGCACTTTCAGTCCGAGTTGAGCACGTTTTGTGACTTTGAATGTACCTTCATAGGAATGAGTTGTGTAGTCAAATAAATGCTCATTTAGGCTTCAGGAGGTCAACCTGAACTAAATACATGTTGAAATGTGTGCATAAGTCCTTTGGTTTTGGCGTGACACTCATTTTCAGTTTTTATTGCTTTAAATGCATTTTCAGGCCGAGTAGAGCACGTTTCTGAGTTTGAATGTGTCTTCATAGGAATGAGTTGTGTGATCAAATTAATGGTGATTTAGGCTTCAGGAGGTCAACCTGAACTAAATACATGTTGAAATGTGTGCATAAGTCCTTTGGTTTAGGCGTGACACTCATTTTGAGTTTTTATTGCTTTAAATGCACTTTCAGGCCTAGTTGAGCACGTTTTGTGACTTTGAATGTACCTTCATAGGAATGAGTTGTGTAGTCAAATTAATGCTTATTTAGGCTTCAGGAGGTCAACCTGAACTAAATACATGTTGAAATGTGTGCATAAGTCTTTTGGTTTAGGCGTGACACACATTTTCAGTTTTTATTGCTTTAAATGCACTTTCAGTCCGAGTTGAGCACGTTTTGTGACTTTGAATGTACCTTCATAGGAATGAGTTGTGTAGTCAAATAAATGCTCATTTAGGCTTCAGGAGGTCAACCTGAACTAAATACATGTTGAAATGTGTGCATAAGTCCTTTGGTTTTGGCGTGACACTCATTTTCAGTTTTTATTGCTTTAAATGCATTTTCAGGCCGAGTAGAGCACGTTTCTGAGTTTGAATGTGTCTTCATAGGAATGAGTTGTATGATCAAATTAATGGTGATTTAGGCTTCAGGAGGTCAACCTGAACTAAATACATGTTGAATTGTGTGCATAAGTCCTTTGGTTTAGGCGTGACACTCATTTTGAGTTTTTATTGCTTTAAATGCACTTTCAGGCCTAGTTGAGCACGTTTTGTGACTTTGAATGTACCTTCATAGGAATGAGTTGTGTAGTCAAATTAATGCTCATTTAGGCTTCAGGAGGTCAACCTGAACTAAATACATGTTGAAATGTGTGCATAAGTCCTTTGGTTTAGGCGTGACACTCATTTTCAGTTTTTATTGCTTTAAATGCACTTTCAGTCCGAATTGAGCCCGTTTTTTTACTTTGAATGTTCCTTCATAGGAATAAGTTGTGTAGTCAAATTAATGCTCATTTAGGCTTCAGGAGGTCAACCTGAACTAAATACATGTTGAAATGTGTGTATAAGTCCTTTGGTTTAGGCGTGACACTCAATTTGAGTTTTTATTGCTTTAAATGCATTTTCAGGCCGAGTAGAGCACGTTTCTGAGTTTGAATGTGTCTTCATAGGAATGAGTTGTGTGATCAAATTAATGGTGATTTAGGCTTCAGGAGGTCAACCTGAACTAAATACATGTTGAAATGTGTGCATAAGTCCTTTGGTTTAGGCGTGACACTCATTTTGAGTTTTTATTGCTTTAAATGCACTTTCAGGCCTAGTTGAGCACGTTTTGTGACTTTAAATGTACCTTCATAGGAATGAGTTGTGTAGTCAAATTAATGCTCATTTAGGGTTCAGGAGGTCAACCTGAACTAAATACATGTTGAAATGTGTGCATAAGTCCTTTGGTTTAGGCGTGACACTCATTTTCAGTTTTTATTGCTTTAAATGCACTTTCAGTCCGAGTTGAGCCGTTTTTTTACTTTGAATGTATCTTCATAGGAATAAGTTGTGTAGTCAAATTAATGCTCATTTAGGCTTCAGAATGTCAACCTGAACTAAATACATGTTGAAATGTGTGCATAAGTCCTTTGGTTTAGGCGTGACACTCATTTTGAGTTTTTATTGCTTTAAATGCACTTTCAGGCCTAGTTGAGCACGTTTTGTGACTTTGAATGTACCTTCATAGGAATGAGTTGTGTAGTCAAATTAATGCTCATTTAGGCTTCAGGAGGTCAACCTGAACTAAATACATGTTGAAATGTGTGCATAAGTCCTTTAGTTTAGGCGTGACACTCATTTTCAGTTTTTATTGCTTTAAATGCACTTTCAGTCCGAGTTGAGCCCGTTTTTTTACTTTGAATGTTCCTTCATAGGAATGAGTTGTGTAGTCAAATTAATGCTCATTTAGGCTTCAGGAGGTCAACCTGAACTAAATACATGTTGAAATGTGTGCGTAAGGCCTTTGGTTTAGGCGCGACACTCATTTTGAGTTTTTATTGCTTTAAATGCATTTTCAGGCCGAGTAGAGCACGTTTTTTTACTTTGAATGTATCTTCATAGGAATACGTTGTGTAGTCAAATTAATGCTCATTTAGGCTTCAGGACGTCAACCTGAACTAAATACATGTTGAAATGTGTGCATAAGTCCTTTGGTTTAGGCGTGACACTCATTTTCAGTTTTTATTGCTTTAAATGCACTTTCAGTCCGAGTTGAGCCCGTTTTTTTACTTTGAATGTATCTTCATAGGATTAAGTTGTGTAGTCAAATTAATGGTGATTTAGGCTTCAGGAGGTCAACCTGAACTAAATACATGTTGAAATGTGTGCATAAGTCCTTTGGTTTAGGCGTGACACTCATTTTGAGTTTTTATTGCTTTAAATGCACTTTCAGGCCTAGTTGAGCACGTTTTGTGACTTTGAATGTACCTTCATAGGAATGAGTTGTGTAGTCAAATTAATGCTCATTTAGGCTTCAGGAGGTCAACCTGAACTACATACATGTTGAAATGTGTGCATAAGTCCTTTGGTTTAGGCGTGACACTCATTTTCAGTTTTTATTGCTTTAAATGCACTTTCAGTCCGAGTTGAGCCCGTTTTTTTACTTTGAATGTTCCTTCATAGGAATGAGTTGTGTAGTCAAATTAATGCTCATTTAGGCTTCAGAATGTCAACCTGAACTAAATACATGTTGAAATGTGTGCATAAGTCCTTTGGTTTAGGCGTGACACTCATTTTCAGTTTTTATTGCTTTAAATGCACTTTCAGTCCGAGTTGAGCCCGTTTTTTTACTTTGAATGTATCTTCATAGGAATAAGTTGTGTAGTCAAATTAATGGTGATTTAGGCTTCAGGAGGTCAACCTGAACTAAATACATGTTGAAATGTGTGCATAAGTCCTTTGGTTTATGCGTGACACTCATTTTTGAGTTTTTTATTGCTTTAAATGCACTTTCAGGCCTAGTTGAGCACATTTTGTGACTTTGAATGTACCTTCATAGGAATGAGTTGTGTTGTCAAATTAATGCTCATTTAGGCTTCAGGAGGTCAACCTGAACTAAATAAATGTTGAAATGTGTGCATAAGTCATTTGGTCTAGGCGTGACACACATTATGAACCATTGATGAAATAAGTTTTATTTTTAAAAAAGCCAAAAAATGTGAAAGGGACGAAATTACAAATGTCCTGTGTGTTTCACATAGAGTACATACAGGCCAGCGATCCCGCTCCCTCTCTTTCTCTGTGACACACACGCTTCCGAGCGCGCCAGCACGCAGCAAGCACACACACAAACGCAGGCACACACACTCACACAAACGTACGCACAGACGAGCACGTATCGTAAACAACACACCAACGATGATTTAGATCAAAGAAACACTCACACATGTATGGGCACACGATCACGCGCGCGCAAACACACACACAAACTCATGAGAGGCACACACATCCGCACACGCTACGCATGTAAACAACATTTGGACACTGATTGAAGATCAAAGACTAACCCACGTGGAAGACTGAAAGATGCACAGCCAATCACCTAGGCTTTGCATCTTTTCACCTCCCCCTGCTCTCACACCACGTGGGCTAGATCCACTCGGGCTGTCATTGGTGGACGTCGTCGGTGTCAGAACAAATCAAGTGCAAGCAAAAGTTAAAACCTCTGAGTAATTCGTCATTTTTATCCGAATACAGTACTTTTTGGGGGGGGGGGGTGCGCACAACACACACACACGCACGCACCCACACAAACACACACAAACACACGCACACACTTACACACTCTCACACACGCACGCACACATACACTAGCAGGCATCGGAAACAACACTTTAGACGTTGAAATGTGTGCAGACGTCCTTTGGTTTAGGCGTGACACTCATTTTGAGTTTTTATTGCTTTAAATGCACTTTCAGGCCTAGTTGAGCACGTTTTGTGACTTTGAATGTACCTTCATAGGAATGAGTTGTGTAGTCAAATTAATGCTCATTTAGGCTTCAGGAGGTCAACCTGAACTACATACATGTTGAAATGTGTGCATAAGTCCTTTGGTTTAGGCGTGACACTCATTTTCAGTTTTTATTGCTTTAAATGCACTTTCAGTCCGAGTTGAGCCCGTTTTTTTACTTTGAATGTATCTTCATAGGAATAAGTTGTGTAGTCAAATTAATGGTGATTTAGGCTTCAGGAGGTCAACCTGAACTAAATACATGTTGAAATGTGTGCATAAGTCCTTTGGTTTATGCGTGACACTCATTTTTGAGTTTTTTATTGCTTTAAATGCACTTTCAGGCCTAGTTGAGCACATTTTGTGACTTTGAATGTACCTTCATAGGAATGAGTTGTGTTGTCAAATTAATGCTCATTTAGGCTTCAGGAGGTCAACCTGAACTAAATAAATGTTGAAATGTGTGCATAAGTCATTTGGTCTAGGCGTGACACACATTATGAACCATTGATGAAATAAGTTTTATTTTTAAAAAAGCCAAAAAATGTGAAAGGGACGAAATTACAAATGTCCTGTGTGTTTCACATAGAGTACATACAGGCCAGCGATCCCGCTCCCTCTCTTTCTCTGTGACACACACGCTTCCGAGCGCGCCAGCACGCAGCAAGCACACACACAAACGCACGCACACACACTCACACAAACGTACGCACAGACGAGCACGTATCGTAAACAACACACCAACGATGATTTAGATCAAAGAAACACTCACACATGTATGGGCACACGATCACGCGCGCGCAAACACACACACAAACTCATGAGAGGCACACACATCCGCACACGCTACGCATGTAAACAACATTTGGACACTGATTGAAGATCAAAGACTAACCCACGTGGAAGACTGAAAGATGCACAGCCAATCACCTAGGCTTTGCATCTTTTCACCTCCCCCTGCTCTCACACCACGTGGGCTAGATCCACTCGGGCTGTCATTGGTGGACGTCGTCGGTGTCAGAACAAATCAAGTGCAAGCAAAAGTTAAAACCTCTGAGTAATTCGTCATTTTTATCCGAATACAGTACTTTTTTGGGGGGGGGGGTGCGCACAACACACACACGCACGCACCCACACAAACACACACAAACACACGCACACACTTACACACTCTCACACACGCACGCACACATACACTAGCAGGCATCGGAAACAACACTTTAGACGTTGAAATGTGTGCAGACGTCCTTTGGTTTAGGCGTGACACTCATTTTGAGTTTTTATTGCTTTAAATGCACTTTCAGGCCTAGTTGAGCACGTTTTGTGACTTTGAATGTACCTTCATAGGAATGAGTTGTGTAGTCAAATTAATGCTCATTTAGGCTTCAGGAGGTCAACCTGAACTAAATACATGTTGAAATGTGTGCATAAGTCCTTTGGTTTAGGCGTGACACTCATTTTCAGTTTTTATTGCTTTAAATGCACTTTCAGTCCGAATTGAGCCCGTTTTTTTACTTTGAATGTTCCTTCATAGGAATAAGTTGTGTAGTCAAATTAATGCTCATTTAGGCTTCAGGAGGTCAACCTGAACTAAATACATGTTGAAATGTGTGTATAAGTCCTTTGGTTTAGGCGTGACACTCAATTTGAGTTTTTATTGCTTTAAATGCATTTTCAGGCCGAGTAGAGCACGTTTCTGAGTTTGAATGTATCTTCATAGGAATGAGTTGTGTGATCAAATTAATGCTCATTTAGGCTTCAGAATGTCAACCTGAACTAAATACATGTTGAAATGTGTGCATAAGTCCTTTGGTTTAGGCGTGACACTCATTTTGAGTTTTTATTGCTTTAAATGCACTTTCAGGCCTAGTTGAGCACGTTTTGTGACTTTTAATGTACCTTCATAGGAATGAGTTGTGTAGTCAAATTATACTCATTTAGGCTTCAGGAGGTCAACCTGAACTAAATACATGTTGAAATGTGTGCATAAGTCCTTTGGTTTAGGCGTGACACTCATTTTCAGTTGTTATTGCTTTAAATGCACTTTCAGTCCGAGTTGAGCCCGTTTTTTTACTTTGAATGTTCCTTCATAGGAATGAGTTGTGTAGTCAAATTAATGCTCATTTAGGCTTCAGAAGGTCAACCTGAACTAAATACATGTTGAAATGTGTGCATAAGTCCTTTGGTTTAGGCGTGACACTCATTTTGAGTTTTTATTGCTTTAAATGCATTTTCAGGCCGAGTAGAGCACGTTTTTTTACTTTGAATGTATCTTCATAGGAATAAGTTGTGTAGTCAAATTAATGCTCATTTAGGCTTCAGGACGTCAACCTGAACTAAATACATGTTGAAATGTGTGCATAAGTCCTTTGGTTTAGGCGTGACACTCATTTTCAGTTTTTATTGCTTTAAATGCACTTTCAGTCCGAGTTGAGCCCGTTTTTTTACTTTGAATGTATCTTCATAGGATTAAGTTGTGTAGTCAAATTAATGGTGATTTAGGCTTCAGGAGGTCAACCTGAACTAAATACATGTTGAAATGTGTGCATAAGTCCTTTGGTTTAGGCGTGACACTCATTTTGAGTTTTTATTGCTTTAAATGCACTTTCAGGCCTAGTTGAGCACGTTTTGTGACTTTGAATGTACCTTCATAGGAATGAGTTGTGTAGTCAAATTAATGCTTATTTAGGCTTCAGGAGGTCAACCTGAACTAAATACATGTTGAAATGTGTGCATAAGTCCTTTGGTTTAGGCGTGACACACATTTTCAGTTTTTATTGCTTTAAATGCACTTTCAGTCCGAGTTGAGCACGTTTTGTGACTTTGAATGTACCTTCATAGGAATGAGTTGTGTAGTCAAATAAATGCTCATTTAGGCTTCAGGAGGTCAACCTGAACTAAATACATGTTGAAATGTGTGCATAAGTCCTTTGGTTTAGGCGTGACACTCATTTTCAGTTTTTATTGCTTTAAATGCACTTTCAGTCCGAGTTGAGCCCGTTTTTTTACTTTGAATGTATCTTCATAGGAATAAGTTGTGTAGTCAAATTAATGGTGATTTAGGCTTCAGGAGGTCAACCTGAACTAAATACATGTTGAAATGTGTGCATAAGTCCTTTGGTTTAGGCGTGACACTCATTTTCACTTTTTACTGCTTTAAATGCACTTTCAGTCCGAGTTGAGCCCGTTTTTTTACTTTGAATGTATAGGAATAGGAATAAGTTGTGTAGTCAAATTAATGCTCATTTAGGCTTCAGGACGTCAACCTGAACTAAATACATGTTGAAATGTGTGCATAAGTCCTTTGGTTTAGGCGTGACACTCATTTTCAGTTTTTATTGCTTTAAATGCACTTTCAGTCCGAGTTGAGCCCGTTTTTTTACTTTGAATGTATCTTCATAGGAATAAGTTGTGTAGTCAAATTAATGGTGATTTAGGCTTCAGGAGGTCAACCTGAACTAAATACATGTTGAAATGTGTGCATAAGTCCTTTGGTTTAGGCGTGACACTCATTTTGAGTTTTTATTGCTTTAAATGCACTTTCAGGCCTAGTTGAGCACGTTTTGTGACTTTGAATGTACCTTCATAGGAATGAGTCGTGTAGTCAAATTAATGCTCATTTAGGCTTCAGGTGGTCAACCTGAACTAAATACATGTTGAAATGTGTGCATAAGTCCTTTAGTTTAGGCGTGACACTCATTTTCAGTTTTTATTGCTTTAAATGCACTTTCAGTCCGAGTTGAGCCCGTTTTTTTACTTTGAATGTTCCTTCATCGGAATGAGTTGTGTAGTCAAATTAATGCTCATTTAGGCTTCAGGAGGTCAACCTGAACTAAATACATGTTGAAATGTGTGCATAAGTCCTTTAGTTTAGGCGTGACACTCATTTTCAGTTTTTATTGTTTTAAATGCACTTTCAGTCCGAGTTGAGCCCGTTTTTTTACTTTGAATGTATCTTCATAGGAATAAGTTGTGTAGTCAAATTAATGGTGATTTAGGCTTCAGGAGGTCAACCTGAACTAAATACATGTTGAAATGTGTGCATAAGTCCTTTGGTTTAGGCGTGACACTCATTTTCAGTTTTTACTGCTTTAAATGCACTTTCAGTCCGAGTTGAGCCCGTTTTTTTACTTTGAATGTATCTTCATAGGATTAAGTTGTGTAGTCAAATTAATGGTGATTTAGGCTTCAGGAGGTCAACCTGAACTAAATACATGTTGAAATGTGTGCATAAGTCCTTTGGTTTAGGCGTGACACTCATTTTGAGTTTTTATTGCTTTAAATGCACTTTCAGGCCTAGTTGAGCACGTTTTGTGACTTTGAATGTACCTTCATAGGAATGAGTTGTGTAGTCAAATTAATGCTCATTTAGGCTTCAGGAGGTCAACCTGAACTAAATACATGTTGAAATGTGTGCATAAGTCCTTTGGTTTAGGCGTGACACACATTTTCAGTTTTTATTGCTTTAAATGCACTTTCAGTCCGAGTTGAGCACGTTTTGTGACTTTGAATGTACCTTCATAGGAATGAGTTGTGTAGTCAAATAAATGCTCATTTAGGCTTCAGGAGGTCAACCTGAACTAAATACATGTTGAAATGTGTGCATAAGTCCTTTGGTTTTGGCGTGACACTCATTTTCAGTTTTTATTGCTTTAAATGCATTTTCAGGCCGAGTAGAGCACGTTTCTGAGTTTGAATGTGTCTTCATAGGAATGAGTTGTGTGATCAAATTAATGGTGATTTAGGCTTCAGGAGGTCAACCTGAACTAAATACATGTTGAAATGTGTGCATAAGTCCTTTGGTTTAGGCGTGACACTCATTTTGAGTTTTTATTGCTTTAAATGCACTTTCAGGCCTAGTTGAGCACGTTTTGTGACTTTGAATGTACCTTCATAGGAATGAGTTGTGTAGTCAAATTAATGCTCATTTAGGGTTCAGGACGTCAACCTGAACTAAATACATGTTGAAATGTGTGCATAAGTCCTTTGGTTTAGGCGTGACACTCATTTTCAGTTTTTATTGCTTTAAATGCACTTTCAGTCCGAGTTGAGCCGTTTTTTTACTTTGAATGTATCTTCATAGGAATAAGTTGTGTAGTCAAATTAATGCTCATTTAGGCTTCAGAATGGCAACCTGAACTAAATACATGTTGAAATGTGTGCATAAATCCTTTGGTTTAGGCGTGACACTCATTTTGAGTTTTTATTGCTTTAAATGCACTTTCAGGCCTAGTTGAGCACGTTTTGTGACTTTGAATGTACCTTCATAGGAATGAGTTGTGTAGTCAAATTAATGCTCATTTAGGCTTCAGGAGGTCAACCTGAACTAAATACATGTTGAAATGTGTGCATAAGTCCTTTAGTTTAGGCGTGACACTCATTTTCAGTTTTTATTGCTTTAAATGCACTTTCAGTCCGAGTTGAGCCCGTTTTTTTACTTTGAATGTTCCTTCATCGGAATGAGTTGTGTAGTCAAATTAATGCTCATTTAGGCTTCACGAGGTCAACCTGAACTAAATACATGTTGAAATGTGTGCATAAGTCCTTTAGTTTAGGCGTGACACTCATTTTCAGTTTTTATTGCTTTAAATGCACTTTCAGTCCGAGTTGAGCCCGTTTTTTTACTTTGAATGTTCCTTCATCGGAATGAGTTGTGTAGTCAAATTAATGCTCATTTAGGCTTCAGGAGGTCAACCTGAACTAAATACATGTTGAAATGTGTGCATAAGTCCTTTAGTTTAGGCGTGACACTCATTTTCAGTTTTTATTGTTTTAAATGCACTTTCAGTCCGAGTTGAGCCCGTTTTTTTACTTTGAATGTATCTTCATAGGAATAAGTTGTGTAGTCAAATTAATGGTGATTTAGGCTTCAGGAGGTCAACCTGAACTAAATACATGTTGAAATGTGTGCATAAGTCCTTTGGTTTAGGCGTGACACTCATTTTCAGTTTTTACTGCTTTAAATGCACTTTCAGTCCGAGTTGAGCCCGTTTTTTTACTTTGAATGTATCTTCATAGGATTAAGTTGTGTAGTCAAATTAATGGTGATTTAGGCTTCAGGAGGTCAACCTGAACTAAATACATGTTGAAATGTGTGCATAAGTCCTTTGGTTTAGGCGTGACACTCATTTTGAGTTTTTATTGCTTTAAATGCACTTTCAGGCCTAGTTGAGCACGTTTTGTGACTTTGAATGTACCTTCATAGGAATGAGTTGTGTAGTCAAATTAATGCTCATTTAGGCTTCAGGAGGTCAACCTGAACTAAATACATGTTGAAATGTGTGCATAAGTCCTTTGGTTTAGGCGTGACACACATTTTCAGTTTTTATTGCTTTAAATGCACTTTCAGTCCGAGTTGAGCACGTTTTGTGACTTTGAATGTACCTTCATAGGAATGAGTTGTGTAGTCAAATAAATGCTCATTTAGGCTTCAGGAGGTCAACCTGAACTAAATACATGTTGAAATGTGTGCATAAGTCCTTTGGTTTTGGCGTGACACTCATTTTCAGTTTTTATTGCTTTAAATGCATTTTCAGGCCGAGTAGAGCACGTTTCTGAGTTTGAATGTGTCTTCATAGGAATGAGTTGTGTGATCAAATTAATGGTGATTTAGGCTTCAGGAGGTCAACCTGAACTAAATACATGTTGAAATGTGTGCATAAGTCCTTTGGTTTAGGCGTGACACTCATTTTGAGTTTTTATTGCTTTAAATGCACTTTCAGGCCTAGTTGAGCACGTTTTGTGACTTTGAATGTACCTTCATAGGAATGAGTTGTGTAGTCAAATTAATGCTTATTTAGGCTTCAGGAGGTCAACCTGAACTAAATACATGTTGAAATGTGTGCATAAGTCTTTTGGTTTAGGCGTGACACACATTTTCAGTTTTTATTGCTTTAAATGCACTTTCAGTCCGAGTTGAGCACGTTTTGTGACTTTGAATGTACCTTCATAGGAATGAGTTGTGTAGTCAAATAAATGCTCATTTAGGCTTCAGGAGGTCAACCTGAACTAAATACATGTTGAAATGTGTGCATAAGTCCTTTGGTTTTGGCGTGACACTCATTTTCAGTTTTTATTGCTTTAAATGCATTTTCAGGCCGAGTAGAGCACGTTTCTGAGTTTGAATGTGTCTTCATAGGAATGAGTTGTATGATCAAATTAATGGTGATTTAGGCTTCAGGAGGTCAACCTGAACTAAATACATGTTGAATTGTGTGCATAAGTCCTTTGGTTTAGGCGTGACACTCATTTTGAGTTTTTATTGCTTTAAATGCACTTTCAGGCCTAGTTGAGCACGTTTTGTGACTTTGAATGTACCTTCATAGGAATGAGTTGTGTAGTCAAATTAATGCTCATTTAGGCTTCAGGAGGTCAACCTGAACTAAATACATGTTGAAATGTGTGCATAAGTCCTTTGGTTTAGGCGTGACACTCATTTTCAGTTTTTATTGCTTTAAATGCACTTTCAGTCCGAATTGAGCCCGTTTTTTTACTTTGAATGTTCCTTCATAGGAATAAGTTGTGTAGTCAAATTAATGCTCATTTAGGCTTCAGGAGGTCAACCTGAACTAAATACATGTTGAAATGTGTGTATAAGTCCTTTGGTTTAGGCGTGACACTCAATTTGAGTTTTTATTGCTTTAAATGCATTTTCAGGCCGAGTAGAGCACGTTTCTGAGTTTGAATGTGTCTTCATAGGAATGAGTTGTGTGATCAAATTAATGGTGATTTAGGCTTCAGGAGGTCAACCTGAACTAAATACATGTTGAAATGTGTGCATAAGTCCTTTGGTTTAGGCGTGACACTCATTTTGAGTTTTTATTGCTTTAAATGCACTTTCAGGCCTAGTTGAGCACGTTTTGTGACTTTAAATGTACCTTCATAGGAATGAGTTGTGTAGTCAAATTAATGCTCATTTAGGGTTCAGGAGGTCAACCTGAACTAAATACATGTTGAAATGTGTGCATAAGTCCTTTGGTTTAGGCGTGACACTCATTTTCAGTTTTTATTGCTTTAAATGCACTTTCAGTCCGAGTTGAGCCGTTTTTTTACTTTGAATGTATCTTCATAGGAATAAGTTGTGTAGTCAAATTAATGCTCATTTAGGCTTCAGAATGTCAACCTGAACTAAATACATGTTGAAATGTGTGCATAAGTCCTTTGGTTTAGGCGTGACACTCATTTTGAGTTTTTATTGCTTTAAATGCACTTTCAGGCCTAGTTGAGCACGTTTTGTGACTTTGAATGTACCTTCATAGGAATGAGTTGTGTAGTCAAATTAATGCTCATTTAGGCTTCAGGAGGTCAACCTGAACTAAATACATGTTGAAATGTGTGCATAAGTCCTTTAGTTTAGGCGTGACACTCATTTTCAGTTTTTATTGCTTTAAATGCACTTTCAGTCCGAGTTGAGCCCGTTTTTTTACTTTGAATGTTCCTTCATAGGAATGAGTTGTGTAGTCAAATTAATGCTCATTTAGGCTTCAGGAGGTCAACCTGAACTAAATACATGTTGAAATGTGTGCGTAAGGCCTTTGGTTTAGGCGCGACACTCATTTTGAGTTTTTATTGCTTTAAATGCATTTTCAGGCCGAGTAGAGCACGTTTTTTTACTTTGAATGTATCTTCATAGGAATACGTTGTGTAGTCAAATTAATGCTCATTTAGGCTTCAGGACGTCAACCTGAACTAAATACATGTTGAAATGTGTGCATAAGTCCTTTGGTTTAGGCGTGACACTCATTTTCAGTTTTTATTGCTTTAAATGCACTTTCAGTCCGAGTTGAGCCCGTTTTTTTACTTTGAATGTATCTTCATAGGATTAAGTTGTGTAGTCAAATTAATGGTGATTTAGGCTTCAGGAGGTCAACCTGAACTAAATACATGTTGAAATGTGTGCATAAGTCCTTTGGTTTAGGCGTGACACTCATTTTGAGTTTTTATTGCTTTAAATGCACTTTCAGGCCTAGTTGAGCACGTTTTGTGACTTTGAATGTACCTTCATAGGAATGAGTTGTGTAGTCAAATTAATGCTCATTTAGGCTTCAGGAGGTCAACCTGAACTACATACATGTTGAAATGTGTGCATAAGTCCTTTGGTTTAGGCGTGACACTCATTTTCAGTTTTTATTGCTTTAAATGCACTTTCAGTCCGAGTTGAGCCCGTTTTTTTACTTTGAATGTTCCTTCATAGGAATGAGTTGTGTAGTCAAATTAATGCTCATTTAGGCTTCAGAATGTCAACCTGAACTAAATACATGTTGAAATGTGTGCATAAGTCCTTTGGTTTAGGCGTGACACTCATTTTCAGTTTTTATTGCTTTAAATGCACTTTCAGTCCGAGTTGAGCCCGTTTTTTTACTTTGAATGTATCTTCATAGGAATAAGTTGTGTAGTCAAATTAATGGTGATTTAGGCTTCAGGAGGTCAACCTGAACTAAATACATGTTGAAATGTGTGCATAAGTCCTTTGGTTTATGCGTGACACTCATTTTTGAGTTTTTTATTGCTTTAAATGCACTTTCAGGCCTAGTTGAGCACATTTTGTGACTTTGAATGTACCTTCATAGGAATGAGTTGTGTTGTCAAATTAATGCTCATTTAGGCTTCAGGAGGTCAACCTGAACTAAATAAATGTTGAAATGTGTGCATAAGTCATTTGGTCTAGGCGTGACACACATTATGAACCATTGATGAAATAAGTTTTATTTTTAAAAAAGCCAAAAAATGTGAAAGGGACGAAATTACAAATGTCCTGTGTGTTTCACATAGAGTACATACAGGCCAGCGATCCCGCTCCCTCTCTTTCTCTGTGACACACACGCTTCCGAGCGCGCCAGCACGCAGCAAGCACACACACAAACGCAGGCACACACACTCACACAAACGTACGCACAGACGAGCACGTATCGTAAACAACACACCAACGATGATTTAGATCAAAGAAACACTCACACATGTATGGGCACACGATCACGCGCGCGCAAACACACACACAAACTCATGAGAGGCACACACATCCGCACACGCTACGCATGTAAACAACATTTGGACACTGATTGAAGATCAAAGACTAACCCACGTGGAAGACTGAAAGATGCACAGCCAATCACCTAGGCTTTGCATCTTTTCACCTCCCCCTGCTCTCACACCACGTGGGCTAGATCCACTCGGGCTGTCATTGGTGGACGTCGTCGGTGTCAGAACAAATCAAGTGCAAGCAAAAGTTAAAACCTCTGAGTAATTCGTCATTTTTATCCGAATACAGTACTTTTTGGGGGGGGGGGGTGCGCACAACACACACACACGCACGCACCCACACAAACACACACAAACACACGCACACACTTACACACTCTCACACACGCACGCACACATACACTAGCAGGCATCGGAAACAACACTTTAGACGTTGAAATGTGTGCAGACGTCCTTTGGTTTAGGCGTGACACTCATTTTGAGTTTTTATTGCTTTAAATGCACTTTCAGGCCTAGTTGAGCACGTTTTGTGACTTTGAATGTACCTTCATAGGAATGAGTTGTGTAGTCAAATTAATGCTCATTTAGGCTTCAGGAGGTCAACCTGAACTACATACATGTTGAAATGTGTGCATAAGTCCTTTGGTTTAGGCGTGACACTCATTTTCAGTTTTTATTGCTTTAAATGCACTTTCAGTCCGAGTTGAGCCCGTTTTTTTACTTTGAATGTATCTTCATAGGAATAAGTTGTGTAGTCAAATTAATGGTGATTTAGGCTTCAGGAGGTCAACCTGAACTAAATACATGTTGAAATGTGTGCATAAGTCCTTTGGTTTATGCGTGACACTCATTTTTGAGTTTTTTATTGCTTTAAATGCACTTTCAGGCCTAGTTGAGCACATTTTGTGACTTTGAATGTACCTTCATAGGAATGAGTTGTGTTGTCAAATTAATGCTCATTTAGGCTTCAGGAGGTCAACCTGAACTAAATAAATGTTGAAATGTGTGCATAAGTCATTTGGTCTAGGCGTGACACACATTATGAACCATTGATGAAATAAGTTTTATTTTTAAAAAAGCCAAAAAATGTGAAAGGGACGAAATTACAAATGTCCTGTGTGTTTCACATAGAGTACATACAGGCCAGCGATCCCGCTCCCTCTCTTTCTCTGTGACACACACGCTTCCGAGCGCGCCAGCACGCAGCAAGCACACACACAAACGCACGCACACACACTCACACAAACGTACGCACAGACGAGCACGTATCGTAAACAACACACCAACGATGATTTAGATCAAAGAAACACTCACACATGTATGGGCACACGATCACGCGCGCGCAAACACACACACAAACTCATGAGAGGCACACACATCCGCACACGCTACGCATGTAAACAACATTTGGACACTGATTGAAGATCAAAGACTAACCCACGTGGAAGACTGAAAGATGCACAGCCAATCACCTAGGCTTTGCATCTTTTCACCTCCCCCTGCTCTCACACCACGTGGGCTAGATCCACTCGGGCTGTCATTGGTGGACGTCGTCGGTGTCAGAACAAATCAAGTGCAAGCAAAAGTTAAAACCTCTGAGTAATTCGTCATTTTTATCCGAATACAGTACTTTTTGGGGGGGGGGGGGGGTGCGCACAACACACACACGCACGCACCCACACAAACACACACAAACACACGCACACACTTACACACTCTCACACACGCACGCACACATACACTAGCAGGCATCGGAAACAACACTTTAGACGTTGAAATGTGTGCAGACGTCCTTTGGTTTAGGCGTGACACTCATTTTGAGTTTTTATTGCTTTAAATGCACTTTCAGGCCTAGTTGAGCACGTTTTGTGACTTTGAATGTACCTTCATAGGAATGAGTTGTGTAGTCAAATTAATGCTCATTTAGGCTTCAGGAGGTCAACCTGAACTAAATACATGTTGAAATGTGTGCATAAGTCCTTTGGTTTAGGCGTGACACTCATTTTCAGTTTTTATTGCTTTAAATGCACTTTCAGTCCGAATTGAGCCCGTTTTTTTACTTTGAATGTTCCTTCATAGGAATAAGTTGTGTAGTCAAATGAATGCTCATTTAGGCTTCAGGAGGTCAACCTGAACTAAATACATGTTGAAACTTGTGTATAAGTCCTTTGGTTTAGGCGTGACACTCAATTTGAGTTTTTATTGCTTTAAAGGCATTTTCAGGCCGAGTAGAGCACGTTTCTGAGTTTGAATGTATCTTCATAGGAATGAGTTGTGTGATCAAATTAATGCTCATTTAGGCTTCAGAATGTCAACCTGAACTAAATACATGTTGAAATGTGTGCATAAGTCCTTTGGTTTAGGCGTGACACTCATTTTGAGTTTTTATTGCTTTAAATGCACTTTCAGTCCGAGTTGAGCACGTTTTGTGACTTTTAATGTACCTTCATAGGAATGAGTTGTGTAGTCAAATTATACTCATTTAGGCTTCAGAAGGTCAACCTGAACTAAATACATGTTGAAATGTGTGCATAAGTCCTTTGGTTTAGGCGTGACACTCATTTTGAGTTTTTATTGCTTTAAATGCACTTTCAGGCCTAGTTGAGCACGTTTTGTGACTTTGAATGTACTTTCATAGGAATGAGTTGTGTAGTCAAATTAATGCTCATTTAGGCTTCAGGAGGTCAACCTGAACTAAATACATGTTGAAATGTGTGCATAAGTCCTTTGGTTTAGGCGTTACACTCATTTTGAGTTTTTATTGCTTTAAATGCACTTTCAGGGCTAGTTGAGCACGTTTTGTGACTTTGAATGTACCTTCATAGGAATGAGTTGTGTAGTCAAATAAATGCTCATTTAGGCTTCAGGAGGTCAACCTGAACAAAATACATGTTGAAATGTGTGCATAAATCCTTTGGTTTAGGTGTGACACTCATTTTGAGTTTTTATTGCTTTAAATGCACTTTCAGGCCTAGTTGAGCACGTTTTGTGACTTTGAATGTACCTTCATAGGAATGAGTTGTGTAGTCAAATAAATGCTCATTTAGGCTTCAGGAGGTCAACCTGAACTAAATACATGTTGAAATGTGTGCATAAGACCTTTGGTTTTGGCGTGACACTCATTTTCAGTTTTTATTGCTTTAAATGCACTTTCAGTCCGAGTTGAGCCAGTTTTTTTACTTAGAATGTTCCTTCATAGGAATGAGTTGTGTAGTCAAATTAATGCTCATTTAGGCTTCAGGAGGTCAACCTGAACTAAATACATGTTGAAATGTGTGCATAAGGCCTTTGGTTTAGGCGTGACACTCATTTTGAGTTTTTATTGCTTTAAATGCATTTTCAGGCCGAGTAGAGCACGTTTTTTTACTTTGAATGTATCTTCATAGGAATAAGTTGTGTAGTCAAATTAATGCTCATTTAGGCTTTAGGACGTCAACCTGAACTAAATACATGTTGAAATGTGTGCATAAGTCCTTTGGTTTAGGCGTGACGCTCATTTTCAGTTTTTATTGCTTTAAATGCACTTTCAGTCCGAGTTGAGCCCGTTTTTTTACTTTGAATGTATCTTCATAGGAATAAGTTGTGTAGTCAAATTAATGGTGATTTAGGCTTCAGGAGGTCAACCTGAACTAAATACATGTTGAAATGTGTGCATAAGTCCTTTGGTTTAGGCGTGACACTCATTTTGAGTTTTTATTGCTTTAAATGCACTTTCAGGCCTAGTTGAGCACGTTTTGTGACTTTGAATGTACCTTCATAGGAATGAGTTGTGTAGTCAAATTAATGCTCATTTAGGGTTCAGAAGGTCAACCTGAACTAAATACATGTTGAAATGTGTGCATAAGTCCTTTGGTTTAGGCGTGACACTCATTTTCAGTTTTTATTGCTTTAAATGCACTTTCAGTCCGAGTTGAGCCGTTTTTTTACTTTGAATGTATCTTCATAGGAATAAGTTGTGTAGTCAAATTAATGCTCATTTAGGCTTCAGAATGTCAACCTGAACTAAATACATGTTGAAATGTGTGCATAAGTCCTTTGGTTTAGGCGTGACACTCATTTTGAGTTTTTATTGCTTTAAATGCACTTTCAGGCCTAGTTGAGCACGTTTTGTGACTTTGAATGTACCTTCATAGGAATGAGTTGTGTAGTCAAATTAATGCTCATTTAGGCTTCAGGAGGTCAACCTGAACTAAATACATGTTGAAATGTGTGCGTAAGGCCTTTGGTTTAGGCGCGACACTCATTTTGAGTTTTTATTGCTTTAAATGCATTTTCAGGCCGAGTAGAGCACGTTTTTTTACTTTGAATGTATCTTCATAGGAATAAGTTGTGTAGTCAAATTAATGCTCATTTAGGCTTCAGGACGTCAACCTGAACTAAATACATGTTGAAATGTGTGCATAAGTCCTTTGGTTTAGGCGTGACACTCATTTTCAGTTTTTATTGCTTTAAATGCACTTTCAGTCCGAGTTGAGCCCGTTTTTTTACTTTGAATGTATCTTCATAGGAATAAGTTGTGTAGTCAAATTAATGGTGATTTAGGCTTCAGGAGGTCAACCTGAACTAAATAAATGTTGAAATGTGTGCATAAGTCCTTTGGTTTAGGCGTGACACTCATTTTCAGTTTTTATTGCTGTAAATGCACTTTCAGTCCGAGTTGAGCACGTTTTTTTACTTTGAATGTATCTTCATAGGATTAAGTTGTGTAGTCAAATTAATGGTGATTTAGGCTTCAGGAGGTCAACCTGAACTAAATACATGTTGAAATGTGTGCATAAGTCCTTTGGTTTAGGCGTGACACTCATTTTGAGTTTTTATTGCTTTAAATGCACTTTCAGTCCGAGTTGAGCCCGTTTTTTTACTTTGAATGTTCCTTCATAGGAATAAGTTGTGTAGTCAAATTAATGCTCATTTAGGCTTCAGGAGGTCAACCTGAACTAAATACATGTTGAAATGTGTGCATAAGTCCTTTGGTTTATGCGTGACACTCATTTTCAGTTTTTATTGGTTTAAATGCACTTTCAGGCCTAGTTGAGCACGTTTTGTGACTTTGAATGTACCTTCATAGGAATGAGTTGTGTTGTCAAATTAATGCTCATTTAGGCTTCAGGAGGTCAACCTGAACTAAATAAATGTTGAAATGTGTGCATAAGTCATTTGGTCTAGGCGTGACACACATTATGAACCATTGATGAAATAAGTTTTATTTTTAAAAAAGCCAAAAAATGTGAAAGGGACGAAATTACAAATGTCCTGTGTGTTTCACATAGAGTACATACAGGCCAGCGATCCCGCTCCCTCTCTTTCTCTGTGACACACACGCTTCCGAGCGCGCCAGCACGCAGCAAGCACACACACAAACGCACGCACACACGCTCACACAAACGTACGCACAGACGAGCACGTATCGTAAACAACACGCCAACGATGATTTAGATCAAAGAAACACTCACACATGTATGGGCACACTATCACGCGCGCGCAAACACACACACAAACTCATGAGAGGCACACACATCCGCACACGCTACGCATGTAAACAACATTTGGACACTGATTGAAGATCAAAGACTAACCCACGTGGAAGACTGAAAGATGCACAGCCAATCACCTAGGCTTTGCATCTTTTCACCTCCCCCTGCTCTCACACCACGTGGGCTAGATCCACTCGGGCTGTCATTGGTGGACGTCGTCGGTGTCAGAACAAATCAAGTGCAAGCAAAAGTTAAAACCTCTGAGTAATTCGTCATTTTTATCCGAATACAGTACTTTTTTTTGGGGGGGGGGGTGCGCACAACACACACACGCACGCACCCACACAAACACACACAAACACACGCACACACTTACACACTCTCACACACGCACGCACACATACACTAGCAGGCATCGGAAACAACACTTTAGACGTTGAAATGTGTGCAGACGTCCTTTGGTTTAGGCATGACACTCAATTTTAGTTTTTATTGATTCAAATGCATTTTCAGACAGAGCAGGGCACTTGCTGACTTTGAATGTATCTTCATGGGAATGAGTTGTGTGATCAAATTAATGCTCATTTAGGCTTCAGGAGGTCAACCTAAACTAAATACATGTTGAAATGTGTGCATAAGTCCTTTGATTTAGGCGTGAAACTCATTTTGAGTTTTTATTGCTTTAAATGCACTTTCAGGCCTAGTTGAGCACGTTTTGTGACTTTTAATGTACCTTCATAGGAATGAGTTGTGTAGTCAAATTAATGCTCATTTAGGGTTCAGGAGGTCAACCTGAACTAAATACATGTTGAAATGTGTGCATAAGTCCTTTGGTTTAGGCGTGACACTCATTTTCAGTTTTTATTGCTTTAAATGCACTTTCAGTCCGAGTTGAGCCGTTTTTTTACTTTGAATGTATCTTCATAGGAATAAGTTGTGTAGTCAAATTAATGCTCATTTAGGCTTCAGAATGTCAACCTGAACTAAATACATGTTGAAATGTGTGCATAAGTCCTTTGGTTTAGGCGTGACACTCATTTTGAGTTTTTATTGCTTTAAATGCACTTTCAGGCCTAGTTGAGCACGTTTTGTGACTTTGAATGTACCTTCATAGGAATGAGTTGTGTTGTCAAATTAATGCTCATTTAGGCTTCAGGAGGTCAACCTGAACTAAATAAATGTTGAAATGTGTGCATAAGTCATTTGGTCTAGGCGTGACAAACATTATGAACCATTGATGAAATAAGTTTTATTTTTAAAAAAGCCAAAAAATGTGAAAGGGACGAAATTACAAATGTCCTGTGTGTTTCACATAGAGTACATACAGGCCAGCGATCCCGCTCCCTCTCTTTCTCTGTGACACACACGCTTCCGAGCGCGCCAGCACGCAGCAAGCACACACACAAACGCACGCACACACGCTCACACAAACGTACGCACAGACGAGCACGTATCGTAAACAACACGCCAACGATGATTTAGATCAAAGAAACACTCACACATGTATGGGCACACGATCATGCGCGCGCAAACACACACACAAACTCATGAGAGGCACACACATCCGCACACGCTACGCATGTAAACAACATTTGGACACTGATTGAAGATCAAAGACTAACCCACGTGGAAGACTGAAAGATGCACAGCCAATCACCTAGGCTTTGCATCTTTTCACCTCCCCCTGCTCTCACACCACGTGGGTTAGATCCACTCGGGCTGTCATTGGTGGACGTCGTCGGTGTCAGAACAAATCAAGTGCAAGCAAAAGTTAAAACCTCTGAGTAATTCGTCATTTTTATCCGAATACAGTACTTTTTGGGGGGGGGGGGTGCGCACAACACACACACGCACGCACCCACACAAACACACACAAACACACGCACACACTTACACACTCTCACACACGCACGCACACATACACTAGCAGGCATCGGAAACAACACTTTAGACGTTGAAATGTGTGCAGACGTCCTTTGGTTTAGGCATGAAACTCAATTTTAGTTTTTATTGATTCAAATGCATTTTCAGACAGAGCAGGGCACTTGCTGACTTTGAATGTATCTTCATGGGAATGAGTTGTGTGATCAAATTAATGCTCATTTAGGCTTCAGGAGGTCAACCTAAACTAAATACATGTTGAAATGTGTGCATAAGTCCTTTGATTTAGGCGTGAAACTCATTTTGAGTTTTTATTGCTTTAAATGCACTTTCAGGCCTAGTTGAGCACGTTTTGTGACTTTTAATGTACCTTCATAGGAATGAGTTGTGTAGTCAAATTAATGCTCATTTAGGGTTCAGGAGGTCAACCTGAACTAAATACATGTTGAAATGTGTGCATAAGTCCTTTGGTTTAGGCGTGACACTCATTTTCAGTTTTTATTGCTTTAAATGCACTTTCAGTCCGAGTTGACCCCTTTTTTTTACTTTGAATGTTCCTTCATAGGAATGAGTTGTGTAGTCAAATTAATGCTCATTTAGGCTTCAGGAGGTCAACCTGAACTAAATACATGTTGAAATGTGTGCGTAAGGCCTTTGGTTTAGGCGCGACACTCATTTTGAGTTTTTATTGCTTTAAATGCATTTTCAGGCCGAGTAGAGCACGTTTTTTTACTTTGAATGTATCTTCATAGGAATAAGTTGTGTAGTCAAATTAATGCTCATTTAGGCTTCAGGAGGTCAACCTGAACTAAATAAATGTTGAAATGTGTGCATAAGTCATTTGGTTTAGGCGTGACACTCATTTTGAGTTTTTATTGCTTTAAATGCACTTTCAGGCCTAGTTGAGCACGTTTTGTGACTTTGAATGTACCTTCATAGGAATGAGTTGTGTAGTCAAATAAATGCTCATTTAGGCTTCAGGAGGTCAACCTGAACTAAATACATGTTGAAATGTGTGCATAAATCCTTTGGTTTAGGTGTGACACTCAATTTGAGTTTTTATTGCTTTAAATGCATTTTCAGGCCGAGTAGAGCAGGTTTTTTTACTTTGAATGTATCTTCAAAGGAATGGGATGTGTAGTCAAATTAATGCTCATTTAGGCTTCAGGAGGTCAACCTGAACAAAATACATGTTGAAATGTGTGCATAAATCCTTTGGTTTAGGTGTGACACTCATTTTGAGTTTTTATTGCTTTAAATGCACTTTCAGGCCTAGTTGAGCACGTTTTGTGACTTTGAATGTACCTTCATAGGAATGAGTTGTGTAGTCAAATAAATGCTCATTTAGGCTTCAGGAGGGCAACCTGAACTAAATACATGTTGAAATGTGTGCATAAGTCCTTTGGTTTTGGTGTGACACTCAATTTGAGTTTTTATTGCTTTAATAAATGCACTTTCAGGCCTAGTTGAGCACGTTTTGTGACTTTGAATGTACCTTCATAGGAATGAGTTGTGTAGTCAAATAAATGCTCATTTAGGCTTCAGGAGGTCAACCTGAACTTAATACATGTTGAAATGTGTGCATAAGTCCTTTGGTTTAGGCGTGACACTCATTTTGAGTTTTTATTGCTTTAAATGCACTTTCAGGCCTAGTTGAGCACGTTTTGTGACTTTGAATGTATCTTCATAGGAATAAGTTGTGTAGTCAAATTAATGCTCATTTAGGCTTCAGAATGTCAACCTGAACTAAATACATGTTGAAATGTGTGCATAAGTCCTTTGGTTTAGGCGTGACACTCATTTTGAGTTTTTATTGCTTTAAATGCATTTTCAGGCCGAGTAGAGCACGTTTCTGAGTTTGAATGTATCTTCATAGGAATGAGTTGTGTGATCAAATTAATGCTCATTAAGGCTTCAGAATGTCAACCTGAATTAAATACATGTTGAAATGTGTGCATAAGTCCTTTGGTTTAGGCGTGACACTCATTTTGAGTTTTTATTGCTTTAAATGCACTTTCAGGCCTAGTTGAGCACGTTTTGTGACTTTTAATGTACCTTCATAGGAATGAGTTGTGTAGTCAAATTATACTCATTTAGGCTTCAGGCGGTCAACCTGAACTAAATACATGTTGAAATGTGTGCATAAGTCCTTTGGTTTAGGCGTGACACTCATTTTCAGTTTTTATTGCTTTAAATGCACTTTCAGTCCGAGTTGAGCCCGTTTTTTTACTTTGAATGTTCCTTCATAGGAATGAGTTGTGTAGTCAAATTAATGCTCATTTAGGCTTCAGGAGGTCAACCTGAACTAAATACATGTTGAAATGTGTGCATAAGGCCTTTGGTTTAGGCGTGACACTCATTTTGAGTTTTTATTGCTTTAAATGCATTTTCAGGCCGAGTAGAGCACGTTTTTTTACTTTGAATGTATCTTCATAGGAATACGTTGTGTAGTCAAATTAATGCTCATTTAGGCTTCAGGACGTCAACCTGAACTAAATACATGTTGAAATGTGTGCATAAGTCCTTTGGTTTAGGCGTGACACTCATTTTCAGTTTTTATTGCTTTAAATGCACTTTCAGTCCGAGTTGAGCCCGTTTTTTTACTTTGAATGTATCTTCATAGGATTAAGTTGTGTAGTCAAATTAATGGTGATTTAGGCTTCAGGAGGTCAACCTGAACTAAATACATGTTGAAATGTGTGCATAAGTCCTTTGGTTTAGGCGTGACACTCATTTTGAGTTTTTATTGCTTTAAATGCACTTTCAGGCCTAGTTGAGCACGTTTTGTGACTTTGAATGTACCTTCATAGGAATGAGTTGTGTAGTCAAATTAATGCTCATTTAGGCTTCAGGAGGTCAACCTGAACTAAATAAATGTTGAAATGTGTGCATAAGTCATTTGGTTTAGGCTTGACACTCATTTTGAGTTTTTATTGCTTTAAATGCACTTTCAGGCCTAGTTGAGCACGTTTTGTGACTTTGAATGTACCTTCATAGGAATGAGTTGTGTAGTCAAATAAATGCTCATTTAGGCTTCAGGAGGTCAACCTGAACTAAATACATGTTGAAATGTGTGCATAAATCCTTTGGTTTAGGTGTGACACTCAATTTGAGTTTTTATTGCTTTAAATGCATTTTCAGGCTGAGTAGAGCAGGTTTTTTTACTTTGAATGTATCTTCAAAGGAATGGGATGTGTAGTCAAATTAATGCTTATTTAGGCTTCAGGAGGTCAACCTGAACAAAATACATGTTGAAATGTGTGCATAAATCCTTTGGTTTAGGTGTGACACTCATTTTGAGTTTTTATTGCTTTAAATGCACTTTCAGGCCTAGTTGAGCACGTTTTGTGACTTTGAATGTACCTTCATAGGAATGAGTTGTGTAGTCAAATAAATGCTCATTTAGGCTTCAGGAGGGCAACCTGAACTAAATACATGTTGAAATGTGTGCATAAGTCCTTTGGTTTTGGTGTGACACTCAATTTGAGTTTTTATTGCTTTAATAAATGCACTTTCAGGCCTAGTTGAGCACGTTTTGTGACTTTGAATGTACCTTCATAGGAATGAGTTGTGTAGTCAAATAAATGCTCATTTAGGCTTCAGGAGGTCAACCTGAACTTAATACATGTTGAAATGTGTGCATAAGTCCTTTGGTTTAGGCGTGACACTCATTTTGAGTTTTTATTGCTTTAAATGCACTTTCAGGCCTAGTTGAGCACGTTTTGTGACTTTGAATGTATCTTCATAGGAATAAGTTGTGTAGTCAAATTAATGCTCATTTAGGCTTCAGAATGTCAACCTGAACTAAATACATGTTGAAATGTGTGCATAAGTCCTTTGGTTTAGGCGTGACACTCATTTTGAGTTTTTATTGCTTTAAATGCATTTTCAGGCCGAGTAGAGCACGTTTCTGAGTTTGAATGTATCTTCATAGGAATGAGTTGTGTGATCAAATTAATGCTCATTAAGGCTTCAGAATGTCAACCTGAATTAAATACATGTTGAAATGTGTGCATAAGTCCTTTGGTTTAGGCGTGACACTCATTTTGAGTTTTTATTGCTTTAAATGCACTTTCAGGCCTAGTTGAGCACGTTTTGTGACTTTTAATGTACCTTCATAGGAATGAGTTGTGTAGTCAAATTATACTCATTTAGGCTTCAGGAGGTCAACCTGAACTAAATACATGTTGAAATGTGTGCATAAGTCCTTTGGTTTAGGCGTGACACTCATTTTTAGTTTTTATTGCTTTAAATGCACTTTCAGTCCGAGTTGAGCCCGTTTTTTTACTTTGAATGTTCCTTCATAGGAATGAGTTGTGTAGTCAAATTAATGCTCATTTAGGCTTCAGGAGGTCAACCTGAACTAAATACATGTTGAAATGTGTGCATAAGGCCTTTGGTTTAGGCGTGACACTCATTTTGAGTTTTTATTGCTTTAAATGCATTTTCAGGCCGAGTAGAGCACGTTTTTTTACTTTGAATGTATCTTCATAGGAATACGTTGTGTAGTCAAATTAATGCTCATTTAGGCTTCAGGACGTCAACCTGAACTAAATACATGTTGAAATGTGTGCATAAGTCCTTTGGTTTAGGCGTGACACTATTTTGAGTTTTTATTGCTTTAAATGCATTTTCAGGCCGAGTAGAGCACGTTTCTGAGTTTGAATGTATCTTCATAGGAATGAGTTGTGTGATCAAATTAATGCTCATTTAGGCTTCAGAATGTCAACCTGAACTAAATACATGTTGAAATGTGTGCATAAGTCCTTTGGTTTAGGAGTGACACTCATTTTCAGTTTTTATTGCTTTAAATGCACTTTCAGTCCGAGTTGAGCCCGTTTTTTTACTTTGAATGTATCTTCATAGGAATAAGTTGTGTAGTCAAATTAATGCTCATTTAGGCTTCAGAATGTCAACCTGAACTAAATACATGTTGAAATGTGTGCATAAGTCCTTTGGTTTAGGCGTGACACTCATTTTGAGTTTTTATTGCTTTAAATGCACTTTCAGGCCTAGTTGAGCACGTTTTGTGACTTTGAATGTACCTTCATAGGAATGAGTTGTGTAGTCAAATTAATGCTCATTTAGGCTTCAGGAGGTCAACCTGAACTAAATACATGTTGAAATGTGTGCATAAGTCCTTTGGTTTAGGCGTGACACTCATTTTCAGTTTTTATTGCTTTAAATGCACTTTCAGTCCGAGTTGAGCCCGTTTTTCTACTTTGAATGTATCTTCATAGGAATAAGTTGTGTAGTCAAATTAATGCTCATTTAGGCTTCAGAATGTCAACCTGAACTAAATACATGTTGAAATGTGTGCATAAGTCCTTTGGTTTAGGCGTGACACTCATTTTGAGTTTTTATTGCTTTAAATGCACTTTCAGGCCTAGTTGAGCACATTTTGTGACTTTGAATGTACCTTCATAGGAATGAGTTGTGTAGTCAAATTAATGCTCATTTAGGCTTCAGAATGTCAACCTGAACTAAATACATGTTGAAATGTGTGCATAAGTCCTTTGGTTTAGGCGTGACACTCATTTTCAGTTTTTATTGCTTTAAATGCACTTTCAGTCCGAGTTGAGCCCGTTTTTTTACTTTGAATGTATCTTCATAGGAATAAGTTGTGTAGTCAAATTAATGCTCATTTAGGCTTCAGAATGTCAACCTGAACTAAATACATGTTGAAATGTGTGCATAAGTCCTTTGGTTTAGGCGTGACACTCATTTTGAGTTTTTATTGCTTTAAATGCACTTTCAGGCCTAGTTGAGCACGTTTTGTGACTTTGAATGTACCTTCATAGGAATGAGTTGTGTAGTCAAATTAATGCTCATTTAGGCTTCAGAATGTCAACCTGAACTAAATACATGTTGAAATGTGTGCATAAGTCCTTTGGTTTAGGCGTGACACTCATTTTCAGTTTTTATTGCTTTAAATGCACTTTCAGTCCGAGTTGAGCCCGTTTTTTTACTTTGAATGTATCTTCATAGGAATAAGTTGTGTAGTCAAATTAATGCTCATTTAGGCTTCAGGACGTCAACCTGAACTAAATACATGTTGAAATGTGTGCATAAGTCCTTTGGTTTAGGCGTGACACTCATTTTGAGTTTTTATTGCTTTAAATGCACTTTCATTCAGGCCTAGTTGAGCACGTTTTGTGACTTTGAATGTACCTTCATAGGAATGAGTTGTGTAGTCAAATTAATGCTCATTTAGGCTTCAGGAGGTCAACCTGAACTAAATACATGTTGAAATGTGTGCATAAGTCCTTTGGTTTAGGCGTGACACTCATTTTCAGTTTTTATTGCTTTAAATGCACTTTCAGTCCGAGTTGAGCCGTTTTTTTACTTTGAATGTATCTTCATAGGAATAAGTTGTGTAGTCAAATTAATGCTCATTTAGGCTTCAGAATGTCAACCTGAACTAAATACATGTTGAAATGTGTGCATAAGTCCTTTGGTTTAGGCGTGACACTCATTTTGAGTTTTTATTGCTTTAAATGCACTTTCAGGCCTAGTTGAGCACGTTTTGTGACTTTGAATGTACCTTCATAGGAATGAGTTGTGTAGTCAAATTAATGCTCATTTAGGCTTCAGGAGGTCAACCTGAACTAAATACATGTTGAAATGTGTGCATAAGTCCTTTGGTTTAGGCGTGACACTCATTTTCAGTTTTTATTGCTTTAAATGCACTTTCAGTCCGAGTTGAGCCGTTTTTTTACTTTGAATGTATCTTCATAGGAATAAGTTGTGTAGTCAAATTAATGCTCATTTAGGCTTCAGAATGTCAACCTGAACTAAATACATGTTGAAATGTGTGCATAAGTCCTTTGGTTTAGGCGTGACACTCATTTTGAGTTTTTATTGCTTTAAATGCACTTTCAGGCCTAGTTGAGCACGTTTTGTGACTTTGAATGTACCTTCATAGGAATGAGTTGTGTAGTCAAATTAATGCTCATTTAGGCTTCAGGAGGTCAACCTGAACTAAATACATGTTGAAATGTGTGCATAAGTCCTTTGGTTTAGGCGTGACACTCATTTTGAGTTTTTATTGCTTTAAATGCACTTTCAGTCCGAGTTGAGCCCGTTTTTTTACTTTGAATGTTCCTGCATAGGAATGAGTTGTGTAGTCAAATTAATGCTCATTTAGGCTTCAGAAGGTCAACCTGAACTAAATACATGTTGAAATGTGTGCATAAGGCCTTTGGTTTAGGCGCGACACTCATTTTGAGTTTTTATTGCTTTAAATGCATTTTCAGGCCGAGTAGAGCACGTTTTTTTACTTTGAATGTATCTTCATAGGAATAAGTTGTGTAGTCAAATAAATGCTCATTTAGGCTTCAGGATGTCAACCTGAACTAAATACATGTTGAAATGTGTGCATGAGTCCTTTGGTTTTGGCGTGACACTTATTTTCAATTTTTATTGCTTTAAATGCATTTTCAGGCCGAGTAGAGCACGTTTCTGAGTTTGAATGTGTCTTCATAGGAATGAGTTGTGTGATCAAATTAATGGTGATTTAGGCTTCAGGAGGTCAACCTGAACTAAATACATGTTGAAATGTGTGCATAAGTCCTTTGGTTTAGGCGTGACACTCATTTTGAGTTTTTATTGCTTTAAATGCACTTTCAGGCCTAGTTGAGCACGTTTTTTTACTTTGAATGTTCCTGCATAGGAATGAGTTGTGTAGTCAAATAAATGCTCATTTAGGCTTCAGGAGGTCAACCTGAACAAAATACATGTTGAAATGTGTGCATAAATCCTTTGGTTTAGGTGTGACACTCATTTTGAGTTTTTATTGCTTTAAATGCACTTTCAGGCCTAGTTGAGCACGTTTTGTGACTTTGAATGTACCTTCATAGGAATGAGTTGTGTAGTCAAATAAATGCTCATTTAGGCTTCAGGAGGTCAACCTGAACTAAATACATGTTGAAATGTGTGCATAAGACCTTTGGTTTTGGCGTGACACTCATTTTCAGTTTTTATTGCTTTAAATGCACTTTCAGTCCGAGTTGAGCCAGTTTTTTTACTTAGAATGTTCCTTCATAGGAATGAGTTGTGTAGTCAAATTAATGCTCATTTAGGCTTCAGGAGGTCAACCTGAACTAAATACATGTTGAAATGTGTGCATAAGGCCTTTGGTTTAGGCGTGACACTCATTTTGAGTTTTTATTGCTTTAAATGCATTTTCAGGCCGAGTAGAGCACGTTTTTTTACTTTGAATGTATCTTCATAGGAATAAGTTGTGTAGTCAAATTAATGCTCATTTAGGCTTCAGGACGTCAACCTGAACTAAATACATGTTGAAATGTGTGCATAAGTCCTTTGGTTTAGGCGTGACACTCATTTTCAGTTTTTATTGCTTTAAATGCACTTTCAGTCCGAGTTGAGCCCGTTTTTTTACTTTGAATGTATCTTCATAGGAATAAGTTGTGTAGTCAAATTAATGGTGATTTAGGCTTCAGGAGGTCAACCTGAACTAAATACATGTTGAAATGTGTGCATAAGTCCTTTGGTTTAGGCGTGACACTCATTTTGAGTTTTTATTGCTTTAAATGCACTTTCAGGCCTAGTTGAGCACGTTTTGTGACTTTGAATGTACCTTCATTGGAATGAGTTGTGTAGTCAAATTAATGCTCATTTAGGGTTCAGGAGGTCAACCTGAACTAAATACATGTTGAAATGTGTGCATAAGTCCTTTGGTTTAGGCGTGACACTCATTTTCAGTTTTTATTGCTTTAAATGCACTTTCAGTCCGAGTTGAGCCGTTTTTTTACTTTGAATGTATCTTCATAGGAATAAGTTGTGTAGTCAAATTAATGCTCATTTAGGCTTCAGAATGTCAACCTGAACTAAATACATGTTGAAATGTGTGCATAAGTCCTTTGGTTTAGGCGTGACACTCATTTTGAGTTTTTATTGCTTTAAATGCATTTTCAGGCCGAGTAGAGCACGTTTTTTTACTTTGAATGTATCTTCATAGGAATAAGTTGTGTAGTCAAATAAATGCTCATTTAGGCTTCAGGATGTCAACCTGAACTAAATACATGTTGAAATGTGTGCATGAGTCCTTTGGTTTTGGCGTGACACTTATTTTCAATTTTTATTGCTTTAAATGCATTTTCAGGCCGAGTAGAGCACGTTTCTGAGTTTGAATGTGTCTTCATAGGAATGAGTTGTGTGATCAAATTAATGGTGATTTAGGCTTCAGGAGGTCAACCTGAACTAAATACATGTTGAAATGTGTGCATAAGTCCTTTGGTTTAGGCGTGACACTCATTTTGAGTTTTTATTGCTTTAAATGCACTTTCAGGCCTAGTTGAGCACGTTTTTTTACTTTGAATGTTCCTGCATAGGAATGAGTTGTGTAGTCAAATAAATGCTCATTTAGGCTTCAGGAGGTCAACCTGAACAAAATACATGTTGAAATGTGTGCATAAATCCTTTGGTTTAGGTGTGACACTCATTTTGAGTTTTTATTGCTTTAAATGCACTTTCAGGCCTAGTTGAGCACGTTTTGTGACTTTGAATGTACCTTCATAGGAATGAGTTGTGTAGTCAAATAAATGCTCATTTAGGCTTCAGGAGGTCAACCTGAACTAAATACATGTTGAAATGTGTGCATAAGACCTTTGGTTTTGGCGTGACACTCATTTTCAGTTTTTATTGCTTTAAATGCACTTTCAGTCCGAGTTGAGCCAGTTTTTTTACTTAGAATGTTCCTTCATAGGAATGAGTTGTGTAGTCAAATTAATGCTCATTTAGGCTTCAGGAGGTCAACCTGAACTAAATACATGTTGAAATGTGTGCATAAGGCCTTTGGTTTAGGCGTGACACTCATTTTGAGTTTTTATTGCTTTAAATGCATTTTCAGGCCGAGTAGAGCACGTTTTTTTACTTTGAATGTATCTTCATAGGAATAAGTTGTGTAGTCAAATTAATGCTCATTTAGGCTTCAGGACGTCAACCTGAACTAAATACATGTTGAAATGTGTGCATAAGTCCTTTGGTTTAGGCGTGACACTCATTTTCAGTTTTTATTGCTTTAAATGCACTTTCAGTCCGAGTTGAGCCCGTTTTTTTACTTTGAATGTATCTTCATAGGAATAAGTTGTGTAGTCAAATTAATGGTGATTTAGGCTTCAGGAGGTCAACCTGAACTAAATACATGTTGAAATGTGTGCATAAGTCCTTTGGTTTAGGCGTGACACTCATTTTGAGTTTTTATTGCTTTAAATGCACTTTCAGGCCTAGTTGAGCACGTTTTGTGACTTTGAATGTACCTTCATTGGAATGAGTTGTGTAGTCAAATTAATGCTCATTTAGGGTTCAGGAGGTCAACCTGAACTAAATACATGTTGAAATGTGTGCATAAGTCCTTTGGTTTAGGCGTGACACTCATTTTCAGTTTTTATTGCTTTAAATGCACTTTCAGTCCGAGTTGAGCCGTTTTTTTACTTTGAATGTATCTTCATAGGAATAAGTTGTGTAGTCAAATTAATGCTCATTTAGGCTTCAGAATGTCAACCTGAACTAAATACATGTTGAAATGTGTGCATAAGTCCTTTGGTTTAGGCGTGACACTCATTTTGAGTTTTTATTGCTTTAAATGCACTTTCAGGCCTAGTTGAGCACGTTTTGTGACTTTGAATGTACCTTCATAGGAATGAGTTGTGTAGTCAAATTAATGCTCATTTAGGCTTCAGGAGGTCAACCTGAACTAAATACATGTTGAAATGTGTGCGTAAGGCCTTTGGTTTAGGCGCGACACTCATTTTGAGTTTTTATTGCTTTAAATGCATTTTCAGGCCGAGTAGAGCACGTTTTTTTACTTTGAATGTATCTTCATAGGAATAAGTTGTGTAGTCAAATTAATGCTCATTTAGGCTTCAGGACGTCAACCTGAACTAAATACATGTTGAAATGTGTGCATAAGTCCTTTGGTTTAGGCGTGACACTCATTTTGAGTTTTTATTGCTTTAAATGCACTTTCAGGCCTAGTTGAGCACGTTTTGTGACTTTGAATGTACCTTCATAGGAATGAGTTGTGTAGTCAAATTAATGCTCATTTAGGCTTCAGGAGGTCAACCTGAACTACATACATGTTGAAATGTGTGCATAAGTCCTTTGGTTTAGGCGTGACACTCATTTTCAGTTTTTATTGCTTTAAATGCACTTTCAGTCCGAGTTGAGCCCGTTTTTTTACTTTGAATGTACCTTCATAGGAATGAGTTGTGTTGTCAAATTAATGCTCATTTTGGCTTCAGGAGGTCAACCTGAACTAAATAAATGTTGAAATGTGTGCATAAGTCATTTGGTCTAGGCGTGACACACATTATGAACCATTGATGAAATAAGTTTTATTTTTAAAAAAGCCAAAAAATGTGAAAGGGACGAAATTACAAATGTCCTGTGTGTTTCACATAGAGTACATACAGGCCAGCGATCCCGCTCCCTCTCTTTCTCTGTGACACACACGCTTCCGAGCGCGCCAGCACGCAGCAAGCACACACACAAACGCACGCACACACACTCACACAAACGTACGCACAGACGAGCACGTATCGTAAACAACACACCAACGATGATTTAGATCAAAGAAACACTCACACATGTATGGGCACACGATCACGCGCGCGCAAACACACACACAAACTCATGAGAGGCACACACATCCGCACACGCTACGCATGTAAACAACATTTGGACACTGATTGAAGATCAAAGACTAACCCACGTGGAAGACTGAAAGATGCACAGCCAATCACCTAGGCTTTGCATCTTTTCACCTCCCCCTGCTCTCACACCACGTGGGCTAGATCCACTCGGGCTGTCATTGGTGGACGTAGTCGGTGTCAGAACAAATCAAGTGCAAGCAAAAGTTAAAACCTCTGAGTAATTCGTCATTTTTATCCGAATACAGTACTTTTTTTGGGGGGGGGTGCGCACAACACACACACGCACGCACCCACACAAACACACACAAACACACGCACACACTTACACACTCTCACACACGCACGCACACATACACTAGCAGGCATCGGAAACAACACTTTAGACGTTGAAATGTGTGCAGACGTCCTTTGGTTTAGGCATGACACTCAATTTTAGTTTTTATTGATTCAAATGCATTTTCAGACAGAGCAGGGCACTTGCTGACTTTGAATGTATCTTCATGGGAATGAGTTGTGTGATCAAATTAATGCTCATTTAGGCTTCAGGAGGTCAACCTAAACTAAATACATGTTGAAATGTGTGCATAAGTCCTTTGATTTAGGCGTGAAACTCATTTTGAGTTTTTATTGCTTTAAATGCACTTTCAGGCCTAGTTGAGCACGTTTTGTGACTTTTAATGTACCTTCATAGGAATGAGTTGTGTAGTCAAATTAATGCTCATTTAGGGTTCAGGAGGTCAACCTGAACTAAATACATGTTGAAATGTGTGCATAAGTCCTTTGGTTTAGGCGTGACACTCATTTTCAGTTTTTATTGCTTTAAATGCACTTTCAGTCCGAGTTGAGCCGTTTTTTTACTTTGAATGTATCTTCATAGGAATAAGTTGTGTAGTCAAATTAATGCTCATTTAGGCTTCAGAATGTCAACCTGAACTGAATACATGTTGAAATGTGTGCATAAGTCCTTTGGTTTAGGCGTGACACTCATTTTGAGTTTTTATTGCTTTAAATGCACTTTCAGGCCTAGTTGAGCACGTTTTGTGACTTTGAATGTACCTTCATAGGAATGAGTTGTGTAGTCAAATTAATGCTCATTTAGGCTTCAGGAGGTCAACCTGAACTAAATACATGTTGAAATGTGTGCATAAGTCCTTTGGTTTAGGCGTGACACTCATTTTCAGTTTTTATTGCTTTAAATGCACTTTCAGTCCGAGTTGAGCCCGTTTTTTTACTTTGAATGTTCCTTCATAGGAATGAGTTGTGTAGTCAAATAAATGCTCATTTAGGCTTCAGGAGGTCAACCTGAACTAAATACATGTTGAAATGTGTGCATAAATCCTTTGGTTTAGGTGTGACACTCAATTTGAGTTTTTATTGCTTTAAATGCACTTTCAGGCCTAGTTGAGCACGTTTTGTGACTTTGAATGTACCTTCATAGGAATGAGTTGTGTAGTCAAATAAATGCTCATTTAGGCTTCAGGAGGTCAACCTGAACTAAATACATGTTGAAATGTGTGCATAAATCCTTTGGTTTAGGTGTGACACTCAATTTGAGTTTTTATTGCTTTAAATGCATTTTCAGGCCGAGTAGAGCAGGTTTTTTTACTTTGAATGTATCTTCAAAGGAATGGGATGTGTAGTCAAATTAATGCTCATTTAGGCTTCAGGAGGTCAACCTGAACAAAATACATGTTGAAATGTGTGCATAAATCCTTTGGTTTAGGTGTGACACTCATTTTGAGTTTTTATTGCTTTAAATGCACTTTCAGGCCTAGTTGAGCACGTTTTGTGACTTTGAATGTACCTTCATAGGAATGAGTTGTGTAGTCAAATAAATGCTCATTTAGGCTTCAGGAGTGCAACCTGAACTAAATACATGTTGAAATGTGTGCATAAGTCCTTTGGTTTTGGTGTGACACTCAATTTGAGTTTTTATTGCTTTAATAAATGCACTTTCAGGCCTAGTTGAGCACGTTTTGTGACTTTGAATGTACCTTCATAGGAATGAGTTGTGTAGTCAAATAAATGCTCATTTAGGCTTCAGGAGGTCAACCTGAACTTAATACATGTTGAAATGTGTGCATAAGTCCTTTGGTTTAGGCGTGACACTCATTTTGAGTTTTTATTGCTTTAAATGCACTTTCAGGCCTAGTTGAGCACGTTTTGTGACTTTGAATGTATCTTCATAGGAATAAGTTGTGTAGTCAAATTAATGCTCATTTAGGCTTCAGAATGTCAACCTGAACTAAATACATGTTGAAATGTGTGCATAAGTCCTTTGGTTTAGGCGTGACACTCATTTTGAGTTTTTATTGCTTTAAATGCATTTTCAGGCCGAGTAGAGCACGTTTCTGAGTTTGAATGTATCTTCATAGGAATGAGTTGTGTGATCAAATTAATGCTCATTAAGGCTTCAGAATGTCAACCTGAATTAAATACATGTTGAAATGTGTGCATAAGTCCTTTGGTTTTTGGCGTGACACTCATTTTGAGTTTTTATTGCTTTAAATGCACTTTCAGGCCTAGTTGAGCACGTTTTGTGACTTTTAATGTACCTTCATAGGAATGAGTTGTGTAGTCAAATTATACTCATTTAGGCTTCAGGAGGTCAACCTGAACTAAATACATGTTGAAATGTGTGCATAAGTCCTTTGGTTTAGGCGTGACACTCATTTTCAGTTTTTATTGCTTTAAATGCACTTTCAGTCCGAGTTGAGCCCGTTTTTTTACTTTGAATGTTCCTTCATAGGAATGAGTTGTGTAGTCAAATTAATGCTCATTTAGGCTTCAGGAAGTCAACCTGAACATAATACATGTTGAAATGTGTGCATAAGGCCTTTGGTTTAGGCGTGACACTCATTTTGAGTTTTTATTGCTTTAAATGCATTTTCAGGCCGAGTAGAGCACGTTTTTTTACTTTGAATGTATCTTCATAGGAATACGTTGTGTAGTCAAATTAATGCTCATTTAGGCTTCAGGACGTCAACCTGAACTAAATACATGTTGAAATGTGTTCATAAGTCCTTTGGTTTAGGCGTGACACTCATTTTCAGTTTTTATTGCTTTAAATGCACTTTCATTCCGAGTTGAGCCCGTTTTTTTACTTTGAATGTATCTTCATAGGATTAAGTTGTGTAGTCAAATTAATGGTGATTTAGGCTTCAGGAGGTCAACCTGAACTAAATACATGTTGAAATGTGTGCATAAGTCCTTTGGTTTAGGCGTGACACTCATTTTGAGTTTTTATTGCTTTAAATGCACTTTCAGGCCTAGTTGAGCACGTTTTGTGACTTTGAATGTACCTTCATAGGAATGAGTTGTGTAGTCAAATTAATGCTCATTTAGGCTTCAGAATGTCAACCTGAACTAAATACATGTTGAAATGTGTGCATAAGTCCTTTGGTTTAGGCGTGACACTCATTTTCAGTTTTTATTGCTTTAAATGCACTTTCAGTCCGAGTTGAGCCCGTTTTTTTACTTTGAATGTATCTTCATAGGAATGAGTTGTGTAGTCAAATTAATGCTCATTTAGGCTTCAGAATGTCAACCTGAACTAAATACATGTTGAAATGTGTGCATAAGTCCTTTGGTTTAGGCGTGACACTCATTTTGAGTTTTTATTGCTTTAAATGCACTTTCAGGCCTAGTTGAGCACGTTTTGTGACTTTGAATGTACCTTCATAGGAATGAGTTGTGTAGTCAAATTAATGCTCATTTAGGCTTCAGGAGGTCAACCTGAACTAAATACATGTTGAAATGTGTGCATAAGTCCTTTGGTTTAGGCGTGACACTCATTTTCAGTTGTTATTGCTTTAAATGCACTTTCAGTCCGAGTTGAGCCCGTTTTTTTACTTTGAATGTTCCTTCATAGGAATGAGTTGTGTAGTCAAATTAATGCTCATTTAGGCTTCAGGAGGTCAACCTGAACTAAATACATGTTGAAATGTGTGCATAAGTCCTTTGGTTTAGGCGCGACACTCATTTTGAGTTTTTATTGCTTTAAATGCATTTTCAGGCCGAGTAGAGCACGTTTTTTTACTTTGAATGTATCTTCATAGGAATAAGTTGTGTAGTCAAATTAATGCTCATTTAGGCTTCAGGAGGTCAACCTGAACTAAATACATGTTGAAATGTGTGCATAAGTCCTTTGGTTTAGGCGTGACACTCATTTTGAGTTTTTATTGCTTTAAATGCACTTTCAGGCCGAGTAGAGCACGTTTTTTTACTTTGAATGTATCTTCATAGGAATAAGTTGTGTAGTCAAATTAATGCTCATTTAGGCTTCAGGAGGTCAACCTGAACTAAATACATGTTGAAATGTGTGCATAAGTCCTTTGGTTTAGGCGTGACACTCATTTTCAGTTTTTATTGCTTTAAATGCACTTTCAGTCCGAGTTGAGCCCGTTTTTTTACTTTGAATGTATCTTCATAGGAATAAGTTGTGTAGTCAAATTAATGGTGATTTAGGCTTCAGGAGGTCAACCTGAACTAAATACATGTTGAAATGTGTGCATAAGTCCTTTGGTTTAGGCGTGACACTCATTTTGAGTTTTTATTGCTTTAAATGCACTTTCAGGCCTAGTTGAGCACGTTTTGTGACTTTGAATGTACCTTCATAGGAATGAGTTGTGTAGTCAAATTAATGCTCATTTAGGCTTCAGGACGTCAACCTGAACTAAATACATGTTGAAATGTGTGCATAAGTCCTTTGGTTTACGCGTGACACTCATTTTCAGTTTTTATTGCTTTAAATGCACTTTCAGTACGAGTTGAGCCGTTTTTTTACTTTGAATGTATCTTCATAGGAATAAGTTGTGTAGTCAAATTAATGGTGATTTAGGCTTCAGGAGGTCAACCTGAACTAAATACATGTTGAAATGTGTGCATAAGTCCTTTGGTTTAGGCGTGACACTCATTTTCAGTTTTTATTGCTTTAAATGCACTTTCAGTCCGAGTTGAGCCCGTTTTTTTACTTTGAATGTTCCTTCATAGGAATGAGTTGTGTAGTCAAATTAATGCTCATTTAGGCTTCAGGAGGTCAACCTGAACTAAATACATGTTGAAATGTGTGCATAAGGCCTTTGGTTTAGGCGCGACACTCATTTTGAGTTTTTATTGCTTTAAATGCATTTTCAGGCCGAGTAGAGCACGTTTTTTTACTTTGAATGTATCTTCATAGGAATAAGTTGTGTAGTCAAATTAATGCTCATTTAGGCTTCAGGACGTCAACCTGAACTAAATACATGTTGAAATGTGTGCATAAGTCCTTTGGTTCAGGCGTGACACTCATTTTCAGTTTTTATTGCTTTAAATGCACTTTCAGTCCGAGTTGAGCCCGTTTTTTTACTTTGAATGTATCTTCATAGGAATAAGTTGTGTAGTCAAATTAATGGTGATTTATGCTTCAGGAGGTCAACCTGAACTAAATACATGTTGAAATGTGTGCATAAGTCCTTTGGTTTAGGCGTGACACTCATTTTGAGTTTTTATTGCTTTAAATGCACTTTCAGGCCTAGTTGAGCACGTTTTGTGACTTTGAATGTACCTTCATAGGAATGAGTTGTGTAGTCAAATTAATGCTCATTTAGGCTTCAGGAGGTCAACCTGAACTAAATAAATGTTGAAATGTGTGCATAAGTCATTTGGTCTAGGCGTGACACTCATTATGAACCATTGATGAAAATAAGTTTTATTTTTAAAAAACCCAAAAAATGTGAAAGGGACGAAATTACAAATGTCCTGTGTGTTTCACATAAAGTACATACAGGTCAGCGATCCCGCTCCCTCTCTTTCTCTGTGACACACACGCTTCCGAGCGCGCCAGCACGCAGCAAGCACACACACAAACGCACGCACACACACTCACAAAAACGTACGCACAGACGAGCACGTATCGTAAACAACACACCAACGATGATTTAGATCAAAGAAACACTCACACATGTATGGGCACACGATCACGCGCGCGCAAACACACACACAAACTCATGAGAGGCACACACATCTGCACACGCTACGCATGTAAACAACATTTGGACACTGATTGAAGATCAAAGACTAACCCACGTGGAAGACTGAAAGATGCACAGCCAATCACCTAGGCTTTGCATCTTTTCACCTCCCCCTGCTCTCACACCACGTGGGCTAGATCCACTCGGGCTGTCATTGGTGGACGTCGTCGGTGTCAGAACAAATCAAGTGCAAGCAAAAGTTAAAACCTCTGAGTAATTCGTCATTTTTATCCGAATACAGTACTTTTTTTTGGGGGGGGGGGTGCGCACAACACACACACGCACGCACCCACACAAACACACACAAACACACGCACACACTTACACACTCTCACACACGCACGCACACATACACTAGCAGGCATCGGAAACAACACTTTAGACGTTGAAATGTGTGCAGACGTCCTTTGGTTTAGGCATGACACTCAATTTTAGTTTTTATTGATTCAAATGCATTTTCAGACAGAGCAGGGCACTTACTGACTTTGAATGTATCTTCATGGGAATTAGTTGTGTGATCAAATTAATGCTCATTTAGGCTTCAGGAGGTCAACCTGAACTAAATACATGTTGAAATGTGTGCATAAGGCCTTTGGTTTAGGCGCGACACTCATTTTGAGTTTTTATTGCTTTAAATGCATTTTCAGGCCGAGTAGAGCACGTTTTTTTACTTTGAATGTATCTTCATAGGAATAAGTTGTGTAGTCAAATTAATGCTCATTTAGGCTTCAGGACGTCAACCTGAACTAAATACATGTTGAAATGTGTGCATAAGTCCTTTGGTTTAGGCGTGACACTCATTTTCAGTTTTTATTGCTTTAAATGCACTTTCAGTCCTCGTTGAGCCCGTTTTTTTACTTTGAATGTATCTTCATAGGAATAAGTTGTGTAGTCAAATTAATGGTGATTTAGGCTTCAGGAGGTCAACCTGAACTAAATACATGTTGAAATGTGTGCATAAGTCCTTTGGTTTAGGCGTGACACTCATTTTGAGTTTTTATTGCTTTAAATGCACTTTCAGGCCTAGTTGAGCACGTTTTGTGACTTTGAATGTACCTTCATAGGAATGAGTTGTGTAGTCAAATTAATGCTCATTTAGGCTTCAGGAGGTCAACCTGAACTAAATAAATGTTGAAATGTGTGCATAAGTCATTTGGTCTAGGCGTGACACTCATTATGAACCATTGATGAAAATAAGTTTTATTTTTAAAAAACCCAAAAAATGTGAAAGGGACGAAATTACAAATGTCCTGTGTGTTTCACATAGAGTACATACAGGTCAGCGATCCCGCTCCCTCTCTTTCTCTGTGACACACACGCTTCCGAGCGCGCCAGCACGCAGCAAGCACACACACAAACGCACGCACACACACTCACAAAAACGTACGCACAGACGAGCACGTATCGTAAACAACACACCAACGATGATTTAGATCAAAGAAACACTCACACATGTATGGGCACACGATCACGCGCGCGCAAACACACACACAAACTCATGAGAGGCACACACATCTGCACACGCTACGCATGTAAACAACATTTGGACACTGATTGAAGATCAAAGACTAACCCACGTGGAAGACTGAAAGATGCACAGCCAATCACCTAGGCTTTGCATCTTTTCACCTCCCCCTGCTCTCACACCACGTGGGCTAGATCCACTCGGGCTGTCATTGGTGGACGTCGTCGGTGTCAGAACAAATCAAGTGCAAGCAAAAGTTAAAACCTCTGAGTAATTCGTCATTTTTATCCGAATACAGTACTTTTTTTGGGGGGGGGGGTGCGCACAACACACACACACGCACGCACCCACACAAACACACACAAACACACGCACACACTTACACACTCTCACACACGCACGCACATATACACTAGCAGGCATCGGAAACAACACTTTAGACGTTGAAATGTGTGCAGACGTCCTTTGGTTTAGGCATGACACTCAATTTTAGTTTTTATTGATTCAAATGCATTTTCAGACAGAGCAGGGCACTTACTGACTTTGAATGTATCTTCATGGGAATTAGTTGTGTGATCAAATTAATGCTCATTTAGGCTTCAGGAGGTCAACCTAAACTAAATACATGTTGAAATGTGTGCATAAGTCCTTTGATTTAGGCGTGAAACTCATTTTGAGATTTTATTGCTTTAAATGCACCTTCAGGCCTAGTTGAGCACGTTTTGTGACTTTGAATGTACCTTCATAGGAATGAGCTGTATAGACAAAATAATGCTCATTTAGGCTTCAGAATGTCAACCTGAACTAAATACATGTTGAAATGTGTGCATAAGTCCTTTGGTTTAGGCGTGACACTCATTTTGAGTTTTTATTGCTTTAAATGCACTTTCAGGCCTAGTTGAGCACGTTTTGTGACTTTTAATGTACCTTCATAGGAATGAGTTGTGTAGTCAAATTATACTCATTTAGGCTTCAGGAGGTCAACCTGAACTAAATACATGTTGAAATGTGTGCATAAGTCCTTTGGTTTAGGCGTGACACTCATTTTCAGTTTTTATTGCTTTAAATGCACTTTCAGTCCGAGTTGAGCCCGTTTTTTTACTTTGAATGTTCCTTCATAGGAATGAGTTGTGTAGTCAAATTAATGCTCATTTAGGCTTCAGGAGAGCAACCTGAACTAAATACATGTTGAAATGTGTGCATAAGGCCTTTGGTTTAGGCGTGACAGTCATTTTGAGTTTTTATTGCTTTAAATGCATTTTCAGGCCGAGTAGAGCACGTTTTTTAACTTTGAATGTATCTTCATAGGAATAAGTTGTGTAGTCAAATTAATGCTCATTTAGGCTTCAGGACGTCAACCTGAACTAAATACATGTTGAAATGTGTGCATAAGTCATTTGGTTTAGGCGTGACACTCATTTTGAGTTTTTATTGCTTTAAATGCACTTTCAGGCCTAGTTGAGCACGTTTTGTGACTTTTAATGTACCTTCATAGGAATGAGTTGTGTAGTCAAATTATACTCATTTAGGCTTCAGGAGGTCAACCTGAACTAAATACATGTTGAAATGTGTGCATAAGTCCTTTGGTTTAGGCGTGACACTCATTTTCAGTTTTTATTGCTTTAAATGCACTTTCAGTCCGAGTTGAGCCCGTTTTTTTACTTTGAATGTATCTTCATAGGAATAAGTTGTGTAGTCAAATTAATGGTGATTTAGGCTTCAGGAGGTCAACCTGAACTAAATACATGTTGAAATGTGTGCATAAGTCCTTTGGTTTAGGCGTGACACTCATTTTGAGTTTTTATTGCTTTAAATGCACTTTCAGGCCTAGTTGAGCACGTTTTGTGACTTTGAATGTACCTTCATTGGAATGAGTTGTGTAGTCAAATTAATGCTCATTTAGGGTTCAGGAGGTCAACCTGAACTAAATACATGTTGAAATGTGTGCATAAGTCCTTTGGTTTAGGCGTGACACTCATTTTCAGTTTTTATTGCTTTAAATGCACTTTCAGTCCGAGTTGAGCCGTTTTTTTACTTTGAATGTATCTTCATAGGAATAAGTTGTGTAGTCAAATTAATGCTCATTTAGGCTTCAGAATGTCAACCTGAACTAAATACATGTTGAAATGTGTGCATAAGTCCTTTGGTTTAGGCGTGACACTCATTTTGAGTTTTTATTGCTTTAAATGCACTTTCAGGCCTAGTTGAGCACGTTTTGTGACTTTGAATGTACCTTCATAGGAATGAGTTGTGTAGTCAAATTAATGCTCATTTAGGCTTCAGGAGGTCAACTTGAACTAAATACATGTTGAAATGTGTGCGTAAGGCCTTTGGTTTAGGCGCGACACTCATTTTGAGTTTTTATTGCTTTAAATGCATTTTCAGGCCGAGTAGAGCACGTTTTTTTACTTTGAATGTATCTTCATAGGAATAAGTTGTGTAGTGTGGTATATGGTGTTTGCTGCTTCGCTGGTCTTCAGAAAACACTCGGTGATCGGTGGCTGTTTCCCGACGAATGAGCACTTCAGGGACCACGGCTGATTGGGAAAAGATTTTATTCTACCGATGTCAGAGTGGAATCGATTCGGGCTCCTGTGAGTCTCCGATTTTATCAGGCCCCCGAAGAAACACATTCATGAGATTATATAGAGACAATATGATAATGAGAGGCGGGGAGGTACGCCTCTCATGCAAATCCAGAAACAAAGAAAGTACCATGTCATCTGACCCGGTGTGGCCGGAGGAGACCAAAGGTTATGAGAGCCAGTTCTTCAAAAACATGTCCCGTGGAGGGGGCCCCCGACTTGGTGGGGCCGAGGGCACCAAAGGTTATGAGGTCCAACTGCAAAAGCATATCCCGTGGAGGGGGCCCCAGACTTGGTGGGGCCAGGAAACCCCTCGGGGGTTGCTAATCAACCAAGTGAAATAGGGTCCAGACTTCACACTACATTCTTTGGTTTAAGTACAAGCAGAAGCTGAATTCTCCCTGACCCGCAAATATAGAATAGAATCGTGTCACTGACGCCAGGTGGACATTCTAAGGCCACCTACAGGAATAGAGAGGGAATTCCAAATTACACTTCATTCCCCCCTTCCGGGACAAAGTAGTAGTCCCGGACACGGTCTGACAAAAGATACCATCGGTAAAGGTTCAAACATCTTTCCCCAATCAAATTTTATATATGTTCACGACTACAATTTGGCCTAAAATCTTCAGCCTAAATCACGCTCAAGGCATGCTACTTAAGGTTATTTTAACTAGGAAACTCAAACTATTTAGTTAGCCAATTGCTCCCTGACAACAATCTGAGGCCTCTCAGGAACCACAAGCAAAGAAAATTGAAGTCCGCATAATTCAAACGACGATACCACCCCCCTTAGGTAATACCCTTACAACGGTGACAAATTGCGAAGTAATGAATTTGGTGTGGCCCGTTAGAAGCCCCAAAAAGCTGCCGGCCCCTCCTCAAGAAAAAACCTCGCCAGTCTAATGACAAGGAAAAAGAGGAAGGCCCTTTCTACCATCCCCAGTGGTTCCCTTCACCTGGTGTCAACCAGGTGTAAGGAGCCCTGGCACATTACAATCCACAAAACAGTATGAGCTCACCAAACAGTGTGAAAATGGAATGACATGTCCCCCTATCACCAAACAGTGAAATTGTACCGTCACATGATCAGCCGGCCAGCAGGTAACAAAATGAGGTAAAAATATTGGAATAAACAATGAGGTATATAGTAATGATGTATCAAAACATGGTATCAAAACAAGCCCCCGCAATGTCGGCCCCCTTCTTCATGTGTAAGTGCGTGCCGAGGCAGAGTCCATTCCCCGAATCTTCAGCGATGGAACGTGCTGGGTATCACTGCCCAGGGCCTGCTGTCCATACAAAGTCCTTATGTCCAGGTCACTGTCCATAGAGTCCCTTGCACGGCCCCGGTCAGCATCCAGAGGTTCTGGAACGAATAAGAACTCCTGCCAGTATCGCGTGATGACAATGGCACTCAACGCAAAACACATGCAACTTTTGACACAATAACGATGGTAAACTGGTCGCGGGCCGGACAACGACATATGGTGGATCACATTCCAGTAGGATCATGCAACACATCACACAAACAGGAAAATAAAAACCCAAGGAAGTGGCGCTACGCAGATGTTCCCACTCCTTCATCCCCTAACTTTGGGTTTTCATTTTCGTGTACAGCTCTATTTTTTTGTATTTTTCCGATATCAATTCTCCTCTCACATGCACTCCCCTTATCATTTTATTATGTTTAATCCGAGTACCTGTCAGTCACTATCATTTCACCAGAGTAAGTCGGCTCAGTCTTACGGTCGATCGGGAGCAGCGGCATCTGGGTCTGGTCCCTTGGCACTACCACGCCTATCCACCGTAATATCATGGCCTTTGCGCCAGTCATTATCACAGTGCAAAAACAAAGCATCACACATAGTGATATTCCGAGCGCCCCCAACACCTGCGCCACTATCGTCCCAATAGGTCCCAGTCTATCCTGTATCCAGCTGGTTGCTGACCAACCAGCTCCCTCAGACGGCCCAAAAGAATCTCGAATGACTTTAAGCGCGTCGATGATACTGGTAATGTTGTCGGTGTTATCAGGGATCAAAGTGTAGCAGGCGTCATCCGTCAAGTTTAGGGCTATGCACCCCCCTTGCCTCGCCAAGATATAATCCAAAGCCATGTCATGTTTCCTGCCCATTCATCAACCTCCGGTAGTGCCAAAGCATCGAACCCATAAGCCCTCCAAACAGCTTCCCGTCTTGCCATAGCATCCAAATTGGTTCGCACCTCCGCCGGGGACCAGTCCGAGTCCGCAAACGCTTCGTGGACAGGTCCTGGAACGTCAGGCGTCGGCTTTACCGCCTCCGCCGTTGTCATGCGCGTCCCCGACGCGGCCAGCTGCGTTTCAATGTTGTCGCCACTCGTAGTCATGGATACACTGTCAATTTTGATTGTGTCTGCCTTCTCCGTCTTAACGTACTCAGTGACTGGGCTGTCTGGTTGTTCGTCATCAATTTCTTTTTTCTCCGTCAATGTCACGAAAGTAACACTGTCTACCGTCGTTTGGTCGCCCATGCGTTCTGCCTTTCCCACTCCCATTTTGAAACAGGTACACGTATAGTTTCCGAAATCACTCATGCCAATTTTTGTCAGAAATAGAGCGCAATCTCCTAACACCTCAAATCGCCTATATGTATTTAGTAACAGTACATTGTCCCCATATGTTCGCTGGGCCAGGGCAAGGGTGTTACCGGTGTTGTCTTCCCATTTGGCTGTGTGTCTGCACAGGGACCTTCCTGCCCTTGCGCAACTACATGGCAGTATGACAGCACTTCCCAACACTCCCTCAACATTGCTCGATGTAACGCTACGACCGGACTCTGTGGCGGACTGGGCGTCCGTCACTGGGTCCTGTTGGGTGACCGTGTCCCTCGTGGACACCATCTCCGGTGGTAGTTGGCTCGGTGTCGCTGTGTTGGGGAGAGCCACCTATATCTGGGGAGGGCGCGTTGTCGAGATTGACATTGTCGAACTGTTGGCTTCCTTGATCGTCGGCTGTGCCGCCCCCGATGTCCTCAGGAACAGATACAGCAGACACGTTATCCACCACAGTTCGACCTTGCGCGTCTTCCTCCCGATCTGGGCCCCTGGGCGACTCTTGTTCTGGCAGTTGTTCGGAGTTCTCGCAGCCGCGACTCCCCCTTTGGGGTTCTCCATCTTTGGGCACCTTGACGCAGTGTGTCAGATGGTACCAGGTAGGCGACCCTTTCACTTGCACCGCTGTTCCGGCACAGCGGACAACTTCAAATGGCCCCTGCCGTCTTTCGTTGTACCACTTGCGGCGGAACACTTTCACATACACCTTGTCTCCTGGCTGAACCGTGTCTTAAGTATTTGCTTCGAGTCTCTCTTGTGTTTCTTCTTGTTTCTGCCTGTCAACAACATAGGTGGAGATATTCCTATGTATCTTGGTTAAATGTTTGACATAGGCTTTCATTTCGTCCTCCAAAATTGACAGGCTTGGGCCTTTTCCACTGGTACGCAAACACGGCGAAGGCATGCGTCTACCGGTTACCAATTCATGTGGGGTCAAATGCAAATCGCGTAGTTCACTCGACCGGCAAACCATCAGTGCCAGTGGTAAGGCAGCTATCCAATTCAAGCCTGTATGTTGACAAATTTTGGAAATTCGATTTTTTATGACGCCGTTCCTTTTTTCACAAATGCCTTGGCTTTGTGGATGATACACTGCTCCGAGCCGCTGTTTAATTCCCAATTTTTGCATTATGATTTTGACCGTTTTATCCACAAACTCTCTCCCGTTATCCGAAGAAATCCTATCTGGTAGACCCCATCTGCTGATAACTTCGCGGCACAGAAACTTGGCCACAGACTGAGCATCTTTCCGTTTAGTTGGACAGGCCTCCGGCCATCTTGAAAACCGGTCTACGACCACCAACATATATCTTTTCCCTTCGACAGGTTGTATCATGTCGACAAAATCCACCACTAGTTCTCTCATGGGGCCATTAGGAGTCGGGATATAACCCGTGGGGGTGGCTACCCCTCTTCTCACATTGTTTTTCAAACAGATTGCACATTTTCCAATTACCTGGTCGATTTGTTCGAGCAAATATGGCGCCCAAAACCCGTATTCTGCGGTTATTTTTCTCTTTACCTCCCCCCTTGACACATGGGCCAACCCATGTGCCTCTTGGATTAATAGTCCCAGCAAATCTGGCGGCGCCACTACCAGCCCTTCGTGATTTCTCCACAGTCCAGTAGGGTCTTGACTCGCCCCCCTTTGCTCCCAAAGGTGTTTATCCATCGGGTTAACGGCTGCCTGCATTAAGATTACATCTCTGAGTGTGACCCTGTCTTCGAGATCGACCTCATGCGTAACCAACAAAACTTTCCCTTTCTGGCTGCCTTTCGTGACAGCCCTTGTTGCTTCGTCCGCCACTCTATTTCCCTGCGTGACTCTGGATGCATCGGACTTGTGGGCAGCACATTTTGCAATGGCTATTTCTCTAGGTTTCATCATGGCCACCAGCAGCTTCATTATCTGCGCATGATGCTGGATTGGGGAGCCGTCAGTCTTCTTGAACCCCCGATTCCTCCACATAGCACCGAACAGGTGGCACACGCTATGCGCATATGCCGAATCTGTGTAGACTGTCACTCTTTTCCCTTCTGCGAGCAGGCATGCTTCTGTTAACCCCACCAGTTCAGCAAGTTGGGCCGAGGCCGGTTGTGGCACCACTTCGGCTTTGATCGTTACAAACTCAGGCCATCACCATCTGAGTTTTTGATATAAGCCTCTGATACATTGGTTCGAGCTTACCTTGAATTGCAGATGAAAAAACCCCTGCCTCCCGAATTGGAGTCTTCAATTTAGTTGCCGACAGGACTGGACGTCCATCAATTTCATGCCGATACAAACCAGTCTCATCCCTGGCCACCCGGTTAGTTCTTCTCCTCCGGGATACCCTCTCTTGGTCTGAAATAAGGTTGTTAGTTTGGAAAACATACAACTTCCCATTTTTGATTCCACCTCCATCACTAAAGATCAGTCGTCTTCTGCAGTCTCTTTAGTCATCTAGTCTGCTTTGTCATTTCCTGCTTTTATGTGGGAAAAATCCTTCTAATATGTGTCCTGCATTTAATAACTACTTCTTTTGGTTTTAGCAGAGCCTCTCTAAGTTTTTGTTTCTTTGTTTTTTCTTCCCTATGTTGAATCGATGTTCCTGTGGCAGTTTTTTTTAAATTTTTTAATTTTTTATTGTAAACATTTGCCTCATGCTGCCGCATATCTGATGCATGCTGAATGTTTTTGTTCAATTGGGTCCAATTGCATGCTGTCAAAATTCATCAAAATTAGTCTTTTACTTCCCTGTTGTTCACGTTCCCCTCTCTTTTCTGAAAAAGAACTACAGAAACAGAACCTTCTTTTTCAGAAACATCTAAGTAAATCAGCTAGACCAGGCTGCACAAAAGAAACCGGCATCGCTGTACCTTCTGATGTGTTCAGTCTCCCCAAAAATATAAAGGCAGTGCGCATTGTAATTTTCACATGCGATAGTTTGAAACCGCAAAAAGCCAAACGTCAAAGGAGCCACCACGTGGCATCCAAACAACAAATCTTAGATGATGCATTACTATACCGAATAAGCACAACGCCATCCGTATGTCGGAAAGAGTAGATTAGGTGTTTAAGCACTTGAATAAAAATTCCAAAAGACAAAATCGGATACGTGGGGCAACCGAGTGTGGTAAAATTTAACTCCCAGGTGAGAGAATGAGAAAATTCCCTATACGATTCTGAAAGTGGTATATGGAAAAACCTTAGCTACCAGTAAATCGATTACAAAAAGGTGTACGAATGAGAATTTTTGGATATTTGAGTTGACGGCAAAAAAGTATGAGCGGCGCGGCCATGTCAGGCCTAGATACCAGTCAATGAGATGAGATCCTCTGACAGGTCCACTCTGGCTGCCACACCCTTCAGGACCTACCATAATTGAGGAGGAGGGAACATTAAATAAATTGCCTTGTGTTTCACCCAACCAGGCCATGCGATAAATTTCAATCTCTAGTTTGTCAAAAGCATTGTGCAGTGGGAAGGACCGATCAGCGGATGGTAAGGTCATATGGAGGAAGTCTAAGGAGACCAAAGCCGATACTGTTGGAAGACAGAGTTCAGTGGTGGGTCATCGGCTGACTTTAGCAACAGTCAGCCTTGCATCAGCAGGCATTGGGAGCAAGTGTGGTCCAGCATGTCCAAGTTCATGACAGTCTTTCAGTGAGGCCAGCAGTGATCCCTATTGTTGGGGATTCAGGTACCCATGGAGCAGATGGGTATTGTCCATGTGGGGGTGCCGTATCCTGTCATTGTTGTTGGTTTTGCGGAGGAGGAGTCAGAGCTTGTTGATCATAGCCTGATTGATGAACAGGCGGGTGCCGGCGGTGCGGGCATTTCCTTGTCCAATGATTCACATCACCACAAATGAAACAGCCAGCTTGGCTCCCGTGACTTCCTCGTCCACGCCCACCTTCCCGTCTCAGACCTCCCCCCAGCCATGCGTCTCGGCCCTGCCTTGTGGGCAGGACGTAATGTTGAGGTGTGGCTTGGAGCTGTGGTGTGGGTGTGATCAGCCGCGGTGGAGCCTGTTGAGAGACACTGATTGACATTTGATTAGATCTCCCAAGTTTCTCTTTTTTGCATGCAGTACTGGAGGCTCTCTTAGCCTCTTGTACTTGTGAATTCAAAAAGTCGTTTTGTAGCTTGGATGTTTTCTCAGTCTCTTCCTCGGCTCTCATTCGAGATTGTTGCACATAATACAGGAAATGAGTTCGCCAATTCACGTCATCTGAAGTGGGGAGAGTGGGAGAGTTAGTCATCATTTTCTGCACATCAGACGGACAACCCCCCAGCACTGCTTGCCTGAACAAAGCCTGATTCAATGGATGACTATTGGGGTCCTGTCCTGTGACAGTCACCCAAGCATCCATACAATTAACCAAATAAGTCATTGGGTGTACCTCAGATAGCAATTCAAACACCAATTGTTGTGAAGGACCCAATGTTGTTGGATAAATGGAACTCAGCGCGTCTGATTGTCTATCATTCAACCTAGTCAATTTGCAAGAGGCTATTCCCTCTAATAGGTCCATAATCTCTTTGGGTAAATTCTTACTCTTAAGCCAGTCTATTGCTCACAACTGTATGTCATAGTCAACTTTAGGCAAATCCAGCAATATTTGCCTCGTCAATTCAGTCTCCTTAGTTACAAAAGTGGTCGCATCCCAAACACTCATGCTTTCATTATCCTGTTTAATTTGCATACATTTTTCTACTTTTACCAATTGTTTATGGACCACCCTGGGCAGATCAGGGGGAAGCTTGGCACACAAGGGATTCGGGTGGGGGCCAGTAAAATGGCTAGTATGCGTTATCCCCCTTCCTGTAGGTTTGTGCTTACAGACTTGCCTGTGGAGCCTACACAATGATTAAAGTGCCCCTCTGTTAAGACGTTTATAATAATTTTTTTTTTTTAAATTCACTCAATATCTTTAACCCTCACAACAGTGTCTGCGATTATGATGAATATAGACACATTTTCGTGTGTGTGGTGAGCTCAGGTCTCTCTGCCTGCAGATTGACCATCCGCTCCAATTTCTTCTGCCTTGTCTATGTACAAGTGACCACTCGGCGCTTGTAGTGGGGTCATAATTTTAGCGCTCGTCACCTCATGCGGTGAAGGAGGCATCCTCGCTGCCTTGATTATCATAACTTTGTCGGAGTTACTTTGGTTATATATATATATTTTTTCTTTTTCCAATGTCGAAGGCAGTGGTCAAACTACCCATTAAATGCAATATATAGAAGAACCTCTACTTGTCAACTTGACCCTCTCTTTTCCCTTCGCATATCAACCACATCATATTATCATCTTAGAAACATCCACCGGCTCCGCTCTTTTCTCACTCCTCACATTCAAAGCCATCCATAACCTAGCCCCTCCATACCTACCTGACCTCATCCACATTCCTACACTTGTCCGCTCTTTTCGTTCCTACTCCTCTCTCCTTCTCTCTGCCTCCCCTGCTCGTCTCGTCACCATGGGAAACAGAGCCTTCAGTCGATCTGCTCCCCGCTGACCTTCGTAATACAGACTCATTAACACATTTTAAATTCCGCCTCAAAACACATCTGTTTGGACAAGCCTATTCACTCGTACCATAAAGCCATTATTCTTTCTGTTGTTGTATTTTTTCTTATTTTATTTGATGTTGATCTTAACATTGTATTCGTGATTTTGACTGCTTGTTGTAAGGTGTCCTTGAGTTCATAGGAAGACCCCCACAAATAAAATGTATTATTATTATTATAATATTATTATAGCTCAAATTGAATACACTTAGTTTTTTCTTTTTATATTTCAAACTATTGTCTTTAATTTAAATTAACAAGTGGGGCTTTTCTGCAACTCCAATTTCTCATTGCTCCCAGAGGGTCTAGTGGGCGCCAGCTGACCCTCGTATTATTTATGAGGGGCCACACTCTTTCTTGAGATGCATACATGCACATCTATATTAGTATCGTTAGGTAGCATTCCCGTACTTCTTGTTTCTTGTTAGACAGCTGTGGCACATTCATTCTCCTGGGTTCCAGTTACCTCAGGACCTCCACAGTTGGTCATGCATTCTTTTGCTCCTTCCGCATGCCGTCCCCCATCATCCTGTCACATTTTCTCGCTACCAGCAAGGTCGGCCCCGAAATGGGCACAACTCTGGCCCCACGCCCCGCCCCCACGTCACCCACACGGGGAGTGCCTAGCCTTGAAACACAGTGGGCAGGTACAGGTTGGCCAGTCCCTGTCCCGCCCCCGAAGCCAGATTCCCCTCCCCGAGCGGGCACCGCAGGCGGGCACGCGCCCCAGAGCACCGAGAAGCACAATATCCTATCCATTCCATTCGTTTCTTCTACAAGCACGCTCACTCACTCGCACTCAAGAGCACACACACACTTACTCACGATCGCGCACACGCGCACACACGCACGCTCACCTACTCACACCCATGGGTACACTCACACACACACACACACATATACAGGGATCCCACACGTCTCTGCCTGCACAGACGCTCACAAACAAAGAAGACAGACACTCACAAACAAAGAAGACAGAGCAGGATTCGAATCCATTCCACGTTTTGCTGTTTGCCAACTGCGGCTATGCAGTTTGTTGTTTAACAGTGCAACAACTGTTGCAGATATGCACTGACAAATACGCACGTCATACTTAACTTTCGTTTCGTTTCGTTTCTAATAGCGCTTTATATTTTCCCCTTTATTTGTTCTGCAGAATTTAACTTAAGTGTGCACACAAAATACTTTTTTCCCCAGGTATACCAATCCTTGCATTCCAGAGGCCTCATTGCCACGTTTTCCCTTTTTCACACAGAGGGATTTTCTCTACACACACAAGCCGTCCAGCACCTATTTCCCAAACGCGGTCTGTACAGGCTCAAATTTATCAAACTTTGACAGATGTGTATGCTGTTATGACACGTCCCCATAGAGGAATCGAACCGCAAGCAGATCGTATCAGCTCAATCAATATTCAAAAACCGACAGTCCTTCGTTTTACCTGGGGGCCTCTTACACCAGCATTTAAATTGACAAGCCTTATAACTCACATACACCTCTAATTCGATCAGTGCCCAAACGACGTGGCTTCGCGCGCATCATTCTCTTCGGCCCACATGTCTGTGGCTGGCCGTATATTTCCTCGGCCCACATTCCGTGGCTGGCCGTCTATTTCTTCGGCCCACATTCCGTGGCTGGCCGTCTATTTCTTCGGCCCACATTCCGTGGCTGGCCGTCTATTTCTTCGGCCCACATTCCGTGGCTGGCCGTCTCTCACACTTCACGGTACGGATGCCAAGGTTGCGCTCGTTCCTATTAGCCAAACGCGGTCGACGCAACCTCCCTTTTGCGCTGGACTTTGGCAGAGACTAGGCTCCCACCGGACATCTCCGTTTGGGTTCACCCATCTCTTGTCGCAGCATAGTTCAATCGTACCCGTGTTTCCGCCACAATCACACAGCTAAAATTTCGATCCTCCGCGGGACCACTGAAACGACTAATTTCCACGTCCACGTTTTATGGGACTTCCTACTATTTTCTTCTCGTTTATCATTCACACCAGACATGTCACGCATACAATTCCCAAAACGTTTTGTTACTGTTCCCTTTTTATTTATTGTTTTTTATTTATTTTTCCTGTTTTTTATTTATTGTTTTTTATTTATTTTCCTGTTTTTATTTTTACTTTTTTTTCGCTGTCTCTATTTGGGGCCACTCCCCCTTCAATAGTCGCATTATGACGGCTTTTGACTAGGAGAGACGACTTTCCCTGGAGCCCGCCGTGGCCCCATCAGATCCGTTTAACTGTCCTCCGTGCGGGGGACAACGCTCCCTCCCCCCCTTTCCAAGAGCGAGCATGCTGCGGCGACTTTGAGTGCAAGGAACTCACCTCACAACAGGTCGTCGGCTGGCCGCTGGATGCTCGCGGAGAGAGCGGACGGGACGGTCCCCTGGAGAACACGAACCCTGTTCGTGACGCCAAAAATGTGGTATATGGTGTGTGCTGCTTCGCTGGTCTTCAGAAAACACTCGGTGATCGGTGGCTGTTTCCCGACGAATGAGCACTTCAGGGACCACGGCTGATTGGGAAAAGATTTTATTCTACCGATGTCAGAGTGGAATCGATTCGGGCTCCTGTGAGTCTCCGATTTTATCAGGCCCCCGAAGAAACACATTCATGAGATTATATAGAGACAATATGATAATGAGAGGCGGGGAGGTACGCCTCTCATGCAAATCCAGAAACAAAGAAAGTACCATGTCATCTGACCCGGTGTGGCCGGAGGAGACCAAAGGTTATGAGAGCCAGTTCTTCAAAAACATGTCCCGTGGAGGGGGCCCTCGACTTGGTGGGGCCGAGGGCACCAAAGGTTATGAGGTCCAACTGCAAAAGCATATCCCGTGGAGGGGGCCCCAGACTTGGTGGGGCCAGGAAACCCCTCGGGGGCTGCTAATCAACCAAGTGAAATAGGGTCCAGACTTCACACTACATTCTTTGGTTTAAGTACAAGCAGAAGCTGAATTCTCCCTGACCCGCAAATATAGAATAGAATCGTGTCACTGACGCCAGGTGGACATTCTAAGGCCACCTACAGGAATAGAGAGGGAATTCCAAATTACACTTCAGTAGTCAAATTAATGCTCATTTAGGCTTCAGGACGTCAACCTGAACTAAATACATGTTGAAATGTGTGCATAAGTCCTTTGGTTTAGGCGTGACACTCATTTTGAGTTTTTATTGCTTTAAATGCACTTTCAGGCCTAGTTGAGCACGTTTTGTGACTTTGAATGTACCTTCATAGGAATGAGTTGTGTAGTCAAATTAATGCTCATTTAGGCTTCAGGAGGTCAACCTGAACTACATACATGTTGAAATGTGTGCATAAGTCCTTTGGTTTAGGCGTGACACTCATTTTCAGTTTTTATTGCTTTAAATGCACTTTCAGTCCGAGTTGAGCCCGTTTTTTTACTTTGAATGTTCCTTCATAGTAATAAGTTGTGTAGTCAAATTAATGCTCATTTAGGCTTCAGGAGGTCAACCTGAACTAAATACATGTTGAAATGTGTGCATAAGTCCTTTGGTTTAGGCGTGACACTCATTTTCAGTTTTTATTGGTTTAAATACTTTCAGTCCGAGTTGAGCCCGTTTTTTTACTTTGAATGTATCTTCATAGGAATAAGTTGTGTAGTCAAATTAATGGTGATTTAGGCTTCAGGAGGTCAACCTGAACTAAATACATGTTGAAATGTGTGCATAAGTCCTTTGGTTTATGCGTGACACTCATTTTTGAGTTTTTTATTGCTTTAAATGCACTTTCAGGCCTAGTTGAGCACGTTTTGTGACTTTGAATGTACCTTCATAGGAATGAGTTGTGTTGTCAAATTAATGCTCATTTAGGCTTCAGGAGGTCAACCTGAACTAAATAAATGTTGAAATGTGTGCATAAGTCATTTGGTCTAGGCGTGACACACATTATGAACCATTGATGAAATAAGTTTTATTTTTAAAAAAGCCAAAAAATGTGAAAGGGACGAAATTACAAATGTCCTGTGTGTTTCACATAGAGTACATACAGGCCAGCGATCCCGCTCCCTCTCTTTCTCTGTGACACACACGCTTCCTAGCGCGCCAGCACGCAGCAAGCACACACACAAACGCACGCACACACACTCACACAAACGTACGCACAGACGAGCACGTATCGTAAACAACACACCAACGATGATTTAGATCAAAGAAACACTCACACATGTATGGGCACACGATCACGCGCGCGCAAACACACACACAAACTCATGAGAGGCACACACATCCGCACACGCATGTAAACAACATTTGGACACTGATTGAAGATCAAAGACTAACCCACGTGGAAGACTGAAAGATGCACAGCCAATCACCTAGGCTTTGCATCTTTTCACCTCCCCCTGCTCTCACACCACGTGGGCTAGATCCACTCGGGCTGTCATTGGTGGACGTCGTCGGTGTCAGAACAAATCAAGTGCAAGCAAAAGTTAAAACCTCTGAGTAATTCGTCATTTTTATCCGAATACAGTACTTTTTTTGGGGGGGGTGCGCACAACACACACACACGCACGCACCCACACAAACACACACAAACACACGCACACACTTACACACTCTCACACACGCACGCACACATACACTAGCAGGCATCGGAAACAACACTTTAGACGTTGAAATGTGTGCAGACGTCCTTTGGTTTAGGCATGACACTCAATTTTAGTTTTTATTGATTCAAATGCATTTTCAGACAGAGCAGGGCACTTGCTGACTTTGAATGTATCTTCATGGGAATGAGTTGTGTGATCAAATTAATGCTCATTTAGGCTTCAGGAGGTCAACCTAAACTAAATACATGTTGAAATGTGTGCATAAGTCCTTTGATTTAGGCGTGAAACTCATTTTGAGTTTTTATTGCTTTAAATGCACTTTCAGGCCTAGTTGAGCACGTTTTGTGACTTTTAATGTACCTTCATAGGAATGAGTTGTGTAGTCAAATTAATGCTCATTTAGGGTTCAGGAGGTCAACCTGAACTAAATACATGTTGAAATGTGTGCATAAGTCCTTTGGTTTAGGCGTGACACTCATTTTCAGTTTTTATTGCTTTAAATGCACTTTCAGTCCGAGTTGAGCCGTTTTTTTACTTTGAATGTATCTTCATAGGAATAAGTTGTGTAGTCAAATTAATGCTCATTTAGGCTTCAGAATGTCAACCTGAACTAAATACATGTTGAAATGTGTGCATAAGTCCTTTGGTTTAGGCGTGACACTCATTTTGAGTTTTTATTGCTTTAAATGCACTTTCAGGCCTAGTTGAGCACGTTTTGTGACTTTGAATGTACCTTCATAGGAATGAGTTGTGTAGTCAAATTAATGCTCATTTAGGCTTCAGGAGGTCAACCTGAACTAAATACATGTTGAAATGTGTGCATAAGTCCTTTGGTTTAGGCGTGACACTCATTTTCAGTTTTTATTGCTTTAAATGCACTTTCAGTCCGAGTTGAGCCCGTTTTTTTACTTTGAATGTTCCTTCATAGGAATGAGTTGTGTAGTCAAATTAATGCTCATTTAGGCTTCAGGAGGTCAACCTGAACTAAATACATGTTGAAATGTGTGAGTAAGGCCTTTGGTTTAGGCGCGACACTCATTTTGAGTTTTTATTGCTTTAAATGCATTTTCAGGCCGAGTAGAGCACGTTTTTTTACTTTGAATATATCTTCATAGGAATAAGTTGTGTAGTCAAATAAATGCGCATTTAGGCTTCAGGAGGTCAACCTGAACTAAATACATGTTGAAATGTGTGCATAAATCCTTTGGTTTAGGTGTGACACTCAATTTGAGTTTTTATTGCTTTAAATGCATTTTCAGGCCGAGTAGAGCAGGTTTTTTTACTTTGAATGTATCTTCAAAGGAATGGGATGTGTAGTCAAATTAATGCTCATTTAGGCTTCAGGAGGTCAACCTGAACAAAATACATGTTGAAATGTGTGCATAAATCCTTTGGTTTAGGTGTGACACTCATTTTGAGTTTTTATTGCTTTAAATGCACTTTCAGGCCTAGTTGAGCACGTTTTGTGACTTTGAATGTACCTTCATAGGAATGAGTTGTGTAGTCAAATAAATGCTCATTTAGGCTTCAGGAGGGCAACCTGAACTAAATACATGTTGAAATGTGTGCATAAGTCCTTTGGTTTTGGTGTGACACTCAATTTGAGTTTTTATTGCTTTAATAAATGCACTTTCAGGCCTAGTTGAGCACGTTTTGTGACTTTGAATGTACCTTCATAGGAATGAGTTGTGTAGTCAAATAAATGCTCATTTAGGCTTCAGGAGGTCAACCTGAACTTAATACATGTTGAAATGTGTGCATAAGTCCTTTGGTTTAGGCGTGACACTCATTTTGAGTTTTTATTGCTTTAAATGCACTTTCAGGCCTAGTTGAGCACGTTTTGTGACTTTGAATGTATCTTCATAGGAATAAGTTGTGTAGTCAAATTAATGCTCATTTAGGCTTCAGAATGTCAACCTGAACTAAATACATGTTGAAATGTGTGCATAAGTCCTTTGGTTTAGGCGTGACACTCATTTTGAGTTTTTATTGCTTTAAATGCATTTTCAGGCCGAGTAGAGCACGTTTCTGAGTTTGAATGTATCTTCATAGGAATGAGTTGTGTGATCAAATTAATGCTCATTAAGGCTTCAGAATGTCAACCTGAATTAAATACATGTTGAAATGTGTGCATAAGTCCTTTGGTTTTTGGCCTGACACTCATTTTGAGTTTTTATTGCTTTAAATGCACTTTCAGGCCTAGTTGAGCACGTTTTGTGACTTTTAATGTACCTTCATAGGAATGAGTTGTGTAGTCAAATTATACTCATTTAGGCTTCAGGAGGTCAACCTGAACTAAATACATGTTGAAATGTGTGCATAAGTCCTTTGGTTTAGGCGTGACACTCATTTTCAGTTTTTATTGCTTTAAATGCACTTTCAGTCCGAGTTGAGCCCGTTTTTTTACTTTGAATGTTCCTTCATAGGAATGAGTTGTGTAGTCAAATTAATGCTCATTTAGGCTTCAGGAGGTCAACCTGAACTAAATACATGTTGAAATGTGTGCATAAGGCCTTTGGTTTAGGCGTGACACTCATTTTGAGTTTTTATTGCTTTAAAGGCATTTTCAGGCCGAGTAGAGCACGTTTTTTTACTTTGAATGTATCTTCATAGGAATACGTTGTGTAGTCAAATTAATGCTCATTTAGGCTTCAGGACGTCAACCTGAACTAAATACATGTTGAAATGTGTGCATAAGTCCTTTGGTTTAGGCGTGACACTCATTTTCAGTTTTTATTGCTTTAAATGCACTTTCATTTCGAGTTGAGCCCGTTTTTTTACTTTGAATGTATCTTCATAGGATTAAGTTGTGTAGTCAAATTAATGGTGATTTAGGCTTCAGGAGGTCAACCTGAACTAAATACATGTTGAAATGTGTGCATAAGTCCTTTGGTTTAGGCGTGACACTCATTTTGAGTTTTTATTGCTTTAAATGCACTTTCAGGCCTAGTTGAGCACGTTTTGTGACTTTGAATGTACCTTCCATAGGAATGAGTTGTGTAGTCAAATTAATGCTCATTTAGGCTTCAGGAGGTCAACCTGAACTAAATACATGTTGAAATGTGTGCATAAGTCCTTTGGTTTAGGCGTGACACTCATTTTCAGTTTTTATTGCTTTAAATGCACTTTCAGTCCGAGTTGAGCCGTTTTTTTACTTTGAATGTATCTTCATAGGAATAAGTTGTGTAGGCAAATTAATGCTCATTTAGGCTTCAGAATGTCAACCTGAACTAAATACATGTTGAAATGTGTGCATAAGTCCTTTGGTTTAGGCGTGACACTCATTTTGAGTTTTTATTGCTTTAAATGCACTTTCAGGCCTAGTTGAGCACGTTTTGTGACTTTGAATGTACCTTCATAGGAATGAGTTGTGTAGTCAAATTAATGCTCATTTAGGCTTCAGAATGTCAACCTGAACTAAATACATGTTGAAATGTGTGCATAAGTCCTTTGGTTTAGGCGTGACACTCATTTTCAGTTTTTATTGCTTTAAATGCACTTTCAGTCCGAGTTGAGCCCGTTTTTTTACTTTGAATGTATCTTCATAGGAATGAGTTGTGTAGTCAAATTAATGCTCATTTAGGCTTCAGAATGTCAACCTGAACTAAATACATGTTGAAATGTGTGCATAAGTCCTTTGGTTTAGGCGTGACACTCATTTTGAGTTTTTATTGCTTTAAATGCACTTTCAGGCCTAGTTGAGCACGTTTTGTGACTTTGAATGTACCTTCATAGGAATGAGTTGTGTAGTCAAATTAATGCTCATTTAGGCTTCAGGAGGTCAACCTGAACTAAATAAATGTTGAAATGTGTGCATAAGTCATTTGGTTTAGGCGTGACACTCATTTTGAGTTTTTATTGCTTTAAATGCACTTTCAGGCCTAGTTGAGCACGTTTTGTGACTTTGAATGTACCTTCATAGGAATGAGTTGTGTAGTCAAATAAATGCTCATTTAGGCTTCAGGAGGTCAACCTGAACTAAATACATGTTGAAATGTGTGCATAAATCCTTTGGTTTAGGTGTGACACTCAATTTGAGTTTTTATTGCTTTAAATGCATTTTCAGGCCGAGTAGAGCAGGTTTTTTTACTTTGAATGTATCTTCAAAGGAATGGGATGTGTAGTCAAATTAATGCTCATTTAGGCTTCAGGAGGTCAACCTGAACAAAATACATGTTGAAATGTGTGCATAAATCCTTTGGTTTAGGTGTGACACTCATTTTGAGTTTTTATTGCTTTAAATGCACTTTCAGGCCTAGTTGAGCACGTTTTGTGACTTTGAATGTACCTTCATAGGAATGAGTTGTGTAGTCAAATAAATGCTCATTTAGGCTTCAGGAGGGCAACCTGAACTAAATACATGTTGAAATGTGTGCATAAGTCCTTTGGTTTTGGTGTGACACTCAATTTGAGTTTTTATTGCTTTAATAAATGCACTTTCAGGCCTAGTTGAGCACGTTTTGTGACTTTGAATGTACCTTCATAGGAATGAGTTGTGTAGTCAAATAAATGCTCATTTAGGCTTCAAGAGGTCAACCTGAACTTAATACATGTTGAAATGTGTGCATAAGTCCTTTGGTTTAGGCGTGATACTCATTTTGAGTTTTTATTGCTTTAAATGCACTTTCAGGCCTAGTTGAGCACGTTTTGTGACTTTGAATGTATCTTCATAGGAATAAGTTGTGTAGTCAAATTAATGCTCATTTAGGCTTCAGAATGTCAACCTGAACTAAATACATGTTGAAATGTGTGCATAAGTCCTTTGGTTTAGGCGTGACACTCATTTTGAGTTTTTATTGCTTTAAATGCATTTTCAGGCCGAGTAGAGCACGTTTCTGAGTTTGAATGTATCTTCATAGGAATGAGTTGTGTGATCAAATTAATGCTCATTAAGGCTTCAGAATGTCAACCTGAATTAAATACATGTTGAAATGTGTGCATAAGTCCTTTGGTTTAGGCGTGACACTCATTTTGAGTTTTTATTGCTTTAAATGCACTTTCAGGCCTAGTTGAGCACGTTTTGTGACTTTTAATGTACCTTCATAGGAATGAGTTGTGTAGTCAAATTATACTCATTTAGGCTTCAGGAGGTCAACCTGAACTAAATACATGTTGAAATGTGTGCATAAGTCCTTTGGTTTAGGCGTGACACTCATTTTCAGTTTTTATTGCTTTAAATGCACTTTCAGTCCGAGTTGAGCCCGTTTTTTTACTTTGAATGTTCCTTCATAGGAATGAGTTGTGTAGTCAAATTAATGCTCATTTAGGCTTCAGGAGGTCAACCTGAACTAAATACATGTTGAAATGTGTGCATAAGTCCTTTGGTTTAGGCGCGACACTCATTTTGAGTTTTTATTGCTTTAAATGCATTTTCAGGCCGAGTAGAGCACGTTTTTTTACTTTGAATGTATCTTCATAGGAATAAGTTGTGTAGTCAAATTAATGCTCATTTAGGCTTCAGGAGGTCAACCTGAACTAAATACATGTTGAAATGTGTGCATAAGGCCTTTGGTTTAGGCGCGACACTCATTTTGAGTTTTTATTGCTTTAAATGCATTTTCAGGCCGAGTAGAGCACGTTTTTTTACTTTGAATGTACAGTATCTTCATAGGAATAAGTTGTGTAGTCAAATTAATGCTCATTTAGGCTTCAGGACGTCAACCTGAACTAAATACATGTTGAAATGTGTGCATAAGTCCTTTGGTTTAGGCGTGACACTCATTTTCAGTTTTTATTGCTTTAAATGCACTTTCAGTCCGAGTTGAGCCCGTTTTTTTACTTTGAATGTATCTTCATAGGAATAAGTTGTGTAGTCAAATTAATGGTGATTTATGCTTCAGGAGGTCAACCTGAACTAAATACATGTTGAAATGTGTGCATAAGTCCTTTGGTTTAGGCGTGACACTCATTTTGAGTTTTTATTGCCTGAAATGCACTTTCAGGCCTAGTTGAGCACGTTTTGTGACTTTGAATGTACCTTCATAGGAATGAGTTGTGTAGTCAAATTAATGCTCATTTAGGCTTCAGGACGTCAACCTGAACTAAATACATGTTGAAATGTGTGCATAAGTCCTTTGGTTTAGGCGTGACACTCATTTTCAGTTTTTATTGCTTTAAATGCACTTTCAGTACGAGTTGAGCCGTTTTTTTACTTTGAATGTATCTTCATAGGAATAAGTTGTGTAGTCAAATTAATGGTGATTTAGGCTTCAGGAGGTCAACCTGAACTAAATACATGTTGAAATGTGTGCATAAGTCCTTTGGTTTAGGCGTGACACTCATTTTCAGTTTTTATTGCTTTAAATGCACTTTCAGTCCGAGTTGAGCCCGTTTTTTTACTTTGAATGTTCCTTCATAGGAATGAGTTGTGTAGTCAAATTAATGCTCATTTAGGCTTCAGGAGGTCAACCTGAACTAAATACATGTTGAAATGTGTGCATAAGTCCTTTGGTTTAGGCGTGACACTCATTTTGAGTTTTTATTGCTTTAAATGCACTTTCAGGCCTAGTTGAGCACGTTTTGTGACTTTTAATGTACCTTCATAGGAATGAGTTGTGTAGTCAAATTATACTCATTTAGGCTTCAGGAGGTCAACCTGAACTAAATACATGTTGAAATGTGTGCATAAGTCCTTTGGTTTAGGCGTGACACTCATTTTCAGTTTTTATTGCTTTAAATGCACTTTCAGTCCGAGTTGAGCCCGTTTTTTTACTTTGAATGTATCTTCATAGGATTAAGTTGTGTAGTCAAATTAATGGTGATTTAGGCTTCAGGAGGTCAACCTGAACTAAATACATGTTGAAATGTGTGCATAAGTACTTTGGTTTAGGCGTGACACTCATTTTGAGTTTTTATTGCTTTAAATGCACTTTCAGGCCTAGTTGAGCACGTTTTGTGACTTTGAATGTACCTTCATAGGAATGAGTTGTGTAGTCAAATTAATGCTCATTTAGGCTTCAGGAGGTCAACCTTAACTAAATACACGTTGAAATGTGTGCATAAGTCCTTTGGTTTAGGCGTGACACTCATTTTCAGTTTTTATTGCTTTAAATGCACTTTCAGTCCGAGTTGAGCCGTTTTTTTTACTTTGAATGTATCTTCATAGGAATAAGTTGTGTAGTCAAATTAATGCTCATTTAGGCTTCAGAATGTCAACCTGAACTAAATACATGTTGAAATGTGTGCATAAGTCCTTTGGTTTAGGCGTGACACTCATTTTGAGTTTTTATTGCTTTAAATGCACTTTCAGGCCTAGTTGAGCACGTTTTGTGACTTTGAATGTACCTTCATAGGAATGAGTTGTGTAGTCAAATTAATGCTCATTTAGGCTTCAGGAGGTCAACCTGAACTAAATACATGTTGAAATGTGTGCATAAGTCCTTTGGTTTATGCGTGACACTCATTTTTGAGTTTTTTATTGCTTTAAATGCACTTTCAGGCCTAGTTGAGCACATTTTGTGACTTTGAATGTACCTTCATAGGAATGAGTTGTGTTGTCAAATTAATGCTCATTTAGGCTTCAGGAGGTCAACCTGAACTAAATAAATGTTGAAATGTGTGCATAAGTCATTTGGTCTAGGCGTGACACACATTATGAACCATTGATGAAATAAGTTTTATTTTTAAAAAAGCCAAAAAATGTGAAAGGGACGAAATTACAAATGTCCTGTGTGTTTCACATAGAGTACATACAGGCCAGCGATCCCGCTCCCTCTCTTTCTCTGTGACACACACGCTTCCGAGCGCGCCAGCACGCAGCAAGCACACACACAAACGCACGCACACACACTCACACAAACGTACGCACAGACGAGCACGTATCGTAAACAACACAACAACGATGATTTAGATCAAAGAAACACTCACACATGTATGGGCACACGATCACGCGCGCGCAAACACACACACAAACTCATGAGAGGCACACACATCCGCACACGCTACGCATGTAAACAACATTTGGACACTGATTGAAGATCAAAGACTAACCCACGTGGAAGACTGAAAGATGCACAGCCAATCACCTAGGCTTTGCATCTTTTCACCTCCCCCTGCTCTCACACCACGTGGGCTAGATCCACTCGGGCTGTCATTGGTGGACGTCGTCGGTGTCAGAACAAATCAAGTGCAAGCAAAAGTTAAAACCTCTGAGTAATTCGTCATTTTTATCCGAATACAGTACTTTTTTTGGGGGGGGGGGGGTGCGCACAACACACACACACGCACACACCCACACAAACACACACAAACACACGCACACACTTACATACTCTCACACACGCACGCACACATACACTAGCAGGCATCGGAAACAACACTTTAGACGTTGAAATGTGTGCAGACGTCCTTTGGTTTAGGCATGACACTCAATTTTAGTTTTTATTGATTCAAATGCATTTTCAGACAGAGCAGGGCACTTACTGACTTTGAATGTATCTTCATGGGAATGAGTTGTGTGATCAAATTAATGCTCATTTAGGCTTCAGGAGGTCAACCTAAACTAAATACATGTTGAAATGTGTGCATAAGTCCTTTGATTTAGGCGTGAAACTAATTTTGAGATTTTATTGCTTTAAATGCACTTTCAGGCCTAGTTGAGCACGTTTTGTGACTTTGAATGTACCTTCATAGGAATGAGTTGTATAGACAAAATAATGCTCATTTAGGCTTCAGAATGTCAACCTGAACTAAATACATGTTGAAATGTGTGTATAAGTCCTTTGGTTTAGGCGTGACACTCAATTTGAGTTTTTATTGCTTTAAAGGCATTTTCAGGCCGAGTAGAGCACGTTTTTTTACTTTGAATGTATCTTAATAGGAATGAGTTGTGTAGTCAAATTAATGCTCATTTAGGCTTCAGGAGGTCAACCTGAACTAAATACATGTTGAAATGTGTGCATAAGTCCTTTGGTTTAGGCGTGACACTCATTTTGAGTTTTTATTGCTTTAAATGCATTTTCAGGCCGAGTAGAGCACGTTTCTGAGTTTGAATGTATCTTCATAGGAATGAGTTCTGTGATCAAATTAATGCTCATTTAGGCTTCAGAATGTCAACCTGAACTAAATACATGTTGAAATGTGTGCATAAGTCCTTTGGTTTAGGCGTGACACTCATTTTGAGTTTTTATTGCTTTAAATGCACTTTCAGGCCTAGTTGAGCACGTTTTGTGACTTTTAATGTACCTTCATAGGAATGAGTTGTGTAGTCAAATTATACTCATTTAGGCTTCAGGAGGTCAACCTGAACTAAATACATGTTGAAATGTGTGAATAAGTCCTTTGGTTTAGGCGTGACACTCATTTTCAGTTTTTATTGCTTTAAATGCACTTTCAGTCCGAGTTGAGCCCGTTTTTTTACTTTGAATGTATCTTCATAGGATTAAGTTGTGTAGTCAAATTAATGGTGATTTAGGCTTCAGGAGGTCAACCTGAACTAAATACATGTTGAAATGTGTGCATAAGTCCTTTGGTTTAGGCGTGACACTCATTTTGAGTTTTTATTGCTTTAAATGCACTTTCAGGCCTAGTTGAGCACGTTTTGTGACTTTGAATGTACCTTCATAGGAATGAGTTGTATAGACAAAACAATGCTCATTTAGGCTTCAGAATGTCAACCTGAACTAAATACATGTTGAAATGTGTGTATAAGTCCTTTGGTTTAGGCGTGACACTCAATTTGAGTTTTTATTGCTTTAAATGCATTTTCAGGCCGAGTAGAGCACGTTTTTTTACTTTGAATGTATCTTCATAGGAATGAGTTGTGTAGTCAAATTAATGCTCATTTAGGCTTCAGGAGGTCAACCTGAACTAAATACATGTTGAAATGTGTGCATAAGTCCTTTGGTTTAGGCGTGACACTCATTTTGAGTTTTTATTGCTTTAAATGCATTTTCAGGCCGAGTAGAGCACGTTTCTGAGTTTGAATGTATCTTCATAGGAATGAGTTCTGTGATCAAATTAATGCTCATTTAGGCTTCAGAATGTCAACCTGAACTAAATACATGTTGAAATGTGTGCATAAGTCCTTTGGTTTAGGCGTGACACTCATTTTGAGTTTTTATTGCTTTAAATGCACTTTCAGGCCTAGTTGAGCACGTTTTGTGACTTTTAATGTACCTTCATAGGAATGAGTTGTGTAGTCAAATTATACTCATTTAGGCTTCAGGAGGTCAACCTGAACTAAATACATGTTGAAATGTGTGCATAAGTCCTTTGGTTTAGGCGTGACACTCATTTTCAGTTTTTATTGCTTTAAATGCACTTTCAGTCCGAGTTGAGCCCGTTTTTTTACTTTGAATGTTCCTTCATAGGAATGAGTTGTGTAGTCAAATTAATGCTCATTTAGGCTTCAGGAGGTCAACCTGAACTAAATACATGTTGAAATGTGTGCATAAGGCCTTTGGTTTAGGCGTGACACTCATTTTGAGTTTTTATTGCTTTAAATGCATTTTCAGGCCGAGTAGAGCACGTTTTTTTACTTTGAATGTATCTTCATAGGAATGAGTTGTGTAGTCAAATTAATGCTCATTTAGGCTTCAGGAGGTCAACCTGAAATAAATACATGTTGAAATGTGTGCATAAGTCCTTTGGTTTAGGCGTGACACTCATTTTGAGTTTTTATTGCTTTAAATGCATTTTCAGGCCGAGTAGAGCACGTTTCTGAGTTTGAATGTATCTTCATAGGAATGAGTTCTGTGATCAAATTAATGCTCATTTAGGCTTCAGAATGTCAACCTGAACTAAATACATGTTGAAATGTGTGCATAAGTCCTTTGGTTTAGGCGTGACACTCATTTTGAGTTTTTATTGCTTTAAATGCATTTTCAGGCCGAGTAGAGCACGTTTCTGAGTTTGAATGTATCTTCATAGGAATGAGTTCTGTGATCAAATTAATGCTCATTTAGGCTTCAGAATGTCAACCTGAACTAAATACATGTTGAAATGTGTGCATAAGTCCTTTGGTTTAGGCGTGACACTCATTTTGAGTTTTTATTGCTTTAAATGCACTTTCAGGCCTAGTTGAGCACGTTTTGTGACTTTTAATGTACCTTCATAGGAATGAGTTGTGTAGTCAAATTATACTCATTTAGGCTTCAGGAGGTCAACCTGAACTAAATACATGTTGAAATGTGTGCATAAGTCCTTTGGTTTAGGCGTGACACTCATTTTCAGTTTTTATTGCTTTAAATGCACTTTCAGTCGCGAGTTGAGCCCGTTTTTTTACTTTGAATGTTCCTTCATAGGAATGAGTTGTGCAGTCAAATTAATGCTCATTTAGGCTTCAGGAGGTCAACCTGAACTAAATACATGTTGAAATGTGTGCATAAGGCCTTTGGTTTAGGCGTGACACTCATTTTGAGTTTTTATTGCTTTAAATGCATTTTCAGGCCGAGTAGAGCACGTTTTTTTACTTTGAATGTATCTTCATAGGATTAAGTTGTGTAGTCAAATTAATGGTGATTTAGGCTTCAGGAGGTCAACCTGAACTAAATACATGTTGAAATGTGTGCATAAGTCCTTTGGTTTAGGCGTGACACTCATTTTCAGTTTTTATTGCTTTAAATGCACTTTCAGTCCGAGTTGAGCCCGTTTTTTTACTTTGAATGTTCCTTCATAGGAATGAGTTGTGTAGTCAAATTAATGCTCATTTAGGCTTCAGGAGGTCAACCTGAACTAAATACATGTTGAAATGTGTGCATAAGTCCTTTGGTTTAGGCGTGACACTCATTTTCAGTTTTTATTGCTTTAAATGCACTTTCAGTCCGAGTTGAGCCCGTTTTTTTACTTTGAATGTTCCTTCATAGGAATGAGTTGTGTAGTCAAATTAATGCTCATTTAGGCTTCAGGAGGTCAACCTGAACTAAATACATGTTGAAATGTGTGCGTAAGGCCTTTGGTTTAGGCGCGACACTCATTTTGAGTTTTTATTGCTTTAAATTCATTTTCAGGCCGAGTAGAGCACGTTTTTTTACTTTGAATGTATCTTCATAGGAATAAGTTGTGTAGTCAAATTAATGCTCATTTAGGCTTCAGGAGGTTAACCTGAACTAAATACATGTTGAAATGTGTGCATAAGTCCTTTGGTTTAGGCGTGACACTCATTTTGAGTTTTTATTGCTTTAAATGCACTTTCAGGCCTAGTTGAGCACGTTTTGTGACTTTGAATGTATCTTCATAGGAATGAGTTGTGTGATCAAATTAATGGTGATTTAGGCTTCAGGAGGTCAACCTGAACTAAATACATGTTGAAATGTGTGCATAAGTCCTTTGGTTTAGGCGTGACACTCATTTTGAGTTTTTATTGCTTTAAAAGCACTTTCAGGCCTAGTTGAGCACGTTTTGTGACTTTGAATGTACCTTCATAGGAATGAGTTGTGTAGTCAAATTAATGCTCATTTAGGCTTCAGGAGGTCAACCTGAACTAAATAAATGTTGAAATGTGTGCATAAGTCATTTGGTCTAGGCGTGACACTCATTATGAACCATTGATGAAAATAAGTTTTATTTTTAAAAAAGGCAAAAAATGTGAAAGGGACGAAATTACAAATGTCCTGTGTGTTTCACATAGAGTACATACAGGCCAGCGATCCCGCTCCCTCTCTTTCTTTGTGACACACACGCTTCCGAGCGCGCCAGCACGCAGCAAGCACACACACAAACGCACGCACACACACTCACACAAACGTACGCACAAACGAGCACGTATCGTAAACAACACACCAACGATGATTTAGATCAAAGAAACACTCACACATGTATGGGCACACGATCACGCGCGCGCAAACACACACACAAACTCATGAGAGGCACACACATCCGCACACGCTACGCATGTAAACAACATTTGGACACTGATTGAAGATCAAAGACTAACCCACGTGGAAGACTGAAAGATGCACAGCCAATCACCTAGGCTTTGCATCTTTTCACCTCCCCCTGCTCTCACACCACGTGGGCTAGATCCACTCGGGCTGTCATTGGTGGACGTCGTCGGTGTCAGAACAAATCAAGTGCAAGCAAAAGTTAAAACCTCTGAGTAATTCGTCATTTTTATCCGAATACAGTACTTTTTTGGGGGGGGGGGGTGCGCACAACACACACGCACGCACCCACACAAACACACACAAACACACGCACACACTTACACACTCTCACACACGCACGCACACATACACTAGCAGGCATCGGAAACAACACTTTAGACGTTGAAATGTGTGCAGACGTCCTTTGGTTTAGGCATGACACTCAATTTTAGTTTTTATTGATTCAAATGCATTTTCAGACAGAGCAGGGCACTTACTGACTTTGAATGTATCTTCATGGGAATGAGTTGTGTGATCAAATTAATGCTCATTTAGGCTTCAGGAGGTCAACCTAAACTAAATACATGTTGAAATGTGTGCATAAGTCCTTTGATTTAGGCGTGACACTCAATTTGAGTTTTTATTGCTTTAAATGCATTTTCAGGCCGAGTAGAGCACGTTTTTTTACTTTGAATGTATCTTCATAGGAATGAGTTGTGTAGTCAAATTAATGCTCATTTAGGCTTCAGGAGGTCAACCTGAACTAAATACATGTTGAAATGTGTGCATAAGTCCTTTGGTTTAGGCGTGACACTCAATTTGAGTTTTTATTGCTTTAAATGCATTTTCAGGCCGAGTAGAGCACGTTTGTGAGTTTGAATGTATCTTCATAGGAATGAGTTCTGTGATCAAATTAATGCTCATTTAGGCTTCAGAATGTCAACCTGAACTAAATACATGTTGAAATGTGTGCATAAGTCCTTTGGTTTAGGCGTGACACTCATTTTGAGTTTTTATTGCTTTAAATGCACTTTCAGGCCTAGTTGAGCACGTTTTGTGACTTTTAATGTACCTTCATAGGAATGAGTTGTGTAGTCAAATTATACTCATTTAGGCTTCAGGAGGTCAACCTGAACTAAATACATGTTGAAATGTGTGCATAAGTCCTTTGGTTTAGGCGTGACACTCATTTTCAGTTTTTATTGCTTTAAATGCACTTTCAGTCCGAGTTGAGCCCGTTTTTTTACTTTGCATGTTCCTTCATAGGAATGAGTTGTGTAGTCAAATTAATGCTCATTTAGGCTTCAGGAGGTCAACCTGAACTAAATACATGTTGAAATGTGTGCATAAGGCCTTTGGTTTAGGCGCGACACTCATTTTGAGTTTTTATTGCTTTAAATGCATTTTCAGGCCGAGTAGAGCACGTTTTTTTACTTTGAATGTATCTACATAGGAATAAGTTGTGTAGTCAAATTAATGCTCATTTAGGCTTCAGGACGTCAACCTGAACTAAATACATGTTGAAATGTGTGCATAAGTCCTTTGGTTTAGGCGTGACACTCATTTTCAGTTTTTATTGGTTTAAATGCACTTTCAGTCCGAGTTGAGCCCGTTTTTTTACTTTGAATGTATCTTCATAGGAATAAGTTGTGTAGTCAAATTAATGGTGATTTAGGCTTCAGGAGGTCAACCTGAACTAAATACATGTTGAAATGTGTGCATAAGTCCTTTGGTTTAGGCGTGACACTCATTTTGAGTTTTTATTGCTTTAAATGCACTTTCAGGCCTAGTTGAGCACGTTTTGTGACTTTGAATGTACCTTCATAGGAATGAGTTGTGTAGTCAAATAAATGCTCATTTAGGCTTCAGGAGGTCAACCTGAACTAAATACATGTTGAAATGTGTGCATAAGTCCTTTGGTTTAGGTGTGACACTCATTTTGAGTTTTTATTGCTTTAAATGCATTTTCAGGCCGAGTAGAGCACGTTTCTGAGTTTGAATGTGTCTTAATAGGAATGAGTTGTGTGATCAAATTAATGGTGATTTAGGCTTCAGGAGGTCAACCTGAACTAAATACATGTTGAAATGTGTGCATAAGTCCTTTGGTTTAGGCGTGACACTCATTTTGAGTTTTTATTGCTTTAAATGCACTTTCAGGCCTAGTTGAGCACGTTTTGTGACTTTGAATGTACCTTCATAGGAATGAGTTGTGTAGTCAAATAAATGCTCATTTAGGCTTCAGGAGGTCAACCTGAACAAAATACATGTTGAAATGTGTGCATAAATCCTTTGGTTTAGGTGTGACACTCATTTTGAGTTTTTATTACTTTAAATGCACTTTCAGGCCTAGTTGAGCACGTTTTGTGACTTTGAATGTACCTTCATAGGAATGAGTTGTGTAGTCAAATAAATGCTCATTTAGGCTTCAGGAGGTCAACCTGAACTAAATACATGTTGAAATGTGTGCATAAGTCCTTTGGTTTTGGCGTGACACTCATTTTCAGTTTTTATTGCTTTAAATGCACTTTCAGTCCGAGTTGAGCCCGTTTTTTTACTTTGAATGTTCCTTCATAGGAATGAGTTGTGTAGTCAAATTAATGCTCATTTAGGCTTCAGGAGGTCAACCTGAACTAAATACATGTTGAAATGTGTGCATAAGGCCTTTGGTTTAGGCGTGACACTCATTTTGAGTTTTTATTGCTTTAAATGCATTTTCAGGCCGAGTAGAGCACGTTTTTTTACTTTGAATGTATCTTCATAGGAATAAGTTGTGTAGTCAAATTAATGCTCATTTAGGCTTCAGGACGTCAACCTGAACTAAATACATGTTGAAATGTGTGCATAAGTCCTTTGGTTTAGGCGTGACACTCATTTTCAGTTTTTATTGCTTTAAATGCACTTTCAGTCCGAGTTGAGCCCGTTTTTTTATTTTGAATGTATCTTCATAGGAATAAGTTGTGTAGTCAAATTAATGGTGATTTAGGCTTCAGGAGGTCAACCTGAACTAAATACATGTTGAAATGTGTGCATAAGTCCTTTGGTTTAGGCGTGACACTATTTTGAGTTTTTATTGCTTTAAATGCATTTTCAGGCCGAGTAGAGCACGTTTCTGAGTTTGAATGTATCTTCATAGGAATGAGTTGTGTAGTCAAATTAATGCTCATTTAGGGTTCAGGAGGTCAACCTGAACTAAATACATGTTGAAATGTGTGCATAAGTCCTTTGGTTTAGGCGTGACACTATTTTGAGTTTTTATTGCTTTAAATGCACTTTCAGGCCTAGTTGAGCACGTTTTGTGACTTTGAATGTACCTTCATAGGAATGAGTTGTGTAGTCAAATTAATGCTCATTTAGGCTTCAGGAGGTCAACCTGAACTAAATACATGTTGAAATGTGTGCATAAGTCCTTTGGTTTAGGCGTGACACTATTTTGAGTTTTTATTGCTTTAAATGCACTTTCAGGCCTAGTTGAGCACGTTTTGTGACTTTGAATGTACCTTCATAGGAATGAGTTGTGTAGTCAAATTAATGCTCATTTAGGGTTCAGGAGGTCAACCTGAACTAAATACATGTTGAAATGTGTGCATAAGTCCTTTGGTTTAGGCGTGACACTCATTTTCAGTTTTTATTGCTTTAAATGCACTTTCAGTCCGAGTTGAGCCGTTTTTTTACTTTGAATGTATCTTCATAGGAATAAGTTGTGTAGTCAAATTAATGCTCATTTAGGCTTCAGAATTTCAACCTGAACTAAATACATGTTGAAATGTGTGCATAAGTCCTTTGGTTTAGGCGTGACACTCATTTTGAGTTTTTATTGCTTTAAATGCACTTTCAGGCCTAGTTGAGCACGTTTTGTGACTTTGAATGTACCTTCATAGGAATGAGTTGTGTAGTCAAATTAATGCTCATTTAGGCTTCAGGAGGTCAACCTGAACTAAATACATGTTGAAATGTGTGCATAAGTCCTTTGGTTTAGGCGTGACACTCATTTTCAGTTTTTATTGCTTTAAATGCACTTTCAGTCCGAGTTGAGCCCGTTTTTTTACTTTGAATGTTCCTTCATAGGAATGAGTTGTGTAGTCAAATTAATGCTCATTTAGGCTTCAGGAGGTCAACCTGAACTAAATACATGTTGAAATGTGTGCGTAAGGCCTTTGGTTTAGGCGCGACACTCATTTTGAGTTTTTATTGCTTTAAATGCATTTTCAGGCCGAGTAGAGCACGTTTTTTTACTTTGAATGTATCTTCATAGGAATAAGTTGTGTAGTCAAATTAATGCTCATTTAGGCTTCAGGACGTCAACCTGAACTAAATACATGTTGAAATGTGTGCATAAGTCCTTTGGTTTAGGCGTGACACTCATTTTCAGTTTTTATTGCTTTAAATGCACTTTCAGTCCGAGTTGAGCCCGTTTTTTTACTTTGAATGTATCTTCATAGGAATAAGTTGTGTAGTCAAATTAATGGTGATTTAGGCTTCAGGAGGTCAACCTGAACTAAATAAATGTTGAAATGTGTGCATAAGTCCTTTGGTTTAGGCGTGACACTCATTTTCAGTTTTTATTGCTTTAAATGCACTTTCAGTCCGAGTTGAGCCCGTTTTTTTACTTTGAATGTATCTTCATAGGATTAAGTTGTGTAGTCAAATTAATGGTGATTTAGGCTTCAGGAGGTCAACCTGAACTAAATACATGTTGAAATGTGTGCATAAGTCCTTTGGTTTAGGCGTGACACTCATTTTGAGTTTTTATTGCTTTAAATGCACTTTCAGGCCTAGTTGAGCACGTTTTGTGACTTTGAATGTACCTTCATAGGAATGAGTTGTGTAGTCAAATTAATGCTCATTTAGGCTTCAGGAGGTCAACCTGAACTACATACATGTTGAAATGTGTGCATAAGTCCTTTGGTTTAGGCGTGACACTCATTTTCAGTTTTTATTGCTTTAAATGCACTTTCAGTCCGAGTTGAGCCCGTTTTTTTACTTTGAATGTTCCTTCATAGGAATAAGTTGTGTAGTCAAATTAATGCTCATTTAGGCTTCAGGAGGTCAACCTGAACTAAATACATGTTGAAATGTGTGCATAAGTCCTTTGGTTTAGGCGTGACACTCATTTTCAGTTTTTATTGCTTTAAATGCACTTTCAGTCCGAGTTGAGCCCGTTTTTTTACTTTGAATGTATCTTCATAGGATTAAGTTGTGTAGTCAAATTAATGGTGATTTAGGCTTCAGGAGGTCAACCTGAACTAAATACATGTTGAAATGTGTGCATAAGTCCTTTGGTTTAGGCGTGACACTCATTTTGAGTTTTTATTGCTTTAAATGCACTTTCAGGCCTAGTTGAGCACGTTTTGTGACTTTGAATGTACCTTCATAGGAATGAGTTGTGTAGTCAAATTAATGCTCATTTAGGCTTCAGGAGGTCAACCTGAACTACATACATGTTGAAATGTGTGCATAAGTCCTTTGGTTTAGGCGTGACACTCATTTTCAGTTTTTATTGCTTTAAATGCACTTTCAGTCCGAGTTGAGCCCGTTTTTTTACTTTGAATGTTCCTTCATAGGAATAAGTTGTGTAGTCAAATTAATGCTCATTTAGGCTTCAGGAGGTCAACCTGAACTAAATACATGTTGAAATGTGTGCATAAGTCCTTTGGTTTAGGCGTGACACTCATTTTCAGTTTTTATTGCTTTAAATGCACTCTCAGTCCGAGTTGAGCCCGTTTTTTTACTTTGAATGTATCTTCATAGGAATAAGTTGTGTAGTCAAATTAATGGTGATTTAGGCTTCAGGAGGTCAACCTGAACTAAATACATGTTGAAATGTGTGCATAAGTCCTTTGGTTTAGGCGTGACACTCATTTTTGAGTTTTTTATTGCTTTAAATGCACTTTCAGGCCTAGTTGAGCACGTTTTGTGACTTTGAATGTACCTTCATAGGAATGAGTTGTATAGACAAAATAATGCTCATTTAGGCTTCAGAATGTCAACCTGAACTAAGTACATGTTGAAATGTGTGTATAAGTCCTTTGGTTTAGGCGTGACACTCAATTTGAGTTTTTATTGCTTTAAATGCATTTTCAGGCCGAGTAGAGCACGTTTTTTTACTTTGAATGTACCTTCATAGGAATGAGTTGTGTAGTCAAATTAATGCTCATTTAGGCTTCAGGAGGTCAACCTGAACTAAATAAATGTTGAAATGTGTGCATAAGTCATTTGGTCTAGGCGTGACACTCATTATGAACCATTGATGAAAATAAGTTTTATTTTTAAAAAAAGCCAAAAAATGTGAAAGGGACGAAATTACAAATGTCCTGTGTGTTTCACATAGAGTACATACAGGCCAGCGATCCCGCTCCCTCTCTTTCTCTGTGACACACACGCTTCCGAGCGCGCCAGCACGCAGCAAGCACACACACAAACGCACGCACACACACTCACACAAACGTACGCACAGACGAGCACGTATCGTAAACAACACACCAACGATGATTTAGATCAAAGAAACACTCACACATGTATGGGCACACGATCACGCGCGCGCAAACACACACACAAACTCATGAGAGGCACACACATCCGCACACGCTACGCATGTAAACAACATTTGGACACTGATTGAAGATCAAAGACTAACCCACGTGGAAGACTGAAAGATGCACAGCCAATCACCTAGGCTTTGCATCTTTTCACCTCCCCCTGCTCTCACACCACGTGGGCTAGATCCACTCGGGCTGTCATTGGTGGACGTCGTCGGTGTCAGAACAAATCAAGTGCAAGCAAAAGTTAAAACCTCTGAGTAATTCGTCATTTTTATCCGAACACAGTACTTTTTTTTGGGGGGGGGGTGCGCACAACACACACACGCACGCACCCACACAAACACACACAAACACACGCACACACTTACACACTCTCACACACGCACGCACACATACACTAGCAGGCATCGGAAACAACACTTTAGACGTTGAAATGTGTGCAGACGTCCTTTGGTTTAGGCATGACACTCAATTTTAGTTTTTATTGATTCAAATGCATTTTCAGACAGAGCAGGGCACTTGCTGACTTTGAATGTATCTTCATGGGAATGAGTTGTGTGATCAAATTAATGCTCATTTAGGCTTCAGGAGGTCAACCTAAACTAAATACATGTTGAAATGTGTGCATAAGTCCTTTGATTTAGGCGTGAAACTCATTTTGAGATTTTATTGCTTTAAATGCACTTTCAGGCCTAGTTGAGCACGTTTTGTGACTTTGAATGTACCTTCATAGTCAAGTCAAGTCAAGTCAAGTCAACAGTATTTATAGAGCACTTTCAAACAGCCATCGCTGCATACAAAGTGCTGTACATGGAGCGATTTAACATATACAATAAACAGTAAGACGAATCAGTAATAAGTAATAAGTAATAAGGCGGTAGAAAGCACCAAGCAGTAAAACCAATAGCAAATCTAAGTCATGCTGAGTCAAACGCCAAAGAATACAAGTGAGTTTTGAGGAGGGCTTTAAAGATGGGCAGCGAGGAGGCTTGCCGAATGTTCAGTGGGAGGTCATTCCAGAGAGATGGACCAGCAACAGAAAAGGCTCGATCCCCTCTGAGCCTCAGTTTAGTTCTTGGTACGTCTAGCAAAGACTGGTCCACAGACCTGAGGCGCCGGGCAGGGGTGTAGGGGCGTATGAGCTCAGAGAGGTAAGGTGGCGCGAGATTATTCAGAGATTTGAAAACAAAGAGGAGGATCTTAAAAATAATTCTAAAATGAATGGGGAGCCAGTGAAGGGATGCCAAAGTAGGAGTTATATGCTCCCTCTTACGAGTACCAGTCAAGAGGCGAGCAGCGGCATTCTGTACCAGCTGAAGGCGCTTGATGGAGGACTGGCTGACTCCAAAGTACAGGGCGTTGCAGTAATCGAGCCGGGATGTGACAAAGGCATGAATTACTGTCTCAAAGTGTTCATGTGAGAGGAGAGGTTTTATTTTGGCCAGCTGTCTAAGGTGAAAGAAGCTGGATTTAACAACGGCACCAATTTGCCGATCGAGTTTGAAATCACTGTCCAGTTTAAGTCCCAAGTTTGAGACCGTTGATTTCAGAATGCACACATTTCAACATGTATTTAGTTCAGGTTGACCTCCTGAAGCCTAAATGAGCATTAATTTGACTACACAACTTATTCCTATGAAGGAACATTCAAAGTAAAAAAACGGGCTCAACTCGGACTGAAAGTGCATTTAAAGCAATAAAAACTGAAAAATAAAAATAAAATAAAAAAATAGGAATGAGTTGTATAGACAAAATAATGGTGATTTAGGCTTCAGGAGGTCAACCTGAACTAAATACATGTTGAAATGTGTGCATAAGTCCTTTGGTTTAGGCGTGACACTCATTTTGAGTTTTTATTGCTTTAAATGCACTTTCAGGCCTAGTTGAGCACGTTTTGTGACTTTGAATGTACCTTCATAGGAATGAGTTGTGTAGTCAAATTAATGCTCATTTAGGCTTCAGGAGGTCAACCTGAACTAAATACATGTTGAAATGTGTGCATAAGTCCTTTGGTTTAGGCGTGACACTCATTTTCAGTTTTTATTGCTTTAAATGCACTTTCAGTCCGAGTTGAGCCCGTTTTTTTACTTTGAATGTTCCTTCATAGGAATAAGTTGTGTAGTCAAATTAATGCTCATTTAGGCTTCAGGAGGTCAACCTGAACTAAATACATGTTGAAATGTGTGCATAAGTCCTTTGGTTTAGGCGTGACACTCATTTTGAGTTTTTATTGCTTTAAATGCACTTTCAGGCCTAGTTGAGCACGTTTTGTGACTTTGAATGTACCTTCATAGGAATGAGTTGTGTAGTCAAATAAATGCTCATTTAGGCTTCAGGAGGTCAACCTGAACTAAATACATGTTGAAATGTGTGCATAAGTCCTTTGGTTTAGGTGTGACACTCATTTTGAGTTTTTATTGCTTTAAATGCATTTTCAGGCCGAGTAGAGCACGTTTCTGAGTTTGAATGTGTCTTCATAGGAATGAGTTGTGTGATCAAATTAATGGTGATTTAGGCTTCAGGAGGTCAACCTGAACTAAATACATGTTGAAATGTGTGCATAAGTCCTTTGGTTTAGGCGTGATACTCATTTTGAGTTTTTATTGCTTTAAATGCACTTTCAGGCCTAGTTGAGCACGTTTTGTGACTTTGAATGTACCTTCATAGCAATGAGTTGTGTAGTCAATTAAATGCTCATTTAGGCTTCAGGAGGTCAACCTGAACTAAATACATGTTGAAATGTGTGCATAAATCCTTTGGTTTAGGTGTGACACTCAATTTGAGTTTTTATTGCTTTAAATGCATTTTCAGGCCGAGTAGAGCACGTTTTTTTACTTTGAATGTATCTTCAAAGGAATGGGATGTGTAGTCAAATTAATGCTCATTTAGGCTTCAGGAGGTCAACCTGAACAAAATACATGTTGAAATGTGTGCATAAATCCTTTGGTTTAGGTGTGACACTCATTTTGAGTTTTTATTGCTTTAAATGCACTTTCAGGCCAAGTTGAGCACGTTTTGTGACTTTGAATGTACCTTCATAGGAATGAGTTGTGTAGTCAAATAAATGCTCATTTAGGCTTCAGGAGGTCAACCTGAACTAAATACATGTTGAAATGTGTGCATAAGTCCTTTGGTTTTGGTGTGACACTCAATTTGAGTTTTTATTGCTTTAAATGCACTTTCAGGCCTAGTTGAGCACGTTTTGTGACTTTGAATGTACCTTCATAGGAATGAGTTGTGTAGTCAAATAAATGCTCATTTAGGCTTCAGGAGGTCAACCTGAACTAAATACATGTTGAAATGTGTGCATAAGTCCTTTGGTTTAGGCGTGACACTCATTTTGAGTTTTTATTGCTTTAAATGCACTTTCAGTCCGAGTTGAGCCCGTTTTTTTACTTTGAATGTATCTTCATAGGAATAAGTTGTGTAGTCAAATTAATGCTCATTTAGGCTTCAGAATGTCAACCTGAACTAAATACATGTTGAAATGTGTGCATAAGTTCTTTGGTTTAGGCGTGACACTCATTTTGAGTTTTTATTGCTTTAAATGCATTTTCAGGCCGAGTAGAGCACGTTTCTGAGTTTGAATGTATCTTCATAGGAATGAGTTGTGTGATCAAATTAATGGTGATTTAGGCTTCAGGAGGTCAACCTGAACTAAATACATGTTGAAATGTGTGCATAAGTCCTTTGGTTTAGGCGTGACACTCATTTTGAGTTTTTATTGCTTTAAATGCACTTTCAGGCCTAGTTGAGCACGTTTTGTGACTTTGAATGTACCTTCATAGGAATGAGTTGTGTAGTCAAATTAATGCTCATTTAGGCTTCAGGAGGTCAACCTGAACTAAATAAATGTTGAAATGTGTGCATAAGTCATTTGGTCTAGGCGTGACACTCATTATGAACCATTGATGAAAATAAGTTTTATTTTTAAAAAAGCCAAAAAATGTGAAAGGGACGAAATTACAAATGTCCTGTGTGTTTCACATAGAGTACATACAGGCCAGCGATCCCGCTCCCTCTCTTTCTCTGTGACACACACGCTTCCGAGCGCGCCAGCACGCAGCAAGCACACACACAAACGCACGCACACACACTCACACAAACGTACGCACAGACCAGCACGTATCGTAAACAACACACCAACGATGATTTAGATCAAAGAAACACTCACACATGTATGGGCACACGATCACGCGCGCGCAAACACACACACAAACTCATGAGAGGCACACACATCCGCACACGCTACGCATGTAAACAACATTTGGACACTGATTGAAGATCAAAGACTAACCCACGTGGAAGACTGAAAGATGCACAGCCAATCACCTAGGCTTTGCATCTTTTCACCTCCCCCTGCTCTCACACCACGTGGGCTAGATCCACTCGGGCTGTCATTGGTGGACGTCGTCGGTGTCAGAACAAATCAAGTGCAAGCAAAAGTTAAAACCTCTGAGTAATTCGTCATTTTTATCCGAATACAGTACTTTTTTTTGGGCGGGGGGTGCGCACAACACACACACGCACGCACCCACACAAACACACACAAACACACGCACACACTTACACACTCTCACACACGCACGCACACATACACTAGCAGGCATCGGAAACAACACTTTAGACGTTGAAATGTGTGCAGACGTCCTTTGGTTTAGGCATGACACTCAATTTTAGTTTTTATTGATTCAAATGCATTTTCAGACAGAGCAGGGCACTTACTGACTTTGAATGTATCTTCATGGGAATGAGTTGTGTGATCAAATTAATCCTCATTTAGGCTTCAGGAGTTCAACCTAAACTAAATACATGTTGAAATGTGTGCATAAGTCCTTTGATTTAGGCGTGAAACTCATTTTGAGATTTTATTGCTTTAAATGCACTTTCAGGCCTAGTTGAGCACGTTTTGTGACTTTGAATGTACCTTCATAGGAATGAGTTGTATAGACAAAATAATGCTCATTTAGGCTTCAGAATGTCAACCTGAACTAAGTACATGTTGAAATGTGTGTATAAGTCCTTTGGTTTAGGCGTGACACTCAATTTGAGTTTTTATTGCTTTAAATGCATTTTCAGGCCGAGTAGAGCACGTTTTTTTACTTTGAATGTACCTTCATAGGAATGAGTTGTGTAGTCAAATTAATGCTCATTTAGGCTTCAGGAGGTCAACCTGAACTAAATAAATGTTGAAATGTGTGCATAAGTCATTTGGTCTAGGCGTGACACTCATTATGAACCATTGATGAAAATAAGTTTTATTTTTAAAAAAAGCCAAAAAATGTGAAAGGGACGAAATTACAAATGTCCTGTGTGTTTCACATAGAGTACATACAGGCCAGCGATCCCGCTCCCTCTCTTTCTCTGTGACACACACGCTTCCGAGTGCGCCAGCACGCAGCAAGCACACACACAAACGCACGCACACACACTCACACAAACGTACGCACAGACGAGCACGTATCGTAAACAACACACCAACGATGATTTAGATCAAAGAAACACTCACACATGTATGGGCACACGATCACGCGCGCGCAAACACACACACAAACTCATGAGAGGCACACACATCCGCACACGCTACGCATACAAACAACATTTGGACACTGATTGAAGATCAAAGACTAACCCACGTGGAAGACTGAAAGATGCACAGCCAATCACCTAGGCTTTGCATCTTTTCACCTCCCCCTGCTCTCACACCACGTGGGCTAGATCCACTCGGGCTGTCATTGGTGGACGTCGTCGGTGTCAGAACAAATCAAGTGCAAGCAAAAGTTAAAACCTCTGAGTAATTCGTCATTTTTATCCGAATACAGTACTTTTTGTTGGGCGGGGGGTGCGCACAACACACACACGCACGCACCCACACAAACACACACAAACACACGCACACACTTACACACTCTCACACACGCACGCACACATACACTAGCAGGCATCGGAAACAACACTTTAGACGTTGAAATGTGTGCAGACGTCCTTTGGTTTAGGCATGACACTCAATTTTAGTTTTTATTGATTCAAATGCATTTTCAGACAGAGCAGGGCACTTACTGACTTTGAATGTATCTTCATGGGAATGAGTTGTGTGATCAAATTAATCCTCATTTAGGCTTCAGGAGTTCAACCTAAACTAAATACATGTTGAAATGTGTGCATAAGTCCTTTGATTTAGGCGTGAAACTCATTTTGAGATTTTATTGCTTTAAATGCACTTTCAGGCCTAGTTGAGCACGTTTTGTGACTTTGAATGTACCTTCATAGGAATGAGTTGTATAGACAAAATAATGCTCATTTAGGCTTCAGAATGTCAACCTGAACTAAGTACATGTTGAAATGTGTGTATAAGTCCTTTGGTTTAGGCGTGACACTCAATTTGAGTTTTTATTGCTTTAAATGCATTTTCAGGCCGAGTAGAGCACGTTTTTTTACTTTGAATGTACCTTCATAGGAATGAGTTGTGTAGTCAAATTAATGCTCATTTAGGCTTCAGGAGGTCAACCTGAACTAAATAAATGTTGAAATGTGTGCATAAGTCATTTGGTCTAGGCGTGACACTCATTATGAACCATTGATGAAAATAAGTTTTATTTTTAAAAAAAGCCAAAAAATGTGAAAGGGACGAAATTACAAATGTCCTGTGTGTTTCACATAGAGTACATACAGGCCAGCGATCCCGCTCCCTCTCTTTCTCTGTGACACACACGCTTCCGAGCGCGCCAGCACGCAGCAAGCACACACACAAACGCACGCACACACACTCACACAAACGTACGCACAGACGAGCACGTATCGTAAACAACACACCAACGATGATTTAGATCAAAGAAACACTCACACATGTATGGGCACACGATCACGCGCGCGCAAACACACACACAAACTCATGAGAGGCACACACATCCGCACACGCTACGCATGTAAACAACATTTGGACACTGATTGAAGATCAAAGACTAACCCACGTGGAAGACTGAAAGATGCACAGCCAATCACCTAGGCTTTGCATCTTTTCACCTCCCCCTGCTCTCACACCACGTGGGCTAGATCCACTCGGGCTGTCATTGGTGGACGTCGTCGGTGTCAGAACAAATCAAGTGCAAGCAAAAGTTAAAACCTCTGAGTAATTCGTCATTTTTATCCGAATACAGTACTTTTTTTTGGGCGGGGGGTGCGCACAACACACACACGCACGCACCCACACAAACACACACAAACACACGCACACACTTACACACTCTCACACACGCACGCACACATACACTAGCAGGCATCGGAAACAACACTTTAGACGTTGAAATGTGTGCAGACGTCCTTTGGTTTAGGCATGACACTCAATTTTAGTTTTTATTGATTCAAATGCATTTTCAGACAGAGCAGGGCACTTACTGACTTTGAATGTATCTTCATGGGAATGAGTTGTGTGATCAAATTAATCCTCATTTAGGCTTCAGGAGTTCAACCTAAACTAAATACATGTTGAAATGTGTGCATAAGTCCTTTGATTTAGGCGTGAAACTCATTTTGAGATTTTATTGCTTTAAATGCACTTTCAGGCCTAGTTGAGCACGTTTTGTGACTTTGAATGTACCTTCATAGGAATGAGTTGTATAGACAAAATAATGCTCATTTAGGCTTCAGAATGTCAACCTGAACTAAGTACATGTTGAAATGTGTGTATAAGTCCTTTGGTTTAGGCGTGACACTCAATTTGAGTTTTTATTGCTTTAAATGCATTTTCAGGCCGAGTAGAGCACGTTTTTTTACTTTGAATGTACCTTCATAGGAATGAGTTGTGTAGTCAAATTAATGCTCATTTAGGCTTCAGGAGGTCAACCTGAACTAAATAAATGTTGAAATGTGTGCATAAGTCATTTGGTCTAGGCGTGACACTCATTATGAACCATTGATGAAAATAAGTTTTATTTTTAAAAAAAGCCAAAAAATGTGAAAGGGACGAAATTACAAATGTCCTGTGTGTTTCACATAGAGTACATACAGGCCAGCGATCCCGCTCCCTCTCTTTCTCTGTGACACACACGCTTCCGAGCGCGCCAGCACGCAGCAAGCACACACACAAACGCACGCACACACACTCACACAAACGTACGCACAGACGAGCACGTATCGTAAACAACACACCAACGATGATTTAGATCAAAGAAACACTCACACATGTATGGGCACACGATCACGCGCGCGCAAACACACACACAAACTCATGAGAGGCACACACATCCGCACACGCTACGCATGTAAACAACATTTGGACACTGATTGAAGATCAAAGACTAACCCACGTGGAAGACTGAAAGATGCACAGCCAATCACCTAGGCTTTGCATCTTTTCACCTCCCCCTGCTCTCACACCACGTGGGCTAGATCCACTCGGGCTGTCATTGGTGGACGTCGTCGGTGTCAGAACAAATCAAGTGCAAGCAAAAGTTAAAACCTCTGAGTAATTCGTCATTTTTATCCGAACACAGTACTTTTTTTTGGGGGGGGGGGTGCGCACAACACACACACGCACGCACCCACACAAACACACACAAACACACGCACACACTTACACACTCTCACACACGCACGCACACATACACTAGCAGGCATCGGAAACAACACTTTAGACGTTGAAATGTGTGCAGACGTCCTTTGGTTTAGGCATGACACTCAATTTTAGTTTTTATTGATTCAAATGCATTTTCAGACAGAGCAGGGCACTTACTGACTTTGAATGTATCTTCATGGGAATGAGTTGTGTGATCAAATTAATGCTCATTTAGGCTTCAGGAGGTCAGCCTAAACTAAATACATGTTGAAATGTGTGTATAAGTCCTTTGATTTAGGCGTGAAACTCATTTTGAGATTTTATTGCTTTAAATGCACTTTCAGGCCTAGTTGAGCACGTTTTGTGACTTTGAATGTACCTTCATAGGAATGAGTTGTTTCGACAAAATAATGCTCATTTAGGCTTCAGAATGTCAACCTGAACTAAATACATGTTGAAATGTGTGTATAAGTCCTTTGGTTTAGGCGTGACACTCAATTTGAGTTTTTATTGCTTTAAATGCATTTTCAGGCCGAGTAGAGCACGTTTTTTTACTTTGAATGTATCTTCATAGGAATGAGTTGTGTTGTCAAATTAATGCTCATTTAGGCTTCAGGAGGTCAACCTGAACTAAATACATGTTGAAATGTGTGCATAAGTCCTTTGGTTTAGGCGTGACACTCATTTTGAGTTTTTATTGCTTTAAATGCATTTTCAGGCCGAGTAGAGCACGTTTCTGAGTTTGAATGTATCTTCATAGGAATGAGTTGTGTGATCAAATTAATGCTCATTTAGGCTTCAGAATGTCAACCTGAACTAAATACATGTTGAAATGTGTGCATAAGTCCTTTGGTTTAGGCGTGACACTCATTTTCAGTTTTTATTGCTTTAAATGCACTTTCAGTCCGAGTTGAGCCCGTTTTTTTACTTTGAATGTATCTTCATAGGATTAAGTTGTGTAGTCAAATTAATGGTGATTTAGGCTTCAGGAGGTCAACCTGAACTAAATACATGTTGAAATGTGTGCATAAGTCCTTTGGTTTAGGCGTGACACTCATTTTGAGTTTTTATTGCTTTAAATGCACTTTCAGGCCTAGTTGAGCACGTTTTGTGACTTTGAATGTACCTTCATAGGAATGAGTTGTGTAGTCAAATTAATGGTGATTTAGGCTTCAGGAGGTCAACCTGAACTAAATACATGTTGAAATGTGTGCATAAGTCCTTTGGTTTAGGCGTGACACTCATTTTCAGTTTTTATTGCTTTAAATGCACTTTCAGGCCTAGTTGAGCACGTTTTGTGACTTTGAATGTACCTTCATAGGAATGAGTTGTGTAGTCAAATTAATGCTCATTTAGGCTTCAGGAGGTCAACCTGAACTAAATACATGTTGAAATGTGTGCATAAGTCCTTTGGTTTAGGCGTGACACTCATTTTCAGTTTTTATTGCTTTAAATGCACTTTCAGTCCGAGTTGAGCCCGTTTTTTTACTTTGAATGTTCCTTCATAGGAATAAGTTGTGTAGTCAAATTAATGCTCATTTAGGCTTCAGGAGGTCAACCTGAACTAAATACATGTTGAAATGTGTGCATAAGTCCTTTGGTTTAGGCGTGACACTCATTTTGAGTTTTTATTGCTTTAAATGCACTTTCAGGCCTAGTTGAGCACGTTTTGTGACTTTGAATGTACCTTCATAGGAATGAGTTGTGTAGTCAAATTAATGCTCATTTAGGCTTCAGGAGGTCAACCTGAACTAAATACATGTTGAAATGTGTGCATAAGTCCTTTGGTTTAGGCGTGACACTCATTTTCAGTTTTTATTGCTTTAAATGCACTTTCAGTCCGAGTTGAGCCCGTTTTTTTACTTTGAATGTTCCTTCATAGGAATAAGTTGTGTAGTCAAATTAATGCTCATTTAGGCTTCAGGAGGTCAACCTGAACTAAATACATGTTGAAATGTGTGCATAAGGCCTTTGGTTTAGGCGCGACACTCATTTTGAGTTTTTATTGCTTTAAATGCATTTTCAGGCCGAGTAGAGCACGTTTTTTTACTTTGAATGTATCTTCATAGGAATAAGTTGTGTAGTCAAATTAATGGTGATTTAGGCTTCAGGAGGTCAACCTGAACTAAATACATGTTGAAATGTGTGCATAAGTCCTTTGGTTTTGGCGTGACACTCATTTTGAGTTTTTATTGCTTTAAATGCACTTTCAGGCCTAGTTGAGCACGTTTTGTGACTTTGAATGTACCTTCATAGGAATGAGTTGTGTAGTCAAATAAATGCTCATTTAGGCTTCAGGAGGTCAACCTGAACTAAATACATGTTGAAATGTGTGCATAAGTCCTTTGGTTTAGGTGTGACACTCATTTTGAGTTTTTATTGCTTTAAATGCATTTTCAGGCCGAGTAGAGCACGTTTTGTGACTTTGAATGTACCTTCATAGGAATGAGTTGTGTAGTCAAATTAATGCTCATTTAGGCTTCAGGAGGTCAACCTGAACTAAATACATGTTGAAATGTGTGCATAAGTCCTTTGGTTTAGGCGTGACACTCATTTTCAGTTTTTATTGCTTTAAATGCACTTTCAGTCCGAGTTGAGCCCGTTTTTTTACTTTGAATGTTCCTTCATAGGAATAAGTTGTGTAGTCAAATTAATGCTCATTTAGGCTTCAGGAGGTCAACCTGAACTAAATACATGTTGAAATGTGTGCATAAGTCCTTTGGTTTAGGCGTGACACTCATTTTGAGTTTTTATTGCTTTAAATGCACTTTCAGGCCTAGTTGAGCACGTTTTGTGACTTTGAATGTACCTTCATAGGAATGAGTTGTGTAGTCAAATTAATGCTCATTTAGGCTTCAGGAGGTCAACCTGAACTAAATACATGTTGAAATGTGTGCATAAGTCCTTTAGTTTAGGCGTGACACTCATTTTCAATTTTTATTGCTTTAAATGCACTTTCAGTCCGAGTTGAGCCCGTTTTTTTACTTTGAATGTTCCTTCATAGGAATAAGTTGTGTAGTCAAATTAATGCTCATTTAGGCTTCAGGAGGTCAACCTGAACTAAATACATGTTGAAATGTGTGCATAAGTCCTTTGGTTTAGGCGTGACACTCATTTTCAGTTTTTATTGCTTTAAATGCACTTTCAGTCCGAGTTGAGCCCGTTTTTTTACTTTGAATGTTCCTTCATAGGAATAAGTTGTGTAGTCAAATTAATGCTCATTTAGGCTTCAGGAGGTCAACCTGAACTAAATACATGTTGAAATGTGTGCATAAGTCCTTTGGTTTAGGCGTGACACTCATTTTGAGTTTTTATTGCTTTAAATGCACTTTCAGGCCTAGTTGAGCACGTTTTGTGACTTTGAATGTACCTTCATAGGAATGAGTTGTGTAGTCAAATTAATGCTCATTTAGGCTTCAGGAGGTCAACCTGAACTAAATATATGTTGAAATGTGTGCATAAGTCCTTTGGTTTAGGCGTGACACTCATTTTCAGTTTTTATTGCTTTAAATGCACTTTCAGTCCGAGTTGAGCCCGTTTTTTTACTTTGAATGTTCCTTCATAGGAATAAGTTGTGTAGTCAAATTAATGCTCATTTAGGCTTCAGGAGGTCAACCTGAACTAAATACATGTTGAAATGTGTGCATAAGGCCTTTGGTTTAGGCGCGACACTCATTTTGAGTTTTTATTGCTTTAAATGCATTTTCAGGCCGAGTAGAGCACGTTTTTTTACTTTGAATGTATCTTCATAGGAATAAGTTGTGTAGTCAAATTAATGGTGATTTAGGCTTCAGGAGGTCAACCTGAACTAAATACATGTTGAAATGTGTGCATAAGTCCTTTGGTTTAGGCGTGACACTCATTTTGAGTTTTTATTGCTTTAAATGCACTTTCAGGCCTAGTTGAGCACGTTTTGTGACTTTGAATGTACCTTCATAGGAATGAGTTGTGTAGTCAAATAAATGCTCATTTAGGCTTCAGGAGGTCAACCTGAACTAAATACATGTTGAAATGTGTGCATAAGTCCTTTGGTTTAGGTGTGACACTCATTTTGAGTTTTTATTGCTTTAAATGCATTTTCAGGCCGAGTAGAGCACGTTTTGTGACTTTGAATGTACCTTCATAGGAATGAGTTGTGTAGTCAAATTAATGCTCATTTAGGCTTCAGGAGGTCAACCTGAACTAAATACATGTTGAAATGTGTGCATAAGTCCTTTGGTTTAGGCGTGACACTCATTTTGAGTTTTTATTGCTTTAAATGCACTTTCAGGCCTAGTTGAGCACGTTTTGTGACTTTGAATGTACCTTCATAGGAATGAGTTGTGTAGTCAAATTAATGCTCATTTAGGCTTCAGGAGGTCAACCTGAACTAAATACATGTTGAAATGTGTGCATAAGTCCTTTGGTTTAGGCGTGACACTCATTTTCAATTTTTATTGCTTTAAATGCACTTTCAGTCCGAGTTGAGCCCGTTTTTTTACTTTGAATGTTCCTTCATAGGAATAAGTTGTGTAGTCAAATTAATGCTCATTTAGGCTTCAGGAGGTCAACCTGAACTAAATACATGTTGAAATGTGTGCATAAGGCCTTTGGTTTAGGCGCGACACTCATTTTGAGTTTTTATTGCTTTAAATGCATTTTCAGGCCGAGTAGAGCACGTTTTTTTACTTTGAATGTATCTTCATAGGAATAAGTTGTGTAGTCAAATTAATGGTGATTTAGGCTTCAGGAGGTCAACCTGAACTAAATACATGTTGAAATGTGTGCATAAGTCCTTTGGTTTAGGCGTGACACTCATTTTGAGTTTTTATTGCTTTAAATGCACTTTCAGGCCTAGTTGAGCACGTTTTGTGACTTTGAATGTACCTTCATAGGAATGAGTTGTGTAGTCAAATAAATGCTCATTTAGGCTTCAGGAGGTCAACCTGAACTAAATACATGTTGAAATGTGTGCATAAGTCCTTTGGTTTTGGTGTGACACTCAATTTGAGTTTTTATTGCTTTAAATGCACTTTCAGGCCTAGTTGAGCACGTTTTGTGACTTTGAATGTACCTTCATAGGAATGAGTTGTGGAGTCAAATAAATGCTCATTTAGGCTTTAGGAGGTCAACCTGAACTAAATACATGTTGAAATGTGTGCATAAGTCCTTTGGTTTAGGCGTGACACTCATTTTGAGTTTTTATTGCTTTAAATGCACTTTCAGTCCGAGTTGAGCCCGTTTTTTTACTTTGAATGTATCTTCATAGGAATAAGTTGTGTAGTCAAATTAATGCTCATTTAGGCTTCAGAATGTCAACCTGAACTAAATACATGTTGAAATGTGTGCATAAGTCCTTTGGTTTAGGCGTGACACTCATTTTGAGTTTTTATTGCTTTAAATGCATTTTCAGGCCGAGTAGAGCACGTTTCTGAGTTTGAATGTATCTTCATAGGAATGAGTTGTGTACCCCCCGGTACCTCCAGCCGCTACTATTTCCGCGGGCCGCGTTCCAACACTATTCACCCCGGCCAAGAGGCCACACTCGCCGCCGGGCCGGCCCGCACCCCGCCATTGAGACTGCATGGGAATTATTATTTTTTTATCTCTCAACCTGTCCAAGAGGCCTGCTGCCCGCCGCAATCGCCGCCGGGCCGGCCCGCACCCCGCCATTGAGACTGCACGGGAATTATTATTTTTTTTATCTCTCAAACTGTCCAAGAGGCCTGCTGCCCGCCGCAATCGCCGCCGGGCCGGCCTGACTGAACGGGGATTATTATTTTTTTATATCTCAACCTGTCCAAGAGGCCTGCTGCCCGCCGCAATCGCCGCCGGGCCGGCCCGCACCCTGCCATTGAGACTGAACGGGGATTATTATTTTTTTATCTCTCAACCTGTCCAAGAGGCCTGCTGCCCGCCGCAATCGCCGCCGGGCCGGCCCGCACCCTGCAATTGAGACTGAACGGGGATTATTTATTTTTTTAACTTGGCCGCCGGGCCGGGGCGGGCATCGCCCCCGGTACCTCCAGCCGCTACTATTTCCGCGGGCCGTGTTCCAACACTATTCACCCCGGCCAAGAGGCCTATTCCCCGGCCCGCACCCCGCCATTGAGACTGCACGGGAATTATTATTTTTTTATCTCTCAACCTGTCCAAGAGGCCTGCTGCCCGCCGCAATCGCCGCCGGGCCGGCCCGCACCCTGCCATTGAGACTGAACGGGGATTATTTATTTTTTTAACTTGGCCGCCGGGCCGGGGCGGGCATCGCCCCCGGTACCTCCAGCCGCTACTATTTCCGCGGGCCGTGTTCCAACACTATTCACCCCGGCCAAGAGGCCTATTCCCCGGCCCGCACCCCGCCATTGAGACTGCACGGGAATTATTATTTTTTTATCTCTCAACCTGTCCAAGAGGCCTGCTGCCCACCCCACTTCCCGCCGGGCCGGCCCGCACCCCGCCATTGAGACTGAACGGGGATTATTATTTTTTTTAACTCGGCCGCCGGGCCGGGGCGGGCTTCTGTCACGTTCCGTGCCTGCCTGCAGGGGGCGGGCTTTCTTTTTCCCCGACTGCACACCTGTTGTTAATCTCGGGATGATGATGCTTCCTTTATTAGGAGACTCCGGCAGTTTACTCACTGCCAGAGAATTCCATGCCGTGCCATATTGCTCCCGCGCTCGATCTCGCTTTGTCAATTGACCAGTTGCCTTTTTGCCTTGCGGCCGTTACCCTTGTTATTCGCGTTTTGCTCCTAGATTTTGTATTGCTCTTATTTCCGCCAAATTCAGGTCCTCCTCGCGTCGTGTTGTTTTCCGCGAGCGTTTTCTGTTATAGTACCCTTCTTGTTATTTCCTGGTCCTTATTTGACCAGCGTTTTGTGTTACCGTTTTTCCCTGTCGGGCTCTTTCTGTTTTTTGTCATTAAAGACAATTTTTCGTTGACAAGATTTTTTCGTTGTCTGTTCTCCGGGGATCCAACCTTTATTTTCATTGTTCTGCACGAAGCGATAGTTATCGCTTCGGACAGAACGTGACAGAATTCTCCGGCCACCATGGATCCCGCAGATGTCGAAGAAATATTGTCCGCTCTTGCACGACAAGAGCAACAGATGAGTCAGCAGGGCCAAGCCATTTCGGAACTCCGAGGCGCGGTCTCCATGCTGGCTCATCGGCTCGACGATTACGAACCTCGTCTAACACGGGTGGAGGAACGGAGACCCCATTCCTCCGGGGCCCATCCAGCCACCCCGGAAGCGTTCCCCTCTCATACCATTATGTCGAGGGAACCATCGCTTCCACACCCCCCTCGTTATGGGGGTGAGCATGGGCAGTGTGGTCACTTCCTTCACCAGTGCTCACTCGTATTCGACCAACAGCCGTCTGCCTACGCTAATGATGCTGCCAAAGTGGCCTATATCATGAGTTTGTTAACAGGTCCGGCGGCGTCATGGGCGATTGCGACCAGCGAATCCAAGCCGAGTCTCCGATCATCGTTCCCTGAATTCGTGACAGCCTTTCGCCGGGTGTTCCACCATCCCGTGCGATGCCGAGAGGCAGAGGGTCGGCTACTTGCCCTCCACCAGGGAAGACGATCGGTCGCCGACTACTCGATCGAGTTCCGGATTCTGGCAGCACAGAGCGGATACGATGATCGAGCATTGTGTGGACTGTTTCGACGCGGCCTGAACTCTCAGCTTAAGGACGAGCTGGCGACCCGCGACCACAGCACCGACCTGGAGGAGCTGATTGACCTGGCTCTCCTCATGGACAATCGCTTGAGGGAGCGGGGCCGGGAGCGTGGGGGAGATCGTTTCCCGTATCGACGCTCTCCATATCGTGAGGAACATCGGGGAGTATTCCGGGAGACAGCACCCGCGGCGGAACCTATGCAGCTGGGTGGCAAGGACGTTGGCGGAGAGGAAGGAAGTCGCCGTGCCAGCCGTCGTACGACTAGAGACAACACCCAAACCTCTCCTCACGCCACAACCAGTCTTCCGGGATCATCTTTTCACGTCCACCCCGAGTACTGTGAGTCACGATCCCGCGCGTTAACCCCCGAGCCTAGACAAGCCGACGCGCGACCGGGACACCCCAACAGACTGGAACTTGAGGGGGAGATATTTGGTGATTCCCGGTCGAGGCGGGTTCGGGCCCTGGTAGACTCAGGAGCAGACGATTGTCTGATGGACACCGAGCTCGCATCCGAGTTGGGTTGTTTCTTGGAGGAGCTTATTGATAGAAAGCGGGTTCGCGATCTCGATGGGCGTCTCCTGGCGGTCGTTACGCACAGAACGGAGCCATTGAAGCTGCAACTTTCGGGTAACCATGTCGAGCATCGGCGTTTTCTTGTAATGCGGTCCCGCAACGCTCCTATTATCCTTGGGTTACCCTGGCTCAGGGTCCACAACCCCGTAATTTCCTGGGCGCGCCCAGCAATAGATAGTTGGAGTCCGTACTGTTATCAGCACTGTTTACAGTCAGCCGTCGGGGGGTACAAACGCGTCACACCCCCCGAGGATATCTGCCTTGACGGAGTGCCGGATTGCTATCGGGACCTCAAGGAGGTTTTTAGCGAGGACCGCGCGCGCTCCTTACCTCCACACCGCCCCTATGATTGCGCAAAAGACCTGCAGGCGGGCGCTCCGTTGCCGACCTCGAGGCTGTATCAGGTGTCTCGGCCTGAACGCGAGGCGTTGACGGAGTACATTAACAGCTCGCTCGCCGCAGGTCTCATTAGACCTTCGCGTTCACCGTTAGGGGCGGGGTTTTTTTTCGTGGGAAAGAAGGACAAGTCCCTGCGACCCTGCGTCGACTATCGTGGGTTAAACGAGATAACCATAAAGAATAGATACCCACTACCTTTGTTAGATTCCGCCTTCGCCCCATTGCAATCCGCCACCGTTTTCTCCAAGTTAGATTTGCGCAGCGCTTACCACTTGGTCCGTATCAGAGAGGGAGATGAATGGAAGACCGCTTTCAAGACCCCTCTAGGCCATTTCGAGTACTTAGTGATGCCTTTCGGTCTCACTAACGTTCCTGCCGTCTTCCAAAACCTCATAAATGACGTGCTAAGAGACATGATTAACATCTTCTGTTTTGTCTACTTGGACGATATATTGATTTTCTCCCGGTCGTTACAGGAGCACAAGCAACATGTTAGGCGGGTGCTACAGCGCCTATTAGAAAACCGGCTCTTCGTCAAGGCAGAGAAGTGTGAATTCCATGTTCCCGTCATCTCCTTTCTGGGGTTTATCATCGAGCGGGGTAGGTTACGAGCAGACCCCGTCAAGACACAGGCAGTCACGAACTGGCCGGTTCCTACTAATCGCAAAGAACTGCAGCGTTTCCTGGGGTTTGCCAATTTCTATAGACGGTTTATCCGGGCCTATAGCCAGAAGGCGCTTCCCTTGACCCGCCTGACGTCTATTAAGACCCCGTTCAAGTGGGATTCCACCGCGGACGCTGCGTTCGCAGACTTAAAGGCGGCCTTTACCAGTCCCCCTGTACTTCAACATCCTGACCCTGATCTTCCCTTTATTGTAGAGGTGGACGCCTCGGATTCAGGGGTGGGGGCGGTGCTGTCTCAACGCTCGCCCATCGACCAGAAGCTGCACCCCTGCGCCTTCTTCTCTCGTCGACTCACAGCGGCCGAATCCAACTACGACGTGGGCAACCGCGAACTGTTAGCTGTTGTCTCCGCCTTGCAGGAGTGGCGGCACTGGCTCGAGGGGGCAAAGGAACCTTTTACTGTCTACACCGACCACAAGAACCTTGCTTACCTCCGTACCGCCAAGAGACTAAACCCCCGTCAGGCCCGGTGGGCCTTGTTTCTCACCAGGTTCAACTTTATTCTCACCTACTCCCCCGGGTCGAAGAACACCAAGCCCGACGCCCTCTCCCGTCTCCACGACCCCACGGGAGGGGACCGGCCCCCGGAAACCATCCTCCCGGCTCAGTGCATCGTGGGGGTCGTCCAGTGGGAGGTTGAGCAGCGGATCCAGACTGCCCTGGAGGGGGTTCAGGTGCCGGCGGGGTGTCCGGCGGGGAGACTGTTCGTGCCTCCGTCCCTGCGCTCGGAGGTCCTGCAGTGGGGACATGGGTCCAAGGTGGCATGCCATCCGGGGGTGAACCGGACGGTGCAACTCGTCGCCCAGCGGTTCTGGTGGCCGGAGCTCCGGAGCGACGTGACGGAGTTCGTCAGGGCCTGCACCTCCTGCGCATGCGGCAAGTCTTCCCGTCAACCTCCGGCGGGATTGCTCCAACCGTTGCCCGTTCCGCCACGCCCCTGGTCCCACATCGCTCTGGACTTCGTTACGGGCCTTCCCCCCTCCCGGGGCCGTACGGTCGTGCTCACGATCGTGGACCGCTTCTCCAAGGCGGCTCATTTTGTGCCCTTGTCCAGGTTACCGTCGGCGCTGGAGACCGCCGACCTCCTGGTCGAACACGTTTTCCGCCTCCACGGCATTCCGACGGACATTGTGTCTGATCGGGGGCCCCAGTTCGTGTCTCGCGTCTGGAAGCGGTTCTGCCGGTCCCTCGGAGCTACTGCCAGCCTGACCTCCGGCTACCACCCCCAGTCTAACGGACAGGCGGAGCGCGCCAACCAGGATCTGGGGGCGGCCCTCCGCTGTGTGTGCCTCCACCGTCCCGCATCATGGGTCGACCACTTACCATGGGTGGAGTATGCGCACAACACCCTCGTCTCCTCCGCAACCGGCCGGTCACCGTTCATGTCTGCCTACGGCTACCAGCCGCCGCTGTTCCCGTCACAGGAGGGGCAGGTGGAGGTCCCTTCCGTCCAGCATCATCTCAAACGGGCCCATCGTGTGTGGAGGGAGGCCCGGGCGGCATTGTCCCGCACGGCGTCCCAGAATCGTCAAATCGCGGATCGTCGTCGGCGCCCGGCCCCCTCCTATCTGGTGGGGCAGAAGGTATGGCTGGCTACTCGAGACCTTCGCCTGGCCGGCTCCTCGACGAAACTGGGTCCTCGATTCACTGGTCCCTTCGAGGTTGAGGCCGTCATCAACCCGGCTGCTGTCAGGCTCCGTCTACCTCCTACCATGAAGGTCCATCCCGTCTTCCACGTCTCCCTTCTCAAACCCGTCTCTTCCAGTGACTTGGCTCCTCCTCCCGCGCCGCCGCCCCCTCCGCGGGTCGTCGACGGTTCGTGCCATCCTGGACTCTCGGCGCAGGGGCAAGGGCTTCCAATACCTGGTCGATTGGGAGGGCTACGGGCCTGAGGAGCGGCAGTGGGTGCCTCGCTCCTGGATCCTTGACCCGTCCCTTCTGCGCGACTTCCACACCGCTCACCCTTCCAAACCGGGAGGTCCGCCGGGAGGCGTCCGTTGAGGGGGGGGTACTGTCACGTTCCGTGCCTGCCTGCAGGGGGCGGGCTTTCTTTTTCCCCGACTGCACACCTGTTGTTAATCTCGGGATGATGATGCTTCCTTTATTAGGAGACTCCGGCAGTTTACTCACTGCCGGAGAATTCCATGCCGTGCCATATTGCTCCCGCGCTCGATCTCGCTTTTGTCAATTGACCAGTTGCCTTTTTGCCTTGCGGCCGTTACCCTTGTTATTCGCGTTTTGCTCCTAGATTTTGTATTGCTCTTATTTCCGCCAAATTCAGGTCCTCCTCGCGTCGTGTTGTTTTCCGCGAGCGTTTTCTGTTATAGTACCCTACTTGTTATTTCCTGGTCCTTATTTGAACAGCGTTTTGTGTTACCATTTTTCCCTGTCGGGCTCTTTCTGTTTTTTGTCATTAAAGACAATTTTTCGTTGACAAGATTTTTTCGTTGTCTGTTCTCCGGGGATCCAACCTTTATTTTCATTGTTCTGCACGAAGCGATAGTTATCGCTTCGGACAGAACGTGACAGCTTCGCCCCCGGTACCTCCAGCCGCTACTATTTCCGCGGGCCGCGTTCCAACACTATTAACCCCGGCCAAGAGGCCTCTTCCCCGGCCACACTCGTCCTCCGGGCCGGCCCGCACCCCGCCATTGAGACTACACGGGAATTATTATTTTTTTTATCTCTCAAACTGTCCAAGAGGCCTGCTGCCCGCCGCACTCGCCGCCGGGCCGGCCCGCACCCTGCCATTTAGACTGAACGGGGATTATTTATTTTTTTAACTTGGCCGCCGGGCCGGGGCGGGCATCGCCCCCGGTACCTCCAGCCGCTACTATTTCCGCGGGCCGCGTTCCAACACTATTCACCCCGGCCAAGAGGCCTATTCCCCGGCCCGCACCCCGCCATTGAGACTGCACGGGAATTATTATTTTTTTATCTCTCAACCTGTCCAAGAGGCCTGCTGCCCGCCGCACTCGCCGCCGGGCAGGCCCGCACCCCGCCATTGAGACTGCACGGGAATTATTATTTTTTTATCTCTCAACCTGTCCAAGAGGCCTGCTGCCCACCGCACTCGCCGCCGGGCCGGCCCGCACCCCGCCATTGAGACTGAACGGGGATTATTATTTTTTTATCTCTCAACCTGTCCAAGAGGCCTGCTGCCCGCCGCAATCGCCGCCGGGCCGGCCCGACTGAACGGTGATTATTATTTTTTTATCTCTCAACCTGTCCAAGAGGCCTGCTGCCCGCCGTACTCGCCGCCGGGCCGGCCCGCACCCCGCCATTGAGACTGAACGGGAATTATTTATTTTTTTAACTTGGCCGCCGGGCCGGGGCGGGCATCACCCCCGGTACCTCCAGCCGCTACTATTTCCGCGGGCCGCGTTCCAACACTATTCACCCCGGCCAAGAGGCCTCTTCCCCGGCCACACTCGTCCGCCGGGCCGGCCCGCACCCCGCCATTGAGACTGCACGGGAATTATTATTTTTTTATCTCTCAACCTGTCCAAGAAGCCTGCTGCCTATTCCCCGGCCCGCACCCCGCCATTGAGACTGCACGGGAATTATTATTTTTTTTAACTCGGCCTCCGGGCCGGGGCGGGCTTCGCCCCCGGTACCTCCAGCCGCTTCTATTTACGCGCGCCGCGTTCCAACATATTCACCCCGGCCAAGAGGCCTCTTCCCCGGCCACACTCGTCCGCCGGGCCGGCCCGCACCCCGCCATTGAGACTGCACGGGAATTATTATTTTTTTATCTCTCAACCTGTCCAAGAGGCCTTCTGCCCGCCGCACTCGCCGCCGGGCCGGCCCGCACCCCGCCATTGAGACTGAACGGGGATTATTATTTTTTTTAACTCGGCCTCCGGGCCGGGGCGGGCTTCGCCCCCGGTACCTCCAGCCGCTTCTATTTACGCGCGCCGCGTTCCAACATATTCACCCCGGCCAAGAGGCCTCTTCCCCGGCCACACTCGTCCGCCGGGCCGGCCCGCACCCCGCCATTGAGACTGCACGGGAATTATTATTTTTTCTTCTCTCAACCTGTCCAAGAGGCCTGCTGCCCGCCGCACTCGCCGCCGGGCCGGCCCGCACCCCGCCATTGAGACTGAACGGGGATTATTATTTTTTTTAACTCGGCCTCCGGGCCGGGGCGGGCTTCGCCCCCGGTACCTCCAGCCGCTTCTATTTACGCGCGCCGCGTTCCAACATATTCACCCCGGCCAAGAGGCCTCTTCCCCGGCCACACTCGTCCGCCGGGCCGGCCCGCACCCCGCCATTGAGACTGCACGGGAATTATTATTTTTATATCTCTCAACCTGTCCAAGAGGCCTGCTGCCCGCCGCAATCGCCGCCGGGCCGGCCCGCACCCTGCCATTGAGACTGAACGGGGATTATTTATTTTTTTAACTTGGCCGCCGGGCCGGGGCGGGCATCGCCCCCGGTACCTCCAGCCGCTACTATTTCCGCGGGCCGTGTTCCAACACTATTCACCCCGGCCAAGAGGCCTCTTCCCCGGCCACACTCGTCCGCCGGGCCGGCCCGCACCCCGCCATTGAGACTGAACGGGGATTATTTATTTTTTTAACTTGGCCGCCGGGCCGGGGCGGGCATCGCCCCCGGTACCTCCAGCCGCTACTATTTCCGCGGGCCGTGTTCCAACACTATTCACCCCGGCCAAGAGGCCTCTTCCCCGGCCACACTCGTCCGCCGGGCCGGCCCGCACCCCGCCATTGAGACTGCACGGGAATTATTATTTTTTTATCTCTCAACCTGTCCAAGAGGCCTGCTGCCCGCCGCACTCGCCGCCGGGCAGGCCCGCACCCCGCCATTGAGACTGCACGGGAATTATTATTTTTTTATCTCTCAACCTGTCCACGAGGCCTGCTGCCCGCCGCACTCGCCGCCGGGCCGGCCCGCACCCCGCCATTGAGACTGCATGGGAATTATTATTTTTTTATCTCTCAACCTGTCCAAGAGGCCTGCTGCCCGCCGCAATCGCCGCCGGGCCGGCCCGCACCCCGCCATTGAGACTGAACGGGGATTTTTTTTTTTTTTAACTCGGCCGCCGGGCCGGGGCGGGCTTCGCCCCCGGTACCTCCAGCCGCTACTATTTCCGCGGGCCGTGTTCCAACACTATTCACCCCGGCCAAGAGGCCTCTTCCCCGGCCACACTCGTCCGCCGGGCCGGCCCGCACCCCGCCATTGAGACTGCACGGGAATTATTATTTTTTTATCTCTCAACCTGTCCAAGAGGCCTGCTGCCCGCCGCAATCGCCGCCGGGCCGGCCCGCACCCTGCCATTGAGACTGAACGGGATTATTTATTTTTTTAACTTGGCCGCCGGGCCGGGGCGGGCATCGCCCCCGGTACCTCCAGCCGCTACTATTTCCGCGGGCCGTGTTCCAACACTATTCATCCCGGCCAAGAGGCCTCTTCCCCGGCCACACTCGTCCGCCGGGCCGGCCCGCACCCCGCCATTGAGACTGCACGGGAATTATTATTTTTATATCTCTCAACCTGTCCAAGAGGCCTGCTGCCCGCCGCAATCGCCGCCGGGCCGGCCCGCACCCTGCCATTGAGACTGAACGGGGATTATTTATTTTTTTAACTTGGCCGCCGGGCCGGGGCGGGCATCGCCCCCGGTACCTCCAGCCGCTACTATTTCCGCGGGCCGTGTTCCAACACTATTCACCCCGGCCAAGAGGCCTCTTCCCCGGCCACACTCGTCCGCCGGGCCGGCCCGCACCCCGCCATTGAGACTGCACGGGAATTATTATTTTTTTATCTCTCAACCTGTCCAAGAGGCCTGCTGCCCGCCGCACTCGCCGCCGGGCAGGGCCGCACCCCGCCATTGAGACTGCACGGGAATTATTATTTTTTTATCTCTCAACCTGTCCACGAGGCCTGCTGCCCGCCGCACTCGCCGCCGGGCCGGCCCGCACCCCGCCATTGAGACTGCATGGGAATTATTATTTTTTTATCTCTCAACCTGTCCAAGAGGCCTGCTGCCCGCCGCAATCGCCGCCGGGCCGGCCCGCACCCCGCCATTGAGACTGAACGGGGATTTTTTTTTTTTTAACTCGGCCGCCGGGCCGGGGCGGGCTTCGCCCCCGGTACCTCCAGCCGCTTCTATTTACGCGCGCCGCGTTCCAACATATTCACCCCGGCCAAGAGGCCTCTTCCCCGGCCACACTCGTCCGCCGGGCCGGCCCGCACCCCGCCATTGAGACTGCACGGGAATTATTATTTTTTTATCTCTCAACCTGTCCAAGAGGCCTGCTGCCCGCCGCACTCGCCGCCGGGCCGGCCCGCACCCCGCCATTGAGACTGAACGGGGATTATTATTTTTTTTAACTCGGCCTCCGGGCCGGGGCGGGCTTCGCCCCCGGTACCTCCAGCCGCTTCTATTTACGCGCGCCGCGTTCCAACATATTCACCCCGGCCAAGAGGCCTCTTCCCCGGCCACACTCGTCCGCCGGGCCGGCCCGCACCCCGCCATTGAGACTGCACGGGAATTATTATTTTTTTATCTCTCAACCTGTCCAAGAGGCCTGCTGCCCGCCGCACTCGCCGCCGGGCCGGCCCGCACCCCGCCATTGAGACTGAACGGGGATTATTATTTTTTTTAACTCGGCCTCCGGGCCGGGGCGGGCTTCGCCCCCGGTACCTCCAGCCGCTTCTATTTACGCGCGCCGCGTTCCAACATATTCACCCCGGCCAAGAGGCCTCTTCCCCGGCCACACTCGTCCGCCGGGCCGGCCCGCACCCCGCCATTGAGACTGCACGGGAATTATTATTTTTATATCTCTCAACCTGTCCAAGAGGCCTGCTGCCCGCCGCAATCACCGCCGGGCCGGCCCGCACCCTGCCATTGAGACTGAACGGGGATTATTTATTTTTTTAACTTGGCCGCCGGGCCGGGGCGGGCATCGCCCCCGGTACCTCCAGCCGCTACTATTTCCGCGGGCCGTGTTCCAACACTATTCACCCCGGCCAAGAGGCCTCTTCCCCGGCCACACTCGTCCGCCGGGCCGGCCCGCACCCCGCCATTGAGACTGCACGGGAATTATTATTTTTTTATCTCTCAACCTGTCCAAGAGGCCTGCTGCCCGCCGCACTCGCCGCCGGGCCGGCCCGCACCCCGCCATTGAGACTGAACGGGGATTATTATTTTTTTTAACTCGGCCTCCGGGCCGGGGCGGGCTTCGCCCCCGGTACCTCCAGCCGCTTCTATTTACGCGCGCCGCGTTCCAACATATTCACCCCGGCCAAGAGGCCTCTTCCCCGGCCACACTCGTCCGCCGGGCCGGCCCGCACCCCGCCATTGAGACTGCACGGGAATTATTATTTTTTTATCTCTCAACCTGTCCAAGAGGCCTGCTGCCCGCCGCACTCGCCGCCGGGCCGGCCCGCACCCCGCCATTGAGACTGAACGGGTTTTATTATTTTTTTTAACTCGGCCTCCGGGCCGGGGCGGGCTTCGCCCCCGGTACCTCCAGCCGCTACTATTTCCGCGGGCCGTGTTCCAACACTATTCACCCCGGCCAAGAGGCCTCTTCCCCGGCCACACTCGTCCGCCGGGCCGGCCCGCACCCCGCCATTGAGACTGCACGGGAATTATTATTTTTTTATCTCTCAACCTGTCCAAGAGGCCTGCTGCCCGCCGCACTCGCCGCCGGGCAGGCCCGCACCCCGCCATTGAGACTGCACGGGAATTATTATTTTTTTATCTCTCAACCTGTCCACGAGGCCTGCTGCCCACCGCACTCGCCGCCGGGCCGGCCCGCACCCCGCCATTGAGACTGCATGGGAATTATTATTTTTTTATCTCTCAACCTGTCCAAGAGGCCTGCTGCCCGCCGCAATCGCCGCCGGGCCGGCCCGCACCCCGCCATTGAGACTGAACAGGGATTTTTTTTTTTTTTAACTCGGCCGCCGGGCCGTGGCGGGCTTCGCCCCCGGTACCTCCAGCCGCTTCTATTTACGCGCGCCGCGTTCCAACATATTCACCCCGGCCAAGAGGCCTCTTCCCCGGCCACACTCGTCCGCCGGGCCGGCCCGATCCCCGCCATTGAGACTGCACGGGAATTATTCTTTTTTTATCTCTCAACCTGTCCAAGAGGCCTGCTGCACGCCGCACTCGCCGCCGGGCCGGCCCGCACCCCGCCATTGAGACTGCATGGGAATTATTATTTTTTTATCTCTCAACCTGTCCAAGAGAACTGCTGCCCGCCGCAATCGCCGCCGGGCCGGCCCGCACCCCGCCATTGAGACTGAACGGAATTATTATTTTTTTTAACTCGGCCGCCGGGCCGGGGCGGGCTTCGCCCCCGGTACCTCCAGACGCTACTATTTCCGCGGGCCGCGTTCCAACACTTTTAACCCCGGCCAAGAGGCCTCTTCCCCGGCCACACTCGGCCACCGGGCCGGCCCGCACCCTGCCATTGAGACTGAACGGGATTATTTATTTTTTTAACTTGGCCGCCGGGCCGGGGCGGGCTTCGCCCCCGGTACCTCCAGCCGCTACTATTTCCGCGGGCCGCGTTCCAACACTATTCACCCCGGCCAAGAGGCCTATTCCCCGGCCCGCACCCCGCCATTGAGACTGCACGGGAATTATTATTTTTTTTAACTCGGCCTCTGGGCCGGGGCGGGCTTCGCCCCCGGTACCTCCAGCCGCTTCTATTTACGCGCGCCGTTTTCCAACATATTCACCCCGGCCAAGAGGCCTCTTCCCCGGCCACACTCGTCCGCCGGGCCGGCCCGCACCCCGCCATTGAGACTGCACGGGAATTATTATTTTTTTATCTCTCAACCTGTCCAAGAGGCCTGCTGCCCGCCGCACTCGCCGCCGGGCCGGCCCGCACCCCGCCATTGAGACTGAACGGGGATTATTATTTTTTTTAACTCGGCCTCCGGGCCGGGGCGGGCTTCGCCCCCGGTACCTCCAGCCGCTTCTATTTACGCGCGCCGCGTTCCAACATATTCACCCCGGCCAAGAGGCCTCTTCCCCGGCCACACTCGTCCGCCGGGCCGGCCCAAACCCCGCCATTGAGACTGCACGGGAATTATTATTTTTATATCTCTCAACCTGTCCAAGAGGCCTGCTGCCCGCCGCAATCGCCGCCGGGCCGGCCCGCACCCTGCCATTGAGACTGAACGGGGATTATTTATTTTTTTAACTTGGCCGCCGGGCCGGGGCGGGCATCGCCCCCGGTACCTCCAGCCGCTACTATTTCCGCGGGCCGTGTTCCAACACTATTCACCCCGGCCAAGAGGCCTCTTCCCCGGCCCGCACCCCACCATTGAGACTGCATGGGAATTATTATTTTTTTATCTCTCAACCTGTCCAAGAGGCCTGCTGCCCGCCGCAATCGCCGCCGGGCCGGCCCGCACCCTGCCATTGAGACTGAACGGGGATTATTTATTTTTTTAACTTGGCCGCCGGGCCGGGGCGGGCATCGCCCCCGGTACCTCCAGCCGCTACTATTTCCGCGGGCCGTGTTCCAACACTATTCACCCCGGCCAAGAGGCCTATTCCCCGGCCCGCACCCCGCCATTGAGACTGCATGGGAATTATTATTTTTTTATCTCTCAACCTGTCCAAGAGGCCTGCTGCCCGCCGCAATCGCCGCCGGGCCGGCCCGCACCCTGCCATTGAGACTGAACGGGGATTATTTATTTTTTTAACTTGGCCGCCGGGCCGGGGCGGGCATCGCCCCCGGTACCTCCAGCCGCTACTATTTCCGCGGGCCGTGTTCCAACACTATTCACCCCGGCCAAGAGGCCTATTCCCCGGCCCGCACCCCGCCATTGAGACTGCACGGGAATTATTATTTTTTTATCTCTCAACCTGTCCAAGAGGCCTGCTGCCCGCCGCACTCGCCGCCGGGCCGGCCCGCACCCCGCCATTGAGACTGAACGGGGATTATTATTTTTTTTAACTAGGCCTCCGGGCCGGGGCGGGCTTCGCCCCCGGTACCTCCAGCCGCTTCTATTTACGCGCGCCGCGTTCCAACATATTCACCCCGGCCAAGAGGCCTCTTCCCCGGCCACACTCGTCCGCCGGGCCGGCCCGCACCCCGCCATTGAGACTGCACGGGAATTATTATTTTTATATCTCTCAACCTGTCCAAGAGGCCGTGCCCGCCGCAATCGCCGCCGGGCCGGCCCGCACCCTGCCATTGAGACTGAATGGGGATTATTTATTTTTTTAACTTGGCCGCCGGCCCGGGGCGGGCATCGCCCCCGGTACCTCCAGCCGCTACTATTTCCGCGGGCCGTGTTCCAACACTATTCACCCCGGCCAAGAGGCCTATTCCCCGGCCCGCACCCCGCCATTGAGACTGCATGGGAATTATTAATTTTTTATCTCTCAACCTGTCCAAGAGGCCTGCTGCCCGCCGCAATCGCCGCCGGGCCGGCCCGCACCCTGCCATTGAGACTGAACGGGGATTATTTATTTTTTTAACTTGGCCGCCGGGCCGGGGCGGGCATCGCCCCCGGTACCTCCAGCCGCTACTATTTCCGCGGGCCGTGTTCCAACACTATTCACCCCGGCCAAGAGGCCTATTCCCCGGCCCGCACCCCGCCATTGAGACTGCACGGGAATTATTATTTTTATATCTCTCAACCTGTCCAAGAGGCCTGCTGCCCGCCGCAATCGCCGCCGGGCCGGCCCGCACCCTGCCATTGAGACTGAACGGGGATTCTTTATTTTTTTAACTTGGCCGCCGGGCCGGGGCGGGCATCGCCCCCGGTACCTCCAGCCGCTACTATTTCCGCGGGCCGTGTTCCAACACTATTCACCCCGGCCAAGAGGCCTATTCCCCGGCCCGCACCCCGCCATTGAGACTGCATGGGAATTATTATTTTTTTATCTCTCAACCTGTCCAAGAGGCCTGCTGCCCGCCGCAATCGCCGCCGGGCCGGCCCGCACCCTGCCATTGAGACTGAACGGGGATTATTTATTTTTTTAACTTGGCCGCCGGGCCGGGGCGGGCATCGCCCCCGGTACCTCCAGCCGCTACTATTTCCGCGGGCCGTGTTCCAACACTATTCACCCCGGCCAAGAGGCCTATTCCCCGGCCCGCACCCCGCCATTGAGACTGCACGGGAATTATTATTTTTTTATCTCTCAACCTGTCCAAGAGGCCTGCTGCCCGCCGCACTCGCCGCCGGGCCGGCCCGCACGCCGCCATTGAGACTGAACGGGGATTATTATTTTTTTTAACTCGGCCTCCGGGCCGGGGCGGGCTTCGCCCCCGGTACCTCCAGCCGCTTCTATTTACGCGCGCCGCGTTCCAACATATTCACCCCGGCCAAGAGGCCTATTCCCCGGCCCGCACCCCGCCATTGAGACTGCATGGGAATTATTATTTTTTTATCTCTCAACCTGTCCAAGAGGCCTGCTGCCCGCCGCAATCGCCGCCGGGCCGGCCCGCACCCTGCCATTGAGACTGAACGGGAATTATTATTTTTTTATCTCTCAACCTGTCCAAGAGGCCTGCTGCCCGCCGCACTCGCCGCCGGGCCGGTCCGCACCCCGCCATTGAGACTGAACGGGGATTATTATTTTTTTTAACTCGGCCTCCGGGCCGGGGCGGGCTTCGCCCCCGGTACCTCCAGCCGCTTCTATTTACGCGCGCCACGTTCCAACATATTCACCCCGGCCAAGAGGCCTCTTCCCCGGCCACACTCGTCCGCCGGGCCGGCCCGCACCCCGCCATTGAGACTGCACGGGAATTATTATTTTTTTATCTCTCAACCTGTCCAAGAGGCCTGCTGCCCGCCGCACTCGCCGCCGGGCCGGCCCGCACCCCGCCATTGAGACGGAACGGGGATTATTATTTTTTTTAACTCGGACTCCGGGCCGGGGCGGGCTTCGCCCCCGGTACCTCCAGCCGCTTCTATTTACGCGCGCCGCGTTCCAACATATTCACCCCGGCCAAGAGGCCTCTTCCCCGGCCACACTCGTCCGCCGGGCCGGCCCGCACCCCGCCATTGAGACTGCACGGGAATTATTATTTTTATATCTCTCAACCTGTCCAAGAGGCCTGCTGCCCGCCGCAATCGCCGCCGGGCCGGCCCGCACCCTGCCATTGAGACTGAACGGGGATTATTTATTTTTTATCTCTCAACCTGTCCAAGAGGCCTGCTGCCCGCCGCACTCGCCGCCGGGCCGGCCCGCACCCCGCCATTGAGACTGAACGGGGATTATTATTTTTTTTAACTCGGCCTCCGGGCCGGGGCGGGCTTCGCCCCCGGTACCTCCAGCCGCTACTATTTCCGGGGGCCGTGTTCCAACACTATTCACCCCGGCCAAGAGGCTTATTCCCCGGCCCGCACCCCGCCATTGAGACTGCACGGGAATTATTATTTTTTTATCTCTCAACCTGTCCAAGAGGCCCGCTGCCCGCCGCACTCGCCGCCGGGCCGGCCCGCACCCCGCCATTGAGACTGAACGGGGATTATTATTTTTTTTAACTCGGCCTCCGGGCCGGGGCGGGCTTCGCCCCCGGTACCTCCAGCCGCTTCTATTTACGCGCGCCGCGTTCCAACATATTCACCCCGGCCAAGAGGCCTATTCCCCGGCCCGCACCCCGCCATTGAGACTGCATGGGAATTATTATTTTTTTATCTCTCAACCTGTCCAAGAGGCCTGCTGCCCGCCGCAATCGCCGCCGGGCCGGCCCGCACCCTGCCATTGAGACTGAACGGGGATTATTTATTTTTTTAACTTGGCCGCCGGCCCGGGGCGGGAATCGCCCCCGGTACCTCCAGCCGCTACTATTTCCGCGGGCCGTGTTCCAACACTATTCACCCCGGCCAAGAGGCCTATTCCCCGGCCCTCACCCCGCCATTGAGACTGCATGGGAATTATTATTTTTTTATCTCTCAACCTGTCCAAGAGGCCTGCTGCCTGCCGCAATCGCCGCCGGGCCGGCCCGCACCCTGCCATTGAGACTGAACGGGAATTATTATTTTTTTATCTCTCAACCTGTCCAAGAGGCCTGCTGCCCGCCGCACTCGCCGCCGGGCCGGCCCGCACCCCGCCATTGAGACTGCACGGGAATTATTATTTTTTTATCTCTCAACCTGTCCAAGAGGCCTGCTGCCCGCCGCAATCGCCGCCGGGCCGGCCCGCACCCTGCCATTGAGACTGAACGGGGATTATTTATTTTTTTAACTTGGCCGCCGGGCCGGGGCGGGAATCGCCCCCGGTACCTCCAGCCGCTACTATTTCCGCGGGCCGTGTTCCAACACTATTCACCCCGGCCAAGAGGCCTATTCCCCGGCCCGCACCCCGCCATTGAGACTGCACGGGAATTATTATTTTTTTATCTCTCAACCTGTCCAAGAGGCCTGCTGCCCGCCGCAATCGCCGCCGGGCCGGCCCGCACCCTGCCATTGAGACTGAACGGGGATTATTTATTTTTTTAACTTGGCCGCCGGCCCGGGGCGGGCATCGCCCCCGGTACCTCCAGCCGCTACTATTTCCGCGGGCCGTGTTCCAACACTATTCACCCCGGCCAAGAGGCCTATTCCCCGGCCAGCACCCCGCCATTGAGACTGCACGGGAATTATTATTTTTATATCTCTCAACCTGTCCAAGAGGCCTGCTGCCCGCCGCAATCGCCGCCGGGCCGGCCCGCACCCTGCCATTGAGACTGAACGGGGATTATTTATTTTTTTATCTCTCAACCTGTCCAAGAGGCCTGCTGCCCGCCGCAATCGCCGCCGGGCCGGCCCGCACCCTGCCATTGAGACTGAACGGGAATTATTATTTTTTTATCTCTCAACCTGTCCAAGAGGCCTGCTGCCCGCCGCACTCGCCGCCGGGCCGGCCCGCACCCCGCCATTGAGACTGCACGGGAATTATTATTTTTTTATCTCTCAACCTGTCCAAGAGGCCCGCTGCCCGCCGCACTCGCCGCCGGGCCGGCCCGCACCCCGCCATTGAGACTGAACGGGGATTATTATTTTTTTTAACTCGGCCTCCGGGCCGGGGCGGGCTTCGCCCCCGGTACCTCCAGCCGCTACTATTTCCGGGGGCCGTGTTCCAACACTATTCACCCCGGCCAAGAGGCTTATTCCCCGGCCCGCACCCCGCCATTGAGACTGCACGGGAATTATTATTTTTTTATCTCTCAACCTGTCCAAGAGGCCCGCTGCCCGCCGCACTCGTCGCCGGGCCGGCCCGCACCCCGCCATTGAGACTGAACGGGGATTATTATTTTTTTTAACTCGGCCTCCGGGCCGGGGCGGGCTTCGCCCCCGGTACCTCCAGCCGCTTCTATTTACGCGCGCCGCGTTCCAACATATTCACCCCGGCCAAGAGGCCTATTCCCCGGCCCGCACCCCGCCATTGAGACTGCATGGGAATTATTATTTTTTTATCTCTCAACCTGTCCAAGAGGCCTGCTGCCCGCCGCAATCGCCGCCGGGCCGGCCCGCACCCTGCCATTGAGACTGAACGGGGATTATTTATTTTTTTAACTTGGCCGCCGGGCCGGGGCGGGAATCGCCCCCGGTACCTCCAGCCGCTACTATTTCCGCGGGCCGTGTTCCAACACTATTCACCCCGGCCAAGAGGCCTATTCCCCGGCCCGCACCCCGCCATTGAGACTGCACGGGAATTATTATTTTTTTATCTCTCAACCTGTCCAAGAGGCCTGCTGCCCGCCGCAATCGCCGCCGGGCCGGCCCGCACCCTGCCATTGAGACTGAACGGGGATTATTTATTTTTTTAACTTGGCCGCCGGCCCGGGGCGGGCATCGCCCCCGGTACCTCCAGCCGCTACTATTTCCGCGGGCCGTGTTCCAACACTATTCACCCCGGCCAAGAGGCCTATTCCCCGGCCCGCACCCCGCCATTGAGACTGCATGGGAATTATTATTTTTTTATCTCTCAACCTGTCCAAGAGGCCTGCTGCCCGCCGCAATCGCCGCCGGGCCGGCCCGCACCCTGCCATTGAGACTGAACGGGAATTATTATTTTTTTATCTCTCAACCTGTCCAAGAGGCCTGCTGCCCGCCGCACTCGCCGCCGGGCCGGCCCGCACCCCGCCATTGAGACTGCACGGGAATTATTATTTTTTTATCTCTCAACCTGTCCAAGAGGCCCGCTGCCCGCCGCACTCGCCGCCGGGCCGGCCCGCACCCCGCCATTGAGACTGAACGGGGATTATTATTTTTTTTAACTCGGCCTCCGGGCCGGGGCGGGCTTCGCCCCCGGTACCTCCAGCCGCTTCTATTTACGCGCGCCGCGTTCCAACATATTCACCCCGGCCAAGAGGCCTATTCCCCGGCCCGCACCCCGCCATTGAGACTGCATGGGAATTATTATTTTTTTATCTCTCAACCTGTCCAAGAGGCCTGCTGCCCGCCGCAATCGCCGCCGGGCCGGCCCGCACCCTGCCATTGAGACTGAACGGGGATTATTTATTTTTTTAACTTGGCCGCCGGGCCGGGGCGGGAATCGCCCCCGGTACCTCCAGCCGCTACTATTTCCGCGGGCCGTGTTCCAACACTATTCACCCCGGCCAAGAGGCCTATTCCCCGGCCCGCACCCCGCCATTGAGACTGCACGGGAATTATTATTTTTTTATCTCTCAACCTGTCCAAGAGGCCTGCTGCCCGCCGCAATCGCCGCCGGGCCGGCCCGCACCCTGCCATTGAGACTGAACGGGGATTATTTATTTTTTTAACTTGGCCGCCGGCCCGGGGCGGGCATCGCCCCCGGTACCTCCAGCCGCTACTATTTCCGCGGGCCGTGTTCCAACACTATTCACCCCGGCCAAGAGGCCTATTCCCCGGCCCGCACCCCGCCATTGAGACTGCATGGGAATTATTATTTTTTTATCTCTCAACCTGTCCAAGAGGCCTGCTGCCCGCCGCAATCGCCGCCGGGCCGGCCCGCACCCTGCCATTGAGACTGAACGGGAATTATTATTTTTTTATCTCTCAACCTGTCCAAGAGGCCTGCTGCCCGCCGCACTCGCCGCCGGGCCGGCCCGCACCCCGCCATTGAGACTGAACGGGGATTATTATTTTTTTTAACCTGGCCTCCGGGCCGGGGCGGGCTTCGCCCCCGGTACCTCCAGCCGCTTCTATTTACGCGCGCCGCGTTCCAACATATTCACCCCGGCCAAGAGGCCTCTTCCCCGGCCACACTCGTCCGCCGGGCCGGCCCGCACCCCGCCATTGAGACTGCACGGGAATTATTTTTTTTTTATCTCTCAACCTGTCCAAGAGGCCTGCTGCCCGCCGCACTCGCCGCCGGGCCGGCCCGCACCCCGCCATTGAGACTGTACGGGGATTTTTTTTTTTTTTAACTCGGCCTCCGGGCCGGGGCGGGCTTCGCCCCCGGTACCTCCAGCCGCTTCTATTTACGCGCGCCGCGTTCCAACATATTCACCCCGGCCAAGAGGCCTCTTCCCCGGCCACACTCGTCCGCCGGGCCGGCCCGCACCCCGCCATTGAGACTGCACGGGAATTATTATTTTTTTATCTCTCAACCTGTCCAAGAGGCCTGCTGCCCGCCGCACTCGCCGCCGGGCCGGCCCGCACCCCGCCATTGAGACTGAACGGGGATTATTATTTTTTTTAACTCGGCCTCCGGGCCGGGGCGGGCTTCGCCCCCGGTACCTCCAGCCGCTTCTATTTACGCGCGCCGCGTTCCAACATATTCACCCCGGCCAAGAGGCCTCTTCCCCGGCCACACTCGTCCGCCGGGCCGGCCCGCACCCCGCCATTGAGACTGCACGGGAATTATTATTTTTATATCTCTCAACCTGTCCAAGAGGCCTGCTGCCCGCCGCAATCGCCGCCGGGCCGGCCCGCACCCTGCCATTGAGACTGAACGGGATTATTTATTTTTTTAACTTGGCCGCCGGGCCGGGGCGGGCATCGCCCCCGGTACCTCCAGCCGCTACTATTTCCGCGGGCCGTGTTCCAACACTATTCACCCCGGCCAAGAGGCCTATTCCCCGGCCCGCACCCCGCCATTGAGACTGCATGGGAATTATTATTTTTTTATCTCTCAACCTGTCCAAGAGGCCTGCTGCCCGCCGCAATCGCCGCCGGGCCGGCCCGCACCCTGCCATTGAGACTGAACGGGGATTATTTATTTTTTTTAACTCGGCGTCCGGGCCGGGGCGGGCTTCGCCCCCGGTACCTCCAGCCGCTTCTATTTACGCGCGCCGCGTTCCAACATATTCACCCCGGCCAAGAGGCCTATTCCCCGGCCCGCACCCCGCCATTGAGACTGCATGGGAATTATTATTTTTTTATCTCTCAACCTGTCCAAGAGGCCTGCTGCCCGCCGCAATCGCCGCCGGGCCGGCCCGCACCCTGCCATTGAGACCGAACGGGAATTATTATTTTTTTATCTCTCAACCTGTCCAAGAGGCCTGCTGCCCGCCGCACTCGCCGCCGGGCCGGCCCGCACCCTGCCATTGAGACTGAACGGGGATTATTTATTTTTTTAACTTGGCCGCCGGCCCGGGGCGGGCATCGCCCCCGGTACCTCCAGCCGCTACTATTTCCGCGGGCCGTGTTCCAACACTATTCACCCCGGCCAAGAGGCCTATTCCCCGGCCCGCACCCCGCCATTGAGACTGCACGGGAATTATTATTTTTTTATCTCTCAACCTGTCCAAGAGGCCTGCTGCCCGCCGCACTCGCCGCCGGGCCGGCCCGCACCCCGCCATTGAGACTGAACGGGGATTATTATTTTTTTTAACTCGGCCTCCGGGCCGGGGCGGGCTTCGCCCCCGGTACCTCCAGCCGCTTCTATTTACGCGCGCCGCGTTCCAACATATTCACCCCGGCCAAGAGGCCTATTCCCCGGCCCGCACCCCGCCATTGAGACTGCATGGGAATTATTATTTTTTTATCTCTCAACCTGTCCAAGAGGCCTGCTGCCCGCCGCAATCGCCGCCGGGCCGGCCCGCACCCTGCCATTGAGACTGAACGGGAATTATTATTTTTTTATCTCTCAACCTGTCCAAGAGGCCTGCTGCCCGCCGCACTCGCCGCCGGGCCGGCCCGCACCCTGCCATTGAGACTGAACGGGGATTATTTATTTTTTTAACTTGGCCGCCGGGCCGGGGCGGGCATCGCCCCCGGTACCTCCAGCCGCTACTATTTCCGCGGGCCGTGTTCCAACACTATTCACCCCGGCCAAGAGGCCTATTCCCCGGCCCGCACCCCGCCATTGAGACTGCACGGGAATTATTATTTTTTTATCTCTCAACCTGTCCAAGAGGCCTGCTGCCCGCCGCAATCGCCGCCGGGCCGGCCCGCACCCTGCCATTGAGACTGAACGGGGATTATTTATTTTTTTAACTTGGCCGCCGGCCCGGGGCGGGCATCGCCCCCGGTACCTCCAGCCGCTACTATTTCCGCGGGCCGTGTTCCAACACTATTCACCCCGGCCAAGAGGCCTATTCCCCGGCCCGCACCCCGCCATTGAGACTGCATGGGAATTATTATTTTTTTATCTCTCAACCTGTCCAAGAGGCCTGCTGCCCGCCGCAATCGCCGCCGGGCCGGCCCGCACCCTGCCATTGAGACTGAACGGGAATTATTATTTTTTTATCTCTCAACCTGTCCAAGAGGCCTGCTGCCCGCCGCACTCGCCGCCGGGCCGGCCCGCACCCCGCCATTGAGACTGAACGGGGATTATTATTTTTTTTAACCTGGCCTCCGGGCCGGGGCGGGCTTCGCCCCCGGTACCTCCAGCCGCTTCTATTTACGCGCGCCGCGTTCCAACATATTCACCCCGGCCAAGAGGCCTCTTCCCCGGCCACACTCGTCCGCCGGGCCGGCCCGCACCCCGCCATTGAGACTGCACGGGAATTATTTTTTTTTTATCTCTCAACCTGTCCAAGAGGCCTGCTGCCCGCCGCACTCGCCGCCGGGCCGGCCCGCACCCCGCCATTGAGACTGTACGGGGATTTTTTTTTTTTTAACTCGGCCTCCGGGCCGGGGCGGGCTTCGCCCCCGGTACCTCCAGCCGCTTCTATTTACGCGCGCCGCGTTCCAACATATTCACCCCGGCCAAGAGGCCTCTTCCCCGGCCACACTCGTCCGCCGGGCCGGCCCGCACCCCGCCATTGAGACTGCACGGGAATTATTTTTTTTTTATCTCTCAACCTGTCCAAGAGGCCTGCTGCCCGCCGCACTCGCCGCCGGGCCGGCCCGCACCCCGCCATTGAGACTGAACGGGGATTATTATTTTTTTTAACTCGGCCTCCGGGCCGGGGCGGGCTTCGCCCCCGGTACCTCCAGCCGCTTCTATTTACGCGCGCCGCGTTCCAACATATTCACCCCGGCCAAGAGGCCTCTTCCCCGGCCACACTCGTCCGCCGGGCCGGCCCGCACCCCGCCATTGAGACTGCACGGGAATTATTATTTTTATATCTCTCAACCTGTCCAAGAGGCCTGCTGCCCGCCGCAATCGCCGCCGGGCCGGCCCGCACCCTGCCATTGAGACTGAACGGGATTATTTATTTTTTTAACTTGGCCGCCGGGCCGGGGCGGGCATCGCCCCCGGTACCTCCAGCCGCTACTATTTCCGCGGGCCGTGTTCCAACACTATTCACCCCGGCCAAGAGGCCTATTCCCCGGCCCGCACCCCGCCATTGAGACTGCATGGGAATTATTATTTTTTTATCTCTCAACCTGTCCAAGAGGCCTGCTGCCCGCCGCAATCGCCGCCGGGCCGGCCCGCACCCTGCCATTGAGACTGAACGGGGATTATTTATTTTTTTTAACTCGGCGTCCGGGCCGGGGCGGGCTTCGCCCCCGGTACCTCCAGCCGCTTCTATTTACGCGCGCCGCGTTCCAACATATTCACCCCGGCCAAGAGGCCTATTCCCCGGCCCGCACCCCGCCATTGAGACTGCATGGGAATTATTATTTTTTTATCTCTCAACCTGTCCAAGAGGCCTGCTGCCCGCCGCAATCGCCGCCGGGCCGGCCCGCACCCTGCCATTGAGACCGAACGGGAATTATTATTTTTTTATCTCTCAACCTGTCCAAGAGGCCTGCTGCCCGCCGCACTCGCCGCCGGGCCGGCCCGCACCCTGCCATTGAGACTGAACGGGGATTATTTATTTTTTTAACTTGGCCGCCGGCCCGGGGCGGGCATCGCCCCCGGTACCTCCAGCCGCTACTATTTCCGCGGGCCGTGTTCCAACACTATTCACCCCGGCCAAGAGGCCTATTCCCCGGCCCGCACCCCGCCATTGAGACTGCACGGGAATTATTATTTTTTTATCTCTCAACCTGTCCAAGAGGCCTGCTGCCCGCCGCACTCGCCGCCGGGCCGGCCCGCACCCCGCCATTGAGACTGAACGGGGATTATTATTTTTTTTAACTCGGCCTCCGGGCCGGGGCGGGCTTCGCCCCCGGTACCTCCAGCCGCTTCTATTTACGCGCGCCGCGTTCCAACATATTCACCCCGGCCAAGAGGCCTATTCCCCGGCCCGCACCCCGCCATTGAGACTGCATGGGAATTATTATTTTTTTATCTCTCAACCTGTCCAAGAGGCCTGCTGCCCGCCGCAATCGCCGCCGGGCCGGCCCGCACCCTGCCATTGAGACTGAACGGGAATTATTATTTTTTTATCTCTCAACCTGTCCAAGAGGCCTGCTGCCCGCCGCACTCGCCGCCGGGCCGGCCCGCACCCTGCCATTGAGACTGAACGGGGATTATTTATTTTTTTAACTTGGCCGCCGGGCCGGGGCGGGCATCGCCCCCGGTACCTCCAGCCGCTACTATTTCCGCGGGCCGTGTTCCAACACTATTCACCCCGGCCAAGAGGCCTATTCCCCGGCCCGCACCCCGCCATTGAGACTGCACGGGAATTATTATTTTTTTATCTCTCAACCTGTCCAAGAGGCCTGCTGCCCGCCGCACTCGCCGCCGGGCCGGCCCGCACCCCGCCATTGAGACTGAACGGGGATTATTATTTTTTTTAACTCGGCCGCCGGGCCGGGGCGGGCTTCGCCCCCGGTACCTCCAGCCGCTTCTATTTACGCGCGCCGCGTTCCAACATATTCACCCCGACCAAGAGGCCTCTTCCCCGGCCACACTCGTCCGCCGGGCCGGCCCGCACCCCGCCATTGAGACTGCACGGGAATTATTATTTTTTTATCTCTCAACCTGTCCAAGAGGCCTGCTGCCCGCCGCACTCGCCGCCGGGCCGGCCCGCAACCCGCCATTGAGACTGAACGGGGATTATTATTTTTTTTAACTCGGCCTCCGGGCCGGGGCGGGCTTCGCCCCCGGTACCTCCAGCCGCTTCTATTTACGCGCGCCGCGTTCCAACATATTCACCCCGGCCAAGAGGCCTCTTCCCCGGCCACACTCGTCCGCCGGGCCGGCCCGCACCCCGCCATTGAGACTGCACGGGAATTATTATTTTTATATCTCTCAACCTGTCCAAGAGGCCTGCTGCCCGCCGCAATCGCCGCCGGGCCGGCCCGCACCCTGCCATTGAGACTGAACGGGGATTCTTTATTTTTTTAACTTGGCCGCCGGCCCGGGGCGGGAATCGCCCCCGGTACCTCCAGCCGCTACTATTTCCGCGGGCCGTGTTCCAACACTATTCACCCCGGCCAAGAGGCCTATTCCCCGGCCCGCACCCCGCCATTGAGACTGCATGGGAATTATTATTTTTTTATCTCTCAACCTGTCCAAGAGGCCTGCTGCCCGCCGCAATCGCCGCCGGGCCGGCCCGCACCCTGCCATTGAGACTGAACGGGAATTATTATTTTTTTATCTCTCAACCTGTCCAAGAGGCCTGCTGCCCGCCGCACTCGCCGCCGGGCCGGCCCGCACCCCGCCATTGAGACTGCACGGGAATTATTATTTTTTTATCTCTCAACCTGTCCAAGAGGCCCGCTGCCCGCCGCACTCGCCGCCGGGCCGGCCCGCACCCCGCCATTGAGACTGAACGGGGATTATTATTTTTTTTAACTCGGCCTCCGGGCCGGGGCGGGCTTCGCCCCCGGTACCTCCAGCCGCTTCTATTTACGCGCGCCGCATTCCAACATATTCACCCCGGCCAAGAGGCCTATTCCCCGGCCCGCACCCCGCCATTGAGACTGCATGGGAATTATTATTTTTTTATCTCTCAACCTGTCCAAGAGGCCTGCTGCCCGCCGCAATCTCCCGCCGGGCCGGCCCGCACCCTGCCATTGAGACTGAACGGGGATTATTTATTTTTTTAACTTGGCCGCCGGGCCGGGGCGGGAATCGCCCCCGGTACCTCCAGCCGCTACTATTTCCGCGGGCCGTGTTCCAACACTATTCACACCGGCCAAGAGGCCTATTCCCCGGCCCGCACCCCGCCATTGAGACTGCACGGGAATTATTATTTTTTTATCTCTCAACCTGTCCAAGAGGCCTGCTGCCCGCCGCAATCGCCGCCGGGCCGGCCCGCACCCTGCCATTGAGACTGAACGGGGATTATTTCTTTTTTTAACTTGGCCGCCGGCCCGGGGCGGGCATCGCCCCCGGTACCTCCAGCCGCTACTATTTCCGCGGGCCGTGTTCCAACACTATTCACCCCGGCCAAGAGGCCTATTCCCCGGCCCGCACCCCGCCATTGAGACTGCATGGGAATTATTATTTTTTTATCTCTCAACCTGTCCAAGAGGCCTGCTGCCCGCCGCAATCGCCGCCGGGCCGGCCCGCACCCTGCCATTGAGACTGAACGGGAATTATTATTTTTTTATCTCTCAACCTGTCCAAGAGGCCTGCTGCCCGCCGCACTCGCCGCCGGGCCGGCCCGCACCCCGCCATTGAGACTGAACGGGGATTATTATTTTTTTTAACTCGGCCTCCGGGCCGGGGCGGGCTTCGCCCCCGGTACCTCCAGCCGCTTCTATTTACGCGCGCCGCGTTCCAAAATATTCACCCCGGCCAAGAGGCCTCTTCCCCGGCCACACTCGTCCGCCGGGCCGGCCCGCACCCCGCCATTGAGACTGCACGGGAATTATTATTTTTATATCTCTCAACCTGTCCAAGAGGCCTGCTGCCCGCCGCAATCGCCGCCGGGCCGGCCCGCACCCTGCCATTGAGACTGAACGGGGATTATTTATTTTTTTATCTCTCAACCTGTCCAAGAGGCCTGCTGCCCGCCGCAATCGCCGCCGGGCCGGCCCGCACCCTGCCATTGAGACTGAACGGGAATTATTATTTTTTTATCTCTCAACCTGTCCAAGAGGCCTGCTGCCCGCCGCACTCGCCGCCGGGCCGGCCCGCACCCCGCCATTGAGACTGCACGGGAATTATTATTTTTTTATCTCTCAACCTGTCCAAGAGGCCCGCTGCCCGCCGCACTCGCCGCCGGGCCGGCCCGCACCCCGCCATTGAGACTGAACGGGGATTATTATTTTTTTTAACTCGGCCTCCGGGCCGGGGCGGGCTTCGCCCCCGGTACCTCCAGCCGCTACTATTTCCGGGGGCCGTGTTCCAACACTATTCACCCCGGCCAAGAGGCTTATTCCCCGGCCCGCACCCCGCCATTGAGACTGCACGGGAATTATTATTTTTTTATCTCTCAACCTGTCCAAGAGGCCTGCTGCCCGCCGCACTCGCCGCCGGGCCGGCCCGCACCCCGCCATTGAGACTGAACGGGGATTATTATTTTTTTTAACTCGGCCTCCGGGCCGGGGCGGGCTTCGCCCCCGGTACCTCCAGCCGCTTCTATTTACGCGCGCCGCGTTCCAACATATTCACCCCGGCCAAGAGGCCTATTCCCCGGCCCGCACCCCGCCATTGAGACTGCATGGGAATTATTATTTTTTTATCTCTCAACCTGTCCAAGAGGCCTGCTGCCCGCCGCAATCGCCGCCGGGCCGGCCCGCACCCTGCCATTGAGACTGAACGGGGATTATTTATTTTTTTAACTTGGCCGCCGGGCCGGGGCGGGAATCGCCCCCGGTACCTCCAGCCGCTACTATTTCCGCGGGCCGTGTTCCAACACTATTCACCCC